>NC_064305.1:8629774-9286524 GCF_023373825.1 Bactrocera dorsalis
TGCAGCCGATTGCCAAGTAGTGGGTTCAACAAACTGCTCGCAGTCTGCAGAGGGCGGGAGAGTGTAATTAGCGCTGTTAACTGAATGTTGTTATTGTTGTTGTATTGTGCTTTGCACAATCGCCTTGAACTTTGACAGTGACATTGAACCAGTGACGATGGTCATTGCACAATCACAGAAATAATAATGCGAAGATTAGCTGTTGTTGCTGAACAAATTTTGCATAATTTCTTCTTAATATTGAAATCTCATTCTTAAATCGTAATAAAAAAATTTTTGATTTTTGCATTTTTGGAAAATCAGAAAATGTTTGTGTCACTTTTTTGTTCATTTCGATGTGAACGTGGTCGACCTATCACTGAAAAAGTCGATGGAATTATGGAAAAGATTGACCAGGACCGTCACATAAGCAGCTGTGACATCGTTAAGAAACTTAACATTCATCATCAAACGGTTTTGAACCATTTAAAAAAGTTTGGTTACAAAAAGAAACTTGATGTTTGGGTGCCACATGAATTGTTGATGAAAAATTTAATGGATCGAATTAACATCTGCGATTCTTTGCTGTAACGAAATGAAATCGAAACATTTCTGAAGCAAATGGTAACAGGAGATGAAAATACGACAATAATGTGCGAAATAGATCATGGTCCGTGCGTGGTGAAGCTCAACAAATGGTTGCAAAGCCAGGATTGACGCCTCGAAAGGTTATGCTGAGTTTTTGGTGGGATTGGAAAGAATTATCCACTATGAGCTGCTCCAGTCTGGTCGAATGATTGATTCTACATTTAACTGTCAACAACTGATGAGATTGAAGCAATCAGCCGAAAAAAACAGCTAGAACTGAGAGGACTTCGTCTTCCATCAGGACAACGCTAGACCACACACCTCTTTGATGGCTCAGCAAAAACTTGGAGAGCTTGGTTGAGAAGTTTTGATGCATCCACCATATAGCCCTGACCTTGCGCCATCAGACTACCATTAGTTTCCGTCAATGCAGAACTCTCTTATTGGAGCAAAGTTGGCTTCAAGAGAAGCCTATGAAAATTAATTGTCACAATTTTTCGCCAAGAAACCAGAAAAGTTTTACACTGCTGGAATAATGGCGCTAGCGTAAAAATAACAAAAAGTGGTCGACCAAAATGGTACATATTTGGTTTATTATGAATATTAATTATACCTTTGAAAATATTCTCCGAATATTTGAAGTTGATACGGCAAATATTTTCAGAGCTATAAGCGTATATTTAAAAAAAAATTTTACTTATTGTAATCGGCTCCCTAAGCTTTAAACCTAAGGACCTAAATTTAAATAATGAATATACGAGTATATATGTACATATACATGCTTACACTTTTCTATATCTATATACTTCAGACATACAAACATTTTAGTTATTAGTTTGCAGCATTCCACCACAATTTTGATTGCACTCTCAGTTTCGCCTTGAACATCAACGGCAAACAACAATTTTTTCACCAACTTTGTTTTTTTTGCTAAGCACCAACAAACATACAAACATAAAGCCCACTTTGTTCGCTACACTTTGAGTTGAACACTCTCTACACACATTTTTACCACAACTGCGGACCAGAAGTATGACGAGTGGGCGTGTACGGGCAATTTTTTAAATTAAGCGTTGCCAGAGTATATGGTAAGAAAAGTACAACTATAAAAAAGCAAAGAAAGGTGGGTTAAAAGGAAGAAGGCAATTTAAAACACGGGCACAGAACACAAATGTCCTTCACTCCACAACCCAAATAAAGTCCAAGCAATCGCAAGTTAATCGCTGCTGCCCAACGATTTTTATATTCTTGTTTGTTTTTCTTGTTTTTGTGTGACTTTAATTGAAGTGGCGGCAATTTTCTGATCAGGCCGGGAGGCGTTTTCTGTCAAATCACTGTACGCTACTGTTTAAGTGCGCAGCGTGGTTAAGCATTGGCCGAAAAAGCGATTATGGAAGCCTTGCTACACTTGTATTTGCTTGAATATCTAAGTGGAAAATTAACATATTTATACTGATTTATATGGATAGCGAAATGTGTAGTATCATGTGTTTATACATACATATGTATAGAAAGTTTATATGTATAAAGTGTAGCCATGTGGCTTCAGCAGGCGAGCATCTTCACCACTAACGACTTCTACCTCCTTTTTTGACATCTGTTTTGCTTGCTGATTTCGCTTTCTTTTAACTCTTTTCCTAGTTCTCTTTTAGCATTCAATCAATTCATTTCAATATGTTCGATATGCATATATCACATTAGTGTTGCTTTATTTTGTTAATCAATAGAGTATTACTTATTCATTGTATACATCTGGTTAAGCACAATATGGGAGTGTCTCAGGCATTGCTTTGTTGGACATGCAAATTTACTGAGGTTGTTTTGCAAAATAGAAAAAAAGCTGTAATACCCTACACGAGTGCATTTCTTAAGCCGAAAAAGGGTATAAATAATTTTGATTTTGATTTTGATCGGTCAGTTTGTATGGCAGCTATATGCTATAGTTGTCCGATATAAAAAATTCTTCCGGAAATTGTAGCGCTGCTTTGAACAATAATTTGTACCAAATTTTGTGAAGTTACTTTCTCAAATAAAAAAGTTTTTCATACAAGGACTTGAGTTTGATCGGTCAATTTGTATGACAACTACATATGTATATCCGTTAATGATCCGATAGCAGCGGTACCGACAAATTAGCAGCTCGTTTGGGAGAAACGGGCGTGTATAAAATTTCAAAACGATATCTCAAAAATTCAGGGACGAGTTCGGAAATATACGAAAACGCTGACGAAAAGACACTCAGCTTATGCAGATCGTTTATAGGTATACATATATTTTTATGGGGTATGAAATGTTTCCTTCTGGGTGTAATAAACTTCAAGGCAAACTCAATACACCTTGTTCAATGATAAAACATTGAAAGGTTAGGTATGAGTATCCTTGGGGTGTCCTTGGGGTGTCCTTTGTTGATAAAACTTCATAAAAGCAGTGTGGAACAATATAAAGCAAGTTTATTTGCAACAAAAAAATCAAAAATATTTATTTTTTTTTTGAAAAAAAAAATTACTCTACTAAAATTCAAGTGTATTTGCGACAAAAAAAATCACAAATATACATTTTTTTTAATTTTCAAAAATATTAATTTTTTACAGTTTTTTTCGAAAAAAATTACTTTAACATAAGACTGAAATTCGAGTTTATTTGCAACAAAAAAATTCAAAAATATTTTTTTTTTGTTCAAATTTTCAAAAATATTAATTTTTTTCAGTTTTTTTTTGAAAAAGTTTACTCTAAGATACGACTGAACTTTTATTTGCAACAAAAAAAATCAAAAATATTTATTTTTTCAAAATTAATTTTTACAATAAATTTACAACAAAAGTTTGTAAATGAATTTCATCTAAAATTTTTAGTGTTTTTTTTTTTAATATTTGATTTTATCGATATCAAACATTAGAACCATATTTTATTATTCCAACCATATTTTAACTACAAAAATTGAGGCTAAAGTTCCAACATAGTATTCTTAAAGTCTTACGTAACCATTTTTTTTTTGCCCAAAAAATCTTCGAGAAAGCATAAAAATTACAAATTTATCAAGCAGCTCTCATACCAATCTTGCATTACGCCTACAAAGTATTTTTTGTACGGAGGAATTTAATAATGTGTGGAATATATAAAATTGCTTGCCCAACCCCAAGCTTCACAAAGAAATTTGCATATTCACTCATAAACAACAAAAAGCAGAATTGCGCTGGCTTACAAAAGGAGAAGAAACCTACGCAGAAAATAAAATGGACATTATTGAATTAATTTTAATATTGTTTGTGTTTTTTTAAGTAAAGTGAGCATCGCGCTGATATCTGAGATTTTTTGGTAAGAAACAGGTGGAGATAACCGATAATATGGCCACTAGCGCCTAGCTTTTCACCTTAGTTCTCAAATCATGGAGGTATTTTAAATTGTTTCTTAGAAAATAGAGGTTAAAGAAAGTAAAAAGTACTAAACTATATACTAACTATCAGCTGGAAGAATTATATGCAAAAACAAGAGAACATAGTTCCAATGGCATATTATCTGGTTCAGTTAATATTTTGCAGGGTATTATCTACTTCAAACGGAAAAAAACTTTAACTTCTACACTTTTTTCCTTAAACCCTATTCTTAAATAATTTAAAATGATTAAACCATATTTTTTGAGTGTTTGCGTAATACACGATAGAATATGATTAGTATAAAAGTGCTTAGGTTGATGACTTAAATAGTGCTAGTTTCTTCTTCTTCTTTGGTTTTAGTAACAAAAAAAATTCCACGAAAATACATATAAGAGTATATTAAATCCAACCTAGCAACGCTCTCTTTAATAACGATTAAAAATCCTTTATGTTCAAAGCCACTGAATGACGAAACTTGATTTATAAACTTGACCTAACAATACACGCTTCCTTAATGCACTTTATGAACTACTATATTAACCAATGAAAAATACAAACAAACGTGCGCATTGACACACACTCATACACCTACATAATATGCAAAGCATACGTTGACGTGAGACATGTGTCAAACGCATGGAAATTGTAAAGTGACAAATTGACTACAATTTCAAGCCATCATTGAATAAATTGACGCTGATCGGAAGCAAGCAGCGAACCATAAATGCCAAACCAAATTGTTTTGACCTCAAAAACATACTTTACTAAACACAAACACCGTTAAGGTCAGAGGTTGTTGCTTTGGCAAAGTACCGAGTACCGGGTGTAAAAAAAAAACAAGCAAAAAGTATTAGCAAACATAGCAAAATAGAGCATGCCGAAAAGGCATGAAAAAATAGCTGAAAGCAAATTTAAAGAGAATGTGTTGTAGAACCTAAACAAGAAATTATCATAAATACACAAAACCCTCGTGATGCTTTTGAGAAACAAACTTTACGATTTTCATGCCTTCCTACAGTTATTTAGATACACATACATACAAATAAGACAACACAAGATTTTCTTAATATTTTTGTGAGTGTATTAAGCCGAAAAGTTATTGAAAAATTTTTTTTTTTTTCAACAAATGGCACTTTCTAAAAACTTTTTAAGGTATGGAAATTGAGTTTGGAGTTGAAGCTCTTCTATGTAATGAAAATGCACTTGATCGCACTCTGAGAGTAATCATTTCACGCTTCACGATGTGGATGTAGAACACCCACTCCTTTAGGAGATATTTATATTTTTTACTGACTCTGAATATTAGTTAAATACCTGAGCTTATTTAGAAAACAGCTTAAGTCAAAATAAGCGTTATGTACCATATATAGGTTACTATATAGGTTATGAATAATATGGAGACTGCAACGACATCTATTGACGAAATACGAAAAGACTTTTTCGACTACCCATTATTATACCTTAAACTACTAAAAAAATAAAAGCTTTCACAGAAATCTTATTTTCGAAGTGACAGAACTTATTTGAGTTTTTTTCTCCCTGCATGATAATCAAATTTCCTTACTTAGCCCCTTATTTAACTTAAGCTGAAATTACGTTAAGCCTAACGGAAATAACTAGACTCACTTAATAACTTAGAATCTCAAGCCCTAACTTACACATAATTTATCAAACTCAGCTGCAGCAGCCAAGATACGAAAGTGCTAAATAAGTCCAAGAAGTTCTGAAATGAGAGAGATATTTTCTAAAATTTAGGATGGCAATTAAACGGCGAGAAAAACTTTTAATTGTGACCATACAGAATCACATCAATCCTATAAGCTTGTAAAAAAGACAACAAAAGCAAGCAAAAAACAAAGCAAAACGATAAACTGTTAACAACGTTTGCACCAAAGCTATAATACCCTACACAAATAAAAAAAGTAAAGAACTTACATTTTTTTCGGTCACTTTGTATGGCAGCTATATGATATAGTGGTCCGTTATGAATTATTTTTTCGGAGATTGAGCCGTTGTTTTGGACTTTATGCCGACTTTGGTGAAGATACCTCGTCAAATGAGAAAGGACTTGATTCCGATCATTTTGTTTCTGTGGCAAATATATGCTATAGTGGTTTGATTCGGAGATTATACAGTGGCCTTCGATAATAATGTGATCCGAATTTCCTGACGGTACCTTATCAAAAAATAAGTTTTTCATACAAGGACTTATTCAAGATTCCGACTAATGAACAGCTTCTTGGAATGAAAAACACGTTTAAAAAATTTTAGAGCGATATCTCAACAACTGATGGACTACGTATGGAGGCAGGTGTAGAAGTTCAGGCAAGTGAGGAAAGTTCGCTGATCGCCATTCACTTTGTAGTTGTCAGAAACGATTCTTTTATATATGACTCAAGCAACTCACGACCTCCAGTCTTTGACCATGTATCCTCTGGGTAGCCAAAGAACATCCGTTTGAAGGCGGGCTAAAGTAAGAAGGCGAACCATCTCTATTGGTTTGGGACCCGCCACGTAAAAAAACGCCCCCAATGAAAACTGTCAGATTTACGGACAAGGCTAAATCGGTTCAGCTAATCTCTTATATATACAATAAAAAATTTTAAAAGGTCTGCAACATTTTTCTTCTTCTGTTCAGGGTATAAAAAAATATAAAGTGAAAATAATAAAAAAAAAACGAAATGCAAAGACATTAAGACGTTTTTAGCCGGGTTTTCCTTATGCCCTCCTACATTTATATGCTCAATTAACACTCTCAGCAAATTCGTGGCTTTTACTGCATTATGTATAAAAGAATGTATATAATAATGTTAGTAAACATTCTGTTCGTTTGTTTAAATGTATCTCGTGCCACAAAATGACCAACTACATACTTCTACAAATTTTGCGAGTTTTTGCGGCGACCCAAAATGACCAAGTCAATGTAACGCTTAAGTGACATCTTGCGCTCAGTGAGACGTTTATAAGTAAAATAAATTTTAAGGACCGCAAAAAGTTGTAGTTAAACATTTATGCTTACATAAAAGTGAAAAATTAGGACGCGTCTAAAAAGGCGACAAGAGTAATGAGTAGTTCTCACCAACCACTTTTTATATGGAAACATTTACGGCGTTTAAAGTAAGTGTAAAGGAAATTTGCTGGAAAGCAAGCACTGACACAAGTCTGTCATTAAATAAATTGTGTCAATTTAACAACTTAATTGTCGCAATTTTGCTTCGAACACGTAATTAATTTTAAGGCAAAATATTTAAGAAAATATTTTTTTAATTATTTAGTTTTAAACTTTCAAAAACGAATTTAAACAAACATAAAACTTCAAATAATACTTAAATTTTTTTTTAAATAAATGCCATCTACAAATGCCGCATACAAAAAAAATAACATAAAAAATAATAAAAAAGCAACCCATTTCTTTAAGACTTAATCAGCACCTCGCGAATTTCGCATTTCTTGGTTATTCATCTTTTCACTCCTTTGAAACAAAAACTGTAAATAAAACTTTCCAACAGCAAATTGAAGCAGTTGTCCTCATTTATCAAAAAAGGGCTTCGCTTACTTATACTTCACACTTGACTTATTAAACAGTTGAGAGCACAGGACTGTATTGAATAAGTTGATTCAAAAGTTTTTCATAAAGTTTGTTTTTCTTCCGCTTGGCTTATGGTGTTCATGCGGTCTTTTGATATTTTAAGTTTTCAAAACTTTTCATTTGCATTTATATCCTAAACGACGGGGAGAGAAGAGGTCAAGATATAACCTTTTTGTGGCAGTCGCGCGCGAAATGATCGATTATTATCATAAATACCTTTAGGTGAATGGTCAATGAAAGTTAAATGAGCAAAAATATACATTATGTATAACAACTAAAATATATATATTAGGGTGGGTCAAAACAAAATTATTATTTTTTCGTTATATTCGGTTCATTAAAGTTCATTATAAATGTAAAAAAAAAGTTGAAGTTTTATTAGAAATACGCAAATATTTTTTCGACTACCCTTTATGTATATATAAATATATTGCTAAATTCTTAAAAATCGCATCGTGTGTCCCTCAAATATGTATAACTTACCTATTAAACTTAAATTTTTTTCTTACTAACTTGCGATTTGTACACTTTAAGTATAGAAGCATACATATGTACATCATTACCAGCCCGGAAAAGTTAAAAAATCATTGTGGTTGCTTTTTATGACAACATTTTACTCAATTTGCATTTTTTAAGTCATACTGCGCCAAGCCACTCGAATACTTTTCGCACAGACACGCCTACAAAGCACATCCTTTGTTGTACCTATTTATGTAAATATCTCCTTTAAACGCTCCTTTCTTCTTATTATGTTCTTATTATATCTTTAGACATTTTTATTTTGTTTACATTTTTCTTCGCTGGCAAAAAGCCACGTAATTGAATGTTTACAATGCTTCGTGCTTTATTGCATCTATTTGCACAACTCCTGAGGTACTAATATAAAATCATTGCTTTTCTCAAATTTAAAGTCTTTTCATTGCTTTAAACTGATAATGAGTACCGTAATTTCATGTCGTTTACATTTTTGAGGGTTTTCATATGAGAACTTAAACATTTTATGAAACTGTATTGGCGTTGCCTCAAGACTACAGCCAACACAATCAACATCCCACCTCAGCTATATAGCTATTATCAAGATGTCCTTGAACAAGCACAACAATTTTCGCTTCACAGAGAGAGTTTTATGCATTCATTATTCATATTTGGATTTGTTTCATTTGAGCTAAAGAAAGTATCCAGATCAGATCCCTGAAGCCCATAGCTGCCATGCAAACTGACCGTTCAAAATCAAGAAAAATGGTTTTACTCTCGTTTATGATACACGAAATACTTCTGTATAGGGTATTGTGGTACAGCTATGGTACGACCGAAGTTAACATTTTTTCTTCTTTTCTTTCAAATACGCCTAGATAAGCATGAATATGCATTCACATTTTTCACCGAAAATAAAATTTACGCTCCTTTACAGAATACTAATTTGTCTCGTCTGTGCAAAATAAAGCACCACATATGTAAACGATATATATCTACATAAAAGAACACATATCATTTGCAATGAAATAAATTAATAGTGCTTTACAGCTTATAGGCATAAACAATAAACACTCAAATACATATGTACACTTGATGACAACAGACAGTAAATTACAAAAATTCCAAATTTTTGAATAAAGCAAATGACTTCACAAACGTGGTTAGGATGACAATATCGAAACATCGGAATGCCGAGATATTTTAATTCAGAGAAGAGAGGAAATATATATTTCAATATAATTCGACGGCAAGTGAACACTCCTCAATGCAAACGATCTTCATTTACAATAAAAGTTTTCGAAAGTACTAAAGAAGTTCTTGGATACTTGAGGTACAGAATATGTTTGAAATAAAGAAAATTCTTCTATCAATCGTATCAGAGAGTTCTTGATGACCTAATTCGTCAAAGGTTCTCGCAATCTCTAATGTTCTGGTAAGCATATAGACTTAGGGCTGTTTTATTAATGTCTGATTAGCAGTCATCTGACAGTTAAGGTCTCGTCTACTTAACCAAGACTACTTATTTCGATAAAGAATCTTTTCTTGAATCATAACATAACCAAACATGGCTGCTAACCAGTCACTGAGAAACCCGTCCTTAAATTTCAAAATCGATAGATTTGTAGTATATATTTTCATAGAGCACTTGAGATCCCAAGCTGCAGGTTCATGACCTTTCTCGTCAAAAGTTCCTGTGATCTCTAGGGTTCTAGTAAACATATAGATTTAAATTTCAAAACTCGATCGATTGGAAGTAGAGACTTGCGAGGTTCACTTGAGATCATCTAGTTAAGCTCATTATTTGCATATACATATTTAGGGCACCAAGGAAGAGCACCCAATGGAAGCTATAAAATGAATACAGTTTCTGTTCATATTTGGGTGGTTCACAGCAGCAGACTTCTGATTGCTGTGAGTTGTATGGGAAGTTCCATCATAAAAACATTAATCAGTTTTTTCAAGTGGTAAATCGAAGTCGAATACAAAGCATTCGGCGCAATTTTACCAACCCTTTATCAAAGGGACGACTTCCTGGTTGAATAAGATCCCAGGATCGTCTTTTACTATTACTATACGAGTATCATGTAGGAAATATTTCTATTCATGATTAAAGGAATTGTAATAAAATCCCGAAATTTCAATTAGTAAATACCGAAATTTGAAGAGAATCTTTTCATCGTAAAGGATTTGAAGAACGCCACCTTTTCATCAGCAACCCATGGCTTGGCACGATTTATATACAACATATAGGCAATGTAGGCAGCGAAATATTTCACCTAATTTATAATTCCAATGTAAAGCGCCATTAGGACACGTACTTACATATGTAGACACATCCAAACATATACAGAAATGAGCTTTTGCGGACATTGATACCAGTAGAATCACAATTCAAAGGCGCACAATAAAAGCATAATTCAAGTTGTCGCCTCATATGTCAACGACTTACCAGTCACCACAGCTGGCGCACAGCAAACCAACCAGACGTACTCGTATAATGAGTGTGTACAAATAATACATGCGAGTGGGCACATAAGCAATCACAACTACACTGGAGTATGAGTAGTTTCTCATAATGTGATCGGATGCAACGAAACGCTGAGACATTGAATTGATTTGTTTTTGGTCTTGTTTCTCATTGTTCACTAAATGCCTGTCGTCTGCCAGCTGGAATGACATTTATTTTGCCGCTAAAGCAACGCGGCGCCATACTTTTAATCAGGCTCAGCGCACACGAGTGATTTGCAAGAGGCAGCAGCTGAATGTGATAGGCACACCAGAAATCACCTGAGAAGCCGCAAACAAACAAAAGTACAGAAAGATGGGGATTTGAAACATATTTATTCTGGAAATATTGTGGTTATAGTTAAATAGTATAAACAGCTCGTTAGTTGTTGGGTCCATGCTCTTTGAGAGTTGTCTCAAGTTGTGAAATATTGAATATTTAAATTGAGTAATGAGTAAATTTTTTAGGATAAATTCTTATAAGAAATTCTTTTAAGAAAATATCGAATGTGCAGGGTGTGTCCCGAAAATAATAGGACGGAGTCGATTTAAAAAAATTTATTGAACCAATTGTTACAATTCTTTAAAAACTTTCAAGATAGGCCTCTTCTGCGTCGATGCAGCGCTGCCAGCGCGATTTCCAAGCATTGAAGGCGTCAAAGAAGGCATGAGAGCCGAGGTGCATGGCCTTTCTTCGACCTTTTCAAGCAAGGAAACAAAAAAAGTCCAGCGTCACATCTAGGCTGTAGAGCGGCTGCGAAAGCGTTGGGATGCCGACCTTAGTTAGGTAGCTGTTCACAAAAAAGGCGATGTGAGCCGGAGCGTTGTCGTGGTATAACTTCCAATCGGCTGCGATGTCTTGTCGGGCCCGATTGACATTTCGTTTGAATTTCTTGAGGACTTCCACGTTAAACTTGGCGTTGGCGGTTTGTCCAGGAGGAACAAATTCACAGTGGACGATGCCTTTGATGTCAGAAAAGACAATGAGAATCGTTTTCACTTTTGATTTGCTCATTCTTCCCTTTTTTGGGCGAGGAGACGACGGCGTGGGGAATCGAGGGAATCCATTTTTTTTTAAGTGTTTCGTCGATAAAAATCTCTAAACAGCTCGATTTTTCTAACTTTAAAGTGGATAAACCTCTTAATGACTCTTACCACTAACCAACACCTTCATTTCCCTCACCAAACACAACAACATCCAAATTTTCTTCAGCTTAGGTCCAATCACTGTGAAATAACGACTGAAGTTTCGATTAGCGAACTATTACTAAAGATTATTTCAGTGATTTTTCTAATGCCATAACAAAATGTTGCCAACACACTTTCCTCAAGCCATATCCTTTAAGCGATTCTCCTTAAAATTTGACAAAGTACACCTTTATGGCTTAGTTTGTTTTATAGCCAACGTTAAATGCTTCCTTAAAACAAAACAAAAAAAAAACAAGAAAACAAAACGAAACACTCTGCTTCGTGCCAACTAAACGCTCCGTCGTCAGTGTGTTTTGGTCCTTGGCAAATCGCTACACTTTATGCAAGTATTAAAATTTTCCTACACAACCCGCCTGCAGTCAGAATTTATTACCACAGACACCTTATTTAGTTCACTCAGGAGCCGTTGCACACACAAATACGCTACACATGTTTGTGTGGTAGCAATATTTTAACACAGACACAATGTTTACCATTAAATAAAGTGGCGCGAGCATCACACCTGGAAATGGGCTTGTGAAGGGGTTGCTACTTCTGACATTGTAGCTATTATTTAAAATTATTGTATTTGCTTAGTTGTTAGCAGCAAATACATGAGAAATATTTGAACGTAAAAACCATTATTACTGACGGGTTTAATGGCACAACAATTAATTTCTCTTATATTTAAATTTCATTTAAATGATTAATGCTTTGAAGCTGTTGACCTTTAAGGTGGGCACTAGAAAGTGTAAACAGTATATAGTATAGGAAAAAAGTAACTAACACAATGCGTACACCATCTCTAGCTTTCTAGTCTGATATTTTTCGTCTAAAATAAAACTATAACTTACAATGTTGTCAAGTTATCACTGCATTTTTAAACGAAGGAAATAATTTTTTCGAGCTTGTTCAGACAATAGAAATTTTAAGCCTGCAACATTGTTGCTACAGAGTTCCTTAAGGCGGTGTTTGTAGAAGCGTGTAATCGGACTACTGCCACAAAACGCTATTAGCACCTGCGGGCTACAAATTTTGAAAAGTGGGCATGGCCCCACACTTTAATAAGTTTAATGTACATCTCTCCTAAACTACTAAGGCTAAAACAACCAAATTTTCCTAACTGAACTATTATAACAACCGCTACTGACAGTGTGAAAATGGTTGAAATCGGGTGATAACCCCAATGACTTCCATATAACGGTACTGTTAAAAACTACTAAAAGCGCAGTGAAACCATAACTAAATACAGACAGAGGCATCAAATTTTACACCCGAGATTATATGAGAAGGCTTTGTAAGAACCGGTGTAAAAATTGGACAATAGGCATGGCACCAACCACTTTTAGGTAAAAACACATATCTCAGGACCTATCCGACCGATTTCGATTAAATTTAGTGCGCGACAATCTTATTCCTTTTTATATCACAGAGCGAGAAGGAGCGAAATCGGATTACTACCCCGCCTACTTTTCATATAGCACATTTTAAATTCTTGATTCTTTCATTTTTCAGTACATAAATCAAGAAGAAATTGACATAACGGAATGAAACTTTGCGCTAATAATACTTTTACTGTAGGCCTTTTTATGACCCAAATACCGGAAATGCAGGCTCCAGTATCTATATTTGACTTTTGACCGAAAATATCGGTCAATGTATAGAATATACTGTTAAAACTTAGAGAACACCCTCTTCTGATAATAGTATCTCTGTGTATTAAAATGTGTTGAGTCGGGTCAATACTTTCTTGAGCACCCAATATACAGATTTTCGAACTTCCGGATGACTTTATAACGCATATATTGGACAACATGTGTGTGATCTCAATGAAAACGAGGGAACGTGTTTTACTCAAAACAGTGTATCTTTGTGCCTAAAATTGGATGAAAACTTGAGCTAGCCCCTATACTCGTATAACTAATATCAAAATTTTCGAAATGTAAAATTTTCGAAATTCAAAATTTTTGCACAACTGTCTGTCTTTACTCCATATGATTGATGATTGTATGTGAGGTACCTTAATGAAACCTAGGGAACATTTTTTAGTATATGGCATTTAATAGATAAAATCGGGTCGACACTACCCCAACTCCCATATACTTCATATAATGATTTTCGTTTTTCTAACAAACCGTATGCGGAATATGACGGTTCTTGGATTTCAATCTTCTGGTTGACGTTTAACACCTTATGATATATCTCCTGGCTTTGATTCCTGCAAGTTGCAAGCGTTGCACCCGAACTTAGCCTTTCCTCACTTGTTTTTATTAATTTTATTTTAATTTATATTATATTATTTTATTTGAATTTATATTATATTATTTTATTTCAGTTTATTCCATTTTAATTTTTTATTTGTTTTTTGCTTGACGTTTTATTAATTTTCACATATTTTTATTTTTTTTTTTTTATTTAGGACTGTCATGGCTCTGCAAAGCATCCCAACGCAGCCCCCATTCAAGACGATACGCAAAACTACAATGTGATTGATGGTGGGCAAAATGGAACACACACATGGGTGGAATTCTCACGTAAATTGGAAACTTGCGATCCTTACGATTTGCCATTGGGGGTAAGTAGACAGTGGAAACAATTAACAAAATAAAGAAAAAAAATCTGAATAACATTCGAGCATATGTTAAAAATGATCAAAATAATCGTGAAAAAATATTGAATAGTCGAAAAAGTCTTTTCGTATTAATAAAATAATAGTCATGTATATAAAAACCTCATTTTATTTATGTTGATCCATTGAACCATTTAGAAGAAAAAAAGTAAGTTATAAATTTTATTTATTTTACAAAAAACAATATTTGTTACATATTATAAAAACATAAATAATTGATTTGAACCCAATTTTAAATGAAAATAAAATCTTATTTATTAGTTATTGATTCAGTTATGCACAAACATTTTTTTTTTTAATTTGGATAAATTTATATTGACACAAAAAAGCGTAAAATAAGTTAAGTAAAATCTATATTGCTTTGAAAATGCATTTTTTTGTCATTTAAAGCATTGAAAGCACCAATAAAAAATCTCAATACAAAATTTGCTGAAATTACAAATTAACAGAAGACAAGATTACATAAAAATAAATAATTAAAAACAAAATAAAATAATTTTTAAGCCCACATTAAGTAAAACATTTTAAAATCTTAATATTTAAAGAACAATATAAAAGGGGTTTACTGTATATTGGTAAATTAAATTAATTTTATTTTGGGGGTTTTTAAGCACCAAAAATCTAACGCATCCTATAAGCTGCGCTACTGCTAGATGCGCCTTGACCGCTTTGCCTACCGTATACCTTATCACAGACCTCCACACACTCGCTAATCTGAGCTGGAGTCATGCCTAGAAGCAAACAACGATAAATGCAGTTTATAAGTAGATCAATGCATCCATACATATATATATTCTCAACTACCATGTGCGGTCGTCAGTTCCTCCTCTGAGCTTGGGAAACGTCTAAAGTAGTTGATAAGCGTGTGATTACGACGCAGACAGGCCACACATAAGGCCGGTACTATGGAAGATTTATTGAAATCCGTATAGGAGCGAAATCGCAAGAGCAAACGCACAACATCCAAACTGCCGCAATAAGTGGCCAGCGTTAGCGCATTTTGCCCTGTGAAGAGAAGCATTAATGTTTTAGTAAATAATAGTGTCCACTACAGCTCAAGTACACACCTAAATAGTTCATTGCTTTCAAATTCGCACCGCGTTTCAGCAGCAAATCCACATGATCACGTCGGCCCAAATAGCAGGCCTTCAAAAGCGGCGTATTGCCATAGATATCGGTCTCCTCCAGGTCATATTGCTGTGGATTACTTTTATACTGAGCCAATAAGGCACGCAACACGGTTGTGCTGCTGTCTTCAACGGACTTTAAAACTGCGAGAAATAAAAATTATTAGCTAGAAATATATGGAAATTTAATTATTGTACTAACAACTCATTTTTAAACAAATCAGGCACTGGACTAAACATTCACTGAATACCGTTTTAATTGTTAATATTTTATAGCCGTTAGTTCAGGGTTGCAATTGCAGTTCTAGCAAAAAATTGTTAGTTCTTTGTACATTAGGGTCGAGAAAATTTTTTGGAAATTTTTTCAAACTTTTTATTTTTTTTATGTAATGAGACCATATGGTATAACATGCCAAACATTGTCAAAACAGCTAGAAAGACTATACGTGGTAGAAATGTGTCTTTTCTTGTATTTTGAGGGAACTTTTCCTATGACATGTGTTTACCCTTCGGCGCCGAGAGTATTGAGAAAAAATGTAGTAACAAGCAAAGGTCAGGCAGTCAACTTTCTTTGTGGACAAGTGGCTGAAAAACAGTTTTCTAAAATTCAGCTGAAACTTAAATAATTTAACGGAGATAATTGAAAACCCTTCATTAATACTGATTAAGCAATTTTCCATAACTTTTATTTGTATGCATACATTTTTTATAAAAATACTGAAATTTTCCATAACATTTATTTGTATACATTTTTTATGAAAATACTAGAAATGCCAGCAAAAGGTTTCCATTAGATATTAGAGACCTAAACATTTGTTACATACCAGATATATAACCGGTTTTTAAAAATAATTTTTTGAGTAATACTCATTAAGAAATTTTTCATAATTTTAATTCCAATAATTTTTTTAAAAATTATGAAATGCAAGAAAACGGTTACCTTTACATTTTAGTAACCTAAACATTTGTTACATACCGAATATATAACCGGTTTTCACAAATAATTTTTAAAACAGCAATATTGTATTAATTAATTTGAGTAATACTCATTAAGAAATTTTTCATAATTTTAATTCCAATAATTTTTTTAAAAATTATGAAATGCAAGAAAACGGTTACCTTTACATTTTAGTAACCTAAACATTTATTACATACCATATATATAACCGGTTTTCACAAATACTTTTTAAAACAGCAATATTTTATTAATTAATAGCTTGTCTTTCAAGAGCACATTCACTTATTTAATTTATACTAAACCTTTTTCTACTTTCAAAAAGGTTGACACCGTTAAAGTGCTATGGACATTCGGCGAAACCGATCCTATTTATGGCGACTTAAAGGGACATGGTAAGAATCGCGGTTACAAATCGCTCAACTTGCTTGGTCCAATGTTTCGTAAGGAAGTCAACTCTGACACACACAAATGGGATGTTACAGTGCAGAATGTAAGTAAACGTACTGCCCAAATATAAAATTTATGCTTTAATGATAGAATAAAAATATTTAAATCAAAATTTTTTATCAAATTTATAAAATTTTGAAACTAAAAATTTTAAATTTAATTTTGTAATATACGGTATACATATTATTACATTATCATATTAAATATATGCTTATTTTATAAAAAAAAACGAAAAAAAAATATTTTTTTTGAGTAACATTCTTTGCATATACTCTATGAATACTCAAGCTATTGTAACTGAAAGCTCTAAATAACCTTTTATTTATACATATGTATATATATTTTTGCTTAGGTCACAATTGAGCCCAGCATGGATACATTATACTGGTGTAAGATAATACGTGCGCCCACGCTAAGCGAAAAGCATCACATAATAGGTTATGAAGCATTATTATCACGTGAGAGGTGAGTTCAGACATTGTTTACCAAAGAAATACGCATGAAGTTAGGTAAACAAATATGTATGTAGATCATAACATATGTTTGACAGACACAACGTTGTACAATAACAAACATTTAACTTGGAGTAAAAATAAGCAAAAAAGATAAATTGAAATAAATAAGAGCTTAACTCTATTTTGAGCAGTTTCTAAGCGCTCACTATGTATTTTTGGAGCTTTAAATAATTTTTTTTTCATAGTTTAAGCATTTTGACAGCTTATTACTATTTGACTTAAGGTTTAAAGCATCGAAATATGCAAAACAAAAATTATTATATTTTTTTTAATTTTCAATTTTTCGAAAATTTATCGCTTCTAGTATCGTTTTTAGTATAAGGCAATCAAATTCATTGTACAAAATCATTTTATTCACTCGAATCAGTTTCATATGTATACCATATATATATAGTACATACATACAAATAAGTGCATGCATAAATGTCAATCAATTGCAAACCAAAATTGACTGGCTACATCAATATGTACTGAGCACACAGCTTGTAATCGCACAGCAGGACATTTTATTACACAAACCAGTGACTACTGAAGTACATATTTGCTAAGCAACCCATGAGTTAAATATTGAATTTGCAGCTAGAGTTCTTCCACGACTGCTGTGCATATGAAAGTCTAGTTTATAGCTAACTGGTTGCAGCACTGATAGCTAGCTAGATAGTCTTTGTGGTGTAAACACTTTAAAGTAAATCATTGAAATATATTTCGAGCATTAAATTTTTAATTTTTTGACATAACTTTAATGAAACCCCGAATAAATATCAGACACTCTTTAAAACAAAAAAAATGTCTAAGTTCCATAATTGTGGCTAATTGTGGTCCTTTGAAGCTCACTACCAGGTAAAACTGAAAATTCTGGACAGAAATTTTTAAGCATTTATATGAATATAGCTCGCATTACCACAGCAAGTCACTCAACGTCTTTGTCAAGTGACAACCACAGACTGCGACTGGAAATGTCAAAGTGAGTTTGAAATTGTTTTGATGATGAAGTGGCTAACGTAAAACTCGTTATAACCACTTATAACGACATAATTGGTATAACAATTATGGAACCATAAGCTACATATTTATACAGTGGCGGCATAATCTCGGTTAGGACATAAATATGTTTCTAAAAATGAATTTATGATATCAAATAAAACAAAGACTTCTGGTACGCGTCCTCCCTTTTCGCTGTTTGGCGCCAAATCGAGACACCAAGTGGAGCCAGATCCTTCTCCACCTGATCTCTCGGAGGTCTTCCTCTTCCTCTGATTCCCCCGACGAGTTCTGCGTCGAATACTTTCAGAGCTGGAACGTTTTCGTCCACCGCGTAGCCGCTGTCCCTTAATTCGCTGAACTATGTCAATAGCGTCTTATATCTCGTACAGCTTATCGTTCCATCGACTGCGCTATTCGCCGTTGACAATACGCAAAGTCCCATCAATCTTCCGCAGAACCTTTCTCTCAAAAACTCGTAACGTCGACTCATCAGATGTTGTTATCGTCCTCTGGACCACTCTGCAGTACGGGAATAATGAGTTACTTATAGAGTTTAGTTTTTGTTCGTCGAGAGAGGACTTTACTTCTCAATTGCCTACCTAGTCCGAAGTAGTATCTATTATCTGTTGGCAAGAGTTATTTTGCGTTGGTTCTGCGAGGCTGGCATTGTTGTTAGAGTTAACAATAGTTCCAAGATAGACGAAATTGTCTACGACTTCGAATTTATGACTGTCAACAATGATGTGGGAGCCAAGTCGCGAGTGCGACGACAGTTTGTTTGATAACAAAAGATATTTCATCTCGCTCTCGTTCACTACTGGACCTATTTGCTTCGCTTCCTTATCCAGTCAGGATGTTGAGCCCAATTTATATATATAGTAGTCGGATAACCGCGGTTTCGACAAATGAGAATTTTCTTCGAAAGAAAAGGACTTGTGGAAAATTTCAGATTGATATCTTTAAACTCTGAAACCCCTGAGACTAATATTCCCACACTTTATTATTCTTCAACCTCCCACTGCTTCGGATGAAGTTCATTAGTGCAAAAATTATTATCTGTTCAATCTCCGAAACGTCGTAAAAAAGCCTTCGATCGATAGTTGCAATTTTTTCTTATACAAAACCTTGCATTTGCATAGGAGATGTGTTATAGTCTCCTCTTTTCTACCTCCTGTCGGATTCTTTACTAGTCATTATATTGCTTTCCCAGTCTGTCAAATAGACAGTGTTCTGTTAGTACTCCTATTAGAGTTCTATTGTCATTCCTTTTGAATTTAATAGCCGGGTTGTGCGTCGCATATTCTATTCATACCACGTATGCCTGCTTATTGAGCAAGTCAAGGATTGATTCCACTGAGCTTCGGCCAAATTTATAACATATTTGTCGGGTAGTCAGAGGTATATAAACTTCCTTTTTTCCGTAGTCTAATTTCAGGGTGGTGACTACACATTTGCCGCACACTTGTCAGGGATATTACTATGCCCTGGAACTCATTACAGGTTTATCGTGAAATGGTATAGTATCCAGTTTGGGAACCCAGTCCTGGAACCCATTACAGGTATATCGTGAAATGGTATATTAGATGCAATGAGAGATCAAGGCATTCTTTTACTACCTTTGACGAAACCAGGTGATATTTTAGTGATTTCAAAGCCTTGTTGCTAGCAAAGTCTTCGTCAGAACTTTCTTTAAGTGCTGTGAACTCTGCTGGAAAAGAACGGAAATCGATTTTGGTATTTAATTTTGCTGAAAAGGCACCACCACCACGGATGGATTCAGTTAGATAGTTTAGATCCATCCATATAAACGTTTTTTTTTTTTTTGGGTCTCTGTCAACCTCGCACTTTTCCCACTCTTTCCTGGAAGTGAAGACAATATCGAGGGCGGAATTTATGTTCAATCCAGTAACTGCTTTCTTTACAGTAGCGTCTAAGTTCGGCTTCCATGAAAGTTTTTGTCTAAAATTACTGGCAACTAGCTTGCCTTATGTCCTATTGTTAGCCTGGTACCATTTAATAATGGCGGCATAACTCAGTCACAGGGATACAAAAAATAATTATTATAAAATCTGCTGTTATTTGAACAATATTAAAGCAGCCTATGCAAAGATTTAGCGCGCTTATGAAAGTCCACAATTTGATGTCGCTTAAACGCCTTGAAGTATGCTATGTCTTGCCTTTTTTCGCTATCCACGCTTCACTCTTTATTTTCCTTATTGTATTTGCATTCATTTAAATTTCAATTACAGCAACACCAACCAACCGCTTGTACACCATATGACACTCTTTGAATGCACGACCAAGTCATATCCCGGCTCGGATCCACATTCGTGGGAGGTGTGGGTAAAGAGCAGCGGCGCGGTATGCAACAGTAATTTATTGACGCCACACGATTGGGACTCATGCATAACACCAGTGGCGGTGTGGTCTATTGGATCGACAGGTATGTACATATCTACATATTTTTATATACATACAGCTATACCAGCAAGTGTACATAACCCGCCATATTCAAGCAAATTAATTTACCAGCCAATGTCGCAAATTTTTTTAAATTTATATGCCACGCTGTAAATTATTTGTTGGCTTTAAAAAAATATTTACATTTTGTACGCCATTTTTAACGCACACCCATATACATAGGACAATTTCTGCCGCAGCATGTCGGCATACCGGTGGGCGGCAAGCAAGGCGCTAAGTATTATATGCTCGAGATACACTATGACAATCCACACGCACAGCAAAGTAAGTTAATTTGGTATTTTAATGAAGGCGTATAAAGTTACACACTTCACCGTCCGCCTTTACAGTGGTCGATCACTCGGGCTTTCGCATACATTACACGAGTCGTTTGCGGCCCAACGACGCAGGCATTATGATTTCCGGCGTCTCAGTTTCGGACACACAGCTCATACCACCTGGCCAAAAGCTATACCGCAACATAGGCATCTGTGGGCCATCCTGCTCAAATGTGGTGAGTACAAACATATTTATGTTACCACCAACACAATAACAAGCAAAACCATAATTGTCTTCATTGAAACCGCAAATTATTGCTTATCAATATATTATATACAATATATTTATCTCTGTCTTAACTGTGCGCGCGCAGATGTTTCCCGCTGACGGCATTAAAATCATCTCCGGCACATTGCACTCACATCATGCTGGCCGCAAAATGACGCTACGTCACGTGCGCGACGGCAAGGAGCTGGAGCGCATTATCGAGGATGACAATTATGATTACAACTTCCAGCAGGTGCGTCAGCTGGAACAAGAAGTCGTTGTATTACCGGGCGATTACATTATTACCGATTGCGCCTACGAGGTAAGTAAGCGGCATTGACACGCGCCTTAGTAAAGTGTGCCGACCACACTGGACGACAGGCAGACAAATTGCATAATTTATTAACGATTTACTCGCATTTCACCACCAACACAGACATTGAATCGCAAACATCCGACCTTCGGTGGTTACTCAACCAAACAGGAGATGTGTCTGTCCTTTATCACTTACTATCCACGCATTGAGTTGGCTGGCTGCTACAGCATGACGCCGGTGCGTGAATTTTTCGAAACCTTTGGCGTTTATCAATTTTACTCGCTCAACATGACAGATGTGGAGAATTTATTCCTTTACAACGGGTGGGTACTAGCACAGCGTATAACTGTTAAAGCGTACATTTTTGCCACGCTTATTAAATTGACTACAATTGTTGTTTATTTTTTTCATTCTGTTTGCAGTAATGTCCTGGACTATATACCGAATACGATTTATGCCAAAACGAAAAAGAATCGCGTAAATATGACGGATGAAGAGCGACTGTATGAAGAATCATTGCTAAGTGAGTTAAAGGAAGCACAAATAATATTTGATTTCAAAAATTTCTTGAAATTGTTTTAAGAATAAATAAACGTATTAGGATATGCACATTAGTGCAGGTCGATTTTTTTCTGTAAAATCAGATATGCGGGACATTTGCGGCAGATCATTCTGAACAACTTTGGTTGAGGACTATGGGTCAAACCCGATTAAAAAATCTGAAAATCGGTTGTATGAGAGTTATGTGATATAATTGTCCAAACTGGCCAATTATTGTTTAACAAATAATACTTTTATCTTTACCTCTATTTTTATTATTTTTCTATCATAACCAAAAAATATTTATATTTACTATTTTTACAGATAAGCTAATCATCTCCGATCCCGTCGAGTTCCATGACCGCACATTTTTATCACATCTGAAACAGTTGCCTTGGTCTGAGCCGCTTTTTACCAAGCGCGTCGAGCAAACCATGATTACTGGTAAACATATGACGTTCTGTAGGGTGTCCAATGAGTCGCTGTCAATAGTAAGTAACTGTCATATTTTAATGCGATTTTATCATAATTATTAAAAGATATTGAACGACATAAAAGATACAATATTACAACGATATAACTAATAAGTCGCTAAATCTTAAGTTCCGAACTGCTATCTATTTCCTTTTTAAAGGCTATGTGCCCCTCATTACACGATTTCTAAGTCAAGAAGAAAATGGTAGCTGATTCAAAAAATATAATTTTTTTCTAATCGATAGTCAAGCGATACTAAAAGTGATCTCAGCTTATGAGGTCAAATCGCTATTAGTGTAGACCTAATTTGGTTGCCGCACAAAGGGGTAGCCGGCAATGATCTGTGTCGGCCAGCTAGCTCACTGTTCCTCGTCTTTCAGGATGATGGGGCCAGAACCATACATTGCGGTGTGGCCTAAAGCATTCATCAAACATGGGCATAGACAATCAGATCACCACAGTCGCGCGTAGCAAGCTCCTGGAATTATCAAACTGCTGGACCTTTGTGACCATATGTGATATGGGAGAGGGCACAATAGACTATAGGTCGCATTGCGAAAGCTCAATTATTTTCTATCTATCTCTCTTATTAATCATTGCCCTCGGAGAAAATTCAGCGATTTCGATTATCTCAAAATACTGAACCACTGATGTATGATATATGAGTTCTTAGACAGTAAAGAACGGTCAAATGATCCGAGATCTTTGTTAGAATAGTTTATGCCTTTTCCAACGCATATTTAACTGCAGTGTCTTGCTTTTTAAGCGCACTATTGCTTTCCAGGATCTATTACGCTATACAGCCCCTAGTTCAGATATCATTGACCTCGGAGAAAATAAGAGACCGACCAGTTATCCGAAAAGATAGTTACCTTCGATTCTGTAAAAAATAAAATGATAATTTTTTTTAAGTTTTGAAAACAGAATGCAGTGTTCCGAAGAGGGATATTTCTCTAAAGAAGTGCGTATCTTCAGACCAATGTAAGACCGATAGTACTATATGGACTTAATTTTTATACTTCAATATTCGAGAAAAAGTCCCGTTGCTAGACCAAACTATAACTATAAAAATTAAAATCAAAGAAAAGCTAAATTATGGACCCTAGGACAGGTACTTGGGATCTCACTTGGACAGCTTAGAGTGGCGACCTAAGCCTAATAAGAGGTTTTTTTTATATATATTGATATATTACGACTCGTTAAAGCCAAATTTTCGCCTACAAAAAACACCAAAAGTCAGTCTTTATCTTATATCTTTAATTTTCTCATCAATCAAAATTTCATATAATTTCATAGAAACTAATTACAATTACTTCACTTTCATTTCTCACACAGCCCTCGGAGATTATACGCTATCCGAACTTTACAACGTACGTGAAGGAACCCAGCATTTGTCCATTCCAAATGCTAATGGACAGCGCACCACTCAACAAGGGCACAGCGATAACGTTGCAAACCGCAACCGTAGCGCTCTCAATTGTGGTGCTCATGCTGCTTAACTGCTACTTATGCTAGTTTATGATAATTTTATATACATATATATATATATTTAATATATATGAAGATATATTACACAGTAGTATTATTTAGTATATCGAAGCAACAAAACATATTTTATTTATTTATTTATTTTAATTTAATATTATATACTTCGCTACAAAAAAATAATAAAAAAAATAGTATAAATGTCTTATATATATACTAATAATAATTTAACTATTAATAAAAAAAAATTGTATCTATTATACTTAATTTAAACAAAATCATTATACAACTCAACTAGTAACAAGTAGTCATATTTTCTAAGTAAAAAAACTTAGTACTTAAAACAGCAGAAATAGTCATACGTTATAACTGCATTACATAAAACATTGCATTTAAGTCCTACTCATAGTTTAATTAAAGTCACATATTAAATAATTTTATAAAAACACTGAAGTAATTAGCACTAGAAATCTCAATCCAAAGAATTAGTATTAAAAATTCAATGGCAACCATGCATGTAATATAATAACGGTAGTTTAAGGAATCAACCAATAGAAATTAAGCTGAAAATAGAAATAAATAAAAAAAATTGATAAAATTCGAGATGTTTTTTTGATTAGTTGGTTGCTTAAATGGTCCAAAAAATGGTTACATTTGAGCAATTCGCACGACATCCGGTTCTATATTAACAGAATGGACCCAGATTTTATCCGACTAGAGGCTGTCTTTTGGGAGATGTAACCTCGTTTAAATCGGTAAGTTTTCTTAGGACACATTTGAGCTAGTAGTCCTATTGAGCTCTCTAAAACACTCAATAAAACTCCAGTTAGCAATTCGATAGACATACCGAATTTCGAGTACATGTGGAAAGCGTTGATTTTATTTACTAGAAGAAACAAGATCCCGGTGGCACCGCTGCCGCAAAGGGGAGACAACCATCTGAAACCGGCGGATACAGCGAAATATCTAGGACTCATCCTGGACAGAAAGCTTTCATGGAACTCTAATATCGAAGAGAGAGCAAACGATTACCTTAGTAGACTGCTGTAGAGAAGCTATTGGCAAAAGATAGGGTCTCTTACCGAAAGTGGTCCTCTGGTTCTACGACACCATAGTTAAACCTATCGTCTTCTATGGAGTATATGTATGGTGAGGATTCTAAAAAAAATACCACACTTGCAACGAAACGCCGCTCATTAGCATATGTGGTACACTAAGGCTCCCTCCAACCATGACAATTAACTCCATTTTGCACATAGTGCCCGTAGGCAACGTCGGAAGGTGCGAAGTTGCTATCAGACTCTGAGAATCAGGGTCCCTAAAAGAACACGAGTCTGAACACTCGAAAATCTTCACTGACTTCATACCGGTTCACTTAGATCACGGAGTTGCAAAACCAAACGACCGGCGAGCAAGTTGTGGGTGAGAAAAAGCCGCTGGACGAGAGGGGCAATGAGCTTTTTTACGGATGGGTCAAAGCTTGAAGGAAAGGTTGGTGAAGGGGTTACCAGGAGCTCGCTATCAACAGACCTTCTGACTATTGCCGTGATTTCCCAGCCGAGGTTGCAGCCATTAAGGTAGCAGTAGATCTACTATTCCGGTCACCCTCCTTTAGAGAAGTGACTATCCACTCAGATAGCAGAGCGATGATACTAGCCTTGAACTCATTGACAGAAACACACAAATTGTTTCGACGGGTTTGAAGCGCAACCCTTATATGAGAGTTTATTTAAGCTAGTTAAGCTAAGTGGTCGTTCTTTACAGGGATCTGACTTGGATAGCTCAAAACGCCGGTCCGTTGTGATATCTAAAGCTCCTATATAATGGATTAAAAGAGCCTTGCAAATCGACAAAACGATTAGTATATTACAAATTTGTCAGCTAATGTCAATTTCGGCTATGCTACTGGTTCGCCGAAGGTATGACTACCGAAGTGTTTCAGTCTCAGTATTGCAAAGGTTAGACAAAGAAGAAGAAGTACCTGGATATGTCCAACTCATCCTACTCCATACGACATACTACGCAAACCGGGCTAGATTCCCAAACCTGATTTTAACCGATCAAGAGCTGTTATTTATTTTAGTTGGTTAGGTAAAATCGTCAAATCTGAGCCAGTTGTTCTATTAGGCTTTCTAAAATACTCAAAAAAAGCTCTAGAAACCTAAGCTCTGCGTCTGCTCTTGATTGCTCGTACCTAGGAAAGAAGTTAGTGAAGTAATCAGTCGACTCTCTATAGCTGAGTTCTTCTGCGAGACCTGTAGCGTATCGACATGCCACATGACTCTTTAGGTCCCTCAGATGCGGAACTGGGTCTGTAAAGATTATTTCGGCGAATGAAACTCAATAGCAAAATCATGACGATCACTACCCTGTATTCTCTATAATGGAAGACTGCAATTTTGTCATCACGTACGAATCGCGTCCACTCATCGTTTCTAGTTATTGAAAAGATCTTGGACTGATCAGCTTGATTGTATTTAAGTTTGATGCCGATTTCTCTATGAGGTCATTCGGTTACACCCGAACTTAGCCCTTTCTTACTTGTTTTCTTTCACTTACACGAAATATTTGAAAAAAGTAAAAATAAAAAAGAACAGCTTTCTCGACTTAAGTTATTTTATTTGTATTTGTATTTTATTCAAATGATTTGGTATTGTTATTTATTACAATCGTACACTGTACCCAGTTTCAACTTCGCAACTCACACATGCGCTTAGTATATATGTATGTATGTAGGTATTTCATTCCTTATGTGTTTTACAATTAGCAATTAGTCAACATTGGCGCATAACCTACATATTTGTGAACTTTTCAAGAATATTTCAAAATGGAAATGAAGACTTGCTGTGTGGGAAAGGCGCTATATACAAATGTTATCTAACGCATATAACTGCTATTTAGTGTTGACGGAAAAATCATATTTTACGCAATTACAACATTACTATAAATCGAAGTTGGAGAAAAGTTTTTTTTTGTATACAAAACTAAAGGACAAAATTAACGTGCAAATGTGAATTTTGAAAATTTTTAAAATTTTGTAGTTGTTTTTGTTGTTTAACTAATAAGCTGCTACCATTTAGGAAACAGTATTTGTGGGTAAACTAAATTAATAGCATCCATTCATGTACTTAGTTGTCTAGAAGGTGTAGCACATTTCGTTAGAATGTGTATATTTAGGTTTGGAACAAGTTCAATACAGATGTACACATAAAATTACTAAGCATAATTAATAATAATGATTAATATATAAATATATATTACTTTAAACCAAAATTCAATTCAAGCGCTTTACGCCAAAGTAGTATTATAGTGCACCCCAGTAACATACATATACATATGTAGGTATGAAATGATGGATGTTGCCACTACAACGTCACGCCGTTTGACAATTTTTTGTATGCTTTATTGCACGCTATTTACATACAAACGTTAGATACAATGTGCTTTGTATGATTGATTTATGTGACTCGGCCACTGACACGCTCAAATTAAACTAAAAAAAATAATAATAATAATAGTAATAATAATTAACATTGCATACAAATAAAAAGTTTTTAAGTTTTAAATATTGAAGCAAAGATAATCTTAGTTATAAGACAAAGATGGACAAATGCCACTAAAAGTTATATTTTTTGCACAGGACACTGCACGACAATAAGCATTAACGTTGTAGAACCCAGCCAACTAACGGAACAAGCATAAAATCATAGCCGGTTAGAAATATTAGTTGGATTTTACAACGTTTATGCCGCTAAGAACAACAAGTATTTTTTTTTTATAAACTTAAGCAAACGCTAACAACAAAATGTCAAGCAAATGAAATGTTAGATAATGCACTTGGCACGCGCAAATTGGTAAGAATTTGAAGAAATTGCAAAATTCCAATTCATATTAAATCTCTATGTGTGTGTTTATGTATTTGTGTAGACGGCGGAGAATATTGTCTTCTCAGGTGTTGAAATTAAATAAAATACTGATAGCTAGCTGACTTTGTATGATTTTTGAAATGTTTCTGTAAATGTTTAGTTTTCCTTTTGTTGATAGTTTGTTTTTGTTAGTGTTCATGTTTATAGTTGTAGTTTATGTTATTGTGTACTTTAGTTGAATTTACTCAATAGTTATAATTTGCGGTGGTTTTGCTATGTTTGTTGTTGCTAACGTAGTCGCAGCTGCCAATGGTGCAGCCGGTAACGATGTTGCTGTTGTTGCCGTTGTGGCAATCGTTGTATTTGCTGCTGTTGCTGCTGCTACTGTTGCTGTTGTTGTTGTTGTTGTTCTTTGCTCGTGTATCGACGTAATACCCGTTGTCGATTGGTTGTCGTTTGTTTTTTGCAGTGTCTGTGCGGCTAATTGTCACTTTGTCGTTGGCTGTGACTCACCAACACGTTGATAGCGCGGCTTGTTCCGTGTAAATGGCAGATACTTGTACTTAATCATATGCTGCACAATGCAAAAAGATAAAACAAAAACAATATGAATATGAATATGTATATGCATGTAAATGATTAGTTTAAGCCTACCTTAATTTGCCGCTTCATTGTTATGCAGAAGAGTGTAATGAAGTACATGACGAGTATAGGCCAGAAAACAGGCACATTGAAGAAGTCAAAGAATGTACATATCAGACCGATGATTGTACTTTTCGTGATCGACAGCCAAAATTTGAATTCCGGTAGACGTCGTATGAACGGCCGGAACTCTTCGTTACTACGTGTTGGCAAATTGGGACCATCTTCTGAAAAAAACGAAAAAAAAAAAACACAAAAAATTGAAAAAAAAAACACTTTACTTAAGACAGATCTATATTATAAGAAATCTCACTATTTCTAATTCCAAAAGATTTATACTTTTAATTAATAATAATAATAATTTTAATTTTTTTTCTTGACAACCTGGCGAATTAATTTAAATATTATTGAATTATACCTTCAAAAAAATAAAAAAGTTTTACGACTAACATATGACTTAGTAATGCATACCAAAGCACGATGAAGCAACAAAAAAAAATCAATAAACTGTCAACTTATGAAAAAAGTTCTTCGAAAATTACCATCCCCCTTATTAACTTATTGCATTCTTTTAAAGAACAACTAACAATGCAAAGCTGTCAAACGACCGCAAGCACTATTACACTATTACAGTTTTTGTAGGTTGTGGTATATTTTTGCAAAAAATGCTTTAAATTATTTTTATTAACTAACAATTGCACTTACCATCATTTTCGTATGGATCGAATTCCGGGTCGATTTTTGGTGTTAGAAATGCAATAAACAAATTTAAATGATATATTCCCAGCGCATAGCACACTATATACCAGCCTTGGTAGATGAAAATGCGTAGCAGGAAGAGCAATAAAATCACAATTGCACCCGCCCATCGCATTCTAGTATGTGGTGTCCAGCGATCCAGCGTCGATTGGTACATCTATACAAGAATTTATTATTAAAAAGTAATCAACAACTTTTTATTTGAAACTCACTTGTGATAGTCGTACGAAGAATAGCTTCACACCACCTCCAGACGAAGTACTTGTATCCTCATCCATCATTGCTGTAGTTTTTTTTAACGTCTGCTACCAGTAACTGGTACAGGTGTTGCTAATAATTGTATTTCGTTTATTGCCGTCACTTGATTAAGCCAACTTGTTTGTGCCAGACACTATTACTTTTTTTGAAAATATGCGTAGATAAACTAAAATATAAAGATAAACCAAAAATTCAAGTAAAAGTGCACCAGATATCCAACGTCGGCCAGTCGTCGTGTTTGCACTTAAACAGCGCGTATTCACAAAAATGTACCCCTTCGGCCCTTCGATCTGTAATTTATGCTCACGTTTCTATTTCCTCATTTTCCTTAGTCTCGCCTGACACTTTTCTTATACTGCCGCACAACCACCACTGCAAACGGAGCGCAACCCGTAAGCCTCCTTGCACCCTATGCTTTTAAGTTCTTATTCGCTTTTTTGATTAAGTGACGTTCGCCAGTAAATTTTTTTCCCTCAACTCGTGTTTCAGCCAACACAATATGCAAAAGGAATTATATTGTAAAAGTTTAATTAATCAGAGAATTATTACATTCAACAAGCGTTAATGTGAATTGACTTTATCATTGGCTTTAAAAAGCCATTGACGTGAAATTCAATTTAGAATTTCACAGTTCTACAAAATTTTTCCAAACTCACAATACACGTCACTAAACGGTTTGACAGTAGAACTTTCACAGCGTTGCCAATCAGTATTGCTCTTGTGTGCAGGGTTGTCAGCCCAATACACATATTACAAACAATTATTGCAGGGAGCTTGTTAATGGTTTGAAGAGTTTTGCTTAAAGTTGAAAAATATAAATATATTTAGAAATAGAAAAGAGCTAAGAGATATTGTTAATGATATGTTCTATTTTAAAATTACTTATTACTTGTTATAAAAAACTGCAAGAATTTGTTCTCTGCCAATTTGCTCAAAGTTGGCAACGCGACGTATTGTTGTTTAACAATAACTAATTAGATGGCATAATAAAATTATTTGTATGAAAGCCTCAGCATAATAAAATTGTGTACGAGAATTTATTATTATATTACATAACTGTATTTGAAAAATTTAGAATATTCATAAAGGCACCCTATCATCCTTAGTTTATATATATATGAAAAATAAATCTATGAAGCCAAGAAAAGAAATAATAAAGAAAATAATCATTTTAGAGACTTTTTTATTTTAAAAAATATTTAAATATTTAATATTGAAATAAGAGTTATATTAATAATTACATACCTTTAAATAAAACCGCTATTTCCACATCCACCCAATCATCACAATAAAAATTCACATTATTTTTCGATCACTCTGTATATTTTGAAATATGAAAAACTTCTTACGTTACACTCTCTTAATCTACCGCTTAATACTGAAATTTAGTTAGTTGAATTCAGTTAATTAGAGCGGTTTAGTAACAAAGGCGGCTACTTTAGTTGTTTATTGTTATATACGACAGCAAACGCCTATTACAGCAGACATTTTAGCGCTTCAAATCACAGTCTAAATTAAAATCATGGTTCGTGTAGCGAATCAAAGTAATGCGGACACGACGGTGGACATTAAAAACCCCAGCTCAATAGACGAAAATAAGAATGTAACACTTTCTAAGGGTTCAAAACCAAAACCGTTACATGAAAAAATATTCAAACACGCCGATTCGTATATGACGGAACTTTTAAAGGATGAGCACATACGAACGATATATAATATATTCTTAGTGGCGATGTTTTATCTAATAACATATACAATTTGCCACGATTATTTCACCTATGGGAGGTGAGTCGCTAATACTTTGAAACAATTTAATTTAGTATATGAAAAAATGTGGGGTGACCGCTAAACAGGAGATGGTTTTGACATTTTTCTACACGACGAAATTTTATAAAGTGATGACTAGTCGTAGCATTTTTTCCATTTCTGAGAATACTTAGTTATACATATATGTACATATATAAAAACATTTATGTATATATGTGAGTGTAAATACAACTAAATACTTGAAAAAATAAAAATTAAAAATCATATTTATCCAATTTTTTATTATTTATTTTATTGAAATGTTAAAAAGAAATATTTTAAAAAGAAATAGAAAATTTAGAAATTGTTGTAAAATTTTTTAATTTTCTATAATTTAAAAACAAAAAAAATTATAAATATTATATTATATTTTTTTTTTTAATTTAAATATATTTTAAAAATAAGCAGCAAATTTACAAATTTTGTTGCACAATGTATTTAATATTTTTTTTTTTTAATTTATACCATTTTTAAATAAAAAAAAATTAAGTTTTTAATTCATTTTTTATTCTCTTTAAATATTATAAATATGTTTTTTTTAATAATCGATAATATTTAGGTAAAAAATGCAATATATAAATACTATTGTATATTATAATTATTTTAAATATTGTTTTCTTTCATTTTGTTATTTTATTTAAAATTTATAATAAAAATTTTTGAAAAGAAGAAGTAAATTTAGAAATACATATACATTTTTTTTAATTTCTATCATTTAAAAAAAAAACAATTTTCAACTATTATTTTATTGTTTTTTAAATATATCTTTCTATTATTTTTTTTTTCTGTAAAAATCATAAATACGTTTTTTTTTAATTTTATCTCATATTGAGGTAAAAAAGAACAATTTATAAATATTATACTATTTTTTTTAATATTGTCCTTTCATTTTGTTATTTCATTTAAATATTATAAAGAAATTATTTAAAATAGAAGAAGAAAATTTATAAATATTGTTTTAAATTTTTTTTACATTTTTTATAATTCTCTATCATTTTAGTATAAAAAAAATATTTTAGTTAAAATATTTTTTTAATTTTTATAATTAATAAAATATTTAATTTTTTTCATTTTCTTATTTTTTATATAAAATAAATATTTTTGAAAATATTAAAATAAATTTTTTAAATATATTATATTATGCTTTTATCTATGCTCATATGTATATGTAATTACTTAGCAACTGCTCTTGCTTTCCATGACCGACTTCGTTTGCGGCAAACACACGACCGGTGAATGTCACATACGACTACATACGACTACATACAAAATGCTAGCAAGTTTTAGCTGTAAATAATTAAAATTTTTAGAGAGTATCAGCCATTATGACTTAGACTACTGCCGCTACAAGAGCAAAAGTCATGCATTCTCACTGCTTTAAGGAGTTAGTACATGGGTTTTTCAAAAAATTGATTTTTATTGTCTTATTAAATTTTGCAACATCTCTAGAATATTCCCCTATATTTTCAAGTTGATCCGAGTAATAGTTTCGGAGATAGAACCTTAAAAACTTGTGCGCTCGAGGCTAGCTAGACTAAGTGCGTGGCTTTTAAAGAGTTTTTCTCGAAACTGTGTTTTTGAAGTCGGTTGGCAAAATTTCTCGAGAACTACTCAAACTGATCTACATGAAATTTTAAACAAGTCTTTGAGACAATTATTAAAAACGTTGGACGAAGGATGTTTTTTCGATTACAACTATTTGATAAAAAATGTCGCGAAATTTTCACTAAAATTTTATTTTTTTTTGTAAAAATGTTTGCCAAAAATCCAATTTTCAGTTTTTTTGATCCTTCGTCCAAGTTCTAAGCTAAGTTTTTAACAAAAAACACGTATATTATCACTTTAGCTGATCCTGTAAAGGGTTATACTGCAATTTTTTTCCGTCGCAACAATGACCAAGTTTAAAATGATTTATTCCAAAAAATTCAGAATTCCTTTGTTAATAATGTATGTTTGTTATAATACAAAATTCTTATAAAATATTTAGTTTTTTATAGGTAGGAGATAAAAAATCGTTGAAAAAAGGCTGTTTTTTTAACCAAGGCAACCCATGTAACCCCTCAACAGACTCTTTTTATTTTACTATTTATTGAAAAAAATTTAGTCCTACCTATTATTTTATAGTCTAATATTAAAAACTGCTATTTTATGCTGTGGTTAACTATTTCATATTAGAATTTACCTTGGTTGGCTTACAATGGAACCTGGTTTCAAAGGACTACCCTATGCTGTTGGCTGTTGGTTTGTAATGCATTTCAGCGCGTTTCTAGTATATTTTGGTGTCTCCTTATGGCTAAAAGTACACGCTTTAAGCAAGCACGGTAACATAACTATTCAACTTCATAATAAGACAAATAAACTAACTTTTAAATCTCTCTTCGCAGCTATCTACAAGTCATTCGTAAATGCAGTGTTCCTAGCATGCTACATCACAACGGTCTGCGCGAGTTTTTGCTTGTGCGCGCTATGCTGTCTACACTACGACTTGCGTTTGGGCTCAGCGCTCTTTATCTTAATGGAGAGCACACGCCTCGTAATGAAAATGCACGCCTTCGTACGTTCAACAATTGGCCAAAGCGCCGATCCAGCGTCCAGAACTAACAGCACGATCGAACTGCCGGGTCTACATCACTATATTTGCTTTCTATTCGCACCAGTGCTGATCTATCGCACCTCATATCCGCGTACAAACGCAGCGATACGTTGGACCTTTGTTTGGGCGCGTTTAATGGAAATACTCCTTGCCATCTATTACCTTACCTTCTTTTACGAGCATTTCATGAGACCCTACTATCGTGAATTCGGCGTTACGGCACCACATTGGTCGGCTGTTATTGAGTGTTTCTATGGCATGATAATGCCTTCAACACTATGTCTACTCTTGTTCATTTATATGTTGTTGTATTCGGTACAAAATCTCTTTGCTGAGCTGTTACACTTCGGTGATCGTAGATTCTTTACAAATTGGTGGTGTGTTACAAATTATCGCGATTATTTTATCCGGTGGAATTGTTTGGTACAGGATTGGCTGTATGAGTACATCTATAAGGATTGCTACAGCTATGTGTGCTCTAATCGCTATGTCTGCTCCTTCGCGGTTGTGACAATCTCTGCCCTCGTGCATGAAATACTAATCGGTTTAGCTTTGCATTTGTTCTTGCCCGTAAATTACATATGCTTCGGTATTCTGAGTTATATAATAATGTATCTACCGTTAAGTGGTCGGTGTGGAAATGTGATTGTATGGTTATTGATGCTATTTGGCATGGCGCTGCAATTGTCTCTTTACAGCATGGAAGCGTTCGCCAAAATGAACTGTCCAAAAAGGTTCAACGAGAGTTTCGTGGACAAACTGACGCCTTATATATGGACTTGTATACAAAATCACCAAAATTTAGACATGATAAATAGCACAGCTAGGATTAATATTTAAATTTTTTATAAAATAAATAAATATTTATTTAAAAAAATTATTAAGTTAATATTTTTATACTTAAGTTACTACAGAGTATGATGGTTTGGTTCACCTAACGATTATGCGTATCACCTAAAACTAATCGAGATAAGTTTATGTGTGGGAAGTGGCGCCAAGATCAGGAGCTTCAATTTCCATTAATGGTTACATTCTCAGCGGCATAATTTTAAAGAAATAAGGATCAATGCTTCCACCGGTCCACAAACCATACCAAAACGTTGTTTTTTCTGGATGAAATGACAGATATATCTCTTTAGCTTGTTCTTCGTCCCACATGTGGTAATTTCGCTTGTTTACATACCCATTGTGCCAAAAATATTCTTCATCGCTGAACAAAACTTGGCTCGAAAACGTCGGATCTTCTTAGAACTTTTCAAGAGCCCATAGAGTGAAGCGATGTCGCTTGGTATGGTCGAGCGAGTTGCTGCGAACGGCGCCGAATCGACTCTGCACAGTATTCAGCTCACTGCGTTCTGGATGTGGTCTATTCGGTTGAATATTATCAAATAAAAAATGCGGAGTCTCAAGATGGGTGATGGTGTTGCGAATACTGCGCTCAATAGGCCGACGATTATGTTGACACATTCTTGACTTGATATGACTCTCGTGATCTGTCAAAACAAAGCTCTTTAAAAAGTACCTCTACTTTGATCATCCGTTATAATCAGCAAATCTTTGAAATCATTGAGGATAAGTATATCGACTTAGACATTTGGTTTGGCTTAGCCGGAATGGAACTAAATTTTTTCAGATCAAGGACTGTCAACTGGTCAGCATTCTCTCAAAATATCTGGTGAATGTGTTTGCCGTTAAACAACAAAAAAAAACATTAACAAACACTTTGTAGATCTCTATACAACTCCAAATTCCACAAACGTACCAGTTATGGTGCACATATTTATGTGACCACATGCATATCTTTCGTTCTCAACTCGCTTGCTTACAGTACTTTGTAGCATTTTTTATAAAGCACTCTATACACAGTTATAGCATATGACCCCTATAAAATAGTAACTTATAAGGCATAAAAAACTAAAAATTATAAATTCAAGTGCACATGCACTCAACTTAAGCGGTTATCTGTATATATTCCATATATGTATAATATAATGTGTAAGTTCTAAAAGTCTTAAATGCTTATTTAAATAGCAGTTGTAAACAAAGTTTAATGCAAATTCCAACAGCGCTGATTCTATTAAATGACCACAACGCAATTTAAGATCAAAAAACTGGCTATAATCTAATACATACATACTACATATAATATATACTAATTAATGCAAGCGAAGTGCTCGAAAAGATCTCCGAATTAAAGTTATTAAAATTTTTTGCACTCTCGAGTAAAGTGATAATACTCATTTATAATAAAATGATAATAAACCTAGTAAGAAAGGCCTTAGTTCGGGTGCCACCGAATATTATTTGCTCTCGCAATGTTAGAAGGGTCGGTTTGAAGAAATTTTTTCGACATATTTCCACAATTTTCGGTACTAAATTACATATCCAAAATAATAAGTACATTTATATTGTAAATATATGTTATCTGTATACCGACCGATATATGAACATACATGGTATAAAGGCGACAAAAATACCAAAAATTAGGATTGAGAACTAGGGGAAATATTTCGTTCTCTGTGGCAGATTTTTTGTCGAAAATAATAATTGACGAAGTAAATAATATCGATTTCTTATTATATCATTTTTGACAAAAATCCTCATATTCGGTATCTGGTAAAAGACTCTCCAGAGTTGTGCGCTGGGTGTGGTACCCGCTACGTAAAAAACACTATAAATGAAAAGAAGAAAGCAGCCTCGAATGAAAGACCCCCTTTTTCGACTATAACCGCCTATCTATGTCTATGCAAATGAAGAAGACGGTAAACGATAGCGAATTTTGAACATTTTCGGATGTCTTTACACTACCGCACCCTTCCACGACCGTTCCGTCGTAGAGAAGACTGCTTGAGGTTCGATTACACCTCAAAGTTTTCGAGACCTTTAACCACTTTGGATGGTTAAGGTCGCACATTGTTGAAGGCACCCTCGTTGTCGTGAAAGGTGCCTACAGCTAATTCTTTTTGCGTAAAGGCTCCCTCTCCCTGACATTGCATCCTGCAAAACAGACCGACTTGACTTTTATGTAAGCATGCTGGATCTTTAACAATGTTTCCCTCGGTCTTCTGATGTCCATGAGTCAATGTAAGGTCTTCAACGGAAACGAGGGTAGACTAAAGGGCATGAAATCCCTGTCACCGGCTTTCGGTATAAACCATCCGGATACTATCAATACTGGCGCAACTACAGCAAATGGTCAAAATGTCATACAGCTAACTGCACGCGAACTGTGTGAGATTAGGCCATGTTCCGAAGGCCTGGAGACTGGGTAAGATGGCCTATAGAATTGAAAGGTTTGAAAGATTTAGCACCCAGGTATGGTGACATTCATCCAAAAGATACATGAAGGTTGTAAAGCCCTTTCGAAATTGTCCCAGTGGCACTTCTTTAGCGAAATGGTTTAACGGAAAGTGAGCATCCGAGAATAGTTTCAACGACTCTTCGCCTGCTCGCTATCCCACTACGACAAGCGTTAATGAATGACCCTAAACCGCGAGGACTCATGACAACCCTCAACAGCTCAGACTTATATACCCCCAGAGAGCTCAGACTTATATACAAGTGCCTACCAAAGGGGGATTCCTTTACCTTTCTGAGTTTTCAGCGGACAGAAGCTTTCAAGGGAAGTCCTACACACAGAGCAGAAAACCTCGACGAGCTCATCAGTCGCACCCACAGATAACATCGAGTCCATAGCTGATCGAAGTTTCCTAATTGGTATGCACTCCGGAGGCCAAGCGTTCAAGCTGAAATTAATACAACTGCGATCAGAACAGGAGTAGTCGTCTGAAACTCTACATTCTGATATCAAGGGTTCGATTTCTCTAGAAGCTAGATTCTCAAAAGTGTGGAAGTTTCCCTTTATACAAATGGAAATCAGTTTCTGAATAATTTGTCAATATTCGGTTCAGCCGAAGTTAAAATTTTCACTTGTTTTTTAAAATAAATATGGTACTTTGGTTTTATTAGCTACTTTTTTTAATATTTACACACATACATACATACAGTGAATACGAAATTTTTTCTACTTAGCTTAAAGTTTATAAATAACTTACAATATATAAAATATTACAACTTCGCAAATGCTAATACGACTATTAGCCCATAACCATGTATACTATATGTATGTATGTATACAGCCAGAGATTTAAACTTTACATATGTATATACATATATATACTGCATATATATACTGCAGTCTCTTCGTCAGCCCTAACCACCCGTTTGCAATCTCCACAACGTGTGATATATGCCATGCAATTTCAAGAGCTCCTTGTGTGTACCGCACTCCGCAACTTGGCCGTTGTCGAGTACATATATCACATCCGAATCAATAACGGTCGATAATCTATGAGCTATACTAATGGTTGTACGACCCTCACTGACCGCATCCAGTGCTTCTTGAACAATCTATGCATATATTTAAATGATTAACTATTCTCTTCGTATGTGTTGCAATTTTTCTATTACCTTTTCACTCTCAGCATCAAGCGCAGATGTGGCTTCGTCTAATAACAATATCTTCGGATTTCTGACCATAGCACGAGCAATGGCGATACGTTGTTTCTGTCCACCCGACAATTGTGTGCCTTTCTCACCCATACGGGTCTCATAGCCCTGTAATGTGGAAAAAGAACTTACATTATTAATATATACATACATAAAGCATATGGATGCCATTCGAGCAATAATTTCGTAAGATCGAAAGGTGCGCTGCTGTTAACTCGGCTATAATCGCGTAAGCGGTGTCTACGCCAAAAAAGAAGAAAAAGAAAGGTAAGCTGAACTAATGTCAGAACTTTTCGGTTCAGCATGTTAGAACCAGATATTGCGACAAGTTTTTTCATAACTTTTTTCGAAGTGAATTTGACAGATCAACGAATTGTTGCGTGATGTCATTAACGACAAAAGGGAAAGGTTTAGTTCCCGATGTTCAACAATGTTCTCTATCATATTTATACTGGACCTGCTTCAATACCTACCAATGGCAATGCTGAGATGAAATTGTGTATATTCGCTTTCTTGGCTGCCGCAATAATTTCCTGTTCGGTAACTTCGCGTGTATTATCACCATAGGCAATATTCTCCCTAATGGATCTGTCGAATAATATCGGTTCTTGTGAGACGATACCCAATTGATGGCGTAAATTCGAGAGTGAAAGATTACGCAAGTCAAGACTATCAATGGTTACCGAACCAGCATCCACATCGTAGAAACGTTGTAACAGTTGTATACACGTAGACTTGCCACAGCCAGATGAGCCGACCAATGCGACTTTTTGTCCCTTCTTCATATTCATGATTATACCTCTAAGTACGGGTACTTCGGCACGTGTTGGATAACTAAATTTAACCTCCTTAAAGTCCACCTCGCCTTCCGCCGTCCATGGCGCCAGCGATATGCCCGGTTTATCTTGGATTTGTGGCACGCGATTAAATAGTAAATATATTTTCTTTGCTGCTGTGACACCCTTCTGTAAATTGGGTGCAAAAGCTAGCGCATTAGCGATTGATGCTGTGCCCATAATCAAAGCTTGTGAGACCCTAAAATGAACAAAGATAAAATTAGAAAAATAAATATAGATAAAGAGCACATTACTTAGATACTTACTTGAAAACATTGCCGAATTCCATGCCCTTATTTACGACACACCAACCGCCATACCACATGCAAGCGGCAAACGCAAAGAACATTAGAGATCTGGCCAAACCGTATACAAGGCCACGGAAATGCGTATTCTTCTTAGCTTTCTGTAATGATATTTTATTTAGCATTGGACTTAAGACTTTACGAAATATAGTACAAACTTACAGCCATTGCGGGATGTAGCAAATCCATATATTGTTGGTAAAACATCTCTTCGCGGCCCAATGATGCAACGGTGCGTATGTTCGAAACAACCTCAACGGCAAGCTACAAAAACATATCATGTTATAAAATTTTCTTGACTTTATTTTTTTTTAACCACAATATAACTGCGTCTATACCTTTGTACAATTCTCCATTGCTTTGCCAGTGCCCATATTTTCCTGAGCCATGACCTTGCGTTGCATAACCGCCGCAACCAAAATAAATGGCGCAAATGCCAGCGCCAACAACCCCAAACTCCATTCATAATACATCGATAAGCCGACACCTAAGGCAATAGTGGCCACTGATTGAATAATAGTGCCGATACGTTGTCCAGTTGCCTATAAAATGGATTTAGAGATTACGTAAACACAATCGTTGATTATTTGTCTCCAATATATGTATATGTACTTACACCTTGTACGGCGGAGGCATCGCCAGAAAGTCTCGAGCAAAGACTGCCGGTGCTATTGGCTTTGTCATCGAACCAAGCAACTTCTTGCTTCAACATTGTGCCAAACATCATACCCCTAAGACGTTCGGTTAATCTCTCGCCAGCAATACCGAATAGATAAATCTAATACATACATACATACAAAAATTATTAAGTTTCGTAAGAAACAGGCTAAATAAAACACCGCATGTGATTACACTTACCTGTAAAAATGTTGCCAGGCCTACAACAATGCCGGTGATCAGAAAATATAAACTGTATACATTGGTGTTATCCCGCACATAGTCAGGGTCATCCCTAACAGCCAATATTTGTAGAATTTCACCAAAAAGTAAAGCGAAAATGGGCATGGCACAGCCCATTATAACCGAGGACACCATACCTCCCAATAGTTGCGGCCATTCGGGTGTATTCATCTTCAATATCGGCCAAAGTGACGAGTCGTCCAGATTTTCTTCAATTAAAGCTGCTTCTTCAATTTTATAGTCAACCATTTCTTCATCCTCATCTTTTGTATCGAAGAATGTATTGTCTTTACCACTATGTTCTACGCCGGCCGTAAAGGGTTCATCACCCAACTGTGTCGTGACCAAATTATAATAGTGTGACTTGAGATCCATTAATTCGGCATGAGTACCGCTTTCAACGACCACACCTTTATCAATTACTATAATGCGATCAGCGCGTCGTATTGTCGACAGACGGTGGGCCACAATGATTGTGGTACGTCCTTTGCTTGCCTGAAAATAGCCGACAAAAGGAAATTAGCAAATTGAAAAATAAGAAGAGGCTGAAAGAGAGCGAAAGTCCACATATCGGATAGCGACACATCAAAAATACACTATGAAACGAACGCGAGTGTTTTATGTAGTATAGGGTTTGTCCGGAAAGTAATAAGACTGAGTCGATTTAAAAAAAATGATTGATGCAGAGCTGCCAGCGCGATTTCCAAGCATTGGCGTCACGGAAAGCATTCTGCTTAGATCCACTCGGTCGTCTGATAAAGCTCGCCTTTCTTTGGTCTTTTCAGACAAGAAAACAAAAAAGTCCTGGGGCCACATCTGGCCTGTAGGTCGAATGCGGAAGCGTTGGGATGCCAGCTTCGGTTAGGTAGCTGTTCACAAGAAAGGCGGTGTGAGCCGGGGCGTTGTCGTGATGCAACTTCAAATGGCTGCGATGTCTTGTTGGACCCTTGGCATTGATGGTTGGCGATACCTTTGATGTCCAAAAAGACAATGAGCATCGTTTTCACTTTGGATTTGTTCATTCATCAGCGACCTCTTCCTGGCTCTCCAAAAAATCCTGGTGCCACACCATCAGCCTGCTTGATCATGTCAAACGTCTCTATCGCACAATTACCGAGTTTCATACATAATTTAATCGCGTACCTCTACTCTAACAAACATTGCATTTTCGGCTTGCACCACTCACAGAAACACATCGCGCGAAAATGTTTGTTCTGACTTTCCAGGTCTCGGAAACAACTGACCAGCCGTTCTTTCGTTAGCTAGCAACACCCTCTACCGAATCCAGTCAGTCGCTCAGAAGTACAGTCCCAGCGGAAGAAAATCATTCCTCTTGCTTTCTGGACAAACCCTGTATGCCAAATTTAATCTCTCTTTACCTTTTCAAGAGCAGCTTGTACTTTGGCTTCGCTGGCGGTATCCAATGCAGAGGTCGCTTCGTCTAATAACAAGATTTCCGGATTTCTCACCAAAGCGCGTGCAATGGCGATTCTCTGTTTTTGTCCACCCGACAACTGAGCGCCACGTTCACCAACCAGAGTATCAAGTCCCTGTATAAAAGAAAATGCTTTCTTTGTAATAATTTGCTGATTGAAAATTTGTGTTCAAAACTTACTTTTGGCAATTTATTTATAAAAATATGCGCATTCGCCGCTGTGGCAGCGGCAATGATCATTTCTCTTGTAGCATCTTCACGGCCATAGCGTATATTCTCGTAGATAGTTGTGCCAAATAGTACAGGCTCCTGCCCTACAACGCCTATGCGCTCGCGTAGCCAAGTAATATTGATGTCTTTCAAGTCGACATCATTGAAATAGACAGAACCTTCTTGTGGATCGTAGAAACGTTGCACCAACTGTATAATCGTTGATTTGCCACAACCTGATGAGCCGACTAAGGCTACCGTTTGACCACGTTTGATTGTCAAATTAAATTTATGTAAAATTTGCACCTCCTCGCGTGTTGGATATTTAAAGCTAACGTCACGCAGCTCGATATGTACCAAAGGTTTATTTAAATTTTTACCCTTCGGTTCGATCGGATTTATTGTCGGTATTTGTTCGATTAGTTTAAATACTTTAGCGCATGCGCCTTTGGCAACGCCGAATGCTTCGATATACGGCGAGGCCATGCCCATATTCATGGAACCCATCATGACAGAGAAAAATACCTAAAAAAGAAATTATAAGTTGTTTCGTGAAATTATTAATATTATAGAAAACATTAACTTACCGTTATCATATTACCAGGATCATAATTATCATAACCGGGAATGCCCTCGTAATTCTTCAAAACCAACCCGACACCATACCAAAAAGCCAAAGCATATGAGCCATAAATGAAAAACCAAAGTAAACCGAAACCCATGCCGGAAAAGAGATTACGCTTGATATTGATCTTCCGCGCATCCACAATTTGTGATTTATAAGCTTGCACCTCCTTATATTCACCCTCGAAAGTTTTGACCGTACGAACGCCGCTCAATGCTTCCTCCGCAATATTACCAGCCGCTGCATAAACATTCAATTCTTGTTTCGACAATTTTGAAGTAGCCTGCGTTATGAAATGGACATATTAATTGGCAACAGACTTCAATTTGTTTTTAGATATGTATGTTCTTACCACACCAACTAGGCCCATCGCTATGAATGTAACCGGCAGACTGCTAAGGCAGACTAAAGACAATTCCCAACCCTTAACAAAGGCTAAAACCAGCGCACCAATAAAAGCCACAATAAAATGCACAAACATCACGTCTTTCTCAGCGATACCATCCTCCATTTTGGACAAATCCCTGTGGGAAGATTTTTAGATTTGTATAGAAAATAGTTAGTATGTGGCGTGATAGTGTGTAGCGATTAGTTGATAATACTATGCATATGGATATGCATATAAGTTTAGAATGATTAAAGTTAGCTGATTATAAAATTTCGAAAGATTAACGAATATATGAAAATACGGAATATCATCTCGACACCTTTAAACGGCTTCTTCAACGAACTGATTTTAAGGTAATGAACACTAAATGGAAACCTAAGCCCTATGTTACTATACGAGGTGTGTTCAAAAAGTATCGCGAATTTTGAATTTTCGCGAGTTACGTATATTCGAATTTCGAATTTTTTGCGGCGTTATGTTGGTACTCATGTCTCTCACTTATGCCGACAAGCTCGGCCATTTTGAATGTTCATTTAATTTTTGACAGCTGCTTTGCTTGCACGTGTTTTGGATCGTCTTCGATTTTTACCTATCGAAAATGATTTTGAAGTGCTTCGAAGATTGGAAAAACCGTTGGCACAAGTGTATAATACCTCATGGGGATTACTATGAAGGGAACAAAATAGATATTCATGAATAAATAAATAATTTTTGAAAAAACACAAAATTCGCGATACTGTTTGAACACACCTCGTAGAATACTATGGATGGAGGGCTGATCAAAAAAATATGCTTTGAAAGCAAAGAGAAGTCGGTTGTGATCATTGAATAGAATCTCAAACGTCAAGGATTTGGTATGTTATTCGTCTAATATAGGGCATGCGTTAGGGATGACGGCGGTGGATTATTTGCAAAATCCCAGCTTTCAGCCAATTGAGTTAAAATATTTCTAAAACAAAGTTTCTAAATAAAAAACTCAAAAATTAAACGGGAAGTTATTCCATAAATGAGGGGCCCTTCTGCCGCCTAATTGCCGGTACGTATTGGCGAGATCCTCCTTTAGATTAATCTGGTAGCCAACAAGCCACGCATATACCAGTTAGGTCCTTTGCGATACCAGTTGGAGTTCGGTGGCTACTACTACTACTAGATACAGAAAACTATTTTTTTGTATTTTTAGATTTTACTTCGGACGAGATTTGAGCTATAAGTCAAACCATATGTTATGCTTCATATGCCTTATATAAATACTGTTACTATATACATATATATATACTATATACTATCCTATGTTTTAATTTGTTTTGTCAAAAGTTTCTTTACTATATTCTACACTTTGACAATAAATTTTTTATGTCTACTGAAATACATATGTTATCTGATCTTTATCTTAATCGAAAATGTCAATCAATGACAGTGCATAAGTATCACTCGCAAAAATTGACGACTCACAATGACACAGCAAAATCAAAAATTTTGGCATACCAAATGAAAGGATATACATACATATATACAAATCATGGGGTGACGAAACGAGTTGAAATCCGAGTCTCTTTGTCCGTCCGCCTGTCTTTTTGTGCAAGCTGTAACTTGTGTAAAAATTGAGATATCGTAATTGGTATCGAGTTGGTAGATGGACTTAATTGAATCATAAACCACAATTAAACAGAAACTTTATAAGTGTCATAACTAAGCAATAAATTAATATATAACAGTGTAATTTTTAACAGCGGAATCGATTAAATTCCAACTTCTTTCTTCTTCTTTACAGCGCTCCAGTCGTTGCTTCTTGTCGCAAGGTGACGCCAGTTGGAGATTCCAAGCGAAGCCAGATTCTTCTAAACTTGGTCCCTCCAACGAAGTGAAGGTCTTCCTCTTCCTCTACTTCCTCCGGCGGGTACCGCGTCGAATACTTTCGGAAATGGAGTGTTTTTAATCATACGAACGACATGACCTAGCCAGCGTACGAGTAGTCGCTGTCTTTTAATTCGCAAACTATGTCAATATCGTCGTATAACTCGTACAGCTCTTCGTTTCATCCAATGCAATATTCGCCGTGGCCTACGCGCAAACGACCATAAATCTTTCGCAGAACCTTTCTCTCGACAACTCGTAACGTCGATTTATCAGATATTGTCAACGGCGATGCCTCTGCACCATATGGCAGGCCGGGAATAATAAGTGACTTATAAAGTTTGGTCTTAGTTCGTCGAGAGAGGACTTTACTTCTCAATTGCCTACTCAGTCCGTAATAACACCTGTTGGCAAGAGTTATTCTGCGTTGGTTCTGAGAGGCTGACATTGTTGTTGCTGTTAACACTTGTTCCAGGATAGACGAAATTATCTACGACTTCGAAGTTATGACTGTCAACAGTGACGTGGCAGCCAAATTGTGAGCGCAACATTTGTTTGATAACAGGAGATACCATTTGCTACGCTTCCTCATCCAGTCTGGAGATAGCAGAACTATGTATATAACATACATGTTTTCGCACTTCTGGTTAACTTTATACCACAATTATCGTTCAATATACAAGAAATATATATGTATATATAAAATTCATAAGGCATGGATTAAATCACGACGCTATTTTTAAGTTCAATTTCAAGTTTGCCAAACCTGAAGGTTGCGGGAGTATAAAATTTTTTGTTCCACTCAAACTTTTCCCTGCTTTACTTGTTTCACAAGGCTTTTTGCAGCGATTAGATATAGATATGGTATATAGATAGACATGTAAGTCTATGCAAACGTATGTTTGTAATTACTCGGCAGTAAAATCAAACTTGACAATAATAAAAACAACAGTTTTTTACTGGCATTTGCTGACTAAAATCGAATTGATAAGAAAACCATAAAACTACCTTTGTGAAATTTTTTTGTGAAAATTTATTTACAGGCACTTTTTTCACTAAAAATTATGATAAAATCCTGGACTAAATTGTTGCTGAGAATATAGTTTGAACTGGGTATTTGTAACAGCTCTGAATTAATATGAAATTGGCATATTTCTGGCCGTAAATCTGTCTTCTAGTCTTCTAAACTTGGTTGTTATGTTCTTTGATGACAGTATGTGAAAATAAAAGTATAGTCAGCGATCTGGTTATGTTAGAATTGCGATTTATACCAGTTCTAAGTTATATTATAACTAGCTGATTTTACTACGGGTTATGAATGAGGGCGCCCAGACAAAAGTCTCAATGACATTGCGAAAAATTTATTGATAATGTATAATAAACATTATCGGAAAATAAAAGTTTATGGACAAGGGTAGCTCTGTAAAAGGCATCAAGATGGTTAAAATATCAAACCTAGTCAGGCGTGCGTCAAAAGTAGAATTCCCTATAATAATGAGTGGTTTAACTTTCTTTTTATTTTTTGCTATCGGCTAATAAATCGACGACTGTTATCTTATCTCAACCAAAAATAACATATCGAAACGTGTAAAGCTGCTATTATACTACATATGTGATAGACTAAGTCATAGAAGACACCAAAGTCTTTCGCGCCCAAAGCGTAATAGTATAGAATCGTAAATATTGATAGTTTATGGTGAGGCGAATGTACTAGAAACTGAAGGGTTTTTTGAAACTACGATCATAAAAATATTCTACTCGTACACTTACTCATTCATTCTGCTGGCGACTTCACCACTCTGATTGAAGTCATACCACGCCATGTCTTGGTGCAATACGGACCTAAGGAATCTACCGCGTATCCGTAATATTTGGGCATTAGCGGCATAATTAAATGATGTCACCGATACATAGCTGCAAACAAGCATAATTATGCCGATTATACTGTTTTGAAGGGCAAATGTTTGCACAGCATCTAAAAGATCGTCGTCAGCCGCACTGCGTGTATAATTTCCAGAGCCACCATAAGCGATCATTGCCTGAAAATAAAAAAACAATAAAAAATAAATAAATAATGCGACAATTCTTTTATAAATACGCTTTCACAACTACGTAAGTCGTAAACAAAGTATTAAATACTTACATTTGATAAATTACCAAAAATCAAGCTGTTGGCAGGCGTTGTCAAACCAGTTGCTACGGCACAGAGCAGTCCCAAGGCATACAGTAACTTATCCTTAGTTGTGGCATAGCGAAACATTTTGAAAAATCCAACTGGTTCCACATCATCCTTTTTCTCATCGCCCTTATCATCGTCGCCTTTTTTGGATTTCTTCTTTTTCTTTGAATCTTCTTGCGACGCGCCATTGGTGATTTGCCTTTAAGTAGTAATAAGATATATGAATTTATATGTGTAAATGTTAATAGTATATACATTATGTGCGTGTGTGAAACAATTAATTGTATTAGTTTTTATATGCAAGCCTTTGAAATTATTTTCATATGCCTTTTATTACTTATTCTTAGTGATTTGAGGAGCAGTAATATTTTTTTCTTTTATTTTTATATATATTTTTTATTACTTTTTTAATTATTATTTTATTTCTTTTTAATTTTTTTATTTTATTTTTTTTTTATTTTATTATTTTTATTTAATTTTTTTTTATTTATTTAGTTTTTTTTTAAATTTTTTTATTGTTTTATATTTTATTATTTTAATTTTTTTAATATTATTATTTTTTATTAATTTTGAAATATATCACTTGTTATGCTTTTTTCTGTAATATTTCAGCTTAAAATCGGCTCAAAGGCTACAAGCATGTGCCCTTTTAGTTATAAACAAAAATTCTAAAATTTATTTAAAATTTAATATTTTTTAAATAAAGCGAAAATTTGTGAATTAAACAAAAAATATTTATATAAAAAAGTTATTAATGTTCTCTCTGCGCCCCTCTATAAAAAAAAATATTAATTTTTCTTATACCGAAGTTATAAAAAAAATTCTAAAATTTATTTAAAAATATTAAAAGGCGAATATTTGTAAATTAAGCAAAAACTATTTACAAGAAACCGTTATCAATTTTCTCTCTGCCTCTCTCTCTATGAAAAGAGATGTGCCTTTTGTTATGTTAAAGTTGTAAACCAAATTCTCTATAATTTCTTGAATAAGAATAAACGTGATATTTTGTCGATTGAACAAAAAATATTTATGCAAAAATATCTAACAATGTTTTCTCTCTCTCTCTTCTGTTTATAAAAGTTTTTTGCGAATTATTTGAAAATTATATATAATAATTTTTTCCATAATAATAGGGCATACTTATAAAAATCATAACAACTATTAAAAAAATAAAAAAATTTAAATTACATTTCAAAATTTATAAACCAAAAAAATTTGTGTATTTAAAAAAAATATACGCAGTACTTAAAAATTAAAAAAAAAAAATTAAACCAAAATTTTAATAATTAACAATGTGCCTTCTTTCTGTTGATAAAATTTAATATCGAATTATTTGAAAAATACAAATAATATTTTTTTACAAATTGCCACAATTATAAAAAATCTTGAAAACTATTGAAAAAAAATTATAAAATTAAAATTTTATTTCAAAATATGTTGGTGGTTTATAAACAACAAACTAATTTCTGTTTTTTACTTAAAAAAATATACCATGCACCTGAAAATTAAAAAAAAAATTGAAAAAATTTATGAAAAGTTTGAGAACCGTCTTTATATTGCTAATATTTCATCATACAAATATCTGGAAATATAAATTACTGTCAATCAATTAATAAACACCATAAAAAATGCTCTCTATAAACACCTACACATACATATGTACATACGCACACATGTTCTAAAGAACGATACACACATACCATACAGTTGTGCGTAAAATGTTTGCCGATAACAATAAATCGAATGCAAAATTATCGCAGAATTGACACGTGAGGAATTTTATTTGCCAATGAATTAATCACCAATAACCGATACTTAAGTATGAATATAATACATATGTTTATTATACATATATATTTTCTAATACTCATTGAACTATCAACTTGTTCCACTCGTGCTTATATTTCATCAAAGCAATATGCACAGTTATAGCCGACTAATAGCGCTATAATAAACAGAAAATTAATCACAAAATTTTACAATTCATCAGCTTATCACAAAAAACAACAATTTTGTTATTGGTGAAACCGAAAAGAGAAAAGAATTATGATATCCATGAAATAGTAATAAATAGAAGGTGATTTTTTATTTAGACTCAGCATGATATAGACGTTTTTGATCAGAAGTTAGTATTTCAAAATAAGTAAGTAATTTTATTTTTATTTTTTTTTTATTTATTTTTTATTTTTAATATTTTTTATTAATTTTTTTGTTGGAAATTTTCTTAATTTTTGCAATAAAAGACAAGCATATTTCCAAGAATATATTATTGGTGCAACATGATTTTCCAATTAATTTAAAATTACTGTAAACGCCCCTTCTTTTATCACACTTCTATATACTCATATTCATGATGATATTCATAATGAATAAGTATTATCACTTATTAGAATTTGAAATGGAAAATTTTGTGTGAATACATAATTGTGAATTATAAAAAATATTAAATATACACAGATTTCGCAGCTTTGCATGAATAAAGTTTTAACCCAAAAAACACGATTTTTAAGTTGAGTATGCAGAAATACGCGCAATGTCATTGACTATATTGTGTAAAAATTGCATTCCGATGCCTAGAAAAATACACAGTCGAGATAACAATGTGCCGTTATTTCACTTCTTATATCGTATTACTTTTTTTAACAACAACAACGACACATCTTAGTTGTGTTAGGACAAAAAAAAGCACAAATTCTCAAACATGTAAACTTTTCTTGTACAGTAAGAGCAAAGTCGAATAAATGCTTCATACGCTATGGTGTACCCACAACAAGCTTACACTGCATAAACCGAATGTAGCGACTGCTCTTACTATTATTTATAATTAAATTACATATTTCAAAATATTAAAATAAAATTTTAAATTTTTTTAATTTATTAGAAGTTTAAATTTTTTATTTTATTTTTTTATAAAATTTATTTTTATTTTATTTTTAAATTGTTCTTATAAAATGCACGAAATTGTTCATATAACAGCTGAGGGTTGGTACGCCTTAGCAACTATCGGTTAAATAAATAATTGAAATATTTGTTTATCTTTTCTTTGTTTACAACGTGAGTTTCAAACGTTTTGATTTCATAATCTTATATAATTTATTTAATCCCGCTAAAATGATAGTGGCTCTCAACGCTACCCACATGTTATTTTGTTGCATTTAATTTCTATTCTGTTATGCTATTATTTTTCTTCATGCAATTCGTAAACTGGTGAAATTCACTTCGATTTTTTTATTAAAAACAAACCTCTGTAAACAATGCCTCCTTAATAATTGCGCAATTCATATGCAAGGCAATTAAAATCGTATCAGCGTTCCAATTGCTTTCAATTGGCATGCACTTGATTGCATTTACATACATATGTATGTCTTTCATAATTCATAAAATTAATTACCAGGAAGCTAAGTGGCCCCACAGGTATTTTCAAACACTGAATTAAAAAAGACATTCGTAGAAATCGAAACTTATGTTTTAATTTTTTTATTATAAATATTTTTAATTATTTCAATTTATTTTTTTATTATGTCCATATTTATGCACTTTTTTGAAAAATTTTGAAATTTATCATATTTTAAATAATTCTACATACATTTACTTTCCAAATTTTTGTATTTAAGGATTTGCCACGAATTTTACAAATTTATTTAAGATACTTTTTTCAGAATTTTTACCAGATATATATATTTTTCGCATTAAAAGAGTTTTATAAACGAAAATTTTATAGAATTTATTTTAGACGATTTTTTTTAAATTATTTAACAGTTACAAATTTTTTCTGTTAATATATTTTTATAAATATTCATATTTTGCAAAAATTCAAGTTTTAAATTATAATAAAAAAGCTAATAAATTTGTATATTTTTAGAAAATTTTTTAGAAATTTTTTCACATCAATCAAATCAAATAAATTTTTCATTACTTTTTCGTTTTGAAAATTTCAAATACTATTCAAAAACTTTTTAATATTTTGCATTGCATTTTTAAATATAGAAAGCTTTCGAATTTCATAGCTATATTATTCAAATATTTTTAAAAATTGGAAAGTTCGAAAATCATTCGAAAGTGATTTTTGAGATCCATATAAATATATACATTTTTTTAATATATTGGAAGTTCGAAAATCATTCGAAAAGGTTTCTTAGACCCATATCATAAAATATATATTTTTTTCATTTTGAATTTTTGAGTTTTTGGAAAAAAAACTTTTTTAAATTATCTAAAAAAAAATTAAAAATTGCTAACAGCTAAACATTTCTTTCCTTTTCCAAACTGAGAATTAAAAAAATATAAATTAATTTATTTAATTCTGCAAACGAAATACAGAAGCATGCAAAAATTAGAAGGCAATAAATTATTTAGCCACACACATGTTTAATTTAACGAAAATTTTAATAATTATTTCAATTTTTTATAACCACATGTACTTATTTACATATTTATTTGTTTATTTATTTATTTACAATTAATTTTATGCTCGCGTCCATATGCACGGGCTTCCGTTAAATGCTACAAATGCAAACTGATTTCGCAAGGTAACGATGATTTGCAAAATACAAAAAATTTTATCGATTCATATCTATACGTCTGCAACTACATACATACATACATACATGTTTACGCATGCAAGTAACGGCTGATTTGCTTGACTCACACTTTTTCTCTCACAGTTGTATACACTTCTAATCAACACACTCAAAAACACTATCGCCTGACAGTGGCGAATGTTTACGAACTGTTTGCGCAATACATACGAATTCGCTACTGAGCTTCCACTGGATCAAACTTACAGTTTTGCTTTTGTATCCTTTCCATTTTCCGCTAAGGAATCGCCAATGATGATATTGCTTTTGTAATAGGACTTTTCGTCCTTGCTTATACCGTTAGCAGACGACATAATGCGCAGACGTTAACGATCATGCGTCGTTAATAGAGTATGTTTGGTTTTTGCAAAGGCCACGTCTAAATCCTATCAAACGATTGTACCGACTGAATTATTTTGGCTGCCACCATGTGTTTAATATGCGAATATTTTTTCATTTAATCAGCACTTTCATATTCATAGATAAGTTATCATGCGAACGGACTAATGCATAGTGTCTACACATTGTTCAATCGGCTCAAATGATTGGTGGACAAACAATTTATTAGTTATAAAATGATTAATCGTTTTGAGGTGTATATTGTACCATTATACCGGTAGATATGTATTTTTGTAACTGTGAAACAATGAGTTTGCAAATATCCAAATTGTCAATATTTATTATTTGAATTGGCACTTTATTTGGTAGTACATTTGTTAGCACACTTGTTACAGAATTAAACTGACGTGTGACCATTTGACACAAATTTTGAGCCAGCGATGGCGCTCTGTTGCGCCCAGAGGATCTAACTGTCCCTTGTATATTGAGAAATGTGAAATTACATAAACTTGATCACCGTACAATAATATTTAAATAAATATATTACTCTTTATCGTGAACATTGTTTGTATTGTGTCACGAATTTCGCGTGAACGAAGACTTGTGTTCGAATTGCGATTAAACTATTGTGAACTTCGGCAATCTGTTACACATGTTCTTGTTTTGATTTTGCAGCAACTAAAATTTAAAAATTTAAATTGTTGACTTTAAACTTTGTTAATAAAATACATAAACATTTCTCAAAAAAATTATATTTTAAACAGTTATATGGAATTAACAAGCCTACGTTTCAATACTTATTGGAAGCATTACAAAATGGCTTGCCAATAGCGGGAAAACGTTGTTTGCGATTTTTTGGAGAAGGAGCGTATCAGAAAGGTGTGGGCAGGCAAATGGTTGTTGGTTTATCACAATCCGGCTTGATTGAAGAGACTTGGACGTGTTAGAGTCAAGTCGCTATAATCAGTAGAAAATATGCCACATTTCTAAAGAAGAAATGCAGTTTGTTGTTACCAATTTTTAATCATTGATTGCATGGATGGCACGCACGTTAAAATTATAGGTTCTAAAGCATTATACTATTGTCGCAGTTAAATCCAAAATGGACTGTTCCAGAACAGAGAATGCAGAGAATGATCTTCAGCCGATCTTTTTTCTTTTTCTCATTCTGGATAGCCTTTTTCCGAACATGTCCTTTCTAGTCTATCCAAATCTGTTAAGAAAAAATGAAATTTAAAGTATGAAGTATAAAAAAGAGAGGAGATAAAAAAGAGCATAATTAATCAAAAGACGGTGGACCCAAAAACTTATACCTAACATCCATATATGGATAATTAGACAACTTCCAACTGACCCAAATATTAAGCCGGCATGGGTGCTTCAGAGGCTACTTGTACAAATTTCAAAATGGCGTCAGTCCATATTGTTCGATGTTTCCGAAGTCCATAGAGGACTCTGAACACGTGTTTTTCCATTGTTCTGGGTTTCTAAACATGGAGGAAAAGTTCAAAACTGTACTAAGTGTTAGTTCAAAGGTGAAAAATTTTACTTCACTTACATATGTACATATGTGTCCTCTGATAAGTGAAAAGCTTCTCGCGAAGCGACAACTTCTAACATGACTAAATTAAGAGAGTTACAACAGAATACGCGTCAGTCCATCTGTGCTATAGAGAAGGAACATGTGTACCAAGTTTTATAACGATATCCTAAGACCCAAGTTGCATCGTATACAGACAGACAGACAGACAGACACACATCCGAATTTAAACTCGTCTCTTTGTCCTGATCATTTATATACCTATATATTGCAAGGGTGTGGTGTAAAAGCCTAGCAAAATTTTTTTTTTTTCATAAAATTCAAGTTTGCCAAACGTCGAAAAAATTATTAGAGATAAGGATGGTATCAATCATTAGTACCAGATTTTCTATCGGCAGATTTGTGAGATTCCATTAAAGTAACGTCCTTTTGGCATCACGTTTTGCCCTAATTCATTAGCAAAGATAGTCAGTTATCTCGTCCAAAAATTAATTAAATTTTTACGTCACACTTCAGCTCTCATATCATTCGACGTCAATAAACCTATTAAACAGGAGTCCGAAAACTCCGAAGTTCGTCAGCTTATTAGCATCACACATTTATGGACAAATACAGTGCATTAACTTTCTCTTTTTCTCTGGTTGAATCAATTTCACTAACACTTTTACGTCAAATAAATTTGTGAAAGATAATGTTTAGCACACTTATGCATATTACTAAATTTCTAAGCATACTTATAGGCGCAAGCTAAATAATTTCATTATATTTGGGTCTAGCACAATGACATTCAGTTTTGCAGGCTTGTAATTATTCACGAGCTTCGAAGATTTGAGTTTTATTCGAATTTTTGTATTTAATTACATTTTTAAATATAAAAAGGTTTCGAATTTCATAGCTATTTTATTCAAGATTTGCTAAAAATTTGGAAGTTCAAAAATCATTCGAAATTGGTTTTTTTGGTTATACTTTTTTATATGTTTTTTTTAAGAACAATTTTTTTTTATAAATCCGTCATTCTTAAAAATTTATAAATAATATAAATATATATATATATGTACATAAATATTTAAGTCGTTACAAATATATGTATATATGTATTTTAAATCTTTTTTTTTAATAAAGAAACGAAAGCTAGCCCTATTCCCAAATTCAGCTGTAATTTTAGCGAAACCATCGGCCATCGGTTACGTCACAAACAGTGCTAACCCCTCCGTTGCTTCCTATACATTATATAGCGAATTATCTGTAAATATTTTATATGAATATACACAAATACATATGTATGTATGTATATTCATTCATTTTTATATTATTACTATACAGACAGTATAGAAACATACGTGTTTTATCGCTACAGCCACTACGCCTCTGTATGTAAGTTTTCCAACTCGCAAGTACATTTCTATGTAAGTACTCATTCAACAAAAAAAAAACATTTATTTATTATCGGTGATTCAAGTGCATGTGTACTTAAAAGGTTGTACTGGGAAACAACATGCATACATATTTACAAATAGGAACGTGTGAAATTAAACATACACCGTGACAAAATATCAAGGCGCTTTATTAAATATTAATAGATTAGTCAACAATGTATGGATTACTCATTAAATATTGAGTATAGTGAAAGTGCTACTATCCACTTTCATATTCATATATCTACACATTAACTGTATGAGTTTGCTATAATTCTTCATTTGTTCTTTTTGTAGGTATTTGACCGACTAACCAATATTTTAACCAAAAATTTTGAAAAATTAAAAATTTGTGTGTATATTAGATGCATAGCGAAGGGACCTGTTAGGGTTAACGTTATGTTATTCTTTTTTTGGAATTAGTCATAAAATTGTAGAATATTTAGTTAAAAAAATATTTTTATTGACTAGTACTAAATCAAAAATATTTTTTTTTTTTATATTTTTTGATTTCGAAAATTTTAAAAACTTTTATTTAGCCTGAAAACAATTGTTTATTATTTTCTGCTTCTATTTATTGCAAAGAACCGAAACCTATATTGAAATTTTGCTCAATTTTAAAATTTTTCAATTCAATAAAAAATTTAAAACTTAATAAAAAAAAATAATAATTAAAATTGACTTACAAAAACGATTTTCAAACATTTTTTTTATTTAAAAAATATTAAAATTTTTTTTTGGATTTTGAAAAAAATGTTTTCATTAAAAAAAAATATTTAAATTTACTTTCAAAACTAGTACAAAATCAAAAACACGTTTTTTATATTTTTTGATTTTCAAAGTTTTTTAAACAATGCTTACTTAACCTTATATACTTATTAATTATCACACACATCATCTTCCATATATTGCAAAGGTGCGAACAAATATTCGTATTATTTTAAATTGAAAAATAAAACATTTTATCAAAATTGACTTTCAAAAACGAATATTCGATCCAAAACCTGTTATTTATTTTTTTTTATTTTTTTTATTTTCAAAAAATGTAAATAGCCTTACATAACCTTCGAAAACCAAGCATTTTATATATTTTTATATTTTTTTCCAATTCATGTTCATTTTACTGCAAAAAAGCGATCAATATTGAAATATGGCAAAAACTTTAAAATTCTTCATAAAAAAATTGATTAAATTTGACTTTCAAAACAGAGTACTAAATCTAAAATTCATTATTCTTTAATTTTCGTTAATTAATAATTTTTGATTTTCAAAATTTTCTTATGATTTTAAAACAAATTTTTAATAATTTTTTTATTTTCAAAAAATGTTTTCATTAAAAAAAATGTTAAATTTACTTTCAAAAACGAGTACTAAATCAAACTCGGTTATTTAATATTTTCTGATTTTCAAAAAATGTTTTCATTAAAAAATTATTTAAATTTCCTTTCAAAAACGAATACTAAAACAAAATGTTTGATTTAATTATTTTTGATTTTCAAAAAACAAACGAGAACTAAATCAAAAAATCGTTATTTAATAATTTTCGTTATGTATATGTATTTTTTGATTTTCATATCTATTTTTATGATTTGAAATTTTTTTTTTAATATTTTTTGATTTTCAAAAACTGTTTTAATTTAAAAAAGTTAAAATTAACTATCAAAAACGAGTACCAAGTCAAAATCGGTTATTTAATATTTTTTGATTTTCAAAAAAGACGAGCGCTAAATAAAAATTTTTTAAAATTATTTTGATATTTAAAAATGTTTTCATTAATTTTTTTTTTAATTGACTTTCAAAAACTATTACTAAATAAAAATGAGCCATTTAATAGTTTTTGATTTTCAAAAAAAAATTGGTTTTAAAAAAAGTTTTTAAAAATTTTTTTAAAATTTTGAAAATTTTTTTCAAATTTTGAAAAAATAGAAAAATTAATAATTAACGTGCAAAAATATATAGTTTTTTATATTTTTTAATACATTGCGATTATTTTCGGTATTGATAGTGTCCTTCAAAAGCTACAAAATTAAAAAAAAAAATCCGTTAAATTTAAAGTTTGAAAAATAATATTAAAGAAACAAAAACTCAAATCATATATCATATAAGGCGAGCTTAATTTTTTTTAATAAAATGAAATTTTTTTTATTTTTAAACTTGTACCTAAATACACATACATATACATATGTACATATATTCATATGTATGTATGTACATATGTACAACTGTAAACTACAACTGCTTTTAATGCGGTTTCAATGTCCAGCCGTTTATAGTTTTGAAGTTGTTCAATGTTCCTCTTTAATTCGTCGAGTGGACATCTGCGATAAGAGCACAATCTGTCGCTCAAAACATTTGTGTAACAAGCTGGTGTGTATGTATGTACTTATAACCATATCGACATGTTTTCCAACGTCAATTTGCGCGCTCATATTCCCGGCCGAGCATGTGCTAATGCTAATCTTTTGATTACTTTGCACTCTAGCTAAGCGGAGTTTATGGCACGTCATACGAGGTTGGCGTGCTAAGTGTGTGGTAATTGAAAAAAAAAGATTTTTCTACAAAATTTTGAGTTAGAGGACTTAGAGAAATTCTTATAAGAGGTCTGGATTGAAAGTTTTCATGCCCTTGTGAGCAAAACGCTTTATTTGGCCGATAACACAAAATTTGGCATGGATTATTCGCCGAAAGCAACGCTGCAGTCTTGTTAAGATCGGATCACTATAGAATATGGTAGCCATACAAACTGACCGATCAAAAAAGTTCTTGTATGAAAAACCAATATTTTTATTTATTCGAATGAAAGGCATTGCTCTTGTTTTTAATTCAAATAGTTTTAAATTTTTATTGCCGATCACCTTCATATGTTGGTACCCCCTCGTATTGTTACTATTATTATTGTACTGTCAGTTGGCTAATCGCTGAGGCGCCGTAGCTCCAAAAGAACTGTAACCGCAAGTCAGCAACATACGCGCGTACTTGAAGAGAGCGGCCAGACAATCCAGAAGCAGCAAAACTGAGTACAAATATACACCAACAACAAGCCGATAAGTGAATGTATTAAACAGCGATTACAATAATCTGTATGTACGTACATAACAATGTACTAAATAATCATTGATCGCTATCGCCAGTCGTTGGTGGGGTATAAAACCGAAACGTCTCTCTGCTGGCACATCAAACCGCGCAGACCATCGATCAACGCGACTTAAGCAAGGAAGCCAGTGCTAGCTGCCGACTCACAAGCCGATTCGATCTCAGCAAAAGCCGCCGACGCCAACAGCTTTTTATTTTACCTCAACCAGAGTGTTGGTGGGTCTTCTTCGCGGATGCGCGCGCGTTTGTGTATGTACGATTAGAGATCGCAAAATATTTATAGAAAAAGAAGTGTGATTAGGGATAAAAATGTCGGAACAAAAAGCAGAAAGTGCTCAAAAGCAACAAAACCAAAGTCAAAGTCAAATTGGCGCACACGAAAATGCCGGTAAAATGCAAAAAGGTAAGAAGACGCAAGGCATTTGAATAAAATAATGCAATATTCAAATAGAAACTGCGAATAACAATCAAAAAATAGCCATAAAGATAATAAAAAAATAAAAATAAACTGTAAACATAGGAAGATCGCGTTGTACCCGAAAATACTTCAGAGCATATATACATATGTACATACAAATACACAACCTATGTACTAAGTGCGCATTATCTAAGTGAAATGTACTCAAAATAATTAAGTTTTATTGCCGTTATTGACAATATTGGTTCATAAAAAATAAGCCATAAAGTGTGTGGATAATCTTTACGATCATAAAAAGTAATGCTTGGCTTCTTACAACGACATTTCATAATACTACAACAAATACAAGTAAATTCCGACACTTATTTTTGCGTGTGAATAAGTGCGGAAATACAGAAAGACGGCTATATACATACCATATGTTCAATCAAATGAGATGTGCATAAATTTATATGCGACAATGGGCGACCTCCTAAGAGTGTAGTGACATCAAAAATAAACTGGCGAAAAGCGAAAATCACAAAAAAAACTTACTCGAACTTGAGTTGGAACGGTCGATTTGTATGGCAGCTATACGATATAATGATCCCCGAACTAAACAATAGGCTGGCTGGCAGTTGACCTATATAAGAAAAGCAAGCAACGGATCTGACCAGTGCTTATGTGATTCTCGCCACGATGTGATGTGATTTGAAAGTCAGAAGGTGACTTCAATCGAAACATGCTGCCGCTGGGTCTATTTAAGAAAAACAGGCACCGAGACTCTCGCACATTGATGTGATGTGATTTCGAAGGTACAAGATGTCTTCAGGGCTGTCAGCTGGCTCAATAAAAGAAAAGCAGCCAGTGCTTAGGTGACTCTCGTCCCTCAATGTGATGTGATTTAATGAAGACAGTCTCTTCGAAGATTGCATTACTTCCTTACACAATACAGTGTTTGTCCGGAAGTAATAAGACTGAGTCGATTTAAAAAAAAATTTATTGAACCAATCGGTACAATTCTTTAAAAACTTTCAAAATAGGCTCCGTCTGCGTCGATGCAGCAATGGCAACGCGATTTCCAAGCATTGAAGGTGTCATAGAAGGCATTCTCCGGAATAGCTTTGAGAGCCGAGGTACATGCTGCTTGGATCCCCTCTGTCGTCTCAAAATCCTTGGCTTTCATCGTTCTCTTCAGGCAAGGAAACAAAAAAAGTCAGGTGAGTCACATCTGGGCTTTAGTGCGGCTGCGGAAGCGCTGGGATGCCGAACTTGGTAAAGTAGCGGTTCCCAAGAAAGGCGGTGTGAGCCTGGGCGTTGTCGTGATGCAACTTAAAATCGGCTGCGATGTCTTGTCGGCCCCGATTGACGCTTCGTTTGAGTCTCTTGACGACTTCCACCTAAAACTTAGCATTGACGGCTTGTCCAAGAGGAACAAAATCATAGTGGATGATGCCTTTGATGTCAAAAAAAGACAATGAGCATTATTTTCACTTTAGATTTGCTCACTCTTCACATTTTAGGCGAGGAGACACCCCTCCGGACCTAGGCCTGCTGCCACCAAACGTCTCTGTCGCAGATTTACCGAGTTTCACACAGAATTTAATAGCGTACATCTGCTCTAACGAACGTTGTATTTTCGGCTTGCACCACTCACAGAAACACGTCCGGCGAAAATATTTGTGCTGCTCGGAGACGACTGACCAGCCACCCGTTCGTTAACTGGGAACGCCTTCTACCGAATCCAGTCGGTGTGCGCACGCTCCGAAGTACAGTTTCGGTGGAATGAAACCAGTCCTATTACTTTCCGGACAATCCCCGTAACTCATGCCAAATTTCATGATGAAATCTCGTCCAATGAGAAAGTTTTTCATCCAAGTACTTGATTTGGATTGTTCGACTTGTATGACAGCTATATGCTATTGTGATCCGATCTAAGGGACTAGTTCCCGTAGATACAAGTACACGGCTGAGCTGAACATGGGCCTCTGCCTCTGGGTGTTACAAATTTCGTAGCAAATTTAATATACCCTAGGACTAAGGACTTCACAAACTCGCCTTCCCCACGCATTAGTTCGAAAAGCTTTAGACTAATTAAATTTAAGTTTTTGCATGCTTTATATTATAGCCCCCTGCTAAACGCTTGAATTATGAATCTTGGACTTTACTCTTAATAATTGGATATACTATATATCATAAGCAGTTCACCATGAATGCAAAAATTCTGTACCAAAAGTAGTAAACATTAACTCTTAAACTCTTTTGCAGTTACGACGCAAAATAATAACAACGCTTTGGAACTCGACTACCTCCGGGAACGTTTGCAACACTTGCAAGATAGTCTACTTAAAGATTTTAAAAAGTGTATAAACGAAGAAATCGAAAATATTGTGCAGGAGCTGCGTCAACACGAACTCCAACTAAACGAATTCCGCGGCTTCGCTAAATCACAACACACGAACACCTGGAGCAATCGCATTGCAGTGACGACAGACACCCAAACGGCCAATGGCAGTGTACCTACTGAAAAATCCAAAGGAATCAATCCCGAAAGTAGGGACAACAAATTAGCAGGCAAGCACAAAAAACAGCCCCGACCGCTGCCCGACAAAGTGTTCAAAATACGCGAATCGTATCTCACGGCGTTACTGGAGGTCGACCACATGCGCACCATTTATCACATATTCGTCGCAATATTGCTGATGCTACTCATACAAAGCATTTCGTATGATTATTTGGCCGAGGGAAGGTCAGTAATTTTGCGATTATTTTATAAATAAATTGAAAATTTGTATTTATTTTTGTACAGAGTGTACTTCGGTTTGGGCACCTTTAAATCGTCTTTGGAGAAAATTGAATATGTTTTTGGCATTTGGTTATTGGAACATGCCGTCGTATTTCTGCTTTATTACGCCTTCAAAATGTGGACTAACGTGCGGGTCAAATTGGCTAGGCAACGTGAGTATAGTAGCGATAAATATTTTTTATAGCTGAGTATGGCTAGAATGATTGGAAGCTAACTCTGATTTCGTAAATTTAGTTCCAAATATCAAAATTCTTTAATCGGTCGGTCTCGGTATAGTTCACTCATCCAATGTTCTTAGAAACGGATTTAACGAGCGTCGGTTTAGTCGCGGATCCAATTTGCAATCATTCTGCGGCATAAATCCGTCACTTTGTATATTGTCAGGTAAATCTTCGGCTATATATTGTTAGGTAAATTTATTGCCACAAGCCTAGATTGCCAACAGGGAATCTTACAAGGAAAGGAAAAACGAAATTTCATAAATAGATCAGTGGGCCGAAAGGAATTACAACCAGGCTTAAATCTCTAAGACTTTTTTCTTATAACCTAGCGTGTGGGCACCTCAGTCGTTTCTTCTTTTCGCAAGGTGGTGCTAATTGGAGATTCCAAGCGAAGCCAAATCCTTCTCCACCTGGTCTTTCTAACGTAGTGGAGGTCTTTCCTTTCCTCTGCTTCCCCCGGCGGGTACAGCGTCGAATCCCTTTAGAGCTGGAATGGGTTCATCCATTCGGACGACATGACCTAGCCAGCGTAGCCGCTGTCTCTTAATTCTTGAACTATGTCAATGTCGTCGTACATCTCATACAATTCATCGTTCCATCAAATGCGATATTGGCCCTGGCCAACGCGCAAAGGATCATAAATTTTACGCAGAACTTTTTTCTCGAAAACTCGTAAAGTCGATTCATTAGACGTTGTCATCGTACATGCTTCTGCACCATATAGCAGGACGGGAATAATGAGTGACTTATAGAGTTTTGTTTTTCTTCTTTTCACCTTCTCGCCCATTGCAAATATTAAAAAGAAAACTGAACGTGAATAAAGTTCGGTCCGACAAAAATTTAGCATCGGTTTATAAAGAAGACACTCTGAAGACCTAAATGTTTTCTATAATTATAAGTCAATGCCAAGATGACAATTAGGGTGGTATTGCCCAACAGAAACTCATTTCTTTCATAGATAAAAATTAATGAGAACTTTTTTTGTACTTTTCAGCGGCGCTCCAAAGTTTCTGGTCGCATTCCTGCCTAATAACATATATTAGCTCACAGTTATTGTTCGGTTATGTCGCCTCGGCACTGTGCCTTAAGTTGGATCTAACTTTTATAACCGCCTCCATTTTGCTGCTCGAGTCCACTAGACTGCTGATGAAAATGCATTCCTTCGTGCGCACAAATGCTGGACGCGTGCTCGCCGGCAAACTGAAAACAGATGCGATATCAGGTGATGTTGACGACATATATGATGTACAGCAGTCAGCACAAGCCATACGCCTGCCAAGCTTCAGTTCCTACTTATACTTTCTCTTCGCACCGACACTCATCTATCGCGATAGCTATCCGCGCACAACGCACATACGTTGGAAATTCGCCTTGGCGCGTTTCATGGAAGTCGTTGGAGTTGCATTCTTTTACAGTTATATATTTGAACGTTACATTAGGGTACAGTACGAAAATATTGGCCTTGAGGAATTGAGTCTACGCACTTTCGTTATTAAGTTACACAGCATGGTTATGCCCAACAATATCATCTTTTTATGCGGTTTCTACCTCATTCTACATTCTTGGTTGAATTTCACCTCGGAATTGTTACGCTTCGGCGATCGCATGTTCTATAAGGATTGGTGGACATCATCAACGTATGATGAATACTTCCGTAATTGGAATGTTGTGGTGCATGATTGGCTCTATGAGTATATCTATAAGGATTCTTATAATTACTTGTTTAAGGGCGCAAAGTTACCAGCAATGTTAATGGTATTCTATACGTCGGCGTTGGTGCACGAACACATAATAGGATTTGCGTTAAAACTATTCTTCCCAGTGATGTTTTGTTTCTTTGGTGGATTTTCTGTAGGTCTGATATTTCTCTTCCGGAACGCCTCCAAGAGAGTTGGTAACTTCGTGGTATGGTTTACACTGATCTTTGGCAATGGCTTATTATTTTCCTTATATAGTATAGAATATTATGCGCGCCAAAATTGTCCAAGAACCTATGAAAGTTGGACAGACTACTTTGTGCCCACAATGTGGACTTGCTACAACAAATAACAGTACAACAGGTCGAACAAATTTTTTGTATATTTATATTGTACATATAGAGCTTTAGAGGTTATAGTGAAGGATAGGACTAATTTTCTTTCTAATAATTAGATGTATCTTTGTAAATATGTAAGTGCGTAGATATTAAAATCTTGAAATGTCTTCAACAGTCTTTTTCTGAAACTTTGCTGTGTTGTTTTTACTAAGAAACTTTTTAGATTTCTCGTAACAATAGTTGTTATGTGTTTAAGAAATATAAGTAGTAATATAGAAATTATTGTGTAAAAAATATATGCCAATTTTAAGTAATCTAAATCTTAATAAAAATACAAACATATGTTTCCTAATAAAAAATAGATTCTGTTTTAAATGTAATTTAGTTGTATTTCTCGGCATAGAGGTTCGTAAAAGGATTACAAAAACGATAGATTGAGGAGATTTGAATACAACAGCAGTGACATCCCTTTCGTCTATCCGATTAAAAATACCGGTAACCAAAAAATGGATAGACACTACTTTTCCCAAATTTAGCGCAACAACTGGGACTTATATAACATATATAACACGGAAACCTTCCAATCCAAGTAACATTTAACTTGTATAAGACTTTAGGCCCAGCTCAATCTCTTCACTCTAATACCATGTTCAGACCGAAAATTTAAAAGATTAGATTACATTTAAGCATTTCATAACCCAACAGTGTTCTCACTGCCGTTAGAAAGATCAAAAAACAGCTGTTATTGTCATTCAAGAATTCACATCGCTTAATATTTATCAAAAGAAAAGATTGTCATATAGTATTTTGAAATAAAAGCCGTCTTTTTTTCAAATATTTTCCATATAATAGAAATAGTGGATGCATTTTTTCATTTGTTAAGTCGATTTTCAGGTGAAATTAGATTCATTGCTTTAAAAAAAATTTGTTTGTTTACATTTTTTTCCCTTTGTAGTGTCTAAATCAGCTGTGATAATGTAACAGATTTCCAATGCTGACAAGTAGATGGCACAGAGAGATTTAGCGTGGTTCAGTTTCAAACTATTTCAATGAAGTGATTTGGAAATGTCATTTTTGTATGGCGAAATTTTGATACATTTTTAATATTATGTTCAGACCGAAAATTTCAAAGATTAGATTATATTTAATCATTTCATAACCCAACAGTGTTCTCACTGCCGTTAGAAAGATCAAAAAACAGCTGTTATTGTCATTCATGAAGTCACATCGCTTGATATTTATCAAAAGAAAACATTGTCATATAGTATTTTGTAATAAAAGCCGTCTTTTTTCAAATATTTTCCATATAATAGAAATGGTGGATGCATTTTTTCATTTGTTAAGTCGATTTTCAGGTGAAATTAGATTCATTGCTTTAAAAAAATTTGTATGTTTACATTTTTTCCCCTTTGTAGTGTCTAAATCAGCTGTGATAATGTAACAAATTTCCAATGTTGACAAATAGATGGCACAAAATCAGAGTCGCACAGAGAGATTTAGCGTGGATCAGTTTCAAATCATTTCAATGAAGTGATTTGGAACTGTCATTTTTGTATGGCGAAATCTTAATTTTTAAGATTAGTGGGATAATCTATTCAACAGCCGAAATCGTGTGATTAAGTGTCGGTCTGAACATAGTATAAGATTAGTGGGATAATCCATTCAACGGCCGAAATCGTGTGATTAAGTGTCGGTCTGAACATGATATTAACGGCAAATGATTTAAAAGCGTCTCGTATAGATGTCATTTTTCGTTCATTCCCATCCTCCACGTACACTACTTATTCATAACAACCGATGTAATATTTGGCTTGCTATATTCTAATCTTTCTCATAACTACATTTTCCATACAATATAATTTATAAAACACCCTAAAAGAAACAAAATTCGAGACCCCAAAATAAACACACTGCAGAGAATACGTAATTTTTGTAGCGACTGTAGCGAAATGTCAAATAAGATTACGAGTAAACACAAGGTGTCACTTATTTCATACATTTCTTTTTTAAATCATAAAATCGTTCTAGGCGTTTATTACACTAGAACATTTTTAAAAACAAAAAAAAAGTACTTTTTCGAAAATAAAATAGGTACACACATATTTATTTAGTGTTTTCAAATTTATACGATACCACATTTATCGTTTATAAGTTTAGCTGGCAACTACAGCAATAAAAACCAAAATAAAACAAAAAGAACGTCGCACAGAAGATTTGTTTTGAGCAAGGTAAATTTAATTACAACTTTTCGCGTTGTATATCAAAATATAGAAAGAAATGATTTATACAACAGTTGGAAAAGACCAAAGCATTTCTATTGGTGTCTATCTTAAACAATTTGAATGAAGTGAAAGCAATTTGTGAATAAGTCTACCGAGTTTTTAAAAGGTCGAACAACGGAGCAACTTGTAATTTGTGTTTTCCGACAAAAAGTCAAAGAATACGAATGCTACAACAACAATAAGGTAAATGAAACTTAAAAGTGATAACCAACTGTTGGCGATAACAGTATGATTTTAAAATTATTTAATATTGGCACTTGATTAATAGTAAATAAATATCATACTTATTAAACAACAACACTGAAAACAGGAGAACATCTGAATAACATAGTACAAAGCGGCGCAAAACAAGTGAGATTTTCAAATAATGTTTGGTTCGCGCTGGTCACGTTACCAGTACGGTGTGGACGACTTGCGACGTACTAATGCCACAGCATTAATTCTGGAACGTCAATATGGAGATATGGATCGATATGTGCAACGGCGCTTACAAGTATCATCCGCTTACATTGATCGTCTCGAACAGGAGACAATATTACGTGGTCATCACGGTTGTGTAAATTGTCTTGAATGGAGCAGTAATGGACGCATATTAGCGTCTGGATCTGATGATTTTTGCGTCATGCTTTGGGATCCATTTCGTAAGCGTTGCCTACGTAGTATAACTACCAAACATTCCGGCAACATATTCTCTGTAAAGTTTTTACCGCGACATAATGATGCACTCATTGCCACTGCAGCGGCCGATAGATCCATTTACGTATTCGATGTGAATCGTCCAAATGATGCTATACTTAGCTGTACTTGTCATGTGGGGCGTGTCAAGCGGTTAGCCACAGCACCAGATTCACCTTTTGTATTTTGGTCAGCAGGTGAGGAGGGTTCAATTTTGCAGCTTGACACGCGGGAACAACATCGTTGCAACACTGAAGGAAATCGTGTGCGTTTGATAAATCTTGATACACATGTAAACACACATGCTGAAGCAAAATGTCTGGCAATTAATCCACGACGTACAGAACTTTTAGCAGTTGGTACGAATGATCCATATGCACGCTTATATGATAGGCGTATGCTTCATCTTGTTTCATCGCTGGTTGGTGGAGGCAGTAATCTACTTGTAAACGGTGCAGGTGAGGCTCTAAATATTTTTTAATAATACTAAATTTATAATATAAAAATATTCTCTGTTAGATGACGGCAGTGGCGTAATACCTAAAGATTGTGTCACATATTATTGTCCTGGACATATAAGTAAAGATAATTCTAAACTTATCGAGCACGACTCTCGTGCAATTACGTACCTTACTTTCAATGCGACCGGCACAGAGTTGCTGGTAAATATGGGTGGTGAGCATATATATCTATACGACTTGATGAATGCCGAACAACCAGTGTTTTTAAACTTACCGGAATACAAACCGCCACCAAGAACTTCAGAGTCCGATATAGAAATGGCAGTTATGCAAGCAAGTTATAATTCCTCTTCTCCTAATGGAAGTGCTGCCGTAAATCAAGCTATTGATGAAAATAACGTCTCAACACAAAGTGCAATTAGTCCCGTCGATGCCCCACAAACTACTAATCGACGAAAATTGCCCGAATACATTGAACGCTATAAGAAAATGGGAAACGATTTTCTTGAAAACGAAAAATACTTACGAGCAGTTGAAAAATATTCGGAAGCCATTGAAATGGCGCCCAACTGCCCTGTGTTATATCTGAATCGAGCCACTGCTTATATGCGACGACTTTGGTTCGGTGATGTATATGCAGCATTGCGGGATTGCCACCAGGCATTGCGACTTGATCCTGCCTACATTAAGGCACACTTTCGTTTAGCACGCGCGCTGCTCGTGCTTGGCAGACCGCAGGAGGCAGACGAGTGCCTTAAAGAGCTAATTGCTCGCTTTCCCAGCTATGCGAATAATCATGGTATCATGATGCTACGTAAGGACATCAAAGAAAATCGCCAAATGTCACAATCACAACAACAGCAACAACAACAACAACAGCAGCAACATGGCAGTGAACAACAACCCTATAACTGTTTAGAACTGTCCGATGCTGAATATCAATGGCGCAGCAAAGCAAAAGACTACAGTAAACGTTACGTGGGTCATTGCAATACAACAACAGACATCAAAGAAGCCAACTATTTCGGCAGCGATGGTGATTTTATTGTTGCTGGTTCAGATAATGAGAGTTTCTTCATTTGGGAGCGCAACACAGGCAAAATACGTGCAATCTACAAGGCAGACGTTTCGATTGTCAATTGTGTGCAACCGCATCCGGAAATTTGTTTGTTAGCGACGAGCGGCATTGATCACGACATAAAAATATGGTCACCAATAGCACCGTCTGCTGATGAAAGACCGAATTTGGTTGAATATGTCGACAAGACGGTGGAGGATAACCAACAAAAGATGAAAATGGATCCGTTTAATATGAACTCAGGCATGAATGCTTTCTGCCTTAATGGATAATGCGTGGTAATTATGATAAACATATAGTGCTTGCTAATTTTAATGGGACCGCTCAACTAAATTGTCTATCTAACAGGCGAAACAAAATAAATTTAGGAAATAATCAGAAAAAAGGAATGAATAAAATTGCTAGCGGTAAATGTGGACTAGATTTTGTTTTGTGGACGACAATTTAGAAGTATCTACATTAAAGAAGAATTTTCGAAAAAAATTCTTCATTTTCTTTTCTTGTTGTTTATGTATACCTATTTTAATAATTATAAAGCTTTAAATTGCACTGTTTTTTTGCCATGTTATTTGGATTTATTTTATATTATATATATATTTTTTATTTTTAAATCGGCAGCTATGCAATAAATATGCCACTATTTTTTGAAGACTATGTCCACTTTGTCGTCCACAAATGTCATAGAGTTAATAATATTAAATATACAATAATTTAGAAATATATACATAATTATATTTAGAAAGCGATGGTACTTCTTCGTCGAATCGATAACGCTTGGACATTTCATGTAAAGAAACTGAAATAAGGTTATGTTATTATATCTAAGTTTAAATTAACGTAAAAAGAATTTAAATACATTGTTACTTTTTTAAAATAAAACTATTCGAAATATAGAACACGAAAATATTGATAATTATAAAAACCAAAGCCGTTCTCGATTCGACGTAGACATACATTTTAAGAAGGGCCATCTAAATTTAAGCACGTAGCAGTAGAGTAAGCGTTACGCTGAATTTCACTAATCAAATTAGGAAGAACATAAGAATCAAAATAATGTCGAATGTATGGAAGAGTTGGAGGTAATTACTTTAGGTACGCTGACGCACCAATCAAATCAAAATTTTAATAGAGCGCATAAAAGTGGGTACAAACTGATATCAAAAACAATATACACATAGAAATACTTGTAATTAACAGAAGTAAATGCCTCAAAAAAGCGCGACTAGACAAAAACACTACAGGAAGCTTCGAATACAATATGATATATGGCAGTAAACTAGAATCATCTTGTATATGTAATGACTGTTTGATGAGTTAAATAACATTATATTTTTGTTTCAGTTTGCACAGAAATTTTTAAGTGAATATAATTCATCTGTTTATGTCTACCTAAACAGCTGCAACAGTTATGTATTGTTCAGACTGCAAATGTGAGAGAAACGTAAAAATGATACAAAAATCACACTGTATAATCCTTATTAAAACGAGTTATTAATGTGAATACTTATTTACTGGTTTTCATTAAAAAGTTATTTTCGATGTAAAATTTTATGTGTATTTCACTAGCTTTCGTTATAAGCGTAAGTATAATACATAATCTTACAAAACCGTGCGCAACTCAAATACTTGAAATTCCTACCACATAGTAAATGCAGTAAGAAAGGATGCACTATTGCACGTTGCAATGCATCTGGCAACTCGGCAGCATTGTCCAAAATTATGACAGAATAATTTCCATTCAACACATGATAACGGCACATATTTAAATAATAAAAACAAGCATTTCTGGCATTTTAATTTATTTGTGTCATTTAAAAACTATATTTCACATGTATGTATGTATATACTTTTTATATTTTTCATACTATTATAATTATATTCAAGTATTATTTAAATTTAAAATTTTGTTTTTCTATCGCGCGTTGGTTGTTTCCTTTTATATATATATTATTTTATTATAAACTAAAAGTTAATAGCGTTTATTATGTTTGCGATTTGCATCTGTGTTTCATTAACAGCAATAAATTGTATAAGTTCGTTATATTCATCATAATTAGCATGTTCAATATGTAAGTATGCGTTTGTATGTGTGTTAAGAAAACTGTGACAGAAAGTCTGAATTTTTAGGTTATGAAAACTTGTGTCTTTTAAAGAAAGGAGACGATGTGTCTTAGGCTGAAACCAGATTAAATGCAAACATAAATCGCTGAACACAAAAATTATCAATTAATATTTAAATTAAATGAGCTATTATGTTACAAAAGCTTTGGGGCCATTTACTTATATTGTGTGTGTTTTGTTTAATGTTGTCTGAGAATAAATTATTTTGGAAGCAATTCATGTTGTATAGCGAGTCTTACAGCACTTTCTATAAGGTGGTGAATTTGAGATTGTAAATAGATGAAAGCAAAAATATTTATATTGAACTATAATAAATTTCCAGCGGCATTTTTGGAGATATTTAAAAAATAGAAAAGGTTATTAAACATTTTTTGCAACAAAAATATTGTTAATACGTACAATAGCATTTGTTGTTTTAATTTAACAGTTAGTAGTATATCGGCTTATCGAAAGTGTTATAGGCTAAGCTAGTCAAGTTATAAAAAGAATTGTACAACAGAACTGACAGAATTTAATGCTGACGTATTGTTAAACTGTCAATATTCCTATGTATACATAATGTTCGCTACTTTGCTGATTTTTAAATCAAAGTAAAGGTGTGAAATAGCCAAAAACAAAAAAATATTTAAAACAGTGTACTTTATAATTTGCTGCCATGAACGCTGTAGCACTCGCTTTATGTCTGTATGTATATATATATATATATATGTAGTATAAATGTACGAATAATTGCAACTCTAAATGGATAGCTTAGTATATCTTAGTGCTAAACAGGAGGTACAATCCCATTCTTAGTGTTTTCAACCCTTACATTCGCCTTTTTACAAATTATCCAATTTATTTAGCATTCTACAGTATCGTTTATAATTTTTATTTTTATTTTAATTATTTTATACACTACAAAATTCTTTATACTCGCCAACTTGTGGCATTTAAGTGTTTTTTTTTTAATTTTCTTATTTGTTTTTTTTTTTTTACTTTAGTTTATTGTGTGAAAATAAAAATAATTGTTAAGTTATATAAATAAGCCAGCATTAGGTGAGACAGTATTGAGTTGAGTAAAGTATACATATATGTAAATGTATAACAAAAAGCAAAAAATTTAAGCAATAAATTTATTTTATTAGGCAACATTATACAATTATGCGGAATTTTTGTAGAGCCAAGTTTAAAATATAAACTGCATGATAAACGCGTTAAAGAGCATACACAAGTAAGTGTTTGGTCTTTGCTGTTTCAATTAAATAATTTGTTCAACTATTTAGCATGTCGGTGTAGGGGTTATTTTTGCATTTTTTAGTACTTTACTAAATTTATCAATTAATTACAAGTAATTTTACGCATTTAAAATAAAATTTAAACTGCTTTTATTTAGGTTCATTTAAAATTATAATCATTCCTTATTTTTAGTTGTAGGCGTATTTTGTTTTTATATGTTTGTTGTATTATTATATATAGTCGTCTGTTTTTTTTTTTATTTTTATTTATTTACCACCATCAACCTTCCCGTTTTATGGAACTGGGAGTTTCTGCCAGACCTTTCACTTTGAGGCGATCAGCAGTTTTCAAGAAGGCCGGCAATTGTTCTTGCGAGACATTTACTTCGCCGGCGTACATAAACTCTAATATAGCTTGCAGATGTATATACGAGACATCTTTTAAAATAATGATGGGGTGCTTTGAAGGATTCTCCTGTCATATAAAAAATTATTAGAAGTATTAGAAATATTTTTTTCATTTCATTATATAAATTGCACTATTTTACCTCCAAAAGTGCTTTGAAATACGGGCTACATGCAGATAGAACCATTTTGTGCGCTTTGCAAGTTTGTCCTTCGCAGGCAAGTGTTACCTGAAATGATATTCATAAATTGTAGTAAGGACAAAAACAATTGGCATTTGAAAATATGAAAAACCGTTAAAAGAAAAAATTCTAAAACATACTTGTGCACAACTGCAATACGCTGGTTGCTAAATGTGTACACATCATAAAAATATTTCGTTGTCTGTACTACATTTTTATGCACCCAAAGTAACCATTAGCGTATCAATGGTGTGCATGTATGTATGTATGTAACTGCAGACGTTAATTTACACCTATTTACTTATATTTCAACAAAGCAGTCTTCTAGTTTTGAAAACCTTTAAAACAACAACAACAAATATACCCATAGCTCATTAAATACTAAATGCAACCTAACAACCAGCAGCAATAAACGCTGGTGGCGAAACTTCCAAGAAAGCAATGGATAATAAAGAAACGAAAAGAGAAACTCATGGCTCAATGACACAACAAAATAGCAAAAGATGTTTCGTTAAATCGAAAAAAAAACAAACTACAGCCAAGGTAAGATTCTTGCAGTTTAATATTTTGCCGAAAGACATATCATACTAACAAAGTTTGAATGAAAATAACACCAAAAGATGTGAAAGAGAGGGTAATAGCAAATTAGATGTATTACATATAACTAAAATAATTTAAATTCGTTTCTAAAATGTCTGTTTTGTTGTTGTTGTTAATTGTTTAAATATAATATAGGAAGAGGACTTAAATATATGGTCATTTAATTGAGAACCAAAAGAAAATATTATAAATTTTAACTTGCTGAGACGAATGACCTCAGCTTTTCTAGAATTTCCTTATTTCAATTTATGTCTAATACCCTAATCCTGAACGGGTTCTTCAACCTAAATAAATTTACAGTTGTTTTCGGCTTAAATATATTGTAATTATAAATTTTCACTTGCTAAGACGAATTCTAGCTAGTTATTTTAGAATAGTGACGGTTTCAATAATTTCTAATCTCCTAATCCTGACAATTCAAGAAACAGTCGTCGTGCTAGCATCAGCGAGTTACTATAGAAACCGGCTCAAGACATTTGAGATCTCGCAAAGGAAATGCTTGAAAACGTAGAGGAAGACCCTACATTCTCGTTCCCACGACAGTAGGATCTATGTAATTCAAACGGACGCGGATTATCCGGTCAACTGGGCATCATTCCAATCATCATGCCGCAACAACAACATTAATACAAGAAGGAGCTGAAACCGAAAACACCATAAATTTACAAAAGACGCTGAAGACCATCCCATCCAAGGCTTATACCCAGTGTATCGAATCCAAAATAAACTAACCTCACTTTTTTCAGGCGTAAAAGTCACAAAAGAAATTTGTTTACCTTCCTATGTTATTTTGCTATAATTATTGATTTTAAAACTTTAAATTAAGCAACAACACTGGAAAAAAATAAATAAAGTATTGTAATAATTTAATTGTGCAGTATAAATTAGAAAAAAATCTTATTTTGTATTTTTTTTATTAAAGAAATGCTTTAAAGAATTAGTAAATACATAATTCACTAAAAATTACATTTTTAAAGCAATTTATAATTATTTAGAGTGCCGTTATCAAGCGCATACAGCCATATATTACTTTTTTTTTAACAAAATGTTTACAATTTACTATTAAAATTACATTTTCAAAAGCAATCTATAATAATTTAAAGTACCGTTCTCAAACGCATACAGCAATATCCTCCTTTTTTCAATTTGAAAATTTTTATAAACAAAATGTAAAATACTTACGTCTGTAAAACTTTTCTCGTCCCTCAGGTGCCGGAACGAGGTCACCATATTCGTTTGGAAATCGTTCCATTTTAGGAAAAACTGTTGATCAGACGACATCATTAAAGCGGCTTTTTTTTAATTTACGAACGCAGTCAGGAAATTTGAAATAATTATTTAGTACAGCGCAGCGCCCTTTGACGTTGGACCAATCCGTTATAATATGTAAATTTAAATTGATGAACTTTCCAAAAAGTGTGTATGAAAAGCGTTTTTCTATTTATTGAAATTCTAATTATTTTATTGCCAAAGCTGCAAACGCTTTGCGAAATATAGTCCAATATGGGTCAAGAGACGACAACAAGAAATATTCCAAATCACACAGTGCTTTTTACTCCAATACAAACAACTTCACACACTCTTGGGCGCTCCACAAAACCTATGCAAACTATACTGTATCGGAAGTTTTGTTGGTATTGCTGTTGCTAGTCTCTTGCTGTTACTGTCGCTGATGCTGCTGCTCCACAGTTTCCAATTTAATTCGCGTTACACGTATGTAGTTGTTGATGGATCACTATAGCGCTGTACGGCAAATAGTGCTGTTGATCTTTTCAGCGTTTAGCAAAAATATTATTTTTTTCTTATTTGTCTTTCACTTTTGAGTTGAGCGCACAAAGAGAATTCGCAATAGTCGCAGCAAATACAAAAATAATAATAAAATACGACAACAAATTGCTCTCACGTTGTTGGCTTTTCTTCTGGGCTATTGCATTTACTGCGTTCAAGGCACAGTTGCGATCAGATCTGCAAGCCGTGTATTGCGCGATCAGTAATTCAACTCACGAGAGCGTTTCCGCTACTTCTATTTTATTATTGTTGCTGGATTTGGATAGGTTGGGAATTTCTGTAAATAATAAAAAATGTAAATACATATATTTACACATTGTACATATGTATGTGTATGTAAGTATTATAAGTAAGTAAATTTCCCTTGCTAAATGAAATCTAATTATACAAGGGTTAATTAATTGTAGAGAGAACGTGTTGTAAAATTGTTGATGATCAACAAATGAAAAATGGAAATATTACAAGAATATTAAAAAAAAAATTGTATGCACAAATTACAAAAAAAATAAATTTGTGTGTATAGAATGCTTATAGAAGATTCTCCAGAAGACGCTAACTGACATCAAGAATAAAATGTCAAAACAATACTCGTACCCACATACGAAAATTAGTAAAATGCAAAAATTTTTCGCTCAAGGAAATCTACTTTTAGTTCAGGAAAAAGCTGCATTCCGCACAGCATTCAAAGTACTCGTTTGTAGTTGAAAATTTTGTGTTTGTATGGGTATTCTCTTTGGACACAAAATCTTTTGTGCAATAGTAAATATGTATAAAAAAAAATAATAAATAAAAAACACATACTGCAAGTGGAGAACAACAATTAAATAGGTCGCCAATCAATTAGATGCTTTAAGAAATTGAAAACATCATAGGGTAATCAGTATGTTGTGTATGTAAATGTTCCGTTTAATAATTTTCGCGATCTTACTTGATTAGACTAGTTGCAGCTCAGAAATGCAGTTTTCTGTTTACTGATGTCTGAAAAAATATGTTTACTTTCAAACTGTGTTTTCATCAGGATTTTCAATTCATTAAGAGCTCGAAAGTATTTAAGCATATAAATAATAAATATTCTCAAAGAAAGCTGTAAATTATGTATTTTACTGTAAATTTATAAAGGTTGAATTTTTAAAAATTTAAGCAAATTCGCTTTAAGTATGTAATTTTAATTATAAAATTGTTAATATTAAGAGAAAAAAATATATATTTTCCATAAAAAATATAAAAAAGTATGCAAAATTTATTCTTTCTTAACGAAAAAATGTCAAATGTCCACAATAAACGCTGACATAGTACACATATGTTTGTATATATGTATGAAGTTATTGAAAATGCAATTGCGCTAACATCATGCAAACAAAACCAATGTAAAATGTTGCTTCATACCACAATTGCTCGACTGGAAGCTCCCACAAAACTTTAAGCCAAGCACACGCGCATATGTATTTTTGACGGCGCTCTTTAAACACATTCATTTGTATGACATATGCACATACATACATATTTATAAAATATATGAAAGCATTAAAAGTAAAAGGAGAAAAATAGCTAAGTAAAATGAGCCAACCGTGTGAAGTTGGCAGAGTGGAGAGCAAGCGTACAACGTTACCAATCCAAGCGAAAAAAATACCTTTCACTTTTCAAGGCAATTTCTGCGCTGTTAGCTTGCTAGCTAGCTGTCCCACTGCACGACGCTGCACTGCATCATCTACGTACAGAGAGTCAACCGACACATAACTGGTGATTCAGCGTTGGTAGCGACCAAAACATTGCCTCATACTATAAACTACATACATACATAGCTACAATGTAGGTTTACATTTACACATATGCTATACCCGACAGCAAATTTAGCAAACACCATATTATTGTGCTACTAGCCCAATTGACAATTGGTAACTGTATAAATGCTATATATTACAAATTTCTGAAGTTTTGTTTTCATTTTCATGTTGGAATTGCTTTGTGTTATTTACAATTTATTAATTTGAAATATTTTCCTAGCCTGAAGTCCTTTACGAACCCATTAATTTTGACTTATGTAGGTCCAACACATAGGGACCAATGGAAAACAATACCGCATTTTACCATATGGTTGTATTTAAGGGTTTGCCATAAAAATTCAGCATATAAAGCTTTATCTCACTTAACACCCTCCCAAAACGATACTTTTTTTACTCAGTCGCTCTGATCTCTGTCGGTACGCCTGCGCAGAGTTTCTGCTTAAAACGCATACCTGTATGTAATGTGCAAATGTGTAGCATTGGAAAAAAACTAAGAGAAAGAGAGTGTAAATGTTAAAAAACGAGCTAAGTTTAGCTTTGTCATACTTTTCCCTGAGCGATTTATTTCACATTTCATTGTGCAACCATAGCAGTAGTTTTTTTCTTCCATTATCGCTTGTGTTGTCTGTCTGCTCAGTAGAAAATCGTCCAATGAGTTGTGTAAAAGCGCTAAGCCAGCATAAATAATGAGTTGCTGTGCAGTGTCTGAGACAAAAATTAGCTTTGTGACTTTTTTCAATGCTATAATTTCGTAAAATCGAAAATATGAATATAATAATATGTATAGTATACGTTAGAACTGCTTGTAAGTTTTTAAATTTATTGGGATGCTTGATCTAAACCAATTCTTTGGAGGTTGTATTGAAAAATAAAGGTCTCCGATGTAAATGTATAAAGTAAATATCACAGACCGTCCGCTTAGTCAATTAAACCACTGTAGCTACAGGTATGACAAACATACATATATGTATGTGGCTATAAAAGAGTGACTTTTATAGAGTAGTTAACAAAATCGTTATTTCTCTTGCTATTCTACATATTTTGCTCCCAACACAGAAAACTCATGCAAACTCGCAACTATTGAGCCCGCAAAACTTTCGTCGCAACGTGAATAGGTAGCGTTATGTTAGTAATGTATTCACCGGCAGTTACTTGATTCGAGAGTAGTTTTTCGTCAGCCACAGTTCTTTCGCAACTTTGACAACAACACCACACTAATGTTTTTTACTGCCAACACTTAACTTTGTTGTTGCTGGTAAAAAGTTGCGACATTCAACTAAGCAACTAAAAGCGAAGAATCCAAGCCTAGGCTAGACATTTACGACCACAAACATACATGTTTGTATGTAATTTGGTTATTACAAAAAGTTTCATAGAAGCCAAAGAGTAGCAGGTTCCAACGAATTCCCTTGGATTTTTTTAGATTCCTCCAGCTATGTAGGCTGGCATCTACTCTTAACTAGCATGTATATAAAAATAAAACTACCTCATACAAGCTGTTTTTGCTGATCATTATTGTATAGTAAGTTACGTTTTGGCAAGGCCTGTCGTTTGGCGCGAAAGATAAATTAAACCGTAAACGATCAACATATTTGATATTGTGGCCGTTTTGCCAAAATAGCAGTGATTGCTTAGTTGACATTATAAAAGTTTTCTTCTCGGCAAGGAAGATTTATCATTATTGGATACAATAAATAAATACCACTTAAGGTCTGGCATACACATTTGTTAAATATGTACAAGTGCTTGCATTAAAAGCTTATAAAAAAGATATAAAAAAAAATCTTTTTGTTATGAAAATGACAAATTCTACTCTTAACGAATAAAAACCGAATTCCCTCTTATAATTTTCTCCGTTGATAAAGTAAATACGAAGTAGCAATACAAAGTAAAAATGAAAAAAAAGATATTGTGTAATAAATGCACTTCTTGCTTGCCGACATCTTTACAAGCATACCATTGCCTCTTGAGTTTACTATTGCACTTGCACAACCAATACCAGCCATCAAATTTACCAACCAAACAACGGCTTCAACATGGTCATCAGACGGCGGCTAGCAATACCAACAAGAGTACACACAACGATAAATAGTCACGGCAGCACGGTAGTTTAGTAGCAACAACTGAACAATAAAAGCCCAACTTACATTTCTAGAAAAACCACTTTTTCATAGAAATTGTTTTTTAGGTCGCCTTGGACTCATTTTTCGTTTTTTTCAACTACGCCACGCTCACTTCACTTCTTTGCTTATTGCTTCTTCGCAATTGTCTGGCTACTCTTTCTCTCTCAATTTCTTGGCTCTTTGCTTTTACTTCAACAAATCCACTGTCGATCAACGACGACTTTACTCCATTTACACAAGTACACGCATTCAAGTCAAAAACACACAAACATATTCACATATATTAACGCGTGCACTGTTTCATTTTCTTGCTTACAAAAAACTTCTTTCGCAATTTCCTTATATTTCAACAGTGTGCACATTGCTATCACCCACTAGTTTTTGATGCACTACATACATATACATGAAGCATATGAATTACCTGTGCATTCTATTAACGCTTTAACTTACGAATTATTTTAACTTCACAAAGCACACAGGATCTATTCACAATATTTTGCTTTCCTTTGTTACTCACTAAATTTCATGTATGCATACATGGTCATTTCGTCATTCAATCTTGCTTTCACCGCACCGCTGTTTCCTAAGCTTACCTCTTTTTCAATACTTTTTTTTATTAAGCACACGCTGGTCTGCTCCTTTCTCTAGTACTAGCTGGCTTGCTTTTTCTTTCGTCTTTCACGGCATTCAACACAGAAATGCACACCGCACAATTTCTTCTTCTTCCGTTACTTTTCTCCAAGATTTCGCTTCGGCTATCTATTTCTTTCTTTTCCTCTTTCACTTTCCACTTCTACTTTTTCGCTTCCTTTTAAAAGAAAATTAATCTTCTAATTTCCAATTTACTACTTTTTATTAATTTATATTTTACACGTTCGATATTCCACAGTGAGCACGCAATGGTAATTGGAAAGATTCCGCTTGTTTTGCACTATTCGATGCCACCGATGGAAAACAATACTCTACTCAGTCACCGCCTTTCAGTTTCAGCGAGAAAAACAAAATGAAAGTCGTTCTTCTTTCCTTTCGATTATTTACTTTATAGCGAGTTTACATTGAGAACAGTTCGACAGAGTTGCTAATCGGTTCATTGTAAAATTTTGGTTACTAGTACAATAATGTCTGTGTATGTTAACGTGTTAAAGTAAATAATTATCAAAATTACAATTACCAAACCTATGGTATATGTTGCAATAATTTTATAATACATTAATGTGGTTGATATATGTATATATGAAAAGCAGGTTGTGACTGATAATTATAAGAACATAGGTCTGTAAATTTCGAAAGCTAACTAAAGTTTGGATATTATATTTTTATTTTGTTGAGAATTTAATCTAAGTTTCGAAAGTTTCGTACTGGTTACACTGCACGTTAAAATAAAACGAACAAGCCTATCAGTCAGTAGCTGTTCCCATATCTTATTTGTTCCCTACAGCAAGAACAAACACTTATCAGCTGTTTTGTGTTATGAATTTACTATTCCAATTTTCTTATTTGCACGTGAATTCATGGTTTTGTTGTTGTTTAAAATTTTAGCCGCATTATGATAATTAAAATTATATTTTAAAATGCTTTCGTTACGAAGATCAATTAAATATACTATACAAAGTTATATTAAGTACAATGTGCGATTTTGTACCAGCACTTTATTTCAACAAACAGTCAATGAACCCGAAAAAGACCATAAGTTATCCTTACGACAAGCTGAATGGAATCTTGCACAGCGGAGGTATGCCGAGCATCCTCTAATTTTATACAGTAACAAATTAGAAGAGCAAGTCGAATTTATGAGCCCTCAACAACTACGAGCGTATAAACATAAAGAGATTCTGAAGGAAAAGCGTACATTACGACAACTACAAAAACAACCACTTATTGCAGAGCCACAGCGGAGTGTTAATGTGGACGATAATAAAGATAATAATTTTCCAAATAATTGGATGGAAGATTATGAATTCTATGAGGGCAACGATGACGGGAAACATCCCCCTTACGGTACAGCCGATGATAGTATAAGTCCGTCATCCGTGCCTTGCAGTGGTTGTGGAGCGCATTTGCACTGTACTCGGACTAATTTTCCAGGTTAGTTGAATTAAGCTGCTGAACTTTAAACTGTATGAATGTTATGTAACAAAAATTATGTACTTTATCTAGGATATATTCCAGCAGAGATATTCAAAGGTCGCACAAATAAAGAACTCCAAACCATAATATGTCAGCGCTGTCATTTTCTAAACAATTATGATATTGCTTTAGATATTGAAATAAGTCCCGAGTCATATGTCGAAACCATATCGCGCATAAAAGATGAATATGCTTTAGCAATAGTAATTGTAGATCTATTAGATTTCCCATGCTCTATATGGCCCGGTATAGGCGATGTTCTTGGCCATAAGCGTCCCGTGTTTGTAGTTGGTAATAAAGTAGATTTATTACCGCGAGATCATAATAATTACTTGACTCATGTTAAAAGCACTTTAAAAGATCAAATGCTGCAGTGTGGGTTCGACTCGCTCAACATCAAACACATTAGCTTAATTTCTGCTAAAACGGGCTACGGAATTGAAGAACTTATAACTCAACTTCACAAAATATGGGCATACAAAGGAAACGTTTATTTAGTTGGTTGCACGAATGTTGGAAAAAGTACCCTTTTCAATATTCTTTTAAACTCTGATTACTGCCGTCCAGAGGCTACGAATTTAGTTCGCAAAGCGACGACCTGCCCTTGGCCAGGTACAACTCTTCAAATGCTGAAGTTCCCTATACACAGACCTTCAGACATACGAATATATCAACGTTTTCAACGGCTAACTTCCGAACGTTCACAGAAATACGCAGAGAACGCAAATCGCCGACAGAAAGCCCAGAAGACTGGCGATATTAATGCAGCTCGTCTTGTTGGTAAAATTGGCAGGACTTTCGTTAAGAATGAAGAAACTGTTGATGCATTCGCTGTCTCTACCGGAACACAACCAATAGTTACGTTGAATGAAAGAGATCCGCGATATCGTGAAGCTAAGTGGTGTTACGACACACCAGGAGTAATGCACCCAGAGCAATTTACAGAATTGCTTACAACACAAGAATTGCAGCAACTAACGCCTCCTAATATGATTTTACCTAGAGCTATACGCCTCAAACCGGGTATGAGTCTCTTCCTAGCAGGTTTAGCTCGTTTGGATTTCGTAGAATGTAAATACGTTGATATTGACTGGGTAAAAGTATTTGTATTCAGTTCTTTACACCTACCTTTGGTTATTGCTCACACGGAGAACGCTGAAAAAATGTACAAAGAATACCTTGGCACGGAAGTGCTCAGCCTACCAAACGGTGATGAGGCACGTCTAGCTCGTTGGCCAGGATTAAAAAGTTCTAATGAAGTTATCCAACTTGTGGGCAAGTATGAGGACGCAATCAGCTCTGAAATAGTTTTATCATCAGCTGGTTGGGTGGGTCTGAGAGTCCCTTATGCCAGTGAGTGTACATTCAAAGCATGGACACCACATGCGCGTGGAATTTTTGTACGTTCCCCACCATTGGTACCATACGCAGAACGCTTGGTGGGGAAGCGTATACGTAACTCTTTAGCATACAATTTAGGAAAGCCATTTACTTTTAAAAAATAAATTAATATTTATAAAAACAAATGTTTACTTGTCTTTGGTTGTAAATTAAAATATAGCGCAGGAGCTTCCGACATGCCAGATGCGTGCACTCCGGACCATAACGGGATGCCTCTTGATGTCTTCGATCGGGCAACTACATAGTGAGGTCCATATGCTTCCGGTTATGGAACATATTGAACTCTATCCGACCACCAGTGCGTGGTTGCCCCGCAGCCTGTTGGGGCTGGGCGTTGTCTGCCCGCTTTTCCGTTTGGATGGTTTGTTCCGGTTTGGATGGTTGAAGGCGCTACCTCGCCTAATGGTCGTGGTTGAGTTAAACTGGCAACGACTCCGAGCCCCCTATTTCTGACGTGGATGGTCGCAGTAGCCGCAGTCGATTTCGCCTGCTGAGCGCAGCTGCGAAAGGGCATTTAGGAAGCTAAAGTTTCGTTCAGCTGCATACCTTCTACCTTAACCGGTGCTAGCCAGGGTCCGCAGATGCGTTGCTATCGTTTCGGTTGTCCTTTTTTTGTTAGCTGTGGTTTTTGCCTTGTTAGAACCTTCCGATGATAGGAAAGCTCCGCTAGAATACAGCCGAATTTACATCCTGGACGCAAATCATCCAATGGGCAGGGTGTTGCATTACACCCTGGATTAGAGGAGGTGGCAATTCTTAATTGCCGCGTGCATGCTGTTTCTGACAAGTCACAGTAGTGGTGATATGAAGCACCGCTCACGTCGGTTGGAAGATGCCATAAATGTCTTGCGGTTAAGCCGCACCTGTTCTTGCACCACAATAAGGTGGTCGCAGAGGTTCATTCTGAATACTGTATATACGACGATATACCAAATATAAGTGTGACCAGCATGCAACGAGTCCCCGCATGACTCTAACCATACCTTTGTATGCCCAGCTAATCCTACACATCTGACACCACTTTACATAGGGTTCGACTGCGTCCAAACAACATGTTTCCTGGACCTACCATTGGATGACCTCGTTGACCACTTATCTGAACCCTACCTCTCTAACGATTCATACATCAAGTGCCCACACAAGAACTTTTGCCGGATTGCTAGCAATGTACATTGCCTATCTAGATGCCTCATAAACTAATTGGGAGCAATGCTACCGAGTAACATTCCTTTACGGGATAAAAATCCGGGTCCGTTCCGGTTAAGTAGGTTGATGTGCTAAAAAGTTAGACTTTATAAATGCTTGCATACATCAAGGCGCATTGTTTATTTAGAATATATGAAAACAGAAGATCGATTTTACAAATACAAATCAAAACTAATATAAGTTATCTAAATAGAAACTGTTATTTAACAGTTTTTGTTTTTATATAACTTTTTTTTAAGTTCTGAAAAAAATGGGAAGAGTGTATTTATACGTTTTAAGAATATTTAAAAACGTATTTGCAACCCTGGTTTTCTTTTTTGCTTCAGCAACAGATTTGACATTTTAAAACTTCATTGGGTACATAAGGAGATAAAAATGACAACAAAGAAAATTGGAAGAATTGGAAAATTTTAAGAGAAATTTAAAGATTCGAAGTGTTTTTAACTAATAGTGCATAATTAAATTGAACTGTGTTAGTTTATTATGGAACATTAGTTTCTATTCGAGAGGCTATCTTAAGTACTGAAAAAAGTATGTAAAAAGCTGTTCTAGTTGATTAGCTTGTTTTGTACATAATCGAACTACTAATAAAACTTGTACTTTTATGTGAAGTCATAACGCGACGAAATGGAACAAAATTCTGTGGATCCATTTGCCTCAGAAAACAGCGGAACTGCCCGCTTTGTGGATAAGCTAGTTGATAATGGTTTAGCGGGTAGCGGTGGTGCGTGTAGCAGTAATAGTGCAACTATAAACGCCACGCATGAATTTCAAACTATGAAACCGGGCTTGGGTCAAAAGCCTGGCCAAGCTTCAGGAAGAACCGAAATACCGCATAGTGAACTTGTAAAGATGCTATATTTTTTGGAGGGTGAACTTCAAGCTCGCGACGTCGTAATTGCTGCATTAAGAAATGAACGAGTCAAACAATATATAACGCAACTGCGTTCAAAACGTGTACAACCAAATGATCCGTATGCGGCAATTTTCCGTGATAAAATAGCACTAGCCGGCAATATGATATCGCGAGAATCATCCACACAAGCGGCTCAAGCAGAAATGGAAGTGCGACAAATAATTGAACAGCAAATGGAGCAACAATATCAAATGGTTAGCAAACAACGTGCCACGCATTTGCGTATGGTCAACATACTTACGGAGTCCTTGGAGAACAATCAACGCATGTTGCAGGAATTAGAAGAAGAAAAGCGAAAGCATGAACATGACACAGCTCAGGGTGATGACATTACCTATGGCTTAGAACTAGAGAGGACTAAGTTACGACAAGAGTTGGAAGAGGAACGAGCGCAATTGAAAAAAATGGAAAAAGAAATGAAAAAGCTGCAAGAAACTTTGGATTACGAACGTAATCGTCAAAAGCAAATAGTTCTTTTGCTCATAGCTGAACGTAAAAAGATTCTTATGAAGTACATTGAAGAGGGTTAGTAGTTTAGTTTGTCTACTACTTTTTGGGCTAAAACAGCCTCATTTAAATAATATTTTATATACTCAACTATTTTAGGTAAACGGTCAGAGGACTTGGCGCAAATACTAGCAGAGGAGAAGCAACGTTCCGATACTATTGCGGAAGGTCTCGAAGAAGAAAGTAAAAAGTCATTACGTATGGAAGAGGAAATGGAGAAGCAATCTGCTGCGTTCGAAAATGAACGCAAAACATTCAAATTGACCGCTGCCAAGGAAGAGACGCGGTACTTATTTTGGCCAAATCAATTAAAATTGTATAAAAATTCTTTGCATTTGCAGAGTTAAAGAGCTCGAACAAGAGGTAGCGTTGTTGCGTGCTGAGAATGAGGCTTTAAAGAAACAGCAGCAGATATTGCAACAAAGTGTGGCGGCTGGTGTGAGCGGAACACTTGTTGGCGGTGCCAAAGCTAGAACTCTTAGTGGTGAGCGTGCAACATAAGCCTACATATTATAGCATATTTACATAAATTTTAATTGAAGAATTATTTTTATTTCAAGCGGAAAAATTTTGCTAAACTCTTCTAACATTATTTATTAAAGTCAAACCAAGTTACCCTCTTCTAACCCAATTTATAAAGGTGACTTTATTTATTAGCATTTTATCACTTAAAAAAATCGCGGCATTATTTTCACTAACAATTTTTAAGGTAATCTCTGACTTACAATTTTTATGTTCACTATATCGTCTTATTTAAACTATACCTTATAATGTTGGTTGTTTATTAAATGTCAGTAAATTTTGTGTCACATGCTTTATTAGCGGCATTTTTCATTTGCATCGATTTTATGCTACTTTTTCTGTTACATACGTAAACTAAGTTATAAATTTGTGTAAGAAAACTAAACAATTTCTATTTTACAGATGATGCATGTGCCACACCAATGGTAAATATTGCGAAAATCGTGCAACCAACAGCGACTGTAACGAGTGTACCCGTTTCTGGTCCAACAACCGGCATTGCACGTGCGCCCGGTCAGACATTACGCAGCGGTGTAGGCAATGCACTCCCCGCTATAGCAGTAGCACAATCAGTGGCAACTGCCATACCGCTACAAACAGTTGCATTAGCCAATGCAGGCAATATAATCGGTGATAGCACAACAACTGTAGCTGCTGCAATATCAGCAGCAATTACCTCAACAGCAAGTAACTTAACAACCGGTAGTGTCGTTGGTGCTGTTGGTTCTATTGTAGCGGGTGCACCACCATCACCATCGCCTGTGAAAATGCAGCCAACTGCAACTATACAGCGTGCACCAGGCGGTAAATATGCAGCTTTAGCTGCAGCTGCTGCTGCATCGCACTCGCTGGATCAGACGGCGACGGCGCCACACCCAGTGCCAATTGCTGTACCACCCGTTACAGTACCACCGGCTGGCGCACGTGGTGCACCACCACCTATACCCCCCAATAAACCAATTGTACCGCCAAAGCGTGAACCATCGCTGTCGCGTTTAAGTTCAATTGCTGTGGCTAGTGCTGTCTCCGGCACGGTTGGTGTAAATTCAGCTAATTCGGTTGGGATTTCAAACGCTACATCCAATACAAAATTAAATTAAATACGCTATAACCGCCAACACCGTACGAGTATACTGTTTCCAAATAAGCAGCTTAATAGGAACGTGAAAAATCTAAGATTCACATATAAAATCGATATTCAGTTACACAAAACACTAATACAACAATTAAACTGTTAAATGCATGTGCGTATATGCGTAAGTTGGCATAAATATTAATTTTCTCGGTTTGTTGAAAATTAGACTAAAAAATTAATATTAAATAACTCACATTTACCTCGGTTCTTATAACTATGAGCATAACCAGTATACATTACCATATTGTTGGTATAAATGTTCTCAATTTTACTATTATGCAGGCTTAGCTGCTTACCACACAGCTTGTAAAATTCATGTAATATTATACATATTTTATTTTAAGTTTCTTGTACAAGACGTGTAATCGTAACATATAAAGCTGGTTTGGCCTCACCAATGGCAAATATTGTGAGCTTGTGCAAGCAACAGTAGTGTTCCTAGCTGGCGTGTTGACTAAGCTCCGGGAATTTTTTTTTGTTAAATTTATTTAACTAAATTTTAGAAAACTCCTATTAACAGGTAATTTTCGAAATATTTTTTTTTTCAAAAGTTTTACATTTTTTTATACCTACGATCTTGCTTTTATATACAACATCTACATTTAACAAAACAAACAAATCGCTACCCTGTAGTCACTATTATACTCTAACAAAAGAAAATCGAAACGTAATCATGGCCATATATACATAGTTGTATAATTAATAACCGCTAAAATATATATGCGTTAAAAACTGCAAAATTCTAGTATTATATATAAACTTACATATAAATATTAATTTCGAAAGAGAAAACAATTAAAAAAGAAAACATAACTGAAAGTAGTAAACGCTCTACGGGGCGAGTGAAAAACGAAATAAAAGGCAGCAAAAATAAATTGTTAATGAGGCAATGCATCAATGCGCTAAAGTATTACACACGTTCATACACGTAATTACAAAGCAACTAAGGATTATATGGTTACTCAAACCAGCAAAAATGAAATACGGTATTGTGTATTACACACACCGCATCTATTGTGTGAAAATTTAAATATATGTTAAGCTAAATAGGTGGAACGGTTTATGCCCTTTTGTTGTAATTTCTTATAGTTTGAATATATACATATATTTAAAGAAAGTTATGTGGTATGATTTTTAAATGATAAGTAGTTCTACTCCTTTACTTTAAGTTTATTTGTTTAATGGTAGTATACTCGCCCGTTGTATATTTAGTTCTGTATTAAGTAATTACGAAATAACGTTTGGAAAGCATATTTCCAACGAATTGTCAGCCTATTTTGACACATATGATTCAATAGGATCACAATATTGAACCACTTGAATTTATCCTACCTACATTTTTTATGTATTTATAATTATTAAGAGATATTTACTATAAACATTACTAATTGTACGACGACAGAGCCAATGTAGAAGCCGACTAAGGAACCACAATCAGAAACAACTTATTATTTTTTATGTCTAAAAGCGGCGTGTGAACAATTTGTATTTAAGGTTTAAATTTTAAACAATAAATATTGAATGATAAATAGTATTCAACCCATAACAGTGTTTTCAATTATAATAGCGCGTGATAAATTGCGTGCGCAGGCCAAACGTAGTAAATTGATGATTTCCTCAATATTTTCGATGCGATAGTCCTTGAGAATGTTGATTGGTTCCTATAAAGATAAAATTATTATAAAATAAAATAATTATGAACAAATAATCATAAAAAATATCAATTACTATAAAAAAAATAATAATTATAAAAAAAATTATATAAAAAAAATTATTTATGAAAAAAATAAAAAAAAAACAAATAATTAGAAAAAAAAATATTAGAAAAAAACTAATTTCAAAAAAGTTAACTAAAAAATTAATTATAATTCAAAAAATTAATTATAACTCAAAAAATTAATTAAAAAAAATAACAAAAAAAAAATTAAATATAAAGTTCATAATTTTGAAAAGTAAACAACATACATCCGGATACTTTTCCAGACGTTTTTTCTTCTTATCTATCAAGGGCACCAGTTCGGTTTCCAAGTGCTGTAGTATGGCGCAAGTTTCTTTGGAGAGTATTTTTGGATCCTTCGATTCGAGCAGTGGTATGGAATCAATGAGTAGTGAAGGCCAAAAACTGAAAATAATGCAAGGCGTAATAAGTTAATAAATCTAACAAGCTATTAGCTAATTTTCCATACTATTCCGGTGTAATCTTCGACTCTAAGAGATTGACCAGCAATTCGGCAGCAGGCAAAAAATCTCGCTTGCGATAAAATTGATAGAAATCAAAATATTTCACTAAAAATACTAAACGTGGCGATATGAACATTTTAGCGCCAATATTTGCGATCACATCTGGGCAGAGCATATCTCCGGTTTTGGAATAGTGCTGTAAAAAAGTGCAAATTTTACAATACACAGTCTTCCAATAAATGAAAAGAAAAACACATACATTTAATAGGAAATCCGCTATCGTTGTGACATAGAGTGTGTCTTTCGAGCGTATAGCCCACTCTAAAGCGTTTCCATAACGCTGCTCATCGAGTGATTTCTTTGACTGTATTTTACAAATGTCTTGCTCTAGAAAGGCAATAACAAATTTATACAAGTTAAAATATAAGTATATGGATTTTTACCAGCTTCGAAAAATCCCTTCTTTTGTGCGATGCAGATAATTTTCAATGCCTGTTTCTCCGTGCGGAAGGGTATTTTCGTGAGCAGTAGCGCCAGTGCTGCTTGACCTTCAATACGTGAAAAGTAAAAATAAAATGCAATTATATAATTACAGCATGCAACTTACCCTCTTGGCCGCAATGGTCCAGATAGTCCATGCCTAATTGCCACAAAGAGTTGCGTGTCATTAATGAGCTTCCAAAATCATAAAGCAAAGAGTCGCGCAATTTTATACATTCACTAAATATAAAATAAATTAATATTTATTTGTATAATATTTTATTTTATAATGTAATGTAATGCTTACTTGACTTGATTTTCGCCCGCAATTTGCAACTGTCCAGCATTGTAGAGCAAGTCCGTGAGATGTGTGACGAACCACTGATTATCTGCCATCAGTTGTATTGCATGTATAACTTGATGCATATCGTTTTCCATGAGGCTAAGTATAACACGATCTAACTGTTTCATTTGCAACTCATTACTGTTGTGTCCTTTGAGGCGCGCCCAACGCGATAGCCATGTGTTGGCTGCATTGCCCAATTCGAAATGCTTGCATGCATTATTTGTGTAGAACAGATAACCGGGAAAGAATTCATACCAATATTCGGTCTCTTGTATTTGTGTATTCCACATTTGTGTATCACCTGTTACTAACTGTAAACAAATTTTTATTTTTTTATTTGTATATTTATTGGTTTTGCGCACCTGAATTAGTTCTTCTAGGTTTGGTTCAATGGCGAGAATATTTGCAGAAATTTTTCGTTCGGTGTCAGTGAGCCAATACTGCCACAGAGAACGGAATTTTTGTATTGAAGTAGCACCATGCATCTAAGAAAGAAATAATAAATAGTTATTATAACCAAATGAAAATATTTCCCAAATACTTACACTATAAGTGGGCATGGTTTTCAATATTTGATCTGTTAGTTTAAAGTGAGGCGTTTCAGCTTGTGGGTGTAGATGTAGCAAAGCACGTGCCACATCTACTTGCCCCTGCAATATTAGACCTTTAAGCGCTGGCCAATAATCATCGTTATCACTTGCTTCTCGACCCAATAAAAGAAGATCAGTGGCCATACGTTCCGAAGCAGGAAAATGAAAACGTATCCAATCTAGAAGTTGTGGTACTACCGCATTGGATGGTGTTGGATCTAGAAATAATATTTCGCTTAAATGCCACACACACTCAATGGAATAAAATATTGAAATGTATTGTTGATATTTAGCTTGTGCGTCAGCATCTTCAGCTTCTTCTGCGCTTGCTATAGCATCTTGCAATTTTTCAAGACATGCTCGTATAATACTGCGATAAGTTCGCGAAATTTTCATGTATTCTGCTTTCGAGCCGCGCTTTTTAAGCTCTTGTAATGCTACAAATGTGGAATTCGCTTCGGCCACAAGACTACGTAGGATGGGATCATCAAAGACAAACTCTGGTTGTAACATATGTATCAATACGTCATCTTTGCCGGCAGATTCAGTTGGAGCATCTCTCGTATTACTGGTAATTGGTCGAAAGGCAGATAAAGCAATTTTGCTACCAGAAACAAATTGACCCGTGAGCGTGTTGGCATACCGACTGCACAATGGGTCAACTACAGCCTAATAGGAACACAAGCGGAATTATTAAATTGGTAATAGTATGAATGTATGAAATTGCTTACAAATATGGCTGGTTGATCTTCCTGCATTATTCAAGATTATTGTTTATTTCCTAATTTTTCTTGATGTCGGATAAATGTAGACACATTTGGCGTTCGTACTTATGACAATTGAGGTACACAAGGGTTGCCATATTATGTATAATATGTGAACACTTCAAATTAATTCAAATAAATTAATACAAGCTTTGCATTTGTTACAATTTTTTTTCAAGTACATAGAAATTATAACTACTGTTCAGTAGCGTAGCTACAACTTCGGGCGCCCGGGGCCAAAAATGTTCTGCCGCTCCCTTTATTTACCTACCTACAATTTTCTTAAGGTGGTTCAAACAAAAGTGGGTTTTTACAAAATATCTTCGATATTAAGTATATAAAATTTAGGAACTAGAAGCCACGCAAATTCTGAAGTTTCAAAATTCTCACAATACGGTTTTTGAATATTAAAGGACAGTGAAGATCGTTTTGCCGCCCCAAGACGTTGCGTAGTATTAGGAAAGAGTTAAGTTTTTATTTATTTTATATGAGGTCTCATTTTTCTTTAGTCTGGCTAAGTTATGACAGTTAAATTACAGTTTACCAATTTTGAAATAAATGAAATTATTGCTAAAATTTCGAAGATGTAAAAGAATATTATGTTATCAATATTTATAGTATAAATAAATAGGAATAAAATGCAAGTTTTTTTAGTTTTTTTTTATAAAGGAACCAAGCTAACATGTTTATTACATCTTTAGATTTCTATAAATATCGTACTCTAATATTTTAATTAGGTGTATTGCATTTACATTTATAACTAAATGGATGAATTCAATTTGGTGACGGAAGTAATTTTTGCATCATTAGATACATTTGAATGAAATTGCTTAGCACAACCCATTGAAATAAGTCTCTTTGGAAATGAAGAGTATGGCGCTCCCATGAATCGTACTATTAAATCATCATCATGACTTACAACCTTGACATCGAAAGTATGATTAAGAATTAGGGCATTTAGAGTACGAATACCATTCGCATGCAAATCAACAGATGCCTCTGAATTTTGCATAATGTCTGCTAGTCTGCATAGTACTGCTTGAAATGGGAAATGCTCCGTTGACCGATCACAATATGCTAATTGCTTGAGCATGACATTTTGATAATTGCCATAATCGACATAAAATACTTTGAAGACTTTAGCAGTTTCATCAAAATCCATGATTTTAGCACGATACCAGAGTCCATCTTCATATTGAGCCCGAACCAGATCGTACAACATCGGTGGCTTAGTCAAATGCATACTTTGCGGTATATCATCATCATTCCATATAAGCGGTTCCATAATATTTTCTGGATCATTTATTTGCGCGTGAAAATACTCAATATGCCCCACATGCGTAACAGTAATATTTATCATAAGACCGGCTGAAAAACGTGTCACAGGCGAATAATCATCAATTATAGTTCTTGTTGGTATATTGTCTTTACTCCATCCCTCTGGTTGTAATGGACTATGCTCTAGCCGACAATTGGCGCCCTTGAAACAAGCACCAGTTTTCGGATCATAAAAACGGCAAAGGCGTTTTTCGTCTTTTGGGCTGTAACCTAGAACCGCTTTCATTGCGTTGGATGTATTGAGTGGTTCTTCAGCCAAAATATCCATCTCCTCTGCGGTCAAACCATTGGCAAGACCCTTGCTCTCGGTAAATATTCCATTGTTGGGTAATGCAGACAGAGGTATAGCTTCATCACTGTCATCAATGGTGAGTTCCGAAGTAGTTTTAAATGGATTTGGGTTGTTTGTTTTATCCACATATTCTTTGCTGTTGTTTGAAGTTTCTATTGATGCCAACGAGGGTGTCAATGGTGTTATCATGGATGTTTCTTCATAGAGTTCCAATACCAATATACCCTCACTGTCTATTTTAGATTTTATGATGAAAGTTGTGCTCTCATATTCCAATTCTTGTAAACATATTTGCAACTCCTTTTGCGGTATATTCTTTCGACCATTGATTCCCGTTAATTTGCATAATACTGCTTGGGCTGGTATACGTTGTATTTCAGTTGGTAAACGGTAGGTTACGTCTGCTTCTGTTATTGTGGCTGCTTCTCCAAAGTCTAATAGTAATACTTGTGTTTTATTTTCGTTTGATTTTATGCGTATTGCACGGAGAATTGTATTATCAAGTACAAGACCAAAAACTTCGTCTTCCGGTGGAATTCCAGTATACTGCTTAAGATGGATCATACTCTTCAAACTTGCGATTTGTTGAAAGTCTTTAGATTCAGCATCACATATATAAAAATACAAAGCATCCAAGTCAAGAATATAGGTAACCGAAGCTTTTATTAAACTTCCTGCTTTATATATTGAAATGTCCTTTTTTAAATATTCTGTAGCGCACAGGTCCTTGTCTATGTCCTCATTTTCTTCAGCAGGTAGAATGGATAAATTTTTATAGTCGTAGCTAAGTTGCTCCTCTTTCATGCACATTTTAGATTTGATATGTGCTTCCCGCTCACATGATTCCAACGCCTCAAACAAGGTACGCGTTGATTTTTTATCCAGATCATTTACAAATAAATGAAAATTAAATTTACGAGCGACTTCTAGCATGTTCGAAAGTATTGTGAAGTATTTGTCATAGGCCATCATAGCGATTGCATTCCGTTGTTCAAGCGCCTCCTTGTTTTTAGTAAATTTATCATATACTGCATCTATTTTCAGCAGATAATTCGTAATACTCTTTTTCACATGCTCCAACTCTTCCGCGTGCATTTTGTACAATTGTTGCAAATCCTTCAGCATTTTATTATTGCCTCGTCAAATTTAACCCCCCGAATCAATTAAACCAAATACAATTTTTGTAAACAAAAGCTAGTTGCACGTTTGTTTAGGTTTTGTTGCCACCTTTTCAAATTTTTTTTTTATTTTTTTGTAAGATTTGCTAGTGATGACAACATAACTCGTAATCATATGTTAGTAATCGCTTAAAAGGTATGTTGTCGTTATTTAATGAAAATTAACATAAAATTAAATTTACAACATTATTTAATGTTCTGTTACTTCGTGTATTTATTGGTAAAATGTGTAAGAATTTAACTTTATTAGTTTGCATAGGTCCATATCGATATCTTTTATGAAGACCGATCGGTCCACTTTGCACAAAAGAACCACAATATCGACAGTTAAACATGCCGCCCACAATTTGGTCGATGTGTCTGGAAGGTAACAGACTAACCGATTTCAGTATAATTACAAAATTCCACCTAATACAACGGCACAACAACAAACACACGCAGAAAAATAGTTGGCTGTAAAATATGTCTGACCAAAACCCATGTTTATTTGCGTGCAATGTTATACCATGTTCAGACCGAAAATTTTAAAGATTAGATTACATTTAAGCATTTCATAACCCAACAGTGTTCTCACTGCCGTTAGAAAGATCAAAAAACAGCTGTTATTGTCATTCATGAAGTTACATCGCTTAATATTTATCAAAAGAAAAGATTGTCATATAGTATTTTGAAATAAAAGCCGTCTTTTTTCAAATATTTTCCATATAATAGAAATAGTGGATGCATTTTTTCATTTGTTAAGTCGATTTTCAGCTGAAATTAGATTCATTGCTTTAAAAAAATTTGTTTGCTTACTTTTTTTCCCCTTTGTAGTGTCTAAATCAGCTGTGATAATGTAACAGATTTCCAATGCTGACAAGTAGATTGCGCAAAATCAGAGTCGCACAGAGAGATTTTGCGTGGATCAGTTTCAAATAACTTCAATGAAGTGATTTGGAACTGTCATTTTTGTATGGCCAAATCTTGATAAATGTTTAAGATTAGTGGGATAATCTATTCAACAGCCGAAATCGTGTGATTAAGTGTCGGTCTGAACATGGTATTACGCAAAATATAATTGCAACCCTGTTTTAGCTGTAATTTAACATAAAGACAAATTTTGACGTTAAATTGTATGAGGAAGGTAAATTTTAAATAGATTTTATAATTTCTATTTTAATTATAAAGATTTGTTACATTTTTTTTTGTTAAAAATGTATGTAGAAGGAGCGCCGATTCACAATAGCCATGCAGAATAGTCATTTACAATAAATTGACCGAATCAGCCATTCATATGTGTATCCTAGATTCTCCAATAGGTGCTCTCGCGCCCTTGTATATTTCGGTATAGTATTTTTGCAATGCAATGACCTCAGCAATGTAAACATGTAGTTTCCGCTAGGAGGTTTTCGCGGAAATCATACTAATAGCCGCCTACTTGTAGCCGAAATTCTTAAAACATTAAGATATCTTTCCCGCAACATGTTTTCGAAATCAAATACTTAACTGACTCGACTTCGAACGATCCCAAATTCTGCTTGGTACTGAACGTCATTCGTGGTGGAGACATTAGCTCCATCATCGACTTCATACCCATTAGTGACGTCCATGAATTCATATCGCTACCTACTGTAAAAAAAGAGCTAGAGTAACGTCGTCAAACTGAAGAATGATCTTTGTGCAACTTCATTCTGGATGTTATAATAGACTAAACTCCTACTTAACCACGCTAGTCGGGAAACTATATCGATGACAACTGCATCATCTCAATCAGCTAATAATTTACGTTTCAGGTTCGTGATACTCCTATGACAAACACCATTAACAAACAAAATTATTTTTTTCTTTTAACAATAACATTTTAATTTAATTTTACAATATTGTATTTACATTGCAGAGGACGAGGTCTTCCTTAAACGTTTACAACGCTATCAGACCTCTGCCGCCAGCGCCTAAAACAGCGGCTGTTGCAGTCGTTGAACTCGAACCAACGAGCCGTCGCATAGTTTGCAATTCATCGCGTAGGGCCATAACCTGCGCACGCAAAATCGAGTTCTCTTGCTCGAGCAGGGCGGCTCTGAATGCAATACGATCTTCGCGTATTTTTCGGGCATCACGTGATTTTTTGGCTGCTTCATTGTTTCGTTTACGTCGTTCATAGTATTTCTCATCTTTTTGCTCGTCCGGTATGGGACGCTTTTCGCCGCGTGAACGTCGATGCAGAAACGCAGGAAATACACCGACTCTATTCAGCTCCATTAAGGGAAAGTCGCCGATGCTGAGGGTATGATTTGTGGGAGAAATATATTCGAAGGCGGGTAAAGTCGGTTTATTTGCTGTCAAGGCTCCGCCGGCAATTGGTAAGAGGCCAAGTGTTGGCAATGGTAACGACATGTTGGGGTTGCTGCAGAGTGCTTGTGTTGTTGTTGTAGGTATAGTAGATATTTCGTGGTCGATTGTGGCCGTTAAAGAAGAAGCCTGTATTTTTCTACTTTGTTCGTTGTCGTCGTATTTTCGGTTATCTATGTGGGTCTCAACATCAAGAGAGTCTGTAGAGTCTGCCATCGATAACGGTTCAATAATATCCAATAACGGTGATTTGGGTGGCATGGAGGAAGAAATAGCTTCCTCTACGTTGACTTCGCCAATATTCTTCGTCATGTTGTAGTAACTTTGCGCATCTATTAAATGAAAAATGTAAATTTACTCGAAAAATTTTTTGCATGGAACAAATTAGAAGTGTCATTATAGATCCTTTATTTGACTTCAAGATGCTTGCTTCTTGGATACACTTAGGTTGTCAGATACAACTGGTTGACACAAAGTCAAGTGAGTTTCTCAAAAATTGAAAAGCTCAAAAATGGAGATCGGTATGGATAAATAAATGGATATCATGGACAATAAAATAAGATAAATAGGTGAGGATTGCACCGCGACCTAAGGTCTATTGTAGCCTCTCCTAAGTTACAACGACCCACTTAACCCAAGTATATTGATAAGTTCTAATGTATTGCTAGGTGCTATTGAGGAGATGTGATTCCTATTTTGAAACATGGATTCACGGGAATTTATCCTGCGTCTGCAGACTACTGTGCAGTCAACTAGTAAGTGTTCAGGTATTTCAGGCTTCCTGTCGCAGAACCAACAATGTGCACAAGAAGTTAGGCCTATGTAATATAAGTGCTTCTCGAGCTTGACTGGCCATTGTAGAATGGGATAAGTAGCCCGAGTTTGTCCCTTGGAGCTTGATTACATATTTAAACCTCCTGAGGTTGTAACTACCCATTAGCAACTTGACATGACGCATGCCTTGGAGTTGTTGCCAATGTTGCCTTCCTACTCCTTTTTCCTTGGGGAGCAGCTCCCGGCGATGATGAATACTGTGCAGTGCGTGAGCTTATCAGCCAGTTCATTCCCGACTATATCTTTGTGAACGGGCACCCAGATAAGATGCACTTTGTTACGTTCCGATAGACTGTTCAGCCGCTCCTACCCTCCTGCACCCGTAGCGATTTGACCTTATAGGCACACCTGCTTGACTGTCCCTAAGTATGCTTTTACGTTATGATAGACCTTGTTGTTGAACGGCAGAAAAAAGAGGTACACGAATTTTATAGACTATTTTTTCGCGGACAATTGGATGGACACACTTCCATAAAAACAGTTTTTTTACGGCGATGTCGGCTTAATTTATGGTTAAGCACATCTTTTATGTCGTCGTACTCGCGACTTGGCTCTCACGTCACTGTTGACAGTTATAACTTCGAAGTCGTAGATAATTTCGTCCATCTTGGAACCAGTATTAACACCAACGACGTCAGCCTCGAAATCCAACGCAGAATAACTCTTACCAACAGGTTTTACTTCGGACTGAGTATAAATTTTAAAAGTAAAGTCCCCTCTCGACGAACAAAGACCATACTCGATAAGTTACTCATTATTCCCGTCCTGCTATATGGTGCAGAGGCATGGAAAATGTCATCATCTGATGAGTCGGCGTTACGAGCTTACGAGAGAAAGGTTACGCGGAAGATTTATGGTTCTTTGCGCATTGGCTACGGGGAATATCGCATTCGATAGAACGATGAGCTGTACGAGATATACGAAGATATTGACATAGTTCAGCGAATTAAGAGACAGCGGCTACGCTGGCTAGGTCATGTTGTCCGAATGGGCCAAAATACTCCAGCTCTAATAGTATTCAGTACCCGCCGGTGAAAGCAGAGGAAAAGGTAGACCTTCATTCCGTTGGAAAGACCAGATAGAGAGAACCTGACTACGCTTGGAATCTCCAATTGGCGCCAAACAGGAAGAACGACAGGGGTTCGGCACCCGGTTATTTAGGTTTGATATTTGAAAGTATCGTTAGCCGATTTTCCGGTAAGCACTGACCTAATTTTAAGACAAGAAAATATCGCAGAAACCACTTGAATTTATTACAAATAATACTAGGACACTTTTCAGTAATATTTTTAAAACATGCACTGTACCCACAGTTGGATCCAAAGGTGCAGTTGATTGTTTAACTGTTAGTTTTTTACAAAATCGGTTATCGTTTTTTTGCATTGAGTTTGATTAAAGTTTCATTGAAGAAAAATCGATTACTGGTTCTGGTTAAATTTCGAGACAACTCTTCGACTTTCAAATATTTTTCTTCGACTGTCACTTATTCTTCTTCGAAAATTAACACAAAAACATCAAATTCAAATATTTTTCCGAATTTTCACCTGTATTTGGTAGCATTAACCGGTTACACGTGCGTAGAAGATGAAGCGTTGAAAACGATAAAGGATCAACCGTATTATTAAAGCCGTTATGTTGCAGCGAAGTGTTGCACATGCTCAACGATCAGCTTGTAACTTTTATTTATAAATTTTTTCAGTCGCTACTAGCAGTTTTCTTTCGTTTCCGAGTCCTGCTCGTCCTGTTGAAGTTTTGCTACTAAACAAAAACCGTTAGTTGCAATTAACTTGCAATATTTACCAACCCAGCGACGACTGAGTAATTATCACAAGCAGCAGCGATATTTTTACCAGAATTCTATTGCTAGCTCACCAGCAGTACATACATACATACAAACAAAGTGTCCTGTGAAGCGATTTTCACCTATATTACACATACTATGTGTATGTATATATGTATGTAGTATGTAGTATATACATACATATGTGGATTTATTTGAATGAGCTAGCTATAAATCGCTCTCATTGAGGGGGTGGTGCTCAGCTAAAATTTATCTTCACATTCACGTTTTATGCTCCATAGTGCCGTTATTCTTACATACGTACTTATGTATTTACACTGGTTTGTTTCAATGTGGTTTGGTTTTCGGAGTTCTGATTCAACCAATCACGCAATGTTGACGGTAATTACTCGTCGAATGCATGACACTTTTCATGCTGAATAACACTTATTTGGTTGCACGGTTATAAGGACTTTATATATATAATTGGTTATACGTCCATTTATACACCCACGAAACTTCGATCGTTTCAACGACACACAGGCTTACAGTATTAGGCATGGTCGTACACGAAAATTTCTTAATGGGGGTTAGTTTCTTGACTCGGTTGCGGTCATTTTAATGTCAACAAAGATGCATCACGCTCTGGACGGCCAGTTTTCGAAAATATCGGTAAAATCATTCAAAACAAATAAGCACTGTTACTATGCCCCAAGAGCTAAATGTTTTGTACGTGAAACTGTTCGGAATCCTTTAAATAAGTTTGCGCAAAAAGAAGCTCAATATATGGACGCCAAACCAGCAAAAACCAAAACCTCAAGAACCGAGTTTCCATCTGCATTTCTGAAACCGATGGTTGCTGGATTAAAAAATACACGAGAACTTCAAGCGAAAATGGTTATGGCTGAATCGCGGTGCGCCGGCAAAAATGGCAGCCAAGCCAGAATTGACGGTCAGGAATGTTTTGCTCTGTATTGGGTGTATTTTACAGGGTGTTATGTAGTATGATCTGATCCTCTGCGACCAAACTCTTGATTCGGAACTGTACTGTCAACAAATCAACCTTCTGAAGCAACAAACCGCAATCAGAATCGGCCAGCTTTGGCCAATTGGCGTTAAATTCAGTTCCATCAAGGCAACTTTATGTCGCACACCTCGATAGAGAATCGCCAGCAGCTCCGGGTATTCGATTGGAAGTTTATGAAGCATCCATCTTATGATACGGACCTGTCACCGACTGATTACTACCTGTTACTGTCTTTGCTGAGTGATTTTGTAGGTGAAAAATTCGCTCTAGAGATGTTGTGAAATTAAACTGTTTGTCAAATGGGACGAGGGGCTGCGAAGATGAACAATTGGGTGTTTCAGCTATTATTTATTATATTGTTGAAACATATGTATGTTTTTAATAGATCACAGATTTTATCGTAAAAATATTCGAACCGAATGAGTTATCCCTCATCTGGAAAAGAGCTATGAAGAGTTAGATCGTTAACAACCGCAACTGTCTTGTACCCCTCTCTCACCGTGGTACGCCCATGTTAGTTGCCATATGCGCGTCTAATGTGAAGGAATGCCTAAAAAATAGTCGCGGCATATATGGCTTTGCTATAGAGCAGAATGTTTTGACTTTTCTGTTACACACTATATATTATATCTTCTTTGTAGTATATTAGGTAATTTTGAAACGGCATTGTATTGTCCACCCATATCCAGGGGGTTGTTTAAAATTGCCTACTGCCACCTTGGTTCAGCAAGTTAAATGACTAATCTCGTTAGAAATGCACAAATGCAGCAAAGTTTTCCAACTGGCTTGCGCACTCATACACATTAAATGATTGTTATAACATGCTATTAAGAATTCAGAGGGAGGTTTACATACATAAGCGTAAACTTATATAAATCTCTACCGATGTGGCCAATCAAAACGAAGTTTGGTTTTTTTATGTACGGGAATACTTCTGTATATAATGCAAGAACTATAAATATATTACCGTGGTGCGGAGAATGGCATCCAGAGATAGCCATCAGCGTAGGTAACGGCAAATCGATGACATTTTGTGACTGTGATTTGGTTCACAGGACAGTCACAGTATATCCGAAAGGATTTTGCTTATGCTTATTTTTGTAGTGTTTCCGATTTTTCCTTCTGGATGTTACAAACATCGTGGTAAACTTAGTACTGAGAATATAACCATCAATGGCGACCGTTCTCGCCCTGATATAACCGACTATTTGATGATTGGAATTGAAGCACGTGATCTCGGCGACAAGACGGCGCCACTTCCCACAGATCGCATCAATCCATGGATTTATTGTGACAACACTTCAGTGAGCAGATAATTTCACGTTTTGGACCGGTCAATTGATCACCAGATAGACTTTTTCCTGTGGGGATATGTAAAGTCAAAGTCTATGCGGACTATCCCACTTCAATTCAGGCCTTCGAGCAAAACATCACGTTTGTCATTCGCCAGTTGACATTCGAAGTGCTCGAACGAGTCATCTAAAATTGGACTTACGTATAGACCGTTTGAGACTTAGTCGCGGCCAACATTTGAATGAGCTAATCTTCAAAAATTATATGCCAAAGAATGTTCTATTGATAAATTTCAACAAGAGTATATGACTAAGCGAGGTACTGGCTCTGACTTCTTTACAGAAAGAATTTCTAAATACCGAGTTGCATTTCAGTTCCTCAGACAGTCCAGTAAGCGGTCCGGTTTTCATCTTCTATCTTTACAGGAAGAATCCCTAAATACCGAGTTGTATTTCCTCAGACAATCGAGTCTATGTTAACGGCACTGATTCTTATTGGGGGATTGGTTCCTGTTTCCACAACAACGAAAACCGAGTAGCATATGTTATAACTAATAATTGAAAAATCAGTATCCATTACAATACTATTCTAAGTATATATTAACTCGTTTTTAAGACCGCCTAGTCAATTCGAAACGTTTCCAAGTAACATCAGTGACACCTGTAGAAAAGTTTATAAAAATTAACATATTACTTAAGCAATTATCTCTTCCTGAGAATTTGTCACCTGTAATAGTGTCATTGCTATCATGGATCGGCAAGTGAAGCTCAAGTGACAACTCATGGTGAATCGGCAAATCTAGACTGACATGTTGCACGCATCGTCCTGTGAGCTTGTTGTTCGATTCAAACCATTTACAGCGCAATATTAAATAATATTATAAGTAAATTTATTAGTTGTCACAAAAGTTTTGCTTTTAACCCTTTTATTAGTCATTCGAAAAAAGTATATATATACATACACATGTATATACTTGGTACTTAGTTGCGTGCAACGTGATTATTTCAACGTTTAATGGAATTATCTATGAAATAGTTTGACCCTAAAATTCACAAACAAATATTCAAGGGGATTCTAATAAATTATAACATATATGTATATATGTATAGGGTTCTTTTTAAGAGTTGTAGACTTGCCTTGAGCGATAGCTGTCAAAACAAACACATTTGCTTGACGTTTATGCTCGTGTTTAGTGATGACATTCAAACAATTATATCGTATACTGTTTAGTAATCGTCGAAATTTATTTCTAAACAAAAATTTTATGCGACAAACCGAATTTTAGGGTATATTTTTGCCGTCAAATAACTATTTCAAGCGATGAGGTATAGGTCTGGCATTTATTTTAGGAAGCAGCGGCAATATAAATGAGCAGCGCTTCTACATATATTCCCGCTGCGAATGTCTTTATCGGTACCCTTGCTTTCAGAAAAAGTTATTGCTGGTGTAGCTGGCACTTCGATAGCTTCATTGGTTCATAGTTTATTAAATGGCACATGAAGTGATTTGCTTTTCGTAGTTTTGAAGACCATATCTTAACTAGAAACCGATAGGCCACTTAACCATGACTGATGGTATACTACCGATTAGTCGATATTCATGAGGCAGAGCCTATGTAGACGAGTGTTTCACATAAAAAACATGTTCTGTATCTGTAAAAAACACCCGATACATGAGGTTATATACATAAGTATGTAGAAATTTATGTGCAAATGCAAGCGAGTAAACAAATTGCTGAGATTAAATTATTAGACGCACTAAAATAAATGCAATAAACAGATTAAATAATTCGATTTCAAAACAATCTTTGATTGATACGAATTGTGAAATTTTTTACATTGAGCTTATGATTTCTGTACTGCGGTTTTGCAACCTCTAAGCGATTGTTTATGACTTTCATAATACATTTCAGTCATTACTTTTCGGGAGTCTTCTGACACCAATCAAAACCATTTTTGGTTTTTATATCAAAAGTGCTGAAAACTCCAAGTGTTTCTGACTTTCAATAATAATAATAATATAATATATAAGTTTCTGTTTGTTGGAATTTCGTATTATATAGTATGTAAAGCCAAGGGTCTGTCCGATTGCGATACTACAATCGTTGTAAATTTTTCCAAAGCTTCGTTTCTATGGATGCCGTTGCAATCTCACGTTTATGTTCTAAAAGACCATTAAATTTTATAATCGAGTTTTAGTTAGGTTGCCGTTCAACTTTCTTACTACATATACATACTTATAACAATAACTAAATTTATGAAAAATTCGACATGAACCCTCATGGCTCCTGGAGTTATGTATGAACTTTGTAAGTCTCTACGTTCTGCAGTTTAGCCACACATTGGAATACTTTGTTTTTGTTTTGAAATATCTCCTTCCATCAAACACCCAGTCATTGCATTGGCGACTTGGCTCCCACGTCACTGTTGACAATCATAACTTGGAAGTCGTAGATAATTTCGTCTATCTTGGAATCAGCATTAATACGAACAACAACGTCAGCCTCGAAATCCAACGCAGACTGCTGCTACTTTGGACTGAGTAGGCAATTGAGAACTAAAGTAGTCTCTTGACGAACAAAGTCCAAACTCTATAAGTCCCTCATTATATCCCATATAGCAGATATGGTGTGTAGGCATGGACAGCATCATTTCTGATGAGCCGTACTTAGGAGTGTACAAGGCTCTGCGGAAGATTTATGGTCCTTTATTTATTAACAACGGTGAATACCGCAGTCGATATACGGCGACATTGACAAAGTTTAGCGAATCAAGACACAGCGGATGCGCTGGCTGGGTCATGTTGCCCGGATGGAAGAGAACACTCCAGTTTTGAAGCTTTTCGATTCAGTACACGTCGGTGGAAGCAGCGGAAGAGGAAGACCACCATTCCGTTGGAGAGATCGAGTGGAGAAGGACCTGCCTGCAATTGGTATCACGAGTTGGGGCCAAGTAGCAAAAAAGGCCGGGGCGCTGTTGATAACTCCGTCATAACCGGTGTCTACGCCAGTAAAGAAGAAGAATATGTTGTTCTTCAAGTATGCTTACGAAATTCTTCGAATAGATCATTTACTGAAATGTGCACGACTGCCAATGAGAGCGTTAATATTTAACTGAAAAACTTAGAAAATCGATTGATAAGATCTTTGAAATATTTACATAATACTAATAATAGCATAATATTTATATTGAATGAGCATATTACAACTAATTTTTTATACTACGAAAGCGTTATGACTTAAAAATATGTTATAAAGGGTGCTCGTTTATAAACTATGTTTTTAATAAATTCATTAAAAGAGAAAAGTTAGTTTTATAGATTTTGGTGTTAGATGAGAAAGAATTATAAAAAGGTCAATACGATAGCGTCTTTTAAAGATCGTTCATCTGATTTTACATCCTTTTTGGTCATGGCTGCTTATCGGAATAGACCGATGACTTGGTTTATGAAACCCGTACTAGATAGAAATTTTTCTGGTAATAAAGTTAAGAAAGTCTCATCACGATTGTAGAGTGCGACGCAGTCCCCATCGGAGGTGGCAGAAGAAGAGGAAGACCTCCAGTCCGTTGGAAAGAATAGGTTGCAATTTCCAATTGGCGCCAAACAGCGAAAAGGAAGAACGTCTGACTGTTGTAAACTCGACTATAACAGAGTAAGCGGTGTCTACGCTAATAAAGAAGAAGAATAAGTCTCTGGAAGGTTATTTACCAAACTGTATTGTACATAAGTTTCAAAAAACATGTTTTACTTTGACAGCTTGTTAGACAGACATCATTACAGAAAAATATAAATATGTGTATTATGATTATGATATGATTCTTTGGATCACCCTATATAAACACATAAGTGTTATAGTACATACCTGGAAAGCACAAAATTTTAGGGAAATGTTTTCATTGGTTATACCTGGAATTAGAGACACATATTGAGCTCCAGCTAAGAAAAACTGGCTGCCGGGCTTGCTTTAAATACAGTCTGTTGTGGCAACTGTTAAATAGAAGTATATTAACCTGAAATAGTTACAAATTTATTAAAATAATAATAATTTTTAAATTTCTGTAATATCATCACTTTACTGCCGGATTACCACAATGAAAACTGAAATCTTCTTCATTGCATTATTAAGTGCAGCAACAATTAGTGCGCTGAGTCTTGAGGGTTACAAATGTAGCGAACATGTTATATTGACTGGCAATCCTGTGACGCCAATACGTACGGTACGTATCTGTGGTGTGCAGGATTATGAGGCGTCGCCAAGCTATGTTAACTATCAAATTTCTACAGAATTTGAGAAAACAGGTACAAACACATTGATATTTTTTCGAAAAATATATTGCTTACTGTGAATTGTTATTTCTAGCATATCCTTTGGTGACCCTGGACGGCTTTTTAAATAGTTTAAATTCGGTCAATCCATCGTTGTCTTCAGCTTCTGCTCCACCTCAGTTAACCTCGAATGAACTGCAGCAACTGTCTCCGGTAATTTTCCAAGCGGTGCCAATATTGACGCGATTCTATGAAGCACTAAAACATACTTCAAGCCGTGACACAGATCTCAACTCAAGTAATTTCGAAGAAAAGTATCAAGTCGTGGAACAAAAATTGAGTTCAATTGCTGAGGACGCTTCACAGACGAAGCGCTTGTTCGATGCAGCCGCCGTGTCTGTGAAGAATATACTCGATGCTTTGATGAATACGAAAGCGCAGAGAGACATTGATGTCAACGTCCATTTAGAACCCTCCTTTGAAGCTTTACTAAAAAAGTTCCTTGAAGTAGTTACAGTAGATAAGACTACAGAACAACTTGTTGATGTTCACACAGCAAACCCCACAGCAGTGTCTAAAGAAAGTAATTCCAATGAAAATGATAACGAAGAACATGAAAATACTGAGGAGACTACGGAGGATTATAATAGTTGGATTCGTTTGCATTTCGGACCAGTTACAACGACGACAACGTCGCCCACGGCTACCGAAGATTATTCTGACGAGAGCTTTTACTCGACAAGTAATGAGAGTTCGGAAGAGAACACATCAATTGCACAGCAGTAACGCTAATATTTATTTCAACTGTGATATACTATAATATAACTAGCGTATGTAAAAATTATTGTTGAGGAATTTTCTAGAAATACATAACTACATTTCAATATACATACATTTAAAAAAGGTATTAATTTTTTTCGTTACTCTTTTAAGTTTTTTGAATAGAAGAAATGGTTAGAAAGCCAATTGTTGAAAATATTGATAAAATAATGAAAATCGTTGAGTCTGAATGTCTGTCAGGAAATTTTTGATTCCGTGAGAAAAAATATTGTACAGTAAAATGTATGGAATCATTTAAATAAGGCCGGATCGATATATGGCACATGAGGTAACGTAAAAAATACCTCATGAACCGAATTTCCATCGGCGAATTGCTGCTGAATCACATTCAGATCGATCCATTTTTGAAGGTGGTGTTCACTGCTGCTAAAAGTGGATCAATTACGATAAGCTCAAGCGAGAACGGTTGCGGTCGAATCACGGTGAGATGCCGCAAACGGTGGTCAAGCCAAGATTTACGGCCAGTAAGGTTTTGGTATCTGTTTGGTGAGATTGATAGGACATCATCTAATATGAGCTGCTTCTAAACTTGGCTAAACTCTTAATTCGGACCTTCCTGTCCATAACTGGAACGTTTGAAGGAAGCAGAGAACATCGATCTTGCCCCGCCAGAAGCTCCGTGAGCTTTGTTGGGAGGTTTTTATGCAACCACATTATACTTCATACTTGCCAGCTGACTAGACCCGTTCTTGTCTATGGCAAAGGACTTTGCTGGTGAAGAAAATCGTTTCAAGAAAAGCTTCTTGAAATCAGACGTCCGAGTTTTTAGCTAATAGGGATGATTTCCTGAAGGATGCGATTATGAAACTGCCTTCAAAATAGCAACAAGTTAACGAACAAATAACTAATATTTGACATAAAAAGCCTCACTTCTCTTAATCCAATGAGACAATAATGGATCTCCTTTTACTAGACCTTATATTTTCTCAAATAGATCAGTAAATATAAATTTTTGGTGATGCCACTAGCCTTGCATCGTTTATCGATGTGTACGTATTATATGAAAACATTTTTTTAGGACTTTAAACTTTTTTTTAAGGCTCTGGCTTCATTAAAGCCCTGTCACATTACAGGTGCCTCTTGCTACCGAAAACGTCTGTGCAGATTACAGTTCTATATCGTAAAGAAGTGCTTAGTAATGCCACTTTTTAGGTTTTAGATTAATGGCGTTTTGTGGGCGTGGCAGTGGTCCGATTACAGCCAGATACGAACTCGTTTTTTTACTAAGGAATGTTATACTGATTCCTTCATTCAAGTTTCATCAAGATATCTCAATTTTTACTGAAGCTACAGCTTGTACGGACGGACAGACAGACAGTCACCAGGGTTTCAACTTTTCTCGTCTATCTATATCTACGTCTATCTATATCTTGTATCTCGATTACTTTTGAGTGATACATACAACTGTTAGGCGAACAAGACTATTATACTCTGTAGCAACAGGTTTTAAGATTATAAAAACTCGAGCACAAGATCTCTGGTCAACGGTTTTGCATCAGCCATACTTCTCACCTATGTACATACTCATACATATGTATGTAAAATGCGATTACTTGGCTGTCGCAATAAATTAACCACAAATCTTTTTATAAAGCACAAGGGACTCACGGACATTTTGCAAATGACAGTTTATGCTGACAAAAACGAAATTCCCCCCAACTTTTGATTAATGCCAATTTCCAATGAATTGTTTATTTGACATTTATAAACGAATATATAAAATAAGACTACTGATAAGATCAATAAAACATTCATATACGTAGGTTATAGGTAGATGTGCCAATAAGCTGATGTTGAATCGGGAAAGAAGAGCGTTGTGGGTACATACCTTTAAGATTTGCGGCTTATATGCTTGTGGGCAGGAATTTTTGATTTTTTTTCTCCTACGAGTTTCTAAAATTCCTGCAGTGGAAGTACAAAAAATGATTTTGAAGGCGGCAAAACATGTATAAATCGGAACTACTTAAATACGAGTTCAGCTGTTTTGATTTGTCGGCACATATACAGCCAACACAAGCAAAGTTTCATTTATTTTCGTTGAAAAAGTTGATAAATATTTTAATAAATAAAACAATTTTTAATTTAAGCTTGTATGTATATGTATTCTACTGTAAGTATGCAAAACTGCGCTTGTGTGCGTGCGTGTTATCAACGATTGAACTTGGAATCAGTGGCGCATATCACTTCAGCTCGACTTAAGGAAACCGGCAGACGTAGTTACTTTGCACACAGTCTCTTGCGATCACTGCTCGTGAAAGTATCTAACTTAAAATTGTTGCAATTTCTGTTTTCAAATATCAATTTTGTTTGCATAGGACGCGTATTAATACACACATTTTATAAATAAATAATTGTGCTAGTTAACGCACCAAATCAACGAAACGAAATGGCATTAAAGATAGCCTTAATTGCATTATTAAGTGTGGCCACAAGTAGTGCGCTTAGTCTGGAGGGATTCAAATGTAGGGATCACAATGTAATGACTGGCGATCCTATGACGCCAATACGTACGGTACGTATCTGTGGTGTGCAGGATTATGCGGCGCCGCCAAGCTATTTGGATTTTCAAAAGATATCGGAAATTGAGCAGAAAGGTAGGTGTACGATTGCATTAAAGGGTTAGATCAGCTTAGAGAGCTCAAAAAGGTCTTACTTTGATAATAAAATAAGGAAAAGTGAATCTAGATTAATTTCGAACGGTGACGTTGTATGGCAGCTATATTCTGTAATGATCCAATAACGACGGATTCGACAAATGAGTAGCATTTCTTGGGAAGAAATCATCTTTTGTGAGCGATATCTCAAAAATTAAGCAACTACTCGCCTATACTCGTACATATACAGACGGACCCGGTTAAATCGATTCAGCTCGTCATGTTGTCGCTGTTCAGAGTAAAAAACTGAAATAATAAAGGAAAAAAGGGTTTGCAGGTTACTAGGTAATATTATTAACAATTAAAATTTCAAGTGGATACGTGGTCTCCAAGTGCTAAAAATTGCAGTTTCGAGAAAAAAGCGTTTAATGTTTTTCGTGACTGACCTTCGACACTACAGCGGTTTGGTCATGGAAATTTTTTTTTTTCAATATTTTACCAAATGAATAATGGTTTTAGGATCATAAAGTGTACTTTGAATTTAAAAAAATCCTTTTTTTGAGAAACCTAGACTGCTCCAACCCTTAATGCACACAAAAACTCACTAATTTTACACTGCTTTTACAGCACGGGACAACTACGCCACTCATTCATATGGCAACCGCAATCTTCTAAGGTCACCTAGGCCATCGTACACGCGCTGGCCATTGGCTCCACAGCAAACGAACAACGAAAGCGAGGAGCTACTTTCAGCACTTATCAAAAGCTTAGCAGTAGCGCCTGCTACTTATGGAGCAGCCAGAAATAACCCTACGAACTCACGTGATCTAATGGAAGCGGAGCGCTTGCTGCAAGAGAAGCTGCGTTCAATTACCGAGGATACCAATGAGATAAAGAGTTCGGTGAATAAAGTCGACACTAATATTAAGAATATGCTCGAAAGTTTGCTAATGCAAAACGCAAATCAGCAAAAGGATATAAATGTTAATATAAATTTGAAGCTGGATCCTGCCTTCGAAGCATTATTAAGAGACTTCATGGTATTATTAAAAAACGAAGTGATTAGCGAAGGCAATGAAGAGTCAACATCAACTGAGCGCATACAAGATGGCAGTGATGAGAAATCGGATGATTATGCCAGCTTTTTCTCAACAGCATATACGAACGAAAATAATAGTTCGGAGGAGCAAGTAACCGAAGCACAAGTTGACAGCGCAGAACATTCGACCGAACGAGATGCCACAGAGGAAATTGAAGATATTAATACTTGGCTGCGTCTACATTTCGGACCGATTGTAAAGACACCGACATACGACGAAGACACAGACAACAGCGAACAGGAAAACGAAACAGAGAAACCGGAAGAAAGTTTTGAATCCTGGTTCAATGCTAATTATCGGAGACTACATACAACTGAAGCACCAACGGATTACAATAGTTGGGATGAACAGACGTATAATTCTCAAGGAAGTCAGGAGCATGTTCGAAAAGGAAGTGAAGAGAATAATAATCGATACATAGATATATATACTGAGTTGGACGATATAATAACATCTTCCGAAGAAAATACAGTAAGCGAAGAAACCACAGAGAGCAGTGAAGAGGCCGACAATAATAATTATGATGCTATATTTGTGCCAACAACAATGAATCCTGTAGATTCAAGCGAAACAGTTGAACAATTGGAAAATGGCGACAAATATAACTATGCAATGGCAACAGATGAAAAAATGAAAATGCAACAAAAATCTCTATGTGTTATGAAGGCTTTTCAGACTAACCTTAACGATTTAGATCTTCTCAGAGAGAATCTCGATAGATGTCGTACAGAATATCAAAAGTTTATAGTAATTGGTGATGCAACTGATTCGAATGAATCGAAGAGTAGTGAGGAAACTCAGTCACCCTTAATTGTATCAGAAGCAGTTGTAACGGAATCGAACGAATCAAAGAGTAGTGAGGAAACTGAAACACCCATAGGTGTATCGAACGAATCGAATAGTAGTGAAGAAAGAGTAAATTTTGTAACAGAATCGAACGAATCGAAGAGTAGTGAGGAAACTGAACAACCCATTGAGAATTGGTATATGTATGACGATGATTATAATACACTAGATTAATATGTATTAAAATATAAATTGTTAATATCTAATGATTGTAATGTTTAAAAACAAAATTGAAATATGAAATAAATATTATAATTCCGAACAATATTGAGCTATGTAATAATATTTTTTGTGATAAAATATATTGTGCAAATAAAAATTATTTATTTGTGAAAAATGTTAAAATGATTAGTTTATCAATAAATTTGTTACAAAAATAAGCTTTAAAATATAACGATTCGAGACAAATGATGAAAAAATGCGCTTACATAACCTCAAACCTTACTATTGAACTTTAAACTTACGACAAAGGAATACAAAATATGATTTTACACTTTTTATAGCGCGGCAAGATTGGATAAATATTGGAGCCCCGACCAAATACTGTAATTTACCAAAAAATTAGAGCAAATAAAGAAAAAAAAACAGTCATGGTGTTTCTTTTAATTTTCACTCCCTGGTGGGATATCTGAAGGTATGCGCTGCCAAGTGTGCAAGTCTTAACCTCCAAAACGCGGTTTTTAGCGAAAATTTTTAGATGTTTGCACCTCATTTTCTTCATACAGCTTCTGCAAATGGCGTCTGGTAGGATTCCCAGCTTTACTGCGTGAACGCCAATAGGACAACGGCCTGTTAAAAGCCTCACAACCAGAGAGAGCCTAGCTTTGTTAAGGGCAAATAGATCACTAGATCTCCTCGAACGAGTTGGAGACAAACAGTTTTTAGGACAGCGCATGTACTGATGGTGGCTCGGCGCTAGCCAAGCAGCCGCGAAGCCCAACCATATACTAATAGAACGCAATCGGATACGAAAGCGCCGACCCATTCCCATTCTACCGACAGCGGTTCTAGGGTGTATTTTCTTGCTGGTTCATCAGCTTTACAATTTCCTACGATTCCGTTAGTGCCCGACACCCGTAACCGTCTCATCACCAAGACACTCGATGCTATTGATAGCGTGGTTAGACATTCCTCGGCCAACTATGAACGCACTATAAATGAGTTCAAGGCTAGTATCGCCGCTGTGCTATCTGAGTGGATAGTCACTTCTCTGAAGAAGCAGTAAATCTACTGCTACCTTAATGGCTGTAACCTCGGCTTGGAAAACACTGCAATAGTCAGGAAGTCTGAAGCTAGAGTTGATAGAGAGTTTCCGACAGTAAATCCCTTCACTAGTTTTCCCCCCTATCTGTGACCCATTCGTAAAGAAGCTCACTGCCCCTCTCCTTCAACAGCTTATTCCCACCCACAACTTCCTCGCCTGTATATGGTCAAAGAAGGAGCCGCCAGAGTTCGGTTTGGCGACTCCATGATCCAAGTTATATGAAGTCAAAGTGTGTGAGGATTTCCGAGTGTTCAGTGACGTGTTCTTTTAGGAAATCAGTTTTAGACCCGTAGTTTCTTAGGCAAAGTTTTTCAGAATGATCTGTAGAACATTTCCAGCATATTAATCTAATGTTAATATTTACTATAAGGTTATCTGGACCCTTTATAGGGTACTATAGCTTCACTGCAGCCAAAGCTAACTTATTTGTTTATTTTTAAAAAGGTTGTTTTTTCTTTTTCGAAATTCCAGTTGCAATTTTCAATTGCTCTAAACTAAGATTTTCAAAACATAAACAATAAATCTATAAAAAGTACTATAAAACCACAAGGCATCAATATATTTTTCCAGAAAATTAAAAAATCACCAGTTTCTTCATTAAATATAAATATGTACTTAAAATTTTTTTTAATGGATCATGTAGAATCTGACACACTCTTATATAAATGCGTATATATTTAAAATGTTCCGCGCCTTTTCTTCATCCTTAATACGTGTATTTACGTAGCTTGTTTACAAATATGTCTATCGGAAAATCACACTACGAAATGCCTTAATGCGAAAGTTGTGTTTATAGGGTCACGAGATTTCTCTCCAGTAGTGATAAGAATTTGAGGTTTGATGTAACCGCAAATACATGTAAAAATTACATTGAAAATTGCATTTTCAGAAAATTATTTTTTTCTACATGTGTATGTGTTAGATTAGAAAACTTACATCTTCAATCTTTCGATTATTCCAGCTCATGGGATTTTTGCATATACCTAATGGACCCTTTGATTAAACATCAAAAAATGTGACGTAGAACCAAGTAGAATTGTATGTTTAAATACTTTCAGCGGTTAGATCAACCTACATACGTATACAATTCATAGCTATTTATGTACTTTGTCAGGGTCGTGAACTCGAAATTCCCCGTATTGTTGTCATATAATGATAGATTCAACTACTTTGTTGTTGGTTCCGAGTTGCTTTTAGATTTTTGTGATTAGCTTTTGCCCTAAAAAACGAATTTGAAAATAAGGCTTTTCACAAATTGTTGTTCGAAGTTTGTCTTTCGACAAATTCCGTTATTTCTCGCGGTCGTTTTAACCCATATAGTTGAGGTAGTGACTTTTAGAGACAATTGAGAGCGTTAGAAGTTTTTTATAGTGTTTTTAGCGGTTTCTTCCTTGTCGGAAGATATTGTAAATCACAATCGAAGCTTTTGACTATATACTAAGATGAGAGGTGATGAACTCTCTGAGGACCCCCTCTTAGTTGTTGTTCCGAAAAAAGTCAATATGCGTCGTCTTAAAACCAATGGTTCACATAGTGTTTGTATTTTAATAATTTTATTTCTGTAGTGAATTCTGCAAGAACACTTTATACTATTACGTATACATATACATACGAGTATCAGCCTTACTATTCTTATGTTCGCTTCAAAATAATTATTAGTATATGAAAAAAAAAATACAGTAGACGATAATGTGATGGGCCGTACCTTCAAATAACAAAGAATAAGGAAAATTATATGATATACCGAAATAAAGCAAACCAACAATTACAAATGTGAAGGTAATAAATCCAATGAATATAATTGTTATTGAATGTAAAACAAGTGAACCAATATGTTATGGATACGTAAATATGTAAAAGTAAACATAAAAAAATGTGGAATAATGTGTTATTGGCTTGTCGGGGTTAATTTGCTGGCAGGTTGTTAATGACACCTCTAATTAGATGACATTAGCGCGTAAATAAATTGGTAACATGTGCTTTCGGAAATCGGTAAGGTGCAGATATTTGCTAAAACGCGTATTTTTCCATAAGTAATTATGAATAAAATTGGCTGCACAAGACCAAGAAAATAGAACAGAAGTAAGTGGAGATAATTTCAGGTGCAGCCGAATATATAAGACTACTGTAATGTGCATAAAAATCGAGATACGAAAATTTTATTACCAATTTACGAAAAATTTAGTACCGAATCCAAGGGCAGAAGGTTTGAAGAATTCCATATCCAATACCAGCCTTGCTTGGGATGGTCTTATACAGATATCTTATAGTCTTTACCATCTCTATGATTAGTTTGCCTCAACAGAAGCTTGTGAAAATCACATGTACTCCATGAGTCACCGTTGCATCACGAAAAAATTATGGTTTGGTGCGGGTTATGGGTCGGCGGCGTCATTGGGCCGTACTGATGATCAAGGCCGGCACGTTATATGATATGATAACCGAATATTTTTGGCCCGAATTGGATGAAATATATTGGCCAATTCTAACCGGACGGCGCCAAAAGCCACACAGCGAATTTTATAATCGATTTATTGAAAACCAAGTTTGGTGAACGTGTTATCTTACAAAGTGTCCGGTCAATTGGCCGCTTCGGTCGTGCATTTTGACGCCGTTAGACTATTTCCTGTAGAGCTAGGTCAAGTGTATGGTCTATGCCAAAAAATCATCGACGATTGTTGACCTTCATACGAATATCGACCGTGAAATTTCAGCAGTATCGGCCGACTTGTGCTTCAAAACCGTCGAAAATTGGGTTCAGCGTCTGGACTTCTGCAAGCGTGCCCGTGGTGGTCATGCAAAATATACTCTTATTCCATACATAATGGCATCGAATGTACTTTCACAGGAATAAAGCATTTAATTGATATACCAAACCGTTCTTAATAAAACACCCTATCTAACTCGTTCAGTTTCATGTTATGGTAGCTATTAGCTTATATTAATCGCTGGGCATTATACTATGAGCGTACAAAAATAATGGTTAAAAACTTCTAAAGTACTCGTCTGGGTATTCTGAATAAAATTCAATGCTTTTAGGCGGTTATCATTTAGTTTTCAATTTTTGAATACATTTTTTATTCAAATTTGTCATACAAAACTTTAAAATTTATTAGCTTGAACAGCAACAATTACACACAATTATAATATATTTGTTAAACTTATTGCCATTAATATAATTATACATACACAAACATATATATTTTTTCCAAATTTACCATTATATTTTGCGAAAAAGTGTGCAATTCAAATAGAGTACGAAAATGCGTGGCAACATTCGCGATTGTGAACCGTCAACATCATGTCTGCGTCGTAATATTTATCATCTGCACGTGCCGCTCTTCGTCTTCGACACGATACGTCTATTTCAGGATCATCCGAAATTTCTGCGCGGCCTAAAAGAGTGTCATATTATCGACATGCTTGAGAAAGAGTAAGTTGTTACTATCATAAAACTCGAAAAAATGCCACTACAGTGCAAATAATCTATGATTTTATTGCCTTCAGGGGTTATGCTTGCGGTGATGTCGAGGCACAAGTGAAAATGGCACTAAAAGAGCTTTCCTCCAGCGGATTCGTACGTTACATAAACAATGGCTATAGAACATTGGGACCATTTGCACGTCTGGCACTGGCGCGTACGCCACGGCAGTTCAATATCGCATGGGATCGGCTTTGTGAGTTGCAGAAAATCAGCACCACGAGCTTGAGTTCATCGTGTAGTTCACGCATTCCGTCTACAATGTAAAAGATTTAGATAAATATAATACGAAAGAAAGAGAGAGGGTGAGGAAGAGTGTGTGTTTAAGAGAGTACCACTTTAGAAAGAAAATCATAAAATTTTGCATTAAATAATAATTAAAAACCAAAGGTTTCCTAACAATATTTACAGATATTTTGTTTTTACTTTGATGCATCGAGTTCAGAATGACATAATTTATGGTTAAAGCGTTATCTTTAGAATGTAGTTCAGAAGACTTCGACAAATTCGTAGTTTTGTCGAAAATTTGTAATAAAGATAACTAGTTAGACCCCTAGCCTTCTAGACAACAGCTAACTTACGAGTACCCATAAGTCTTGAGTTGGGAGTACATTAGGTTTAGCGGATTAAAGTTCCGCACTCCTGCTCTCTATGCTTCCCCTACTATAAAAAGAAGAACTCGGCTATCTGGAAATAGAAAATATTTATAAGAATAAAAGACGCATTTTAGACTCAACTTAATCACCCGTCTAGGGTCACCAGATGTACCAGGATGGCCGGAAATGCAGATTTTTCATTGACAAACTTAAGGTGGTGCGTTCGCGAGGTGGACTGCTTAGTGGTGGCCTAGAGAGTTGCATGTACTTCAATTATCACTAGCAATCGGCACTGCTAGTGGATGGTACCGGGTTCTGTGTATACCCGCTAAGATTGTCAAATCAGAGACATTCTACAATACTTTCCAGAATTTGGGATGGTGCTTCGGAGTCTATAGAGCTATAATGGACCTAACCGCAAACGGTGAGTACCCATATATTGAGGCTCTACGCAAGTAGAAGAAAGGAGGGTGACAGCTACTTCTTACGTTCTTTATTCTGCACTGTACTCAAATATATAATAGGGGGTTTCTTTTTGTGAACTAATAACATTCGGTAATTGTCGCTAATGCAATAACAAATAATTGCCTTCATCGTTACTTAAATTGTTTGCTTTTGGCTTTATGTAGAGTTTCGACCCTTTCAGATTTCTTAACGTGCGTATTTCAGCTTTTCATACATATATTATATATATTTGTATAATGGTGATGATACCCTTCTAAGGTATTCCGAAATATCCATGTGTATATTTGTTTATACGTACATATATATTTATCTATATGTATTATAGTTGTAGGCGGACATGTGACGCTGTTTTTGTCTGCAGTCTAATGTAAGGGGTTTGTACTCAAAGAGACAGTCCGAAGTCCATTATCTATAGCTCGCATCATTGTCAATGGCTGACTTACATTTGGAAAGCCAACATTTAACAATATTTGCTGGTTGACGATTTATTACAACAACGGCGCATGTAAATATACTTAATAGCTGGCCGGTGTCGTCTTTGGCCCATCCTTTTGACACTTAACCCTGTTAACTATACAAATAATTATTTTTGGGTAATTACAATGCATTCATGTAAATATAGTTAAACCGACAGGTGAGCTGTTTCTCAACAATTATCTCTTAGTACCCATACTTATATACACATATATTATGCATTAATGTCCTTAAACGATTAAAGTCGCTGAAAAGGTTTAAATGTTTATGAGTGTGTGGAAACTTAAAATTTCATCAAAAATCCCTTGGGAAGCCGTCGTCGATCCGACAAAACAAATTCATTCTGGGATCGAAGGATATAAACTTGATGCCTGCCTTTTTTTATAGAGTCAGCTGGCAGCCGGCTTACAGCTAGCTTACAGTGATGTTACCTTATGACTTTCACATCACGACACATCGCGGCGTGAGTGTCACCTAAGCACTGGCTAGGCACGGTGACCGCCTTTCTTTTATAAAGCAGCTGGCAGCCAGCTTACAGTGATGTTACCTTGTGACTTTACAGCCAGCCAGCTGACAGCCAGTTTACAGTGATGTCACCGTGCGACTTTCAGATCACAGCACATCACGGCGCGAGTGTCACCTAAGCACTGGCTAGGCACGGTGCCTGCCTTTCTTTTATAAAGCTAGCTGACAGCCAGTTTACAGTGATGTCACCGTGCGACTTTCACATCGCAGCACATTGCGGCGCGAGTGTCACCTAAGCACTGGCTAGGCACGGTGACCGCCTTTCTTTTATAAAACAGGTGGCAGCCAGCTTACAGTGATGTTACCTTGTGACTTTACAACAGTGATGTTACCTTGTGACTTTACAGCCAGCCAGCTAGCAACCTGTTTACAGTGATGTCACCGTGCGACTTTCAGATCACAGCACATCACGGCGCGAGTGTCACCTAAGCACTGGCTAGGCACGGTGACCGCCTTTCTTTTATAAAGCAGCTGGCAGCCAGCTTACAGTGATGTTACCTTGTGATTTTACAGCCAGGCAGCTGGCAGCCAGCTTACAGTGATGTTACATTGTGACTTTACAGCCAGCCAGCTGGGAGCCTGTTTACAGTGATGTCACCGTGCGACTTTCAGATCACAGCACATCGCGGCGCGAGTGTCACCTAAGCGCTGGCTAGGCACGGTGACCACCTGTCATTTATAAAGCTAGCTGGCAGCCAGCTTACAGTGATGTCACCGTGCGACTTTCAGATCACAGCACATCGTGGCGCGAGTGTCACATAAGCACTGGCTAGGCACGGTAACCGCGTTTCTTTTATAAAGCAGCTGGCAGCCAGCTTACAGCGATGTTACCTTGTGACTTTACCAGCTTACAGCGATGTTACCTTGTGACTTTACTAACGTTGAGAAAAAAATAATTATTATTATACCGAATTATATATTACTTCATATCGTAGACAGTTTTGTTTGCCGAACTGCTGATACAAAAAACTGTGAAAATTTATAATCACTTCAATTAAGCGGGACCTTATTACAACTTCAATGTAATACTAAATAAAATATTTAATTATCAAAATATGGCGACATTAACGCTATCAATCGAAATGATAACCTTACGCATCATTATTTCATGCACTTCATCACCTTGAGCCATTGCAAATGCTTGTGCATATATCTTCCGTAAATATCAAAATCCGGTTCGAAGATAACCTTTACAGTGGAACTGCAATGACGAATTCAATTAAAAAAAAAACATAATTTCGTAGAGTTCTATTTAAAAATCCTGACTGAAGTACGTTTCTATAATCTCACTCTCTCAAACTTATTCCCCCCACTGACCATGTGACCACACGGGTTCAAGAGTTCAATTGCTCGGTGGTCGCACAATAATTGCACTGGTCACCTTCTAAATTCCAAAACTTAAACAAAAAATGCATTAGCCAGCCAGGTCACCTGTTTCATATGTTCATATGTATTCTCGCTCCAACGTTCTGCCGCATCACTTAAACGTTCACCCCATGCAGCAGAACCTATAATTTATTACTCATATTATGGTATATTACCTGTTTTTATGTATGCCAAGCGAGGTTACACGACTTAATTGTCAACATGCAACCCCTTTTACACTGCATTTTACACATGACGTTTCGGTCCTGTTTGGCTGATGGGCGTGTTAATAGACACAATTTCACCCTGTATAACACCTTGGCCACCGCAGAATAGTAAATGTCGGTGACAAGTTGAGTTGCTTGCTTAACTGCCATATGTAGTGGGTGGATATACGCGATGGATCGACGGAGTGAGCGAAGAGTATATAGATGTTTTGGGTTTGCAGCCACAACAACACGCATGAGATTTTTCCCAGGTGTAATTTATTGCTTTGGTAATCACTGCAGAATAATCTATTACCACGCTGGCATATCAGCATACCCGAGTGTCTGGAATATATCTACATAAGAAAAATATTAGGGTTGTCGATAATATGTCGATGGAAATAATTTTATGGGCTCTAAGCTCTAGCCTAATGGATTGGTAGATATACTAAATAATTAAGACAAAAAGGAACCCGGAAATTGATTCAGTTTTATCAAAAACATAAACCTACGAGTGCTACAAAAATTTCAAAGATGGTCGAGAGATCGTTGAAGGCAGGCCTCGTTCTGGACGACCTTCGATCCTTTCTACTGATGAAAATATGAGAAAAGTAAAGGATATGGTGCTTGAAAATCGCCAGGCAAGTACTAGAAAGATAGCAAGTGAGCTCGACATTCACTCACGAGTCCGTTTGAATGATTTTGGAAATGAAACGCGTCCTTGATCAATACGTCCCGATAAAGCTGGATTTTTGCGACCGAATATTTTTTGTTCCCCAAACTAAAATTGACATTCCGTGTAACCCGTTTTCAGTCCATCGAGGAGATAAAACAAAATTCGCTGAAGCCACTGAAGACCATCCCAAAAAGTGCTTTTTCTGGATTTTTTAGTCGCAATTAGCTTCACTGCTCCGCTCCGTTCGAAAAAGATACCTCTTCGAAGAATTTTGCTAGGATCCAGATCTCCACGATCTCCAGGACAAGTTGGTATACTTTTACGAATAAATTTCGGTTTGAAAAATGCTACCACCCTAACACATGAAAAAGTATGGCACATATATACGAATATGTTCTGTCGATTCCTAAATGTCTACACAAGTTGCTAAATCATGAATTACGCGTTCTCCAAATTACTTTTATAATAATTTTGAGCAATTTTCATAAAAGTCGCCATTAATATAATATATGAGTACTATAACTTTATTAGACATCTACACGCAATCGCCAAAAAAAGCGAAATTTTTATTTATGAATGAAATTAACAACCACAATTACGCATACGCGCCAACGCGGCAACGCAATTTGAGCTCGAGGCTGATCGTAGTCGCGAATTTCACCTTGCCTGTCCACTATCAATGGCTTATCACACATTTTTTTCACTAATCGGGTCGGAGGTGTGATGCAAGAGAATCTGTGCGAAAACATTCTGACTTTTTTTCATATGAAAAAATGTAAAGATTAAAATATTAATGAGATATGCTTGCAATTTAATGAGGAGTGAGTTCAAAGTGAGGTTAACTAGAGTAGCAAAAATGAGTGCAGAAATTTATGGTTCAATGGAGAACCATAGTCTCACTTAAAAGTCCGTGAAGAAACCCGCCTACCTACTAATCGTTGCTGGCAGCTTTTGATTATTATTTTTACATTTATTCGTTATCTTCAAACTCACTTCTCTAGCACTTTTTAAATGAGTTAGCATCTTGAGAAGAACCTTTGCTTCGTAATCAGTAAAATAATTTGTTGTTGGAGAACTTCAACATGTATTTGGAAAAGTTTTTTATGTGCCTAATCAATTGTGATGATGAATTTCAAAACAAATTTGCGTACATTAAGGTGGTTCTAAATTATATGACATGATAAATTTTCGAAATTTGCGCTAAAAACTAAAATTCTGTTCATGATTTATAAAGTAATTTAAAGTTTAAATTAAGAGTCACAAATATTATGAGAGACTTGGTATTTGTCAACAAAAATAACAGATTCGTGTCCACAAAAGATTCCTTTTAAGAATTTGATTTGTATCGGTCAGTTTGTATTGCAGCCCGATAGTAGTCCGATCTGCACAATTTATTAGGAGATTACAGCATTACCTTAGTCACTAGCCCATAAGTGAACGCCTATCTCTCAGAACTTTCTCGCTTCTTTACTGCTAGGAACCTAAAACTCTCCACGACCACCTTATTATTCACAAACTGGGCGAAATACTACAGACTGGATCTCAACATTTACGTCAATTGTGCCAGAATTCCGACGGTAAATCACACTAAAATTTAAGGCGTTATATCCGACAGTCTGCACTCTCTTTTTTCTTCTTTATTGGCGTACACACAGCTTATGCGGTTATAGCCGAGTTTACAACAGCTCGTCAAACGTTCTCTCTGCTTCCTCCGGTGGGTACTACGTCGAATACTCTCAGAGCTGGAGTGTTTTCATTTATTCGGACGACATGACCTAGCCAGCGTAGTCGCTGTCTCTTAATTTGTTAAATTATGTCAATGTCGTCGTACATCTTACATAGCTCATCGATCCATCTATTGTGGTATTCGTCGTTACCAATGCGCAAAGGACCATAAACCGTCCGCAGAACCTTTCTCTTGAAAACTCGTAATGTCGTAACGTAACCATGATTCTCACAAAAGTACAGAGCCCCAACAAGATCCTCAAGTCGCTAGCCGGTTTTAAATTATATCACCCCTATTGGCCGCCTGGATACAGCAGGTAGCAGATAGAGAAGATACAAACCTTCTAAAATATCGCACTCCGGATAATATCAGGATTTCTCCTGACGTCTCCCATTGAACACTTACAAAGTGAGGCCCGCATGTTACCTGCAAAGGAGTATAACAATCTCCTTTCCAAGCAATTCCTGCTTCGCAAAAACCATCCCTGCGGTCACTTGCTGCAACAGGAACAGCTTCCTAGGAACATCAGAAGAACATTCCTTTAACGCGTCGACGACATACAGACTATACCAGTATTCCGACCAAATTTTGGACGCGACTGGCAGGTATTGAACGCTATTCATTGTGGGGCTGTGACTTCATTGATTCCCTCCAAGTGAACGGCGTACTTGAAGTCCAAGCAACAACAATCTATTCTGCGAGAGCTCGAGTTGCCGCCAGAGTGATCCTAGGGTAGCTTCGTAGCAGATTTAATTCTTTCTTATTCAGAATAGATCCTGACATGCCCAAATTATGTTCTGCAAGCAATGAGTGCTCACACGATAATAATCACCACTTTGCTTTCCGTTTAGGTATACCCGACAGTTGGTGGACCAGGACAGCGCGTATAGGTATGAGACTCTTAAAACTAAATGGAGGAGAAATTAAATCACCCTGACCGATCTAAACGAGGTAAGATCACCAAAATATCAGCCCTTGACCAGGTAAAATCCGGGTCAATTCCAGTGCGTCGAGCCAGCTGTTGTAGGAATTAAATCATCCTCTCTGCTTTCGGTACTGTAGCATATTCAGGCCGATGGCGATTAGTTCTGTTTGGGTTTGCAAAAATCGCCATTATTCTACAAATTTATTGTTACAAAATGCCCCAACAAGCATAAAAACAGAGAAACTTTAAAGTTTTTAACGACATTCTAAAACTTGCTTGATTTATTTACATATATTATTTATTGCTTAATGCTTTAATAAGTGCACTTCTACGTAGTTCTCTTCATCCAATACAATCAGATTATTTGCATTTTGCGAACTTTTGGCTACCGCTATTTCCATAACACGTTGTTCGGAACTACTACCATCCAGTGCTGGAGTTCCCAACTCGCGATCCAAGTAAAAGTCATATGTACGCACTTGACCATTTGTCAGCGCAAAAAGTCGCCAACCATCGCTGGACAATTGCAGCGACTGCACCAAATCCTTACGCAGCGCGGAACCACTCAATATTATTTGCTGATCGTAGACACACAGCTCAAACGGACGTTTCTGATTGCTTATCAACGCTATGTAGGCGGCTGTAGATGGACGCGTCTCGTATGACGTTTCGTATGCGCTAACAGCCTTACTCAGTAGACGCCTTTCGTTGAGTATGATATTTTGTATGGCGCATGATTTACCAGTGATCGGATCGATATCAGGCATTTGAGGTGTGTAGACATCTTTTAGACGATTATCGGCATATGAACTCGCAGTATCTAAACGTTTCGTCTCACTGTTGCGTTGCGTTGACAATTTCTGCTGATTGCAATTGACAATCATCACTGAACCATTTGACAGACCAACTGCCAGAAAATTTTCGTTTGTCAACACTTGTAAAGCGGTTGCGAAGAGCAGCCCGCTTTCGGTTATGTTTATTTTACGAAAACGTTCCGACTTTAGACTCTTTGAACAGCTCAGCACGAAATTGCGATTTGTACAAACGTAGATGCGCTCACAACCGGTGTCGATGCCGGTGAAGCGTAAACCCTGCAGTTGTTGCCGCTGTTGCTGTGCCGATTTTGTGCCGTGCAGCTCGCGCAAGATCTCGTCGCTGTATATTTCCTTTTGGAATAGTTGCTTGGTCATTTCGAACTGGGTTTGGATGCGGTGTAGACCATGCTCTAGGTAGTCCCGTAAATCACAAATTGCACTCTGCATTAATTTCACACGAGCCCAAGGTGAACTATACTCATAACGGGAGTTTAGCATAGCTGCTGAGCCTCGCTTGTGATTGCGGTGTGTATCAGCTGCTTTCAACGTAGAAAACTCGTAATGCTTGACGTTCGTTTCCACCAGCGTCCAAACCGATAAAAGACCGTTGTCATTGAGTGTCGCGAACTTGAAAGAAATTAACGGAACAATAAGAAATATACAGACATTTCATGTATGCTATGCTTACCTGTATTGATCTGTAGCTGCCTGGCGCTATTACTCGCTGTGGCGTACGAAAACTACGCACATCTACTACAGCGCCAAGATCGCTGAGTCTATGAGCCGGCTCCTTACTCGCTGTCCAATTGGGTACTACCGATTGTGTTGCGGCAAAGTGCGTGAGATATCCATCTAATTTCGAGCAGTAGGAGTATGTTTCGCGCAGATCCCACATAGCAATGCTGCCATCATGCAGGCCACACACAACAATATCCGTGTTATCGTAACAGATCTCGACGCGACAAACCTCACTCCATGTGGAGAGCAAGCGAAATGGATTTGTGCTATCACTGGTGGACCAGACCATTAGCAGTTGAGAAAAATCACAGCGATAGACATCGGCATCGGCCGGACTCGCGTGCACCGTTATGATGAGATCATGCCGGGCACTTGCAAATACATGCACTACGCGTAAAGCATTCAAAAAATTCGTTTCGAGTTGCACATAACCCGCGCTAATTTCTTGAAAACTCTTATAGTTCTGTGCGACCTTCGTTAGATGATCCTCTGCTGCGTTGTCGTGCGTCGAGCACAGCACCTTTGAGATGAGTAATGATGAGCGTAGCAGAAACGCGTTTAATTTTTCAAAATCTAACGGTTTATGCAGACTGCTTAGCTGCGCGCTAACCACATCTTTACTGTTATTTTGTCGTAATAACGCTAGTTTTTGTAAACTAACATCGTATTCGTCGGCGCTTGAGTTGTGTAACGTGTACGCTTCGTCCAACGGCGATTCGCCACAACAGTTTTGTATTGCCATCAGGCCATGCATACCGGTGGCGAATTTCTGCACCGTCTGCAGATCATATTGTGGTGGATGCTGTGTCCACATTGTACGCACATCAAAGCTGTCCGTTTGACTCTCGCTCGCCATACGGTTTTCGTTGGTTTGTGTTGAGCTCTGAGTGGTATTTAGCGTGCCATAAGTTTGCATGTAAACCTCATAGCTGATGGGCTTGAGTTCGAACAGCGAAAATGTTAAAGTGTCAAATTGAATTTTGTTCATTAGCTCGATGCCGCGCTTGCGCAGTATGGGACGCGTATTGAAATCGGCATAACCGCCGTAGGTGCATACAATTCCGCCGAATTTGTCGACCTCCGCTTGTGTGTTATTCGTGTTAGCGTAACTGCTGATGCCCGAGTCGAGCTGATCCGTCGAAGCTACGCTGTAAGTGGTGTCCATGCTGTCGAAATGCCGCTCATTAATTTGTGTCGCCAGCTCAGAAAGCTTTGGATACCTACGCGAGTTCATTTCATAATTTCCAGAGTCCAGTTTACGCTCAATTTCCCTATCGCGTTGAATCACTGTTATCGGATATTGTGTTAATTCAGTTTCTTCCTCGCAATCGGTGTCATTAACGGGCACTTCATCACCGCTTTTACTTGTTTCCTCTTGCGTTGTTGAAGAAACACTGCTTTTACTATTATCTTCATCTTCGCTGCAAACGCTGTGTGGTGATGAATCGCTTTCAGTTTCCCCCGACGAACCATTTTGCGTCGACGAGCCAGTCTCAAAGTCCGATTCATATGTTTCAAAGTCATCTGAGTAATTATCCGTCTCCGGTTCCCCTTTAGAATCACTGGGTTTTGCATTATGTGCATGTTCAGATTTGTTTCGCGTTACTGACGGTTCTCGAGACTTAGATTTGGCTTTACTGCTCAATGGTTCATCGAAGGCCACTTCAAATGCTACAGGTTCTTTGACAACCGGCTTTTGGTCGATCACTTCATCTGTGTCCAATTTTAAATAGTCCGTCTCATGGCGGCTGACTATTGTCACGTCTGCTAGTATCTGTTGTTCACTTCTGCGTTTCGCCGAGTCTGTACGCAATACGATGATATCTTCCTCTTTCAAGGAATGTGTGCGCACACGCTTTGGTGGTTCATCAGCATCCACCTTGATCGCGGCAGTGTCTAGATCAGCCGGTTCCACAACTTTGTCTTTAATAGCTCTGGTGGGTATAGTGTGATCGTCGCTGCGTTCTGTTGTATTTTCTCTACGTCGTGGCGGTGGGGAGACAACTGTGACGCTGTGATACGTATCTAAAACGGCATTGGGTTTGCTTGTGGTTGAAAGTTTCTTCTTAACGGCATCTGCAATATCGCGATTTTGTTTAGCGCGCATAGGCAGTTCACTAACGCCAGCCTTCCTTGTTGTTGCTGCCACATTTCTCTGCGCCGTGGCTTTTATATTTTGATTCGTTGCTTTGGATGTACTGGCTACACGGTTGGTGGGTGTGGTTTTCTTTATAACGGAGTTTTGTGTTGGTTTCACAACATCGCGCGGTGTTCGGCTCTTCTTGAGAGTGGTAGGCTCTGTTCGCCGGGTTTGTGTGGTGCTTTTAAGTTTCAGCTTTTCCTCGTCTGCACGCTTGGTGGCAGTTGTTGTAGAGCTCGTTGTCTTTTTAAGTTGCGTGTTTACTTTAGCAGCTCCACTTACGGTTTTTGCGGGATTACTTGTGGTAGGTTTTGCTCTTGCTATCGTGCCTGCCGTAGCCTTAGTACCCTGTAAGTTTATAACAGAAGAGCGTTTACAATCTACTATTTTTTCTAAAACAAAATTAAAGGAAAAGTGAAATAAGAGGTGCGAATCTTCCAAAAATTTGCTATTTAAAGCGTAGCTTCTGACTTTGATTTAACTTTAACTGATAAAAACTTTCAAAATAGGTTCCTTATGCGTCGATGCGGCGTTGCCAGCGCGATTTCCAAGCATTGAACGCGTAACGGAAGTCATTCTCTGGCATAGTCCTGACAGCCGAGAGGCATGCTGCTTGGATCCCTTCTGCCTTCTCAAAATGCTTGCCTTTCATCGGCCTTTTCAGGAAAGGAAACAAAAAAGGGCTGCAGGGCGGTTGCGGAAGCGTTGGGATACCGGACTTGGTTAGGTAGCTGTTCACAATAAAGGCGGTGTGAGCCGCGGCGTGGTGCTACTTCCAATCGCCTGCGATATCTTGTCGGACCAGATTGATCCCTCGTTTGAGTCTCTTGAGGACTTGTTGACGGTTTGTTCAGGAGGTACAAATTCATAGTGGACAATGCCTTTGATGTCAAATAAGACAATGAGCATCGTTTTCACTTTGGATATACTCATACATCCAGTATTTTCGGCGATAAGTTTATTTGGAAGACTACGGAAATCTTAAACTCTTTAGTATATTGATCTCAATAGGTTTTCCTTCCAGAGGTCTTCACATAAAAGTTTATTAAAAGTGATGAATCATTGTTATGATGGGGTTAAGGTGGTTAATAATTCGACTCCCAGGCAGGCGTTGAAGAATGAGCGTTTTGTCAAGGCTGAAACCAAATTTTCTCAGTCCAACTTTTTAACATTTGCTCCAAAAACGTCTGGGCTTGTGCTAGTAGTGCTCACTATTCTGCGATATATAAATCAAAATCCGCATCAAATTATTATCTGAGATCTCATTAATTTTTTAATAATTTAACATAGTTTTCAATAATTTTGAGTTAAGTGTTAAGCTAATTCGCTTCGTTCCGTGGAGTTAAGGTGGTAACGTGCTGACAAGACCTAAGTGAAAATCAGCTGTCACTGTCAGATGCCATATGATAGAACAAACAGATAAAAAAAACTGTATATATTCCCAAGGTCCAAATGCACAATAACTATCCTTTGTATTTATATTTAGAAAATTACATGTACATACATGCATTTATACCTATGAATATTTACTGAATGAATTACTCAGCCAGATGTACACACATATGTATGTACATCGTGAGTTCTTGTACAATGTGCGCAACAAACAAGGTCGCACCATTTCATATCAAATGAGAGCGCAGCTGTTAGAGAGATCCAGTTGATGATCGAGAAAAGAGAAAATGAAGCAAACGTCTGCAATTGCTCAGATATAAGTGCGTATCTGTTGGATACAGTTGTTCAGTAGTCGGCGTCTGCATGTTGGATTGCGAATTGGGAACTGATAATATTGTGAATGTATGAATATTTACATTACACACACGTATAGGCGCACAAAGAACACAGTATACGGAAGCCATTGACCTAAAATAGCAGTGTCAAAATTCAAAACAAACCAGCAAGGTAGGTGAATAAAGAAAATATGCGCACACACATATGTACATGTGTATATAAATATTGAAAGTGAAACAGACGTGCACAGTACTAGATAAGTTTCTGTGCAAATTTCCGATTTTAATTGTTTTAATTAAAAGCTTAACAATTAGAGTGTCAATAAAGTGTTGGTGTATCGTATTGTTCATCGAAATTCATATACATACAAATGTGAATATGTATGTACGTACATACATATGTGTGTAATTGTAACGCAGTTGATATGCACACATAAGTTTGTGAACTGAATAACGCAAATGAAATGGCAGAAAATACGGTGCTGTGCAGTTGAAATTTGCTTTATTTTTTTTAAAGAAATCGAGTAAAGTTATAATTTTATAAACAAAAACAAAGCCGTGGTGCCAAAATAATACACAAACTGGTTTTCTTATCGTACGGCTACAAAATGTCGCAAAATTAATTTTTATACACGCTCACGTTTCTTAGCTGTGTCGCTTTCGCTTGTGGTTTCGACATTTGATTTTTGGCGCTCTCTCTCTTATCACTTGAATAATGGAAACCTTTATTTAATCAATTTCAAACTGTTGTGCTATATAAAATAATTTAGTTCGCCGTTTTTATTAGTGTTTAATCAATGAATTTGTTGAGAAAATGTGTCCTCTCATCATTTGGTTGCGTAGCTGTCGTCGTCATTGCGATTGAATTTACAAACGCTTTTGTTATGGCAATTTGTATGGCTGCTTAACAACCGTTGCGGTGAAGGTTTTCGATTAGGGGCAGGTGCAGTGTATAAGTGGTAAAGAAATATATGAATTAAATAGCAACAAGCATAAAAAAAACAAAAAACGAAAAAAAATAACTATTTAGATATCAGTGACAAGAGTGAAACAGCTGATTGCTGAAATGTCGGCAAAAAAGAAAAAATATACTGTTGAAAGTAATAGATTGTGCATTTATAAGAATAGAGGAATAGATGGCGCTGTTGAGTTATAGAATTGACAAAACGGTTACTTTCGAAAGTAGCATGCATTGCTTTGGGGAGAAGGAGGTTGCCTTATAGCGCTGTAAAAGAGGTATAGAGAAAAGGTGGGGACTATCAAGAAAAGGCTACACTTGCTAAGAAGCTTGATGGTGTTCAAAGAGCGATTTTCATAGGCATCTCCGGTGCACTGCCACTAACCAAATACTAGCATTTACTCGTATTTCCATTTTTCACATAGCACCCGTGGACATTGCAGATAGGTACAATGCTACGAAGTGCTCTCTAAGGCTCAGGAGAGTCCGACCAAAGACAAACCGAAATTCTTGTACCAACACATGTACATACATATATATTTATTTATTATAGACGAGTGTAAAATTAAATGATTTTTTAAGACAATTTATTGGCATAAACAGACACCTGCAAACGGTTAAACATACTTAGATTGCTTTTGGTTTATAAAAAATACAAACGTAGAGTATAAAATAATATCACAAAATTGCATACATTTTAAATAGTACCATATACTTAAAACTTGTCTCACAAATATCGATAGAAAATTAAATTAATGACTAACCGTGAATGAAATGTTTAAATCTATATAATGGCTTATAGCTGCGATCCAGCTTCAGATCCAGATTCTTCTTACAACTAACAGTGACGTTATGACTAGCAGCGTTAAGGAACACTGCAACGACTGACTCGAATTCGGATCCACATAAACGTTTTTCACATAATTCTCGAAAATATCCTCCATAATGCGTTTCGAATTATCCGCTCTCAAATCCATTAAACCTCTCAGTCCGTCCGTCTTATCACGGAACATAACATTATTGCGCTTATCGAATATGCCATACATCGTGAATGGGCGCGTTTCGGGCCGATAGCTTTTGCCGAAGAGCTGATCGATGTCACGTAACGAATTATATATTTCATTACGACGCGTCAACGAATCGTTATGCGTCATTAAATGGCCGCGTGTGGTCCAATGCATATAGCAATATTCGAACTTTGAGTGACGCTCATTTCCGCCAAAGGGACATAAAACGCGGAAGGACTTGTGCCCGGTGTCACGCACCCATTTCGCTGTTATATTGCCCACCGTATAGTTTTTATATATAGCCGAGCTGAGAAAAGCCACTTCGCCACCTTCGGCTAAGCAACGTAAAGCGCCCTCATCGCCACGATAAGTGTCCGGACAGGTGCGATGTGCATTCGGATGCCAAGTACACGAGTCACGGTGGAAATACGACTGTAGTGTGGTCATGCGTTGTGTTACATTTACAATAGTTTCTTGCACCGATAGGTGTGTGGGTCCTTCGTATGAGGGTAGACAGGCTTTAGCGTCTTCCAGATCTGCAAATGTTTTGAATTTCGAATCTTTATGCACCACAGCTATAACGGCATAACGTTCATGCATATCCTGTGAGAATTCGTAGAGTATCGGCACTAAATTGTAGTCACGTTGTGCTCTAATACGATTCTCGTGATCGACCAACACGACATCGGCTGCCTTGTATTTGATGTCATCCATACACGAATCCAAGCTTTCGGAGCGTATACACTGGATATTCGGTTCGACACCATAAACTTGTGACGCTTCCTGTAGCCACGAGCATTTAACATGCTGTATTATGGAGGTAGTACAGTAAACTATTGAACGCGGTGGATTACATTCGGGGAAGCTATAGGCGCTTTGAAAAGCCGTTGCCTGATCGAGATAATCATCGATGGGTATGACATTATCCAAAGTGACGATTTCTATATGATAATTCTCCAAGAGGCTTAGCAAGGCATTCTGCCAGCTATTCGGCTCGTTGTGGTTCAAGCCAGCGACTAGATTTTGTATTTGTGCAGCGTGACTGCGGCGCGCCGCTATAACTGGCCAGGGTTTGGCCACCCAAACACACGGACGTTCAGCTGTGATAGGCTGTAGATGTCCATCGGCGCATAAGTAACTGTATTCGGATGGATTAGCCTGTGCAGGCAGCCCAGTTAACTGTAATTATGATAAAAATAGTATTAACTAAAACTCGTGCCAGTAAATAAGTTGAAGACTTACGCCAAAATGACTGCGCACATCGTCTAGTCGCGCCCAAGCAACATTGCCGACACCATTTGTGAGGCAATACAAGGCGCCGCGACGTCCCCAGTGCTTGTCGCCAATATCGCAACGATATGAATCGTAGCAAAGCTGACATAACGACGGATAGCGATCTTTGAGTATGCGATCCTGTTTAGGATCCGGTACCCATGGACCGGCTTTGCAGCTGGGACCAAAATATTTAGCCGAGGCGCTAATGCGATCTTCCGTTAGTGAGATTTCCGGATTGCAAGATTTCGAAATCAATGTCGATTCGAAGTACTGTAATTTAAAACATTAATTGTTATTGTTACTTTTGAAAAGGGAAATTAAACTCCAGATTTTCAAATCATACATACATTAGCTAAAACCTCCGTCCAATGATTGCCCAAACCATAACCGGGATGACAAAGTTTCGCACCGCGCAAATCATGCACCGTATGTATGTTGGCCTCATTGTCCACCACCGCGACTACTTCATATTCGAAATTGGTTTCATGTGAGCGCATCTCACTCGTAACTAAAATCTCCACGCTAGCCCAACGCGCTGCTATTAGCTCCTCGGCGGAGAGCACGCCGAAATGCGCGGTACCTTTATGTATCCGTCGTACGCAATCCAGTCGATCCACACCAATCACACACTCAATATTACTGGTGGCTTCGAGAAGTGGGCAAAATTTCGGCGTTTTACGGTACGTGCCACGAGACTCGACAATGCAGACGCGCACTGCGGAATAAAATATTTATTTTCTATTATATGTATTCTTTAAAGTGTCAAATAAGCTCTGCAGACTGGGTATAATGATGTTGGGTCTGGGAAATAGCTTTAATTCTTTCGAATAGTTTTACTTTCCATTTCATTTATAGATCTCTTAGGACAGAAAGCTGGTTATTGTCTTCCAAATAGCTCGTGGAAGTGATGTTACATATGTATATAATATTTATGCGAAGATTGTACATTGATCCTTAATACCGTAAGTAGTCTCGAAAACTGCAGTTTCGCTTTACAAATTCTTGGAGTATCTTGTCTTATTCTGAGGGTTGCAATACCTGCTATAGTCTTCTAGTGATATTATAATTCAACAGTGGATTCAAAGGTCATAGTTCAAGCGTGATGAAGCTCAACAAATGGTCGCAAAGTCAGGATTGACGCCTCGGAAGGTAATGCTGAGGATTTGGTAGGGTTGGAAAGGAATCATCCACTATGTGCTGCTCCAGTCTGGTCGAACGATTGATTCTACATTTTACTGTCAACAACTGATGAGATTGAAGCAATTAATTGAAAAACAACGGCCAGAACTGATCAGCAGAAAGGCCTTCGTCTTCCACATAGATCTTTGATGACTCAGTAAAAACTGGGGAGCTTGGCTGGAAAGTTTTGATACACCATATAGCTTTAACCTTGCATCATCGAACTACCATTTTTTTTTTGGTCAATGCAGAACTCTCTCAATGGTGTAAAGTTGGCTTCAAGATAAGCCTGTGAAAATTACTTGTCGCAGTTTTTCGCCGAGAAACCAGAAAAGTTTTACACTGATGGAATAATGTCTCTTGCGGAAAATGGCAAAAAGTGGTCGACCAAAATGGTACATATTTGGTTCATAATATAATATTTATAAAAAGAAAAAGTTGAAGTTTGATTAGAAATACGAAAAGACTTTTTCGACTACCCAATATTAGTTGCAAGACGCCTCTGAAATTGAGCAAATATCTTTACTTGATTGTAATACATACAGAGGTTCGAATGTTGGACAATCCGAGCATGCTTTTCATTGGAGACTTCGAACGAACATGTACGAAACACATAAAGAGAGTAACTGTCGTTGAGAAACAGTTTCCTATTTAGTGATTTGAGTCTGATTGAAAATCCATGCTTGCTTCAAACCCAATATACCAAATGGATGAACAAAATTAAGCCCAAAATTGCTAAAGCAGTTATTGTACCAATAAAAAAAGACGAATTAACATAACTTTAAAAAGTCGTTTCTTTCATTGCCTGCATTTTTTATTGTCTGCAATTCTGCGACGGTTCATTTTTATGAGAGATGTGCACCAAAAAGCTTAAACTCATTAAACCTTTATGTAGAAATAAATGTATTAACAAATTTGTATCACAAAAGCTTGCGAAGGGCATCATAACAGCTTACCAAGATCACCACAAACAATTCATAGCCAACTGTGTCTTAAGCACTGCTTTCGGCTGTCTTTAAAAGCTTTTTAATAAACTGTTATCTTTCACTTACGTGTATTCGTTAATAAACTTTGGTTTTTTATATGCAAATTCATTGGAACGCGCTTCAATAGGTATACAAACTGACCTTGAATATGCGGAGAAGAAAGGCGCGTTAATATTAACGGTCATTAAACGAGTTGTCATGCGAAGTGCTTGATTAGTAAACCTGACACCGTTTGAGTCATGCTACTCTACGGACATTTCAATGTTTCGCTGGAGTCCCCAAGTATTACATACATATATAACTATATAGAAATATGCATTGCCAGTCAAAATTTGACTGTTTGTGCGAGCTTCCAACAGTCAGCCATCCGCTCGTTAGCTCATTGCCGCTATTAATTTGTTGTCTAGTCTATAATTATCAAGCAACTACATATAGTACTATATTATGCACGATATACACACGTATTTATGAAAGTGTAAGTGTATCCATGTGGTCTATAAAACTATAAAACAAGTGGATGATGTAGCCTTCACTGGCGTTGCTCGTCGCCGCTGGATGCGTGCGACAAATTCAAGTAATTTTGCAGTTTCCCATACACATGAACATGCATTTACACTATGTATATCATTTCCAGAAATTTACGCATCTGTAACCGGTTCTGTGCGTAGTTGTAACCGATAGCTGTGTAATTTAGTCTTAGCCAGGGGATTCACTAGCTATTTATAAAGTTAATTTTTCTTAATTTTTTTTTGGGTTTGCCTTTGTTGCAAGTTTTTGTTTAATTTTTTCTTTTCATAATTAATTGATATTTATCTTGTGCTTTATTTGTTTACCTTCTTTTGCTGATTTAATACAAGCATTCATAAATTATGATGTTAAAAAAAACCGGGAATTTTATTTATGAGTTTCGATGACTTTGATGAATAAGCTAATACTTCTGCTATTTGTGAATTTCTTTTGAAAAAGTTGCTTGTCAACGTTACAGCTGACATGAAAATACCCCTCATATATTGATTTAGCCACTTAGACATAAGTTGAAACTTATGAGTGGTATTAAATTAGGACAAATAAAAAAGAAGGTCGACACAAGATTTAGTAAAGGTGTTGAAGCCAGTTATATACAGCTTCAGCTCGTTGGCTGAGCCTCAAGTCCTTTGTAAAGCCATAAAATAGTAAGTAGTGGTGTAGTCAGACCTTATAAGTTGGAAAAGCGCCATGAGGCCAATATAAATTTGGATAAAAGTTTTATTTCTATTTCCACCAGCTCACCGAGATGTCCGAAAGTGAGAGCTCACAGATGCTTAATTTGAACTCGAAAAGGCGAGACAAGCAAGAATGAAATGTTTCTACCTCGTCTTTTTCCAAACAGCTTCTACTAGTGTTATCCATTAAGATTTTCAACCTTTGCTGCTGAAGGCAATAATCAGTTAGAACTCCATCAACCAGAGAAAATCTAATCTTTCTGAGCGTGAAGAGCTCTTTAGACCTCTTGCGATTAATTTAGGGTTTGGAGAAGTGTGTAATAATCCTTAGAAGGGTAGCTATCAAGCAAAGTCAGTTAAGATTGACACATGTACCATATGTACCTTTGACATCGCCGCTTTGTAACTATTTGCAAGACCCTTGTTAATACAAGTAGTTGATTTCTTGTTCGGGACTGAAATGTTTTGGCTTAATAGGGAAAGACGCTAGATCGGAGGACTGGATGGAATAGAATATAATTTAATTGAGGCTTGCACCGCGACCTTAGGTTTATTTTGCTCTCTCCTCTATCACAACATTCACAAAGACCCAGCACTCTAATGACATTCAGGAACTTGCTCGGCGCTTTGGGGTTATGTGATTCCTAACCATATGCATGGATTCAAGGACCTTGAGAAAGTACTGAAATAGAAAAAAAGGATGCCAAGTTAGTTTTCTTCTTCTTCTTTACTGGCGTAGACACCGCTTACGCGATTATAGCCGAGTCAACAACAGCGCGCCAATCGTTCTTCACTTCGCTACGTGGCGCCAATTGGATATTCCAAGCGAGGCCAGGTCCTTCTCCACTTGGTCCTTCCACCGGAGTGGAGGTCTTCCTCTTCCTCTGCTTCCCGCGGCGGGTACTGCGTCGAATACTTTCAGAACTGGAGTGTTTTCGTCCATCCGGACAACATGACCTGGCCAGCGTAGCCGCTGTCTTTTAATTCGCTGAACTATGTCAATGTCGTCGTATATCTCGTACAGCTCATCGTTCCATTGAATGCGGTATTCGCCGTGGCCAACGCGCAAAGGACCATAAATCTTCCGCAGAACTTTTCTCTCGAAAACTCGCAACGTCGACTCATCGGTTGTTGTCATCGTCCAAGCCTCTGCACCATATAGCAGGACGGGAATTATGAGCGACTTATAGAGTTTGGTTTTTTGTTCGTCGAGAGAGGACTTTACTTTTCAATTGCCTACTCAGTCCGAAGTAGCACCTGTTGGCAAGAGTAATCCTGCGTTGGATTTCTAGGCTGACATTGTTGGTGGTGTTAATGCTGGTTCCTAAATAGACGAAATTATCTACAACTTCAAAGTTATGACTGTCAAAAGTGACGTGAGTGCCAAGTCGCGAGTGCGACGACTGTTTGTTTTGATGACAGGAGATATTTCGTCTTGCCCTCGTTCACTGCCAGACCCATTTGCGTTGCTTCCTTGTTCAGTCTGGAGAAAGCAGAACTAACGGCGCGGGTGTTGAGACCGATGATATCAATATCATCGGCATACGCCAGCAGCTGTACACTCTTATAAAAGATTGTACCTGCTCGGTTCAGTTCTGCAGCTCTAATAATTTTCTCCAGCAGCAGATTGAAAAAGTCGCACGATAGGGAGTCGCCTTGTCTGAAACCTCGTTTGGTATCGAACGGCTCGGAGAGGTCCTTCCCCGATCCTGACGGAGCTTTTGGTCCCGCTCAACGTCAGTTTACACAGCCGTATTAGTTTTGCGGGGATACCAAATTCAGACATCGCGGCATAAAGGCAGCTCGTTTTCGTGCTATCAAATCAGCTTTGAAATCGACCGAGAGGTGGTGAGTGACGATCTCCTTTCACGGGTCTTTTCCAAGACTTGGGTCATGGTGAATATTTGGTCAGTTGTTGATTTTCTAGGTCTGAAGCCATACTGATGAGGTCCAATTAGTCTGTTGACGGTGGGCTTTAATCTTTCACATAATACGCTCGATAGAACCTTGTTACGCGATGTTGAGGAGGCTAATCCCACGGTAGTTGGCGCAGATTGTGAGGTCTCCTTTTTTATGGATTGGGCATAGCACACTTAAATTCCAATCGTTGGGCATGCTCTCATTCCGACCATATTTTGCAAAGAAGGTGATGCATGCGCTTATCAGTTCTTCGCCGCCGCGTTTGAATAGCTCGGCCGGCAATCCGTCTGCCCCTGCCGCTTTGTTGTTCTTCAGGCGGGCAACTGCTATTCGAACTTCGTCATGGTCGGGCAATGGAACGTTCTGCTCCATCGTCATCGATTGGGGTATCGGGTTCGCCTTCTCCTGGTGCTATGTGTTCACTGCCATTCAGCAGGCTGGAGAAGTGTTCCCTCCATAATCTAAGTATGCTCTGGGCATCGGTGGCTAGATCACCTATTGGGGTTCTACAGGAGTATGCTCCGGTCTTGAAACCTTCTGTAAGTCGCCGCATTTTTTCGTAGAATTTTCGAGCATTACCCCTGTCGGACAACTAGTCAAGCTCTTCGTACTCAATCATTTCGGCCTCTTTCTTCTTCTGTCCTGCAAAGGCGTTTCGCTTCCCTCTTCAACTCTCGGTATCTATCCCATCCTGCTTGTGTTGTGGTCGATCGTAACGTTGCGAGATAGGCAGCCTGTTTTCTCTCCACTGAGACGCGGCACTCTTTATCGTACCAGCTGTTTTTTTGAATTTTCTGAAAACCAAGCGTTTCGATTACCTAAGGAACTTGAAATGCCCACAGTTCCTTATACCGAGTTGTTGACCAGTGCTCTCAGAGAGCAGGAGTGCAAGTCGAGTAGAAAGCCGTTCGGCTGTTTGTTGCGATTGCAACTTTTCGACGTCGAACCTTCCTTGTGTTTGTTTACGTGTGTTTTTTACTGCACAGAGGCGGGTGTATATCTTGGCTGCAACAAGATAGTGGTCCAAGTCTATGTTAGGACCTCGGAGCGAACGCTAGTCTAAGGCACTGGAGACGTGTCTTCCGTCTATCACAACATGATCGATCTGGTTGGTGGTTTTTCGGGGGGGATCCGGAGACAGCCAGGTAGCTTGATGTATCTTCTTATGCTGGAATCTAATACTACAGATAACCACATTTCGGGCCCCGGCGAAGTCGATCAGCCTCAAACCATTTGAGAGCGTTTCCTCGTGTAGCTTAAATTTACCGACTATTATGCCAAAGATACCTTCGTTGCTCACCGTGGCGGTAAAGTCGCCAAGCACGATTTTGACATCGTGGCGGGGGCATCTCTCATAAGTGCGCTCCAAGCGCTCATAGATAGCATCTTTGGTCACATCGGCCTTCTTTTCCTTTGAGGCGTGGGCGCAATATGCGGTATGTTGAAGAACTTCGCTCTGATGAGGATTGTGGCTAGCCGTTCATTCTCCGGAGTGAATGGATAGTACTCGGCGACGGAGTCTCTCTCCCACCTACGAATCCAACACCAAACTTGCGCTCCTTTATATGGCCACTGTAGTAAATTTTACATGGATCTACTCGTCTCCATCCTTGTCCCGTCCATCGCATTTCTTGGACGGCGGTGATGTCAGCCTTTATCTTTACTAGGACATCTACAAGCTGGGCAGCGGCACCTTCCCAATTAAGTGACCCGGACATTCCAGGTGCATGCCCTCAAATCATAGTCCTTATTTTCGTTTGCCATGGTCGTCCTCAAAAGGAGGGTCTCTCATCCGAGGCTTTTGTTTTCTTTTTCATTGGGGGTGTTCTTTTACGTGGCGGGTCCCAACCCAGCGCACAACGCTATGGGGATGATTCGCCTTCTCTTGTTATGTAACTCACCTTCAATCGAATGTTCTTTGGCTATCCATAGGATACTTGGTCAAAGACCGGAAGTCGTGAGCTGCTTGAGCCATATATAAAAAAATCGTTTCTGGCCTCTTACAAAGGAATGGCGCTCATAGAACTTTCCTCACTTGCGTGAACTTCTACACATGACTCCATCCTCAGTTTTAGAGATTGATTATTTATTGAACATAGTGACAAGTTATGTAAAAGTGATGCCAAAGCATCAAAGAAAAAAACAAAAAAACTGGAACTGGTATCATCGCTTAAGGTTATTGCATTTCTCTGCTCAAAAAAGCGTTTTTTCAAATTAACACTTGGTTGTCTATATTTCTTCTACCCTTTTCAATAGATCCGTATACATATATTTTATATAATATATATGTACTTTTTAGGATATATCTAGTAAGACAGCTCCTTCATTAATTTAACTTCACTTTAAGACAGGTTTTAAGCAACGAAATTGCAAATTATGATCCAACATTTCATTTAGCGCACAAAAAGTATTTAAATTAAAACCGGTGTAAGATTTATATTGTCATTAGTAACGTGACGTGAAACAAAAGTCCTAAAAAATATATTTGAAATTTTTTAAGCACATAATGAACATTTAGACGTCTGTAATTATCTTATTTGTATGTTTGTAGATATTTTTGTATATAATTATGTGTTTTTTTGCAATTTCGTAGCTTTCGAATTTTGCAAGGCTAGCACACCACCTTTCATCATTGAAAAATTACGAAACATAAGTTTTTTTTCTTTTTTTTTGCAAATTTGAAAAGTCTTTTAATTGTTTAGTGTGATATTCGACTGATTTAAAACGAAAATCGATGTTAAAAGGTTGCCACCTGTTGGCAAATTGGAATTTATAGTCAATTCAAGCAGATGAAAAAGTCACAGGAGGGAAACGGATGTGTGTTTCAGATTGGTATCTCAAAAACTGAGGGATGGACAAACAGACATATGGTCGGACAGACAGATGAACATGGCTAAATTGACTCAGCTCGCTATGCTGATCATTTATACAAATATAAATATATATGATTACCAAAACCAATAACAAACAAATGATTTGCTACAATTAATGGAAAGCTAATACGTCATATTTTCATATAATCTGCATAAAATCTAACTGATTTTAAACAGTTTTTTTAGTTACTTCAATCAGTTAAGTAACCTGACTAATTTCCAGTTTTGTCATTGGGTTATTTTTTCGAATTCCCCAAACAAGTTTTATTGCTTTAAATTAGCAATCGCTAAAATTTATGAAATAATATATTCTCTAGTGTTTTTTGTTTATTTGTTTTTGTAAAAAAAACTTAAAAATATTTGCAGCGCAAAGTCAGGTAGACAAAAACCTGGTTTAGCTTAGCACACAAAAATTGAGAATGCTTGGTGAAGTGAAAAAGCAGCAACTGATAGATTTTGGTTTCCTTTGGTTTAAATTTAGCTGCGGAATTTTTTTTGAAGATTCGATTTTTTAATCCAATATTTTGAGAAATTTGCAAATTATGTTTTAAGTTAAAAATAGCTTATGAAATTAGTGTTGTTGTGTTGCTTTTAGTTAAATTTTCGGTGATTTAATATGTGAAGGAAATTAGAACGGTTTGACGAATCGTACAAACAACTGGTTTAAGTCACATAAATTGGTATAACCAAATAGCGATAGAATAGAAAACGGTTAATGGTTTAATAAGCTATCTAGTTGGGCTCTTTAATATTGAGTTAAGCCGCATAACATTGTTGTTGCCCTTAAATTTTTAATTTTTCTACAAAAAAAGCAGAACTTAGATCTAGCGAGCAGAGAAGTGGCGAAACGAACAGTTTTGAACAGTTAAAAGAAGACATATAAGGTAGCTATTTTTGGCGAAAAACTTATCTGTAGTTCTGTTGATGAATAATCTTCTATCAGATAAATAAATGGAATACATTATGACAGAAAAGCTCCCGGAAATTGTAAATAAAACGAAAAATATTTCATTATTTATCAATATTTATTTTGTCCCCTTCGAAGTAATCTCCACCAGATGTAATATACCTATGCCAACCATTTTTTCAGTTCCCAAAATACTTATTAACCATCTATCCCCCCGAAACATATTCGTGATGGACCAAACCACGAATATCGAAAAAACAATGAGCTTCGCCTTGATTTTTGAACTGCTTTGGCATGTTTTTTCAGTTTCGGATCGTTTTTTTTTCCTCCATTTTGATGATTGTTGACTTGTTGGCATGTCAAACTCATAAACTCATGTCTCATCAGCTGTGGGATCGGTATTCGCACGATCAAGCATGTCCAAAGAGACCTGTTTATGGTACTCTTTTTGGAAAAAATTCAGCTTCGTCGGGATGGGTTGAGCAAGAACGTGTTTCGTACCCAAAATATCCATGAAAATTATTCGAACGGAGTTCTCCATAAGAAGATTCTCAGTTTTTGTATGGAAATATTTTTTATTTGACGTGATATCTTGACAAAATTTGGCATAAGTAATTACCAAAAACAATGCTACAATCTCCAAACATATTGCCTAGATCGGGCCACTATAGCGTATAGCTGTCATAGAAACTGATCGATCGAAATCAAATCCTTGTATGAAAAACTTTTTTATTTCTCAAGTTAACTTCTCAAACTTTGGCCTAGATTATTTTCCAAAGCAATGCAATAATTTCCGAACAAATTGTTCAGATCCGACCACTGTAGCATATAGCTATCGTACAAACTGATCGATCGAAATCAAGTCCTTCTATAAAAAACTTTTTTATTTGACAAGATATCTACCAGAATAGTGGCACATAATATTGTCCAAGATAACACTATAATCTCCGAAAAAATTGTTCAGATCGGATCACTCTAGCATATAGCTATCATACAAACTGATCGAGTGAAAACACGTTTTTTTATTAAAAACTTTTGCTTTAACTAGATATTTTCACGAAATTTTGCATGGTTTATTGCCTTAAGTAACGGTATAATCTATGAATATATGTTTAACCTTGCTTACGTTTTTTTAACATTTTTTCTTGTTTTACCTACTACCCAAACGAGCGAGGTTCCACTGTACCGAAAGCGTTAACACCAACATCATTTGTAGTAATAGCAGAGCTTATTTATAACATTTAATTACATGCTAATATTGTAATTATAAGTAACTGTAATATATTTTTTCTTATTTACAACCGACTTACACTTTCCATCATCAAACACTTCGGCGCTTGTTTCGGCATTAAATACTGATAAGATTGCCAACAGCAAAACAAATGAATGCCTCTCGTTTGCGAACATCATCGCCATAGAACTGACAATTAAACACACGTACTAATAATAAAATTAATTTCCAGAAATTATTTAATCACTGCTATAGTTGTAATATATCTCGGTATCCACTCGTATGTGTGTGTGTTTTTAAAATTGCACGGAAAGCCCCTAAATTGCACAATTTTGCACTTAATGTATCGAATGTGGTCTTAATGGCTTTGCACTTTTCGAAATCCGCTGGGAAGCTTATTTTGTGGGTGGTTTCGTGTAGAAATGCAACTGTTATCACTTGAAAAACACCCACTTTGTAACTGTAACGGCTGATAAGTCGCACGATTTTTTTTTTTACTTCTTTATTATCAATTTACATTTGCTCTTTCAAGCAGCCACCACTTTTGCTATTTTTCCAAACTCCGGCTTCAACACTGAGCTTTCGCGTCCAACAAACTACACGCAGCGATCGCCGCACAACAACTGAGCGTTGATTTTCGAAAATGTTTGTTTACATTTGAAATTTTGAAATCATTGCCGTAAAAGCGCACTTTGGTTCGCGCTTGGAAAAAACCGGTTTTACGCTCTCTTGCATCTCAGCTTGGCGCTCCAAGGGAAAATGATCTAAAGCTGAGATTTGCTTTAGTCCAGCTCAGTGAAGCTGTGTAATTTCTAGGCTGTTGTTGTTGGCGTTGATGTTGGTGATTTTTTGCGCCGCCACTGTTTGAGTGACAAGTTCAATGCAGTTTGGTTTGGCATCAGCAACTTGTGGTTCTGCTTGTAATGAAAAGTGATGTTGACAATGAGAAATAATGCAATAGTTAAACAAGAAAAAAATCTAAAACGCGAGTCGCTCCACATGACTGATCAGGTTTCCGTCAATGCACATCATCATTTTATGATTTTCGAAAAATAAAATTCAAACGTGTAATTTCGAAAGAGCACGCAGAGCGCCGCCTGATAACTATGAGCTAAGTTTAGAAAAAAACTAAAGTATTATTTATGGTTTAAATTCTTTTATATGAATTATTTGAATCTTTAATTTAAAATTCAAATTCGACCACTTAATAACGGTAGCTTGCTTTAAATAAGGTTTCGAATACAAGCATGAGTAATGAAATACTTTTGATTGTCTATTTTTGTTTATTCACCTTGGAAAATCACATAAAAATATACTCAAACATAACGGTTTTTTACCTCGTAAGTAGATATATTCTGAAATGCAGGCTTGTTTATTTTATAACGGTTTTTTTGGGTTGAGAAACGCATATCAAGCCACAGAATCAGGTAAAATATTTCCCAAATATTTATGTTTTTTATCCTTTTCGAGGTTCCCCAAGTTTTAAGGAAAAAAACAGAAAATTCAAATTTAATACGGAATCTTTATTATCATTCGAAAGAACATTCTTTGGCATTTATTTTTTGAGGATTATCTCTTTCAATTGTTAGCCGCGGCAACGTCTCAGACGGTCCATCCGTTGAGTTCAATTTTCGATCATTTTTTCGAGCATTTTGATCTGGTGGTCATAGGCGCTTAATTTCAACTCTTGCCAGTTCGATGGGATGTCTGAAGGTATGCGCTCTAAGTGTTTAAGTCTTGACCTCCCAAATGTGGGAGTCTTGAGTTGTTTCCAGCTTCTGTAAACACCGTCTGGTAAGATTCCCAACCTTACAGCATGAACGGCAATAAGGCAATGGTCTGTTTAAAACCCCAAATTACGAAGAGTTTCGCCTTACTAAATGCAAAGATATCGCTAAATCCCTTGCGATTAATCTTGGTCCAAAAGACTTTTGCGACAGTGCATGTACCGATGGTGGCCCAGCGATACCGAAGCTGGGATAAGAGGATACGGAAGCACCGACCCGCTCTTTGATTCTAGCGATAGCGATTTAGGGTGCCTTTTCTTGCTAACTCATCAGCTTTAAAATTTCCTGGGCTTACGCTTTGGCCCGGCACCCATATCACAAAGACACTAGACGCTCTTGATAGTAAGTTTAGGCACTCCTCGATCAACCCTGAACGCGCTGTAAATGAGTTCAAGGCTAATATCGCCGCTCTGCTATCTGAGTGCATGGTCACTTCTCTAAACGAGGCTGAATTCCGGAGCAGCAGATCTATTGCTACCTTAATGGTTGCAACTTTGGCTTGAAAGACACTACAATAGTCAGGAAGTATGAAACTGGAGTTGATAGAGAGCTCCCGAGAGTAAAACCCTCCACCAACCTTCTCACCAAGCTTTGACCCATTCGTAAAGAAGCGCACTGCCCCTCTCCACCAACGGCTTCTTCCCACCTATAGCTCACCCGTCGGTATATGGGCAGAGAAGAAGCCGCCAGGGTTCTGTTTGGTGACTCCATGATCCAGCTGATTCGATATGAAGCCAAAGTGTGAGAGGATATCCGGGTGTTCAAATGCGCGTTCTTTTAAGAACCTAGATTCTCTGAGTCTAATTGTCACTTTCGCGGTCAAACACCTTCCGGCAGTGTCAACGGGCACTATGTTCAAAATGGCGTTAAGTGCCATGGTTGGAGTAGACATTAGCGCACCACAATGAACGCCGAACGTTGAAGGCTCCCGAGTTTCTTTGCAAGTGTGGTCTTGGTACAGATGTTCCCTGTCAAAAAAGTAAGACGGAGTTTGTAGTGCCATAACTAAGCACTAATAAGGTATGAAACTGTTATTTGGTACAGGAGATTGTAGTAGAAAGTGTCACCTGTGGGCTGAAATTTTTTCAAAAAGTGGGCGTGGCTCAGCTTTCTGATAGTTTTAATGTACAAATCTCCTAGACTTTCACAGCTACAATATCCAAACTCGCTAAGGGCAATTTTATAAGAACTATTACTAACAGTTTGAAAATGGATGAAATCGGATGATAATTCCGCTTACTTCCCATATAACGGTACTGTTAAAAACCACTTAAAGCGCGATAAATAAATAACTCAATACGCCAGATTCGTTAAATTTTACTCTCGCGGTAGTATGAAAAAGTTTTAAAGGAACCGGTGTAAAAATTAGACGATGGGCGTGGCATTGCCCATTCTTCTTTTTTTAAGTACGAAAATGGGCGAAATCCGACACAACCACAATTTGAAGCTTGTCGCTTAGTAAATAAGTAGTTCGTGAAACTTGCTTCAAAGTAGTGCAAATAGTTATTTTTTTACAGTGTACCCATGTGTTTATGCAATTTTCTTAAGGGTTTGGTGATAAATATTTATTTTTCTTATTTATGTCTGAATAAAATCCCACATTTTTAGGTTGAATGTATATTTGTTTTATTTTGAAAGGTTCATATTAAAAATTTACAATACACTCCAAATATTAATTAAACATCTTTTGGGTAATCAGTAAGTTATTGTGGTAAATCTTCCACAAAAAGTGCCAGATAATAAGCATTTTTTACAGTGTAGTTAGTTATTGTACATACGAAAAGTGTGTACTTAACCACTTCAAACGCTCAGGCCTGCTCCATACTTTTACTCTCCTTTCAATATTGATAAGCCTTATCAATATTTTATTATTATATGTATACATAAAGTTTATACCATATAAATGCGAAATATTATTGTTAATATGTATGCAGATACAATCATATACATATATATATGTACATATAAACGAGTAGGCATATGCACGTCTGCCCATAAGTCTTCGAAATTGCGATTAGGGTAAACTCATTTAACTTTTCTTTGTGTATATTTATTTATAGATAATATTTGTATAGTATATAGTTTATACTGTACAATATTATTGCAACTTATTTACAAAGTGTCTGCTCTTTAAATGTTGTCATAACTTTTTATTTATTTAATTTGTTTTTTCTTTCCTTTTTGTTTACTTATTGAAGTGTTGAAGTGAGGTTATATTCGAATTGTAAGCCGTAAGAAGCGATAAAGGCCTTATAACTTCAATATTATTCGAAATAAAATTGCATTCGTTTGTCTTTAGTGCAACGAGCAACAATTGCGCGGGTGAGTTTACTTGACGGCAAATAATTTACTACAGCAAACACTCGTAATGATTGACAGCTAAGGGAAATGTGTGGAGAATGTGTGTATAGATTTCAAGATAAATACGAATATTGAAATAATAAATAACAAACAACAATAATGTGAAAGCTATAAAAATCTTGTTAACAAAATTTAATTTCGTTGTGAGAAATTAATTATAATTAATAATTATAATTGTTGTGGGAATTAACGCGGCAAGTAGTCATGCACTAGTGAAGCAACAAGTACGAGATGAATGTGATTTTATTTACTAAATAACGCAACGAGTGACTAAAAGGCTTATTGCCAGTTGTTAGGGTGCCTTAAGGACAAATCATTGCATTAGTGGTTATTATGATTAGTCGATATATATAATTATTATAATTTATTCTTTAGTATAACTTTGTATTTAGTGTGGTGAGAATTAAGGTTTAAAAACAGTGAAGTGTTTTAAAACACACATTCAAAACTTGATCTCAAAACCATAGAATTTTCATGCTCAACTTTTGCCAGGAAAGGTACTAAGCTGAGAGTGTATTTTTGACAACAGAAGAAGGAACTTATAAGCTCCAAAGGCTTATGAGAGGTGGCTTTAAATTTCTGGGATCATTAGTTTGACGAATGAGCTCTGAAACCTGAGAACAAATAGAAAGAGTTGCTTTTCAAAAAATGTGGAAGTTCAGGTTAAAGTCATGCCTAGAGCGTAGTCTTCTTTATTGGCGTAGACACCGCTTACACGGTTATAGTCAAGTTTGAGCTTAGTCTACCAGCAACGTAATTTACAACAAATATCAATGACAACGTGTGCTAATTATATTCAGGAATTAGAAATAATTGAGTTCTGTATGAGTATTCGCCTTGGTTATTCCGATTCGCTGAAGTTTGGAGAGTTGCTAATCGAACAAACAAATGCTGCTATTCTAACATACACGGTTTGTGCGGAAAGTAATAAGACTGAGTCGATTTAAAAATAATAATTGAACCAATCGTTATAATTCTTTAAAAACTTTCAAAATAGGTTCCTTCTGGGTCGATGGAGCTCTGCCAGCGCGATTTCCATGCAATTGAGACGAGGTGCATGTTGCTTGGATCTCCTCTGTCGTCTCAGAATGCTTGCCTTTCATAGGCATTTTCAGGCAAGGAAACAAAAAAGTCCGGGGGTCCACATCTGGGATGTAGGGCGGCTACGGAGGCGTTGGGATGCCGGCCTTGGTTAGGTAGCTGTTCACAAGAAAGGCAGTGTGAGCACACCACTTCTTGTTAGTGAAGTAGAGAATGAATAACAAAGCGGTTAAAGAGATATCCACATAACATTGGGCATTGAATTCAAGTGGCTAACATTTTTGGTGTTTAATCAAGGTTACGTTTTTTACAAGTACTTTCTCGAGGACCTATATTCGACACTGTTTCATTTTTTATATGCTTTAACACAACTGATCGACTTTTTTTCTATTCGCCAATCTTCGAATTTTTAGAGTTTCCGAAAACGAAAAATCTGGTGAAAACTTACATATTTGTTAAGGGTGTTGTTTCCGGAGCGATGTTATTTCTTAGAGTAATATCTGTCAAAGTATTTTATAGTCTAAAGCAAGGCATCGGGGAAACAATGGAGTATCTCTTGTGCACTTGTCCCGCTTTGCCAACACTAGGCTATAAGCATCTGAGGTCTCCACGGTATGATACACTGGAGGAGGTATCGCTAGTGAGGCCACAGAGTCCATCCTAAACTATTACTACTCCTCATGGATCTAGTAACTGAACTCCATCTGGTATCGAAAAAATTCAAAACTGGTCTATGACTGGCTTATTAACTTAACCTAACCTTATAAGCTTTCAGGTTCCCTTGCAGACTGACCAGTTGTAAACTAACGTTCTTGGCGAGATAAAGCTGGATGTGTAGGGAAAGCAAAGCACAATTTCACCGACAGGTTGATCTTCATAAGACGCAGTGACGATGTTTTTAAGTTCGAAAAGTCAAAAAAGTCTGTCAAAAAGTACCATTTTCATTACTTTTATCTTAAAAAACACCCTTTCATTTGTATTTGCCAAAAGCAAACTTGTTACTGAATTTTATTGATGGATTACATAAATATTTATTTACAAATTCAAAAGTCTCGTTGATAAATGATTTTTTTACTGATTTTCGCGGAATATTTTTAACGCTCGGCATCAAATATTTCACGAGCACGATTTATATGGTCACTTAGAGCACAACTGCATTTTAGGCACATGTGTACGTAATTTCATACTACTTTTGTCGAATTTCGATTAAATCTTCTGGGGAGTTCCCTGGCGACAGGGGGTAACCCCACGTAAACAAGTTGAACTGCCATTCGTTTTGCTTACTGGCTTTTTAGCATTGGCTACCTGAGCTGCAGTGACGTCACTAGCCGCGATCGTCGCTACGCACCAAACCAATTTCACATACTATACATGCATAATGTCCGATACTATTTTATATCAAAATATATGTATACCGGTATGTATGGATGTATGCAGCTTTGTCCAAGTAGAGCTGGTTCAGCGTTTTCTCATCAGCATGCGAAGCAAAGTGTTAATTGCAGTTCCGAGTAGTTGCAGTCGTAATTGTTTGAAAAAATAGTTGTTGGGGAATTTCGACTGTTTGTAGAATTTTAATCTTTGGATGAATCACTTTATAAAAATAGAATATCGGTGCAGGTATTTGGAATGAAAAAATGTTATTTTAATTCGGTTGAGCGCGTGTTTAACTACATTAGATTTCACAGTCAAGGTGATTTTTTAACTTTATTATTCCTTAGTATCTCACTTTTTAGTTGGTCACACTGATATCCGAATTATGGCAGCTATCTGTATTCTGCTTTCTTTTGCTTTCACTTGATGCTGTCAGATTGAAAGCTCTCAAAGCTGAAGTGTCTCAGACACAGTTCGTCTTAGAGTTAGATTATCTGTCACAAATCCTGTCGCCACCTCAAAGAAGTGACCATTCACTCAGATGGCAGAGCAGCGATACTAGCCTTGAACTCATTTATAGTGCGTTCAGGGTTGGTCGAGGAGCGCCTAACCACGCTATCAATAGCATCGAGTGTCTTTGTGATAAGACTGGTAGGGGTGCCGGGCCCTAACGGAATCGCAGGAAGTTGCAAAGCTGATGAGCTAGCAAAGAAAGGCACCCTAGAACCGTTGCCGGTAGAATAGCTGGGCTTCGCGGAAGCTTGGCCAGCGCTGGCCCAAGATCGATCGCAGCGATCTCTTTGCCCTCAGTAAGGCTAGCTTCTCCTTAGTGGTGTGGCTTTTAACAGGGCATTGCCCTATTGGCGTCCATGCAGTAAGATTGGGAATCTTTCTAAAGCTGTATGGAAGAAAATGAGGTGGAAACAACTCAATAATTCCTTTTTGACTACATATAGCAGTCCATGTGCCATCTTCGATCTGTCATCTAACCTAACCTAACCTAGGCCACTCGCTAGAAAAGGCATTAATCGTAAAAAGTGGCATAGTCATATTCGGACACTGAAACCTGCTGACTAAAAAGGGTGCGGTTGACAAACTTGTAGACGGCAGTTAGTCAAAGTAATTTTTGCGCTTTTCTAATGTATGTATGTACTTTGCTGAAATTTTCTGTAATGTTGCTTAAACGCCTCTTAAAATTTCATATTCCTAAAGCATTGACTACCTAATAGACTTATAGTGAGTGTAAGGCCAAAAACCAACACTCGTATCGCACCTAGTTGTTTAGTAGAAGCTCTGCAGCCTTTATTCTGAGTATGATGATATCTTTATCTTGAGTGGGTTTAACTGAAAGTGCTTTCTGAAGACCACACTCTTTTCAAGCAGTAAATAAACTGCAACAGTATTGTCTAAATAACATTGAGGGAGACGGCGGGGTTGACAGTACTTAGTTAGGATCGGCCTACTGAGGGTACTCATCTTGAGATCCAGTATTCATTATTGGATAATATTCGAAATAATGGCCACCTCCAGCATGCGGTGAAGAAAATATAGTAGCCGTAGCTGAGTGTGTACACGGAGACCGTGGAAAGTCGAGAAAGCGTACAAAATACAGCTTGTGCAAGAACTGATCCGCTCGACCTTCCAAAGCAACATCGCTTCGCTTTATGGGCTCTGGAAAAGTTCCAAGAAGACCCGACGTTCTCGAGTCAAATTTTGTTCAAAGATGGTGAGAACGTAACCGTCAATGGCGGCCGTTATCGCGCCATGATAACCGACTATTTGATGCCTGAAATTGAAGCTCGTGATTTCGGCGACATTTGGTTTCAACAAGACGGCGGCACTTCCCACACATCGCATCAATCAATGGATTTATTGAGAGAACACTTCGGTGAGCAGATAATTTCATGTTTTGGGCCGGTTGATTGGCCACCAAGATCATGTGCTATCTCACCGTTAGAATTTTTTCTGTGGGTAAATGTAAAGTAAAGTTTAATGTAAAATCTATGAGGACAATCATAACGATTCAAGCCTTGGAGAAAAACATCCCGCGTGTCATTCGCCAGTTACCAGTCGAAATGCTCGAGCTAGTCATCGTGGATTGGACTCAATGGATGAGCGATCTGAGAGATAGCCGCGGTCAATATTTGAAAGAGATAATCATCAAGAAATAAATGTTAAAGTATGATCTTTCTAAGTTTCTGGGTTTTTTCTTTTAAAAAGTAGGGAATCTCGAAACGGATCACCAGTTATTAATCAATATGGGAAACTTTTTTATTTGACAAGATATCTTCGGGAAATTTGGCACGTATTAGTGTGGAAAGTAACAGTATAATCATAAAACAAATTGTTCAGATCGTAGCACTATAACATACATACTCGTATATATAGCTATCATACAAACTGACCGATGAAGATCTTGTACATAAATCTTCTTATATTGTATGTGAAGTGTTGTTGGTTTTACCTAAAACTTGTTTACCTAACTTGGCGTATTTTTTCAAGTTTTTCGAGTCATAACAATAGAAGTTTATCACTCATAAGCGATGTGATCTGATTAGATGTGAATTTATTATGACTGGTATTCTATAAGATAATAAAACATTATAAAGTGCTGATAACGCAGAAACTATAACGGTATATGAAACACATATGCACAACTTAGCAACTAATTAGGCTAAATAAAATCTAACACTTTTATTTGTTTATATACGGTTTTTTTCTATTCTAGGTTCTAAACAAACAACTATCAGGGGGCAATAACACGCCTGCGACATTGTACACGATTCCATGCCGAAGATAAATAATAATAGTGCACAAGAGCGCGACGGTTTGAGCGTTTTGATTTTACGTTTATGATTACTGTTCGGTGTCTGAGTGAGCAGACGACGACGACAAGGCAACGAGGCAGCGTTTAAAGAGTTATCAGTAAAACACTTCAATTAATGAGATTACGGAAATTTTGCCAATTTTTTCGGTTCTCATTCGAGACATGCGAGTGCATGCGACATTGCGTTAGAGCAGATAAAAATTGATTTAGGAATCGGAGCCACAGGTTCTAATTAGCGACGCTGACGACTGGATATGCAGATAGCTTTCGCGTCCCTAAGCGAACGCATGGAGTTACGAGTGTCAAACTGTGAAACTGTAACGGCAATGTACTGATTTTTTATGGTTTAGAGGATCGTGTTTTCAAAGTGAAAGAAGTGTTTACAAAATGGTGAAAGTGAACCGACATCTTTTGCCCATAAAGGCGCATTACTTTTTCTTCATGGCCGGTAATTAAAAAAATAAAAACAAAACAATTTCGTCTTGAAATTATCGCTAATCTCATTGTTTATATATTTTTTGTATATTATGTGCAGCAATGGGTCCCATACTGCCGCAGCTGTCGGTGTATGGCAAGCAGTTGGGCGTTTCGCCAGATGTGATGGGCTATATAACATCGGTGCTGCCGATTATGTATGTTATAGCGAAGCCTATTGTGGGCTATATCGCCGACTATTTTTCGGTAATTTTATTTGCTATGAATTATAAGCGTTTGTTGTTTAATTTACTGTTTTTATTTTGTAGCATTTTCGTAAATTTATTTTCTCCTTACTCATTTTACTGATGACGCTCTCTTATGCTGCCTTCTACTTTGTGCCGCCTGCCGCACCGCATGCCATCAATTTGGATGTAACGGATGTTTGGAACGTCAGTTTTGTGGCGACAGATGTGGGGAACTGTTCTTCGGAGGTAAGTGTGTTGATATTTTTAGGCACAAATTGTCGGAATAGAAATTATTGGAGTATGTTTGTGGAGGCTCCAGCTTCTTACTAGGTTTTACACAGAGTTATGTTCTGTTTATGGTACCCGTTTTGATTTTTTCCCATTTATAGCGGGCTCTACGTATTAATATTCCACAGAATCCGCTTGGAAAACTCTGATCTTAAAGAAACTACCGCCTAGGTACCAAAATTTAAGCGACGCATAGTCTTATATTAACTTTATGAGTTTGGAAAAAAGTCTAAAAAAGTTGGGTTCTCTCTCTAACTGCCGGAAGTCCGGTCAATATTTCAGTCAACTTTCTTTTTTTAATAAGGAATCAGTATTTTACCTTAGCTCAACTTCAATTTGGTTGAAATATTAGGCCTACATCGTACAATTCTTGGACTGTACCGGATTAAAGATACCTTAGAAGATGGATAGCTGAAAACTAATAGATCAAATAAAAGAGGCCTAAAAGAAGTCGTGATAAAAATTGGGTTATCTTTCAAGCGACTCGAAGTCCAGACAATAATTCTTTCTTCTTCTTACGAGGTTATGGCCGAGTTTACAACGGCGCACCAGTCGTTCTTTCCTCTTGCTGTTTAGCGCCAATAGAGTGTCTCCAGATCCTTCTCCACCTGGTCTTTCCAACGGAGTGGAAGATTTCCTCTTCTTCTAACTTTCTCTTGAACACTCGTAACGTCGACTCATAAAACGTTGCTATCGTCCATGACTCTGCACCATATAGCAGGGCGGGGATGATGAGTGACTGGTAGAATTTGTTCATTGTTCGTCGAGACTTTACTTCTCAATTGCCTTCTCAGTTCGAAGTAGCAGGATGGAGCCATGTGTAGAAGTTCAAGCAAGTGACGAAAGTTCTCCGAGCGCCATTCACTTAGGAGTGACCATAAATATTTTTTTTTAAATTTGGCTCAAGCAGCTCATGACTTCCGGTCTTAGATCAACTATCCTCTGGTAGTCCGTTTGAAGGCAAGCAAAGCTAAGAAGGCTAAACATCCCTCCCCTGGGTTGTGCGCAGGGTTTGGGACCTGCCAAGTAAAAAAACATCCCCAATGAAAAGGACAAAATAGCCTCGGATGAGAGACCCCTCTTGACGACAACCAAACAGAAATCCGTTTTCATTTAAAGAGACTTTTGAGTCTCGATAGACGAAAACCAGTAGTAGATTTAATGAAAAGAGGCCGTGCATTTTCTGACAATCAAACTGGGTAACTACCGAACCGAATCTTGGTATAGCCGATTCCATTTATGATTATCTCAGGAACGCGATAATGATAGATAGAACACTCGAACATCTGTAGGAGCCGAATTTAAAAACCAACCGGCATCTTCAAGCTAAAAGCCAGTCTTAAGCTGAAACTGCTAATTAGTGTTTATTTATTTCTATTAACAGCTGTTATTGTTATTGTAAATATTTACTTAAATCCATATTTTTTATTGTCCTAGATATTAACGTCTACCGCACTTTGCTCCACAACGCGCCCGGCGCGCTGTAGCATCAGCACCGCTAACAACACCGATTTCGTTGCATACTTTACGGCTACCGCAACAGCGACAGCACAGCAGCTCAACTTAACGAGCAACGTGGTGGCACCAACTGAAGCTTATATGTGCGTTACTCCAGCTATTTCCAATGATACTATAGATTTCCCGCACACCGCCAACATCACGTGTCAATTCGCGTCAGAATTGCAAACGGATTGCATATACGGAAATCCCACGTTCTGGCTGTTTGTGATCTTCATGTGCCTAGGCACCATTGGTTTCAATGTGGTCAACTCGATTTCGGATGCGATCTGCTTCGATATGCTTGGCGAATCGGAAGAGGGTAAATATGGCGCACAACGTGTTTGGGGCACAATCGGTTTTGGTGCTACTGCGCTGTTGGCCGGTATTGCGGTGAATCTTTGGACCACAGATGCGCTAAAAAGTTTCACACCCGCACTAATAGTGATGATGATCTTCAGCGGTTTTGATTTGCTGAGCGTTTCAAAGTTGAAACTACCGAAACTCTCGTCGTCAGAGTCTATATTCAAGGATGTTTGGAAATTGGTTAGCCATCCGGCTATAGCTGTATTTCTAGTATTCGCTACAATTGCCGGCATAATCGATTCTTTCATCATTTACTTCATGTTCTGGCATCTCGAAGAGGTGGCGGCCGAAACGGGCTTCATGTCGCAGATTAAGTTAATTGAAGGCTGTGTTGTTGCCGCCGAGTGCCTTGCTGGCGAAGTGCCATTCTTTTTCTACAGCGGCAAAATTATCAAAAAACTCGGCTACGTACATTGTATGACCATGTGCTTTTTCTTCTACGCCATGCGTCTCGCACTAATCGCTTGGATACCAAACCCTTGGTACTTAGTTGGTGTGGAGTTGTTCTTCCAAGGCAGCACCTATGCGCTGTGCTACACATGTATTGTAGCCTACGCGTCAGCTGTCGCGCCACCGGGCACTTCCGCCACCGTACAGGGTCTAATGGCTGGCATGGATGACGGTTTGGGCTTCTCCGTTGGCTCGCTGGTGGGTGGTCTGATCTTCAAACACATCGGTGGTCGTCGTAGCTTCTTCTACTTCGCAATATTTGCATTTACAACATGTGTGCTCCACATGTTGGTGCGGCCGCGTTCACGTAAGCGTCAATATCTGCCAAAGAGTGGCTATCAAGTACCCAACGAGCAGGTGACACTCGGTACTTTGGCTACAGAGGGCCAACTTAAGGCGTGATCAAGCATAAGACTGTGGAAATACATCACATTAGATTTGTTATTTTTGACGTTTGAACATTTAGTTTATAAATATTTGTATTATTATAACATTTTTAGGTACAGACGTACAGAGCAATGAAATAAAGTTTTTTATTTGTACATTTATACATAAATACGTAAATATGTAAGATTATATCTAGAGGATTTCGTAAATGTCGATTTTATTAAAGAAATATTTTTATAACCGAAACTGGACTCTTTTTTAATATCTGCAAAACTTTGATTGAGGTTAGGTTATTTCACAAAACAATTTTGAGCAGATTTCTTGGAAAGGGCCGCACATTATCGTAATATTATTAGATCAAATTTGACCGAATTGGTTCATTTTAACTGCGTACACAAACGGAATCGATAAAAATCCTTCCCAACTGAGGCCTTATAACAAATGGACCCTATTTTGAAGGTTATGACAAAGATTTGTATTCAAATATGAGGAAATGGGTTTTTTTTTCGTCAGTCTGGTTAAAATTTTATTGGAGGATTGAGTCATGTGTAGAAGTTCACGCAAGTGAGGAAAGTTCTTTGATTGCTATTCACTTGGGAGATAAGATTCTTTTACATATGGCTCAAGCAGCTCATGATTTTCGGTCTTAGATCAAGTATCTTTCGGGTGGCCAAAGAACATCCGTTTGAAGGGGAGCTAAAGAGAGAAGGCGAACCCTCCCTATCCAGGGTTGCGCGCTGGGTTTGGGAACCGCCACGTAAAAAATACCCTCAATGAAAACGTAGCAACAGCATCGGAAGAGAAATCCTCTTTTGATGACGACCATAAAAGATAACGATTGAAGCCCAGCTGATTGATGTGTTCGTAAAAATAAAGGTTGACATCACCGCCGTCGAAGAAGTGCGATAGACGGGACATGGACTGAGATAAGTATTTCTTTGTGGCATTTACTACAGAGGTCATATAAAGGAGCGAAAATTCGGTGTGGAATTAGTGCTGGGAGAGAGACTCCGCCGCCGAGTTCTGGCATTCACTCCGGTGGATAAACGTTTAGCCAGAATCAAAGGCTGTCTGGCTGTCTCCGGATCGAAAAGCCACCAACAAGATCGATCATGACCACAACACGTGGGGAATGAGATATATACCGAGAGTCGTAGAGGAAATCGAGACGCATATGCTGAAAAAAAAGAGATGTTTAAGTACGCAGAGCTTGACAAGCTGGCCGCCAACATCTGATAAGTCGACGTTATAAGTTTTCGAGAAAAAGGTTCTGCGGAAAAGTTATGGCTCGAATTAGAGACAGCGGCTACGCCTGGCCAGGTTATGTCGTCCGAATGGAAGAAAACGGTTCTGCTCTGAAAGTATTCGACGCAGTATTCGCAGAGGAAGAGGACGACCTACACTGCGTTGGAAAGACCAGGTGGAGAGAGATGGACATGGCAATACTTGGAATCTCTAATTGGTGCCAAATAGTGAAAAGGAAGGATGACTGGCGCGCTGTTGTAAATTCGACTATAACCGCGTAAGCGGTGTATACGCCAGGAAAGAAGAAGAAGAAGATCACCTAATAGTCTTATTTTGAACAATAAGACACCTTTAACCCATTTTATATATTTATAAAAAATAAAACAAAATTTCATAAAATCGTTTAATCATGAATTTATTTTCCACACAAACCACTCATACCACCTCAATAACAGTCATCGATGCTCGGTACATTCGCCCCTCTGCCACAATTATTATTCCACGTATTCCAAGCCGCGAAACCCTGCGTACGTATAATTGTTCGTGCACACGTCACAGCTGCCGCTATATCGTCCGTATAGAGCGATTGACAGGACACTTGACAAGTATTTGCACTGGGTCGGCCGTCACCAGGATTACACCAATAACGATCGTTTATATGGAATATACCCCAATCGCGCGAACCATCCGGATTTGGTGGTCCCAACTCGGCGGTGTTATAATTACTTTCGTATTGTGCGATGCACACCCAATTGGGTATATTGGCACGTGGTATACCCAAACCGGCCAGTTCGCGTGTCAGTGAACATTTATCGAGTATGCGTGGCTCTACGCTGCCAAGCGCGATTGCTAGCAAAAGTGAGACGAGCAGAATTTTCATGTCGAAAGGTCGGATTTTGGCGTGAAAATGATTTGTTGACAGTTGGATTGACGATATTTATACTTTCTTTTAAGGATATGTGCTTTTAAAATAAAAAGGTTTAAATCGAGTTGGTTAATTATGAGAATAATGAGTTTGGAGTAGTTAAAATGGCGCGTTTTATGAAAGGTTTTGGTATATTTTCTTTCAGGTGGTAGCTAATATGAATATTATGTACGTATAAAAACATTTTTAAAATAATTTCACTGTTTTTTTTTACTAAAAAACAGATTTTTACTAATTTTCAGTTATGTACTTTAAGGCTTTTAAACAGTAACACTTCATTATGGGTATGACCTACATTTCGTTAATGGCAACGCCTATTCTTACACAGCTTTTTCAATGCATTGTTAAATAATAAAAGTTTTGAAACAATCACTTTAGACTGTTTTCGAAAAAATACTGAAATATAATAAATATTACTAAAGCGTTTTCTTTGTTGAAAAGTTTTTTCATTGAATATCTCTGTGATGTGAATACCTGCCAGCAAAGTGCTGTTTATATTATGCAAATTATAATCCAAAAAAAAAAATCATATTTTCCTTAACCTCTTTAAAATTCTCTATAAATATGCCACCGGATTCTATTTTTAACACAAGTTACTTATTTATTACCTCGCAAACCATGAAGTTCCAACTTTCTTGCCTTATTTTATTCTACACTTTCTCCGGTATCGCTGCAAGGATATTCGACCGCTGCTCTTTGGCTCGTGAGCTGTCGCGTCTGGGTACGCCGCGTGGTGATATACCCGCTTGGGTGTGTATTGCACAGTATGAGAGTACGTATAATACGGCGGCCATTGGTCCACCGAACTCGGATGGTTCGCGTGATTGGGGTCTCTTTCAAATTAACGATCGCTTCTGGTGTGATCCTCAAGATGGACGTCGCACGTCGAATGCTTGTGGCACACCGTGTCGTTCGTTGACTACCGATGATATTGGTACTTCGCTGCGTTGTGCGCGTCAAATACAAAGTGCACAAGGTCTTGGTGCTTGGACCGTGTGGGGTGGACAGTGTCGTAGCGGTTGGGCCTTACCGAATATTAATGATTGTGGATTATGATGTATTTGGGTTTATCGAGAATATATTGTAAATTTGAAATCAATTTGAGAAAAAATAAATGTTGAGTTTCATAAAATTGGTTTTAATCCGGGAATGTAGAATCAAACGACGTTGAGTAGTCGGTTTTGGTATGCTCTTGGTTCTCATGGTTCTAATGGTCCTTACGACTAACTGGTTTTACTTCGTCGACCCAATGTCGGTGATTTGTCAGGTTCGGTAGGCTCTCTGTCCACATTGTTGACCTTTTACCTTGTATACCAGTTGATAAGGAGAATGTTATGGATTTGTCAGTCATGGATGTACTTCAAGTACGTAGAGCTTCAAGCTTAGTCAAAATTGATAGGTTCACGGTCCACATTGTCGACATTTTACCTTTTATAACAGTTGGTATGGAGAATGCCAACGCGTTGGAAGTCATTGGATAGATAAAAAATGGATGAACTTCGGGTATCGAAGACCCACGTTCTTGATTTGTCAAGATCGGTATAGGCTCATGATCCATATTGTTTTACCTCGTATAGCAGTTAATATGAAGAATGCCAACGTGCAGATAGTCATTGGATGGTTAAAAACCGGTTGCACTTCGGGTACCTAGGACCTAGAGTCGTTGATTAGTCAAGTTCATTTAGTTGAGTCATTGGATGGATAAAAACTGGTTGTACTTCGGGTATGTAGGACCCAACGACGTAGATTACCTTGGTTTGGCTTTCTCTCGGCAACATGAATACAACTTAATTTGTGTGGTACCTTGACAAAACTCGTTTCAACTAGAAATCGATCGAGAGGTATACTCTCTTAAAGGAATTTTCAACGAAGAATTTGGAATGATCCATACTCCGTATTGAAATTGCCTCAGCTGTTTCATATGATAAAAAGACTGACGTTTTTTAATTAGGTTCCACCAAAAACATCTTAGATTAATGGACACTCGCTAGCTTGCTGTCGCCTGCGCGCTCGAACCCATGTTCTGAAGAGTACAGATTTCGCCCACGTGCCGCAGTGTTGAAAGCTTTGTAATTTTGCGGCGTCGCGTGTTCTACTTCCATTTGGCAAATGTTATGTAAATTAAGCAATTCATTTTTGATAAAAACTGACACTTGAACGCTTCAAAGCTCTTGAAAAATCGTTAAGCGATAAGATTGTGTCGAACGGCTGTCCAGTACAATGACCGTTCGGCGCTGAAGCTTTGCATATTAGTGGAAATTGAAAGTGTGCAGGTGCTGAGCGCCAACTTCAGTTTACCAATGTACTAGAAGTAGATCTCCAATTGAATTCACCACGATTTATACAAGTAGCAATTAATTTTGTTAATTGGTTCTTTAATTTGGATGAATATTGTGCGTGCCCTGTAGGAAAAATATTAGTGTATAGTTAGTGTATAGTTTAATACATGGAAGAAGCATGTTTATTCGGTAAGCTTACACCGAAGGTTATCGAAAAATTTCGGAGTTTTTGTATTTTACAGTTATTCAAAGGGGTTTAACCAGTAGGGGATTTAAAAAATTGATTTCTTCCACACATTTCAAAATATTTTTCGAAAATTTGAAGTTTATCCGACAATTGTTTCGACATATTTCTAAGATTTTTGAACCAAGTGAAATCGGACGAAAATTAAGGAAAAAAAATTTACGGCAACCTGAGATCGGGAAAATAAAGGGATAATGGGCGTGGTTGAATTTTTAAGGGTTTGGTATAGTTTTCTCGATTTCCGACAAAACTGTAAACCCTTTAAAACAAAGATTTATGGAAATGTTGTAGATGAAGGAAAGGTCTATAACTTTTGTCAGAGGACTTTTCTCGCATAACCTCAAAATGTATGTGAAAAATTTAAATAAACAAGTTTTTTTATTTTTATCTTGAACAAAAATTTTTCCCCTCACGAAATATGGCCGAAACTAATCATTTTCTGATCCAAGCATGCCCTTTTTTATTAAAAATAATATATATTTTCATTATAAATAGCTTTACCGTTAGGAACAAAAGTTTTCGCAATAGCAGAAATTCCTACAGGGTGACTTTACAAATTTAATTATGTTGAAGATGGCGCGTGGACGCCGAAGACATTAAATTTATTTGAAGTTTTTTTTACAATTTTGAATTCAAGTCATCTGGACACATTGCCAGCGTATAAAAGTAAATGTTAGAAATATTCAAAATTCAGTTAAATTAAATTGTTGGCAAGTGCAGATTATATGAAAGTTACTTTATAAAAATGAAGCTACAAAACAAAGCATTTCCAGCATTAATCGCTTCAGTTTTCATGCTCAGTTGTCTAAGTTCCGTTATTCAAGCACGTATTTACAACAAATGTGCGTTGGCACGTCGTCTCTATCGCATGGGTTTGCCTTTTCATGAGCTGGACGATTGGATGTGTTTGATCGAGGGTGAGAGCTCCTTCAATACGAAAGCCATAAATCCATCGAATGTGGATGGCTCCGTCGATTGGGGTCTGTTTCAAATCAACGATCGCTACTGGTGCAAGCCGGCCGATGGACGTCCATCCACTGATTCATGTCGCATGCCTTGTCGTCTCCTATTGAGCGATGATATACGGTTTTCGGTCGCCTGTGCAAAGTATATACGACGCATACAGGGCTTCAGCGCTTGGGTCGCATGGAATAATCGCTGTCAAGGCTATAAGCCGAGTGTGAAGCATTGTTTTGTGCATAGTGGACCGTACTTGAAATGAAGTTGTACGCGATTGTGAATATTTGAATTTAATGTTGTTTCATGTTGTAATGAAAAATGATGTGAATAAATATAAGATGAACCTTCAGACTTTCATTACATCTTTTGCTGGTATTATCTCATACAGCTGACTTAGGAATAATATCATATTTTGTATAATGTATCCTATAGTGTTGATGAACATGCGTGGAATTTGCTACGTTATAATTATTGTTGCTGTGGGAGTGGCAGAAAAGATCTCTTGAGTAATTTAGAGGAATGCTGTCGAGTTGGCAGTCCTTGACCGGCTAAAAATCCCGGTCCATTTCGTTTACGTAAACCCGACTGTCATGGAAACGTTAAAAATCCGGCCCGTTTTGGTTACGTAGGCTTTTCAATCGTTGCAATACAAGAATCCATATTAACTCGATCTTAATATAATAGTAACCTTTAATAACCCATTTACCGCGGAAAATGAGGTTTTGGGTCAATCAGATATGATTAATGGGTTTTATGTACCATATGCTCTGTTGTTGTGGCAGCGACAGAAAGTGTTCCTGAAGAAATTTGGAAGGATGCTGACGGGTTTATTGGCCTTGGATGGATAAAAATCCGATTCCGTTCCGGCTGAGTAGATCGGACTGACGTGGGAATGGTGTCTGATGTGTACATATGTATGTACATATACACATTTCAATTATTTTGGTTTTGAACTATATTCCCGGTTTTAATTAGAACTCGTTTGAGTCCTTGATAATACGATCCTTTCGTCAAATGAATAATAAGGAACTGAGAGCGAATGGGTCTTAATTCCGAACGAGGACTCCGACGACTGTCATGCCAATGGAATTTGAAATAAAATGTATCAAGCAATTGTACGAGCCATAGAAACATCTGTCATAAAGGGCTCTCTGTTAGCTGGCTATGGCAAAAAACGACCAAGAGATGGCGCTCTACACAGTGACAAGAAAACAGCTGATAGTTTGACATTTTGAAGAAGAAAATATTTTGTTTACGAAATAAACAAGGTTTTGCGGATACTATAAAACAATTTGGTGTGGTAAAAAGTAAGCTTAAAATCTATATATATAAAAGAAAATCGTGTTAGTTACAACTATTTGTAACTCAAGAACGGCTGACCCGATTTGACTGAAAATTGGTGGGGAGGTAGTTTAGATCCAGCGAACGGACGTAGGACTCTTTGATTCTTTCTGTTAAAATTCAATACAATTCATTTATACAAAAATTATATTTTAAAACATAAGCATTTGTTCAAAATTACTTACTATTATTATATGCCCTACTTCTTATTTTAAGATGGCTTCAGCATCTAGCAGCTCAGCACGTCACCTCTTCAGCGATAGCAAGAAACGTCTTTGTGATCGTGTTGGCGTTAATGTAAACAATTTGGGATCCGTAGCGCGGCAGATAGTGCGTGGCTCCAAGTCAAATGAGGTAAGCGTGCAAACTATATTCAATTTTAAACAGAAAAAAATAATTTTTCTATTTAACTAATTAGATTTTGGGTCAGAGCATAAAAAACTTCACACAAGTGGACATTGTATCCGATTATAGTAGTCAGAATTTGCATAAAATGCAGTTGATATTACAACATGTTGATTATCAACATGAAATCATGCTTGATAGTGTAAATCATATGGATTACCTGAAGGACCAAGTGACGGCAATGGAGAGATGATTAGAAGAGAGTGGCTGTAGAAATTAAACATGTGCTCGTGAAGCTTTCTACGCCAATTTATTCTATACAAGTTTGTTTACATATGTTATTTGATTTAAATCTAACTTCGAAAAGTATGATTTAATTGTTGAAAAGTTTTTTGGTCGCCTGTGTGTGTTAATTGAATTAAGAAGATTTAAAACAGATAGGAGAAATCAAGGTTCGCGCATAAAAAAATTATTAAAGGAGCGTAGTGGCTTGTTAGCAAGAAAAATTTTAAACTTTTGTGATGAAATGCCAAGATTATGAGAATTTAGGCCAGTGTGTTGAGCTAAAATTAAAAATAAATAGTGTACTTTTCATAGGTATGTGTAGACATATGCGAAAATTCCAATTATGTTACTTAGCTTATTAACTTTTAATTTGTTCAATTTTAAATTTAACTTAGTAGTATGTAAACATTGCTTATGAGTCTAGTCTTAAGTCTTTCATATATAATAATTTTGTATAAATAATAATTTTTAAGTACACAAATGATAAGAAATGCAAAATTGAAATTTAATATATGTTTATAGTAGATATGCTTATAATTTATTATAACTAGCAATTCTGTTATTATAAAAAAGGCACTGCTTTATTCACTTACTATAAATATACTCATATATGAAATATTTTTAATAAATTCATTGATAACACTAATTGAAAAAAATAATCTTGTCTTTTCTATCTCTTATAATAACATATGCTTATATATATGTATTGTATGTATTATATATACATATGTACATATGTATGTATGTAAGTATGTGCTGGAAATCACATCAGCATTTCAACAGTGTTTGTTTACAAACAAAGCTAGCTAAGCAGCTGTAATGCCTTTACGCCACAGATGCTTGCCTGATAAGAACTCAAGGTGCGATGGTAGGACAATAAAGTTTTAGTTATGACTATTTTATTATTTTAAAAAGCAAAATGGAATGAAGAATCCATCGTTTTTGAAAAGTTGAAGTAGTAGTGAAGACACTTGAGGTCTTGCTATTCTCGACTTACACATACCACCTGCGTTTAGCAAACCATCATCATGGCTTCTGAAAAGTGCATAGCACCACTACAGCACTTAGCATCATAAACACCCAGATAGGTAAAGGCACTTGAAGCCTGCTATTCTCGACTTTCACTTACCGAAAGCTATTTATAGAGTCAAGCACACAACGATACTTGAGGGCATCGAAAAATCTACGTTGGCTTCAGGGGTAAAGAGTTGGACTATGAAATACCTGAGCGATCAAACATCATTCGTACTGTATCGAGGTAAAAACTCAAAATTGAGAAGAATTAAACATGGGATTCCACAGTCCCTCTTCGTTGCTGTTTAACTTCTATATATCGAAATCCCTGAACAACCAGGGGGTATTTCTATCACCTCGTACGCTGGTGACTGCATGATAATGTCGTCGGGCAATGGAGAATCTCCGACCTTTTTCGCTTCCTCTCTAAGGCTCCCTACGGAACCTAACACACTCCCCCACTAAATCTACAGCGACCACATTCACAAACTGGATGAAGGAGTACAGACTTGACCGTACTATTGCAGTCGATGGCGTTAAAATTCCGACTGCGATTATTTCCAAAGTACAGAACCACAACGAAACCCTCAAGTCGATAGTCGGCAGCACGAGAGAAAAAGTAAAGAAAAGTAGTTGGGAGCACACAAAGCAATGGGCCGGCCGGTCCTTAACTACGCCGTACCAATATGATCGCCTGGATGAAGTGAAATGCAGACGATGAAGCTTCAGACATGCCAGAACACTCCGGACTATAACGGCATGCCTCTTGGTGTCTCCTATTGAACATCTACACAGTGAGGCCTGTAAAAACTACCCCCGTAGTCACTTGCTTGAAGCGGAATCGCCTTCCAGGAGCGTCAAGAGGTACTTCGCCAACTACGTCGATGACGTAAGACCATAACTGCTTGAACTTGTTTACCATTTAACTCAAATATAGGTTAGGTTAGGTTAAAAGGTCGTCCATAAGAAGAATCTTACTTGGTCAGCTTAGCAGGTCGGTCCGTTGTGTCTATAAACTGCTATATACTGAATCATAAGACCCTTACAGATCGACAAAGCGCTTTGAGCCTGTCACCAATTTGTTGAGACGGCTAATATCAGTTTCGGCTATGTTTCTTGGTACGCCGAATTTAAGGTTTCAGCCAATATAGCTAAAAAAACTGAAAAATTGAAAACTTCACAAATTTAACGTACCTAACTCGTATCTTAGATTATGTTTGCCGAAGTACACCCACATAATTCTATGTTGTAAAGATAGTAGCAGCTGCTTGGAGGTCAATATCATGTAAACTAAGCAAGTTCATTGTACTAGATTTGTAACGCGGAGGCCGGGCGTATTAGCTCGTATAGATAAGCCTAAACATTTGGCCTCATCATAACTGTAAACTATGTACACAGTTGTTTTTGGTTAGAACCGGCGTATATATAAGAGACACCACATTAGCCAGCGTTTGAATCTTAAGAAGCATCTAAAATGAACGACCGCGCTTACAAGTCTACAATCTTACTGCTGCTGAGCATTGTAATGCACTCCACGGCTGAACACAACATAGCAGCAGCAACAACGAAGCGGGCTCCAAGGCAGTTAGAGAGTTCCGTTGGACGCATTGTGGGCGGCTACGAGGCACAAATATCACAGTTTCCCTATCAAGTGTCCATCCAGCAGGAAGGTGTCCACCGCTGCGGTGGCGCCATTTACAGCGCAACGATTATAGTGAGCGCTGCACACTGCTTCGAATTGTGGGATATGCCGGAGTTGTTTGCCGTGCGCGCCGGTTCGTCGGAGCACGAGCGCGGTGGTGTATATTTGCCGGTACGACGCATTTTCGTACATCCGCATTTTCAGCCTACTAACGGTATTAGCGATGACATAGCAGTGTTGGCGTTGACATATTCACTACCGTTTAGCGTAAATATTCAACCGATACTGTTGGCTTCAAGCGCAGATATGGCAGTTGCATACCATACGGTATACTTTGTGAGCGGTTGGGGTACCGTTATGGAGGATTCGCGCTTGAGATCGCCACGTTTGCGCTTCGTAACTGTACAGCAATTCGAACAGCGCTCATGCGAAGCCGCTTACAGTAGCACCGTGCGTGTAACCGAGGGAATGTTGTGTGCCGGTGCGCTGGGTGGTGGGCGTGATAGCTGTAAGGGAGATTCCGGTGGACCTTTGGTGGGCTATGCGCGTGGGCGATATGTGTTGATGGGTGTGGTGTCGTTCGGCATCGGTTGTGGAAGACCGGGTATACCCGGTATTTATACACGTGTTGCAGAGTACAAGGACTGGATTGAGTTGGCGGCGAATCAGATTTGAATTGGTAGTAGTTTAAGAGGGGTTAAAATTTCAAACAATTAAATATAAGAAATGTATTTCTGTAAGACAGCTTAAGTTATGTTAGATGTTCTTATAGTTTTGATTAGATTCTAAAATAAGATCTTATAGTTCTGATTAAAAAATAAAGTGAGGTTATGTTGCCAAAAACTATTTCCTATTTTTAGAAACTGTCTCGTATGTTTTCGGTAGAATCTTCAAGTATTTTGCTGAAACAACAACTATAGACCTCGATAACTTTGAACGAACCCTATTGTCAGTGCCGCTGAATACCGGGTCGGGATTCAAATGATTGAATTTGCGTTTCTGTCTCGAGTCGATCGAGTCGATTTCACTTCTGTTGGGCGGCAGGTTACAAAGGAAAAGAGATAGCGGACGGGATTACCAAGAATGGTGTACTGCTGTCATCCAACAATTACCTTATCGACGATCTGCACCAGAGCATGGGTAGGAAGGATAAAAATCGATGGAACGATCTATCGGGCTCAAAAATTAACAAAGTTCCTCTTCACTCTTAGTATAAGAGATGAAGGAACATGATTGGAATACTCACTGATCATAGTCTGATGGCGGCATATGCTTACAGAATGGGGCTGACAGATCCAGGGATACAATGGAGCATTTTTTGTCCACTTGTCTCGACCTAGCAAAACAACGCTTAAAACAATTGGAGCCCTACGATATGAGACACTGGAAGAGGTATCGGTACTGAGGCCGCAGAACCTAATGAAATTCGCTGGCATCCTGAAGTGTGACTACTTCTCATAAACGACGTAGTGGTACTACATCTGGTATGGGCAAAGACTAAAACTGGTGTATACTTGTACATGGCACACCAGGTTTTTTTCGCACCAGTCTATTCAACGACTTATAGTGTTCACTTAACTTTTATTCTTTCATAAAATTATAGTTTAAATTGTTTCGCCAATTGGCTTGATGGTCAGCTCATGGACTTGCACATTTGGTGGAGTCTGTAGACAATAGATCAAGGCATCAGCAATATCCTCCGGTTTGAGATAGGGCATACTCGCAAGCGCCTTACGAGATTCACCAACGTGAATCTCCGTATCCACCAAGCCAGGGCTGATACTCTAAAATACATATATGTATATATGCATATATATATTTGATATACTATACACACAAAGTACAGAACGCATTCAGCGCGTACTCAACTTACCGTTATTTTCACTTTTGTCTGCTGATCCAAGAATTCCTGTCGATAGACCTCAGTTAAGGCGGTGACTGCGAATTTTGAAGGCGGATAAACATTAACTTTGGTATTCGGAAATATCGGCACCCTGTGACCACAGATGCTGTTAATCAAAAAGACATGCCCGTCATCGCCCTGCGCCTTCATCGAACGGAATGCCTCACGTGTGCATATAATCACGCCAAGAATATTGGTGTCGATTACATCACGTATATCTTGTAGATTTTTTGGCTGCAGTAGAGACGTGCTGGTGCGTGCAACACCCGCATTGTTGACCAAAACAGCAATGGGGCCATATGAGCGCTCAATCTCTGCAAAGGCTCTCACAACTTGCTGTTCATCGGTGACATCACATTTAAGTGCATGAATGCGTTCCCTTGCTTCGTCTTCCACTTCATCGCGCAGTGATTCGATACGTTCTACGCGTCGCGCCAAGCCCACAGTCACCATACCGTTACTAGCGAGATATTTTACAGTAGCGGCGCCAATGCCGGAGCTGGCACCGGTGACCACAGCAACACGATTCGACCAACGCTCCATTGTATTTGAATTGCTCGAAGGTATTTTTGCTCCAGCTTACCTATGAGTTGTTAGCGCTAACGTATCGGGAGAGCGAGATGTCAACTGTGTACTGATAAGTTATAACAACTCGTTTGGGTGAGTATATATGTTTTTTTTTTTAATTCTTAATTCACTGGCGATCACAAAAAAGTATACAGTTTTTATTCTCTTGCAACATGCTGCTGCAGAGTACAATAGTTTTGTCCACCTAACGGTTGTGCTACTATATATGTATCAAATAAAAGTAATCGAGATAGAAGCTGAACAAAAGTTGGTTTGAAAATATCGAACCTTCTTGGAACTTGGCGTTAGCCTTTGATTTAACTTACCATCAGAGAAAATAATCTAGAGGCGTTAAATCACATGATCTTGGCAGCCATTCGACTGGAGCAATTCTCGAAGTTAACGAGTCGCCAAACTTTGCACACAATGTGTCCATGTTATGACGTGAATTATGAGGCGGCGCACCGTCTTGGCGAAAGTAGAGATCGTTCTCCCGATTTCATCAAATTCTGGAAAAAAAGTCGGCCAACATCATGTTATAACCCTCGATATTGATGAGAGCTGCATTTCCGGCCTCATTTCGAAGCAAATACGAACAAAAACCAAACTCTATAAGTCACTCATTATTCCAGATTATTATTTCCGTTGGAAAGACCAGATGGAGCAGGACTTGGCCTGGCTTGGAATCTCCAATTGACGCGACATTTCAAAAACTTATAAGTATTTACGTTGAGAGCTGGTTTGACAGCTTTGCCTCTAGGACAATTCATAACACCAAAAAAAACACCCTTTATAAATTAATATACATTTTGAGTATATAAATAATGTTTTATATAAATATGATAGGTCTTCTTATATTTTTTTTATATTTATTTAGTTTCTATACAATTCCTCTAGCATTTCCAATGTGGGCAGCACTGTGGATAGGGTTTACTCAGATCCGCCGGTACGAAATTACAATTTTTGGGCGCATAAGCGTTGGGGCAGCTAAAATATATTGATATATCTGGTTCAGTATAAAAATCATTCTTTTTAAAATTGCTTACGCTTTAACTTCGAAATCGTCATAGCTGGCGCCTTTACAGACGATTTGGCTGCATTTACCAGCCACCGCCTTAGTTTCACCTTTTTTCAGTATCGTGCCATACACATCGCAATTGGCTGTTGGAGAATATTAAGTTGTTGTATAAATATTTATAATAGAAAAATGATAAGTTAATATTACAGAGAGACCGCAGTGAGTAATTATATCTACACACTTATATAATAGTTTACTAATTTACACTTTTAATTGTTTTTATTTGATATTTTTGCTCACCATTCACACTTATCAGCAGTAAATATAGCGAAAGCACAAATAAACACACTCTTAGTAACGGCATTTTGTTTTATCTTGAGACTATGGACACACGTAACGCTCAGCTCGGTATACACGCCACTTTGATTTGAATTAAATATTTGGATTGCTTGCAAGTACCTTAAACGGCTTTGCACAACTGAACGGTTTCAATTAACATAGAGCTTTACCTAAACGTTGCTCATCCGCAGTGAGCGATCTTGTTTTGTTTATTAAGTAGATTTAAGAAAAACCCCCATCATTTCTGCGAATTTCGCTAATTATGAGCATTCTTACATGACTTATGAGCGCTTAAAGAAGCTTCTTTGTGATATATCTTTACAAATGTAGGTATATACATTAGGGTGGTACTTGTGTAGAAGAATGAACATCTATTTTGCAAACAACTGTTTGCATAATAAATCTCTGAGTGTACTTACATTAGGGTAATTCTTAAATATACGGTTTAAATTTTTATTAAATTTTTTATTTTTATAATAATAATAAAATAAATAGGGTGGTCCTTACATATAAAAATGCAAAATTAATATTTTGACCCTTCTAAATTAATATTAAAACTTAAACGATTTGCCTATTTTGGGCATTAGGAACAAAAACAAGTCAAAATGTTAACTTTAGCTGCATCGAAGCCAAAGGGTGATCCATTTCGAGGTTCCCTACTACAGAAACTTCAAATTTGATGGAGAATGTTCATTATCATTCGAAAGAACATTCTTTGACATTTATTTTCTGAAGATTATCTCTTTCAAATGTTGACCGCGGCTACGTCTCGTTGGTCCATCCATTGAGTCCAATTTTCGATAATTCGTTCGAACATTTCGACTAGTAACTGGCGAATGACACACGTAATGTTAATTGTCCGCATAGACTTTCGACTTTACATATCCCCACAGGAAGAAGGCATAACGGTGTGATATCACACGATCTTGATGGCCAATCGATCGGCCCAAAACGTACTCAGCGAAGTGTTCTCTTAATAAATCCATGGATTAATGTGATGGGTGAGACGTGTCGATTGAATTTCTGGATGAAATGGCAGCTCTTGAATTTCTTCAGGTTGTCCTTCGTGCCAAAATGTCTCGGCGGCTCATCGCTTGACAAAATCTGTGTTGAAAACGTCGGATCTTCTTTTCAAGAGCCCGTAGAGCAAAGCGATGCCGCTGAAATGGTCGAGCGGCTTCAGTTCTAGTAAGCAGTATTTTGTTTGCTTTGAATTTAAGGTCTTTGACGTAAAATGCGCCAAGTCGTTCCATACGTCAGTCCGAGTTGCTGCGAACGTGGTCTATTCGGCCGTATATTATCCAATAATGAATGATCTTGATTTTGATCAGTTAGTTTGTATGGCTATGTGCTATAGTGATCCGATCTGAAAACTTTCTTCAGAGATTGCACCATCACAAGTCCAAGTCTTAGGCAATAGTTCATGCCAAATTTCTTGAAGATATTTCAATTTTTACGGATCAGTTTGTATGACAGCTATATCTTATAGTGGACCGTTATTGGCGGTTACGAAAAATAAGCAGCTGCTTGGGGAAAAAAGGTGTGTACAATCAAATATACTTTGTTCAGGGTATAAAAGAGGGTTAAATAGATACATGCGGACTTGTGAAGATATACCTACATTGTCTTCAATATGAACCTGAACTTATGTTGTTAATTTTAACTCTATTAAGGCCATTTAAATAGTTGAGTAAAAAAAATGCGCATTTGCTTTTTTGGGATCCACCCTAATGTGTAAATTTATATGTATAACTGAACAAAACTAAACCGCATCTCTCTCTATGCCGAAATTGATAACCTCTATGCCGCTTAGCAAAAATAAAATATTATTTTCATTAATTAGAAATATTGATAATATGCATCTTCTTATATATTTAACGATTAAATACAGTAGTGGTCATTAATTTAAATACATACATATATTAAAATCTGTATTAACTATAAGTATTGAGTAATTTATGAAACATAACACGTCTGGCCTTTTGCGTAATTTATCTCTGAAAATAACAGTTAAAAGTTAAGCACTTCGACTAGAGACTTTAATGGACCTCAGACTCAAGTGTGTTATACAACTTAAATTTCATACCCTGTACAATATTGGATGTAGTATACCAAACTTAGTTTAGAACAGCTCAATTATTTCCAAAAACTTTACTTCTGCGGCCAGTTCTGAAGTTAAAAGCTTCTAACGGGTTTTTTAATAGGGACACTACAAAAGTAGACTGATAGGCAAAGCAAACGATGCCATAATTTTCCCGCTCTTTCGACATTTCTCTACGGTAAGGTTTGCCATTTAAACATGGAAGGATATACGATCCAACAACGAGTCGAAATGATTAAAATTTACTACGTAAATTCGGAGTCAGTGGCCTCAACTTTAAGAGCGCTACGTCCAATCTGTGGTCGTCATAATCGTTCTGTCAGATCTACAATTGAGCGTGTGATGAAAAAGTTGAAACAGTACAAAATGTTCCCGTGTCTGTGAGACAAAGAAGTGTTCATAGTGTCGAGAATAATGCTGCCGCTAGCGCATCAATTGAGGAAGATCAAAATCAGTCTCTCCCACGTCGTTCTCAAGCCTTGGACAGCTCTCTGTGACGTCGTTGTGGCGAATTTTTCGAAAAGATCTTGGCCTATATCCTTACAAGATTAAATTGACACAAGAACTGAACTGAAGACCACCAGAATCGTCGTATGTTCGTGAATTGGGGTGAGAAACAACTTGAAAATGATCTGGATTTATATCGAAAAATCATCTTCAGCGATGAAGCTCATTTCTGGCTGAATAGCTTCGCCAATTAGCAAAATATGCCTTATCGGTCCGGCAGCCAAAGTTTGGTGAACGTGTTACCTCACGAAATGGCTCAGTCAATTGAACGCCTCGGTCGTGCGGACTATTAGACTATCTCCTGTGCAGCTACGTCAAGTCTATGGTATATGCCAACGAGCCAGCGACGATTTATGAACTTCGTATCAATATCGAACGTGAAATTGCTGCTGGACTTTTATCTATTAAAAACGTATCGTAAAAGTTAGTGCAAGACTCTTTAAGCTGGACTCTGGAATTCAAAACTTAATGAATGCGTTAAAAGTTAGTCCAGAGATGTTTCCCTCTCTAGCAAAGTAGTATTTGGAAGGAAAGAACTGGTTGAGGCCAAACACGAAAAACTAAGCATGTCTCTTTAGATCTTCCGATTGAGCTCAAAGATTTTTATTCAAGTAATTGAATGTCACGAAAGCTAAGATCATCTCAGATATAATTAAATAAATATTTATTTGTTGCTGTAACAACTGTAAGTCGTTAAAATACAATATTAACGACAATCTTAACGTGTGTGTGATTAAAAGCATCAAATTCAGCGCATTGATCGTCTTATGTGTGAAAGGTGAACAACCTACTGACGCTAAGCCTAAACAGCACGTGGGTATTTAAGATTACTTTGCATTACCCTGACCTGAGTATTGAATTACACTTGTCTAAATATTATGGCTTCTTTAAAATGTTCACTAATATTACAAGTGTTACAAAATTTTGATGCTAAAACGGCAGATAAAATTACATACAAGAATTTCTTGTTTCTTAAAGAACACACAAATATTAGTAATTGCAGAAGAATTACAAATACTCTACAAATATACCAATTTACTTTGGTGTCACTAAAAGTGATCGCAGCGATACAGTTTCCATTTCCATTTTTTGTGCGTTCGTGCGAGACCAAGCCGATCAACCTATGTATGTTATTAGAGTGAAGTGAGTGTAAGAGGAGAACTTAGCTGGAAGAAACCTAGTTTTTCACAATAAACAGTTGGCATAACGGATTTACTTTTGCATTTATTTCATGTGATCATGCCCAAATTGCGCTGGACGATCTAAAAGCTTTTCTCCATAAGCTTTTTGAGTACCTGAAACTGAAAGAATGGACCAAGTGATATTTGAGAGAATGCTAGTTTAGGTTAGAGCAACTACAGGAATACTATTTATCTCTGGTAACTCATTTGCAGGATGAATAGTGGTAGCGAAAATCAGTTAAAAACTCCAATTAAGAAACTCGAAACTGGTCGTACCTACTTAACTACTCTGTTTCTTAACTCACCTGACCATTTATGTCATCTAAAGATCGATGTCAAGCATTTTTACTGACTGCGTCTTAATACCGACTGTTTTGTTATAGATACTTGAGGTTAGTTGGTACTCCCTTAAAATTTACAACTCGTTTATGCATAATTTCATTCTAAAGAGTCTTTAGAGCTTTCTTGCGCGCCTTAATGCGTAAAGAGTTTGTGGCCTTATAGCTTTAATGACTTAAAAGCTATTACGACTTCGGGGCTTTACTGATTTTGGAGCTTCAGTGCCTTAAGAGCTTTAATGTTTTTGGTGACTTAATGCTGCTGTAAAAGCTTTTCTGACCTCAGTGCTTTAATAATTTATAACTTTTGCGAAAATGGCAAAAATGTATTCGGTGAAATACAGGGCTTGTGCGGAAGATGATGAGAAGTTGGAACATTATCTATGCCCCGCAGTCAGCTGTATGGGAAAGGATATATTCTACGGCTTCTTATATTCTAATTTAAAAGACATTGGACGGCTGGGGTGGAAAAGAATCGGGTCCTTTACCAAATCTACAAAGTTGCTGAATAAGGCTTAGATTGGAAAAGAATCAGTACTTTTACCGAATCTACAGAGCTGCTGGATAAGGCTTAAAGTGTTTACCTCCCTGGGGCACAATGCTCCTAACGTTGGCCTAAGTGCGACCACCTGCGGTCCAGCGTCTATGCGTCTCCGTTTTGAATCGACCAACCAACCATAACTTTTGCTGTCTTCGGAGCTTTACTGTTTGAGGAGCTTTTGTGCTTAATAAGTTTTGGTAATGAGTTTGTGCTCTCATGTGCTTTAGTAATTTATAAATTTTTCTTTCTTCGCCGCTTTCATGTTGAAAGAGTTTTCGTGCTTAATAAGCTTTGTTACATCAAATAGTTAAAACGAAAGTTGTTTTGCTACTTTAGAAGTTTCAGAGCTTAAAAAATGCTATATTGAGTAATTTTGTACCTTCAGCGCTTTAGTAATTTACTAAGTTTACTTTCTTCGAAGCTTTAATGTTCGAAAAGCTTTCGTGCTTATTAAGTTTTGATATAATAGTATGACATTTAAAGCTTAAGTTGTTTTATTACTTTAAAAGCTTTTGCGCAGTAAAACCTTCAGAGCTTAAAAAAATTAAGAGCTTTAACGATTTAAAAGCCTTCGTGCTTAGTAAGTTTTGATATTATATGATATTAAAGCTTAAGTTGTTATATTACTTTAAAAGCTTTTGCGCAGTCAAACTTTAGAGCTTTTAGTGCCTTAACGATTTAAAAGCCTTCGTGCTTAGTAAGTTTTGATATTATATGATATTAAAGCTTAAGTTGTTATATTACTTTAAAAGCTTTTGCGCAGTCAAACTTTTAGAACTTAAAAAAATGTTGAGCTTTAAAAGCTCTCTTACTACAGAAATCATGTGCTTTAGGAGTTTGAGTTTTTTAGGAGCAGCAGTACAGCCTTCGGTGTTTGAAAACTTTAATATCTTTAAAGCTTAAAAGCTTTAGTACTATAGAAAATCATGTGATTTTGGATGTCTAGTGCTTTAGGTGTTCTTGTGCATTAGGAGTTCTTGTGTTTTACTAGTTTGAGTTCTTTACGAGTTTTATTGCTCGACGAGCTTTAGCGCTTTATGAATTTTAGTACTCTAGAGCTGAGTACCTGTATGTCTTTGCTTTAGTACTATAGAGCTGAATTGCTCAAATGTCTTCCAGTTTCCTTAAATAAATCCAAAAAACGTGTAGTTTTCAAGGGTTAACAGCGTCATAAACTGATTTGCTCAACTTTGTAGAAGAACCTATAAAGAAACATTCTAATAATTTAATTGTTTTTGTTACAAAATTGTTTATTCTCGAACACTCACCGGAATGACTCATTCATACTAAGTTAATTATATGTATATTGTCATAAATAAAATAAACAATAAACTGAAAAATTTATTAAATGATTACGAGGCATAAATATACCGAAAGAACGAAACTTAACATTCGACATTTATTATCGCATTTCTTAAAACGTAATCTGTAAAGTGTGAAATTAAAATTTTGAATGAACAAAACAAGTTTCGCAGCATCTTCGCATTGACTTAGACGCTAAGTCACAGAGCGTTGAGGCGAACCTGAAAACTCATGTACTGCTATAATACAACTTAAACGGCTCATCGTGCTTGGCAAAAGCTTCAATCAATCAATGTTAATATGAGTCTAACTACAGCTTCGAAGCTTCAAAGCAAAGGTGCTTTACTGAGCTGGTGACGTTTGTTTGTTGGGCATACATATGTACGGCGATACAAATATACATGAGTAAGACATTCATAAGTAGTGAATCGGTTGTACAAATCCGTTACAAAGCTACAAAATACCGGTTTTCCGAACTTCAAAAAAATAAGCAAAATTTCGTATTTCATTTTCTTGTTTTGCTAGTGTGTTTTCGTCGCTGTTATTAAGCTTAAGCGAGTGTTTATTAAGGCGAGTTTTTAGTAGCGTACAACATTTGCGGACGTACACAACTTGCCAGCAAGCTTACGCGTTGTCAAAGTAGAAATTATCGCCGATTGCATAAAGAAATAACGAAAATCTTACAAACTTCGCGAACTTTAACTTTTGTGTAGCAGAAAAATCGATTTAGTGTGCGCCATAATGAAATTGTTTATTAAGCTGGTGAGACTCTTGCGCCGTAATAACTTAAAATTTCCTCATAAAACAAAAAAATAAACATAAATAACTGCAATTCCACGCATGCGCAAGTAAACTAATTTGCATTTTCATATTTCTTTCATTTATTTCCATTTCGCACGGAAAATAACAACGAAAATAGGTCGTCGTTGCTGCCGCGCTCGCTTGCGCACGCGCCGATGTCTCGCACATACTACACCAGGGCGGCTATACCACAACAACACCACAGCCAGGGCCACCTAATCCGTATGTCTTCAGCTATCAGGCTGGCCGTGCGCCAGGTCATGTGGATCGCCAGCATACCGAGGTCTCCGATGGCACGGGTGTGGTACGTGGCGCCTTCTCCTATGTGGATCCGAAGAATCAATTGCGCACCGTACAATATGTAGCCGATGAGCATGGTTTCCATCCGCAGTTGAGTCACGAACAGGAGGATACCGAGGCGGTGAAGCAGGCGAAGCGCAAGCATTTTGCGCTCTACAATCGCATTGCGCAAGAACATGCCGCCGAGGGGGTGAACGGCGCACCGAATGTAAGTTTGGCACGCCTAACATTGACGCTGCGCTGCAAGTCGTGCCTAGTTGGACAGTTGCCGCGTTGTTTTCTTATGACGGCAATGTCAACAGCGTGCACGACTTGCTGCCTAATTAAATTTCATTTTTTAATTATTCAAAATTTATTCAAAAAAATGTTGTTTATTTTACATTTTTAATGCAAATTAGGCTGCCTATGCCGCTGGGCCGCGCAACACCGAGGCTGTCGCCTATGCCACACACAAGCATCTGAGTGAATTCGAGCGCATTGCTGCGGAACATGCGCGCATGCGCGCCGAACTGGAGGCGCAGCGCTTGAACAATCCACAGGATGATGGCCAGTACCATGGCGAGGAGGAGCAATATCAGCACTACTAAACTCGAGTCGTATTCTTTAGTTCGCTTGTACATAATATGTTTCACTTCAGTTCTACGTAGTTAAATGCCTTAGTAATTTGCTTTTGTGATTTTCGTGTACCAATCCCCTTAGCTGCAATGTGCATGTGTAGTATATATGTATTTGTAATATGTTTGGCTTGCCAATAAATGTTTGTTGCGCCGCAACAATATGCTCAAAAGCTTCCAAATATTTGTGCGAAATTATTTGTGTAAGGAATTGTAGAGTAGCGATAAGCATCTCCAACGATACTAACACTACAGCAGGTCTATTTTTTTTGTGTAAAATCACGTACGCGGGAAATATTCTACGGTTCATTCTGCACAACTTTGCCGAAGAGACTATTTGTCTAAAACCGGTTTCAAGTCAGCGATTTTTCAAGCAAAGTTTTTCGGGGTTAAACAAATTTTTCAACAGTTTTTGTGATATCTAAATGAAATTTAGTATTTATGTCGGTGCATTTTTATATTCTACTGATCAGATCGGACAACTATATCACATATCTCTTATACGATCGCTTATTCTGATTTTTGAACTTCTTTTTTTCGTTTTTTTAGCTCCCTGTAAATAAACCCTCACTAGTTTACATATTCGAGTAAATATTTAATTACTTACAAGTGGCAATCACGTTGTTTAATCAGCTTGATTATTTTTATACTTGAAGTTTTTTATACTTGGAGTGATTTGTAGTAGCAGTGAGTAGGTCTTTCTTATCAACTATTTTTTTAAGAGGCACACTCAGTGTGAAATTAATAAATATAGTTAAAAGAAAACCAAAGGGCACGCTCTTAAAGCACATCAAATTAAAAAGTGAAATATTACTACTAATATAACTTGAAAACAAGTAAGAAAGACTAAGTTCGGGTGCAACCAAACGTTTTATACACAAGCAAGTAGCATGAATCAAAGACAGAGAAATACTGTAAGATGTAAAACGTCAACCAGAGGATCGGAAATCAAGAAATTTCATATATTGAGTAGTCGAAAAAGTCTTTTCGTATTTTGCCTTACCATATAGTTTTGGAAAGGTGAGATTTTAAGCTTCACTTAACCAAAAAAAGTTAAAGTCGGGGAAGGTGGGAAAAAAGTTACAGCTGTTCAAAAATGAGTGAAAATAATGAAGAAATTCGCTATATTTTGAAATTTTTGTATAAAAAAGGGAAGAATGCGACGCATTGCCATATATAAAAATTTGTGAAGTTTATATATTGTAGATAATGCTGCCTCACTTCGAGTAGCACAACAATGGTTTGTTCGCTTTCGTTCTGGAAATGCTGCTTGTAGAAATTGTAAATGCTGAACAATTGAGGAGAAAGTGCCTGGATATTTTCAATTTACCATTCATACAATTTTCACAACTTGCTTCCGTCAAGACTTTTAGCCTTACCGCATGGATGCCGAGAATAAGAACACCTGCCATATTCAGCAAGATGAACTTTGACAAGGGCGAAACTGACAAAAAGTCAGTGCAGATCCAACTCAACAAATTCCGATTTTAACGGGCATGGGTGTTCTCTTGGCTAGATAATCGGCTTTGCAGTTGCCAGCGATTTCGCCATGACCGGTCACCTAAACGAGCCTGGAGATGAAGTTGCTTCATGCTATTTCTACTATGGACATACATTTCTTGACTTTAAGCGCACCGTTAGCGAGCGAACTTCGGCATGTCCTTCATATAGCCGGCAACTCTGAGCCTTAGAGCGCATTTCGCAACAATATATCTGGCAGCAGTGCCTACTCGGTTGAAGACTTGGGCCTCCAAGTGAGAGGCGCGTTGTGGTCCTTTACCTTTTGGTAAATAAAACTATTTAATCGTTTTGTTTGGGTTCACTCCTAAGCCGTGTTTCTATTCGCTCAATTTGATATCACGTGAGGGTTGGTCTAGACAACAATAATACAATAACTCCAAGCACTTCTTTCAGAAGTTCTTATGGAGTACAAATGATGCCAAATTACTTTTTGACGAATGGAATTAATCAACAAGCTATCAATAACTAGAAAATATTGCATAAATTTATAGGCCAAGAAATAATACATATTATAAATTTGAAAAATCAAGAAAATCATACCATACTTTTCATATCATACTCTATATACAAGTACATTCTTTTCTTATTGCATAAAAGGATATAAAAAGTTCATTTCCCTGATTAGTTTGATGGCGGTCACTTGTGCCTAATATGAAAAATTTCTTCGGAGACCACAGTGTTGCCTTAGACAATAGCCGTCAAATAAATTTTTTTCGTATAAAATCATAATTCCGATCGTTCAGTTTGAATGGCAGCAATATGCTCTAATGGTCCGATATCGGCGGTTCCGAAAATGAGCAGCTTCTTGGGGAGTAGAAAACGTGTGTAAAATTTCAGATCGATATCTACTATACTGAGGGTAGTTCACGGATGGAGATGGCTAAATCGACTCACGTCGCATACAAAATACATCTTATGCAAGAAGACTCTCGAACTTCCTTCTCCGACGTTCCTGAGCTAAATTTTTTCAGCGATGACTCCCATTTCTGACTGACTGGGTATTTAAACAAGCAGAAATGCCGCATTTGGGACAAAGAGCAACGTGAAGAGGTTAAAAAGTTGCATTTCATTCAGAAAAAAACAACGGTTTGGTGTAGTTTGTAAGCCGGTGGAATCATCGGTCCATGTTTCTTCAAAAATTATGCCGGTGAGAACGTAACCGTCAATGGCGACCGTTATCGCACTATGATAACTGACTATTTGATGCCTGAAATTCAACCTCGAGATTTCAGTAATATTTGGTTTCAACAAGACGACGTCACTTCCCACACATGGCATCAATCAATGGATTTATTGAGAGAACACCTCGGTCAGCAAATAATCCCACTTTTTGAGCCGGTCGAGCACCAAAATCGTGTGATAAAAGTGGGGAAGCTCGAAATGGATTACCATCTATATACTTTGTTGTTTCCTTTTTGAGTTACAAAATTAATAAGAATATACCGTGTTCAGGGTATACAAAATTTTTAATGATTTCAGTTATCTTTCTTATAGCAGCTCTTCGGTTACTATTTAAATTTGGCAAAAATATGTGTTTTTTAGAGTAAAGTTGTGCCATATCAATATCGCCAGTGCCTTTATGGTGTATTAAATTCGTAATTTAAGCTTACAAGGAAATAAGCAAAACAAAAAGGACAATAAAAAACACTTGTAATGGAATAATAGTGATGAAAGAGTATTAAACGTTTGCGTTCTTGCATTATTATTATATATATATTTCTCTTTTTGTGCAATTTAAAGTTTACGAGGCGAAAACTTTTGTGTTTCACCACTGCGTTTTGCCATTGCAATCATTTATGCTGCGGTCGAGTTGTTGTTGTTGCATTTTTATGCGGCTTTTATGCAGCGCATACACTATATCTATATATATGTATATAGTAACGGTATTTTGATATACCTACATATATATTTGGCAATATTTTTTACAGCATTTAAATTGAGGTGAGCGAAACGATTTACCAAGAAGTTTGCGGCCAAGCAGCTGCATTGCACCGTTATCCTTTGTATGCACGTACAATTTTTTCCGCCATTTTCAGCAGCAGCATACCGCTGTCCTTAGTGTATACAGCGTCTGTTGGCGTTTGCGTTGTTGTTGCTGTTTCTGTTGTTTGTTGGTGTTTGTTGTTGCCGTTGTTGTGGGTTTCTGTTGCGCATTCACAGTTCCGGTTAGAGCGGAATTGCGCTCCAATACGCCATAATAGCACGTAAAGTGTTGCGCATTGCCGCTGCCACGCGCGCAAACGCCCCCTTTCCTTTCACCCTGCATGTATATGTGTGTGTGTTTGTATGTAGTTGCTTTCGTACAACCGTTATCGCCATGCAGAATCGTTAGCGCACCAAACACTTGCATGCGTATATCTGCTATAATACGTATATGAGCGAAAAGAGCATAAAAAGCTGCATGGCGTACATTTTTGTGGCAACCAGCAGCGTTTTTCAACCATATTGCTTCTACTTTTTTCTTGTGCAACATCAACCGCAGCAGTGAAAAGTTGCAAGTTGAAGGATTTAACTTATTTGCAGCATTACTTTTATAGCACTTTTATTATTTGTTGCTGTTGTTGTAGTTTTACAAATTATTTTTTGAAGAATTTTTATGAAATTTGGCGGCTTGCATATCTTTAGTTAGTAGCAGAAGCTCTTAGTTGAAAAAAAAATATATACATATATGTATATACAAGTATATATTTGTCGAAGTCAAATCGAAGACAAATTTGTTTAAATTATTGAGAATATTAAAAGCATAGTTGCTTAAGTGAGTAGCTTTTGAAATGAAAACTTTTCAACTTTTCTTCATTTTCGCTGTTTGGCGCTCATTGGAGATTCAAAGTTTAGCCAGGCTCTTCTCCATCTGGACTTTCCAACGGAATAGAGGTCTTCCTCTTCCTGTGCTTTGTTCGTTGGGTATTGCGTCGAATACTTTCAGAGCTGGAGTGTTTTCATCCATTTGAACGACATGACCTAGCCAGAGTAGCCACTGTCTGTTAATTCGCTGAACTATGTCAATGTCGTCATATATCTCGTACAGCTCATCGTACCTTCGACTGCAGTATTCGCATCCGCCAATGTGCAAAGAACCATAAATCTTTCGCTGAACCTTTATCTGGAGAACTATTAAAGCCGACTCGTCAGATGTTGTCATTTTCAACGCCTCTGGGTCTGAGTTTGGTTTTTGTTCGTCGAGAGTGGACTTTACTTATCAGTCTACTCAGTTTAAGTAACACCTGTAGGCGAGAGTGATACTGCGTTGGACTTCAAGGCGGTGTTGATGCTGGTTTTAAGATTGACGAAATTATCTACGACTTAAAAGTTATGTCTGTCAACGCTGAAGTGTAAGCCAAGTTGCGAATGTGAAGACTGTTTGTTTGGCGACATCATCTTGTTCTCGTTCACAACTAGACCCATACTCTTCGCTTTCTTATACGTTCTGAAGAAAGTAGAACTAACGGCGCGGTTGTTGAGGTCAATGATATCAATATTATCGTCGTACGTCAGCAGCTGTACACTTTTAAAGAAGATTGTACCTTCTTTATTAAGCTCGTATTATTTTCTCCAGGAGTAGATTTAAGAAGTCGCACGATAGGGAGTTGCTTTGTCTGAAACCTCGGTTTGTATCTATTGGCTCGGAGAGACCCTTTCCGAAAGCGCAGTTGCCCTAGTGACTTTCGTAGGATATGGAAAGAACGAAACAGTCGCATTTCTATTGGAATAAGTACGAAGATCTTTTGCATGATTTCAGCAGCTGGCTGAAATTGAGTGGTAGTAGATTTCTTTTGATATTTTGCGAGTCTGTTGTTCTGCTGGATTTCATGCTACTCCACGGCCTGCTGAGGTTTTCAGTGTTTTCTTTGGCGATATATATATTCACGAAAATAACCTTCTCTCTTCCATCGACTTTAATTATGAAAACGGTGTCGTATATGTATGGGCTCTAGGACTTCGGGCGATCCAATAAGGTGTTTACAAAAGTCGCTTTACTGCATTGATACGAAGAAAGACGTGGGGACAAGTGCGGATATTTTTCAGGTTGAAAATTTGAGATTTGGTGAGATGAGCAGTTGGTGTGGGCCTTAATCCACTGATGATGTCCTCTGAAATGAAAAATTCTCCGGGCACACATAATCCTGTACCAAATACAAGGTCAGCAGGTAATAAGTTTAGATCTTCCTTATAGCACGCGCGAAGATCTAGGAGTACCGCGGAAGGTCAAGGAGCGACAGAGTTACATCATCATCAGAGCTGCCTTGAGTATTCGGTGCCATGTTTCTACATGTCCATTTGTTTGCGGATGACAGAGTGTTGCCCTGATGCGATGAGCATTCATCTGTCGTGTCAAAGCCGTGAAAAAACGTAGACTCAAACTGGGATCGGTGGTAATGGTGAGCTAGTGCCGAGCTGAGTAATCCAGTTCGAGCAGAAAGTAGTGCACACGAGGTCTGCTGTCACGTCCTTCAGAGGAACAGCAATTGGCCATCAGAAAAATCCATCTATGATTGTGAAACAGTACCAGAGCTGATAGACGACTTGAAGTTCAATGTGGTCAGATGTGCATGATTGAACCTAGTGTCGGGTACGCCGATGTGCTTAGGTGTGAGGCGATTGTGACGCTGAAACTTGAAATCTTTACTTTTTGATAGAATACAATTAAAGATACATTACTATGGTAAGTTTTCTCAGGAACGGAGACCCCACTAAACTATATATAATATATATTAATAAGAGAACTTTAAGTTAATTAAAAAACCAATGAAACTTAATTTCTTACTTACTTTACTATATTTTATAGTTTTTATAACTATATCTATATCCATAACTATCGGGACAATAGAAAATGTAAACTGTCACACTTTCTTCAGTGATGGAGGACTGCGAAGAATTGAGTAAGAAAAATATAAAAAAATATATACATACATATACGAGTATATGTGTATAGAATATGAAGGATTCGCTCGCACCTATGATTGCCTGATTGCCATGCATCATTCCATATACATTTTCAATACCGCATAATCGAATCACTTTTCATTCCTTGTGAAGTCCCAAATTACAAAAGAATCCAATAGACATATGAGCGCCACACACAATGTATTATATGACTGTATATACGCACTTGTAACTGCATTTATATGCACCTTCATAACCACGCCGACAACACCAAAATGCAATTTAAAGCTTTGCAGCAGCCGCACAATTTCCACACAACCTTGTCCGCAAGCTCGGGCCACTCATAAGTGTGAAAAGAACACACATATCTATGTTATATGCACAAGTATGTGTGTGTGCTCAGCTCCAAACTTCCTTCAACGCCGTTCGTAGCAGGAAGAATTCCTTAAAAATATATATTTTTGGTGAATACTTGTAGTTGGTGGCAATGGTTGCCCCTTCAGACTTCTTCAGAGTTCTAAGCTCACATTCATACAATTTATAATTGAGTTGTTAGTGCGCATTGTTGTTGTTTGCCATTTGCCAGTCTTCACATTGGACGATCGACTAGCTTGCACCACTGACCACTTGCAATTCAATTCACACCATTTCTATAAGCGTAGATAACACAATAATATTCACTTGGCTCGCCGAGTAATGCTCTATGGGTGTTTTTGTTGTAGCACTATTGTAAACACAACAATGAGAAAAGCACAAGCGACATGTATGTGGCTGCAATTGAAAGTCCGCTATGTACCATACAAGTGTTCGTTTTTTCTGTTGGTTTTAGAATCAGATTTCAAAGTTAGGTGGCAATGTGCTTTGCCGCAAAGAAAATAATTCAACTGTCAGAAAACAGCAATTGGTAGATGCGACTCTCTTCAAAATAGACGGAAAAAAGTTGTGCCTATAGTCACAAAATTGTTAAAAAAGGCTGCCTGAAAAGGATCTGTAGACTTTTAATTACCTTGGTAAAAGAAAAAACTGTTGAAAAGCTTTTTCATGTCAATATTGAACTAAAAGCTCTCAAAGCTTTCTTAATAGAAGCGTACTAACGGCTTGTATCAATCTAACATTATCAAATCACGAAGACTATCATAGCTGGATTGATCTTTTCGCTTTTTTTGCGAATTAATAACATTTTGAAGATCAATGAGCTTTTGAAAGCTTTAAAAAAACGTTGTTAGAATAATATTTTTTATTGTTTAAGGCCTTGTGAAAACTTTTAGTTCGAAAAAAAATCATTCAAAGATCAGTGAGCTTTTGAGAGCTTTTTAAAAAAATGCATTAGAAAAAAAAAATCCATTATTGTAAAAGGAGGCAATCCACTTGATTATTTACTTTAATTCGAAAAATTTGGGTGTTTTAAAGCTCAGTAAGCTTTAGAGAGCTTTTTAAAAAAAGTGTCATTAAAGAATATTTATATTTCAATTGTTTAAGACACTGTAAAACCTTTTTGTTAGAAAAAAATCATTCGAGATGTTTTAAAGATCAGTGAGCTTTTGAGAGCTTTTTAACAAAATTTCATTAGAAAAATATTTTTCTATTGCTGTAAAAGGAAGCAACCCATTCAAAGTAATCGACGATCATCTACTTTAGTTCGAAAAAAATGATTCGAGGTGTTTTAAAGGTCAGTGAGCTTTTGAGAGCTTTTCAAAAAAATGTTATTAGAAGAATGTTTTTGTATTGATTAAGGCCTTTAATTCGAAAAAAGTCGTTCTAGGTGTTTTAAAGTCAGTGAGCTTTGAGAGCTTTTTTAGAAAGTGAAATTAGAAAAATATTTTTCTATTCTTTAAGGACCTTTTAGTTCGAAAAAATCATTCTAAGTTTTTTGAGAGTTTTTTAAAGAAAGAGAGAGATTGTTACATATAGTATTAGTATTATCTTTTAAAAAAAAAGAGACGGTGCCAAATTTTGAATGAAAAATTCTCTCCCTGGGTCCTGATTTGCTTGAACACTGATAACAGAGAGCAGGTCACAGAACACCTGGAACTCGATTCCCGCAATAACCGGCTCTACGTTACCGGAATTGACCCGGGGCTTATCCGACCAAGGGCTGTTATTTCGGAGATCTAACCCCGTTTAGAAAAAAAAACCTGGAACTATTTTTAACGAAATTGTCTAGTTGACTTATTTGGTGGAGCCATATATTCAGCTGTAGTGGTTTAAAAACTCCTCCCAAGTGAGAAATGAAAAGAACGTTCATAGAGTGATCTGAAAATTTTTTTGTATAGGTTGGGCCATCTAACTTAGCAACATAAAGCCTCCACCTTTTTTTAAAGGTTCCATTTCTTCAGTGAGCTAACAAAATAGTTTGGTCCTGAAACAGTTGCACCAACCAGGAGTACATGACAGTATATCCAACTATATTATTATAAGTAGTAAATACATATGTACATACATATGTACGTATAGTGCATAGAGAAGTGAAATTCCAATCACGCGTCTTGGATGATTTATGGAAAGGCATGCGTGGGCGTTGCATGTAAGTACGAGTCTATACCAGTCAGAGAACGCATGTTGGGGAATTCGTGCCAGCACTCTTGTAATTCAAGAAGCTTGCTATACACTAACGCTATATTTACTTGTGTGGAGGTATTTATATTTGAGCTTACATAAAGCCTTACGTGCGAGCAAATGAAAATGTTGCTCCACTATTGTTGCTAGCAACAAGGTGTGAAATTATAACAATTTGCTGTAATGTAGATGAAATAGTAGTAGTAGTTTATCAGTAGCCCAATAATTGTTCTCACTTTAAGATTTGCGAGATATTGTGTCTGTTTAGAGTACCACAAATCTTCATATTTTAATCGGACTAATATGGCACCGGTGGAAATCCTTAACGGATGTGGCTGCTGTTACCGCCATGGTTTGCCATCTGGACTGGTTGCTAAAGCAGGTATTGTGGTTGCGAGCAGGCAGCTAGGGATGGAGGTACCTGAAAAACAAAACTCAGCAAGACGTTGATAAGGAAGAAAAGCGGGTTGGAATTTCAGACCTAACGTCAGATATATAAGTAAGGTTAGGTTAGTCTGGTAAGTAGGCCAATGAGCCACACATTGACAATTTTTGGTTCTTTGCGATACCAGATGGAATTCAGTTACTAGGTCCATGAGGAAGTGGACATCCTCTAATTTTAACAGACTCTGTGGCCTCACTATCGATATCTCCTCCAGTGTAGCATACCATGGGGACCCCAGATGCTTACAGCGTAGTCTTGCCAATGCGGGACAAGTGCACATTTCCTACAGTCTTCTCAGGTAGCTCGTTCCATGGGGTTTTGAATTTTTTGCCATGCTTCTGTCCAGATCGTCGTTTAGACAATGCATTTGTTGGATAGATTAATGCTTATCTGAGCTGCAGGAGGATTAGTAATTAACACTATGATCCTTTCCATTGGCTACACAAGAGATCACATATCATCCCGCTTTATATGAAAGGAAAGGTTTTAATTGCTAAGCTTTAAGGCTATTGAAGTGGGAGCAGGAATCTACTGCAAGGAGGTGGATCTCAGACGGCCCTTGAAGCTTCCGGAAATCATCTTCAGACGGAATGTCGTTAGAAGTATGGGGACGGTAGTTGTAGCCGCTGCTGGAAAGCGGCTGTATACATGCATACTGGGTTACAGGCAAGCTTTCCACAAACACGCTCTGGAGAAGAGTGCAGTAGAGTTGTAGCTTAATGTTAGGTCATAATGTTAGGATATCACATACGACCCGGATAGGCATTAGTAACGACAATACATGCAAAACGTGCTGACAAGTAGGCACTGACGGACCTATGCTTTTGTTCAGCTCTATCTAGAACTTGTCTTAGTTATGTATTATAGGAGCTTCGCAGTTCAAGGGGCTAAATGAAGTCTCAAAATTAGATATCAAGTCGCTTGCAGTTCGCAAGATAGCTTCAGCTCAAATAATGCTCATCTGGTTCATACATGGCAAGACGACCGGTCAGTCTAACCTTACAACTTAACCTAACCAAATATTTTTTCAGTATGCCGTCTTGATAATGGATTCGAACTGATGAGCTTATCAACCAGAAAATCGGTCATATGAGCTCCCACAAAATCTTATCTAGGAGTCATTTCATTTCTTGATATAATTCGGCCACCAAAAATTCGCTCTAATGAAGTGATTATAACCGAGGTTGGTTTCTCTTCATTTCTAGGGTTTTTTCGACGTATGGGTTTTCAGGTTGGCTAATATCTTGTTTTGCAGACGATAACAAAATAGATAATTTTTTTTTCAGTCCTGCTCAAATTTGATCAAATAATTTTTGCTGATATACATATGTATATATGTATTACCAAAAGTACTAAGGGCGAGTATAGAACATGTTTTCTAAGATCGCGACACAGACTATTTGGTCAATATTATTTTCCCGACTTGTCAACGGAAATTAGCATCTCTCGATATTGGGCTCTCTTGGCGAGTGTATAGATTTTCTTTTATAAAGAAGAATTGTTTAGAGCTTTTGTCGTTCTTATATTATTTCGGCTACATTGCTAAGGTATTAAATTTGTCTATGTAAGCCTTCTTTTAATTTACATAAAAGCGCTTTTCGTAAAATGTAGGCTGTTTGCTCTAAGAAAATTTTCAAACTTGCTAAAATTTCATAAATCCTCTCAATAGCACACAATTTTCAACAAATTTACACCAATCTAAAACCTTTAATACACTTTCTCTCTCATTCCTAGGCATTAAATTTGCCATTATATTACCAACTAATACCCAAAGGTGTGCCATTGCTGTGGCTTAATATTCCCTTTTTAATGCCAAGCATCGAACGAGTACGTATGTGTTTGCTTAGTTAAAAATACATATATACAATACATACAACTCCCAATGGGTGTGCCGTAATGTCGAAAAAGTTTGTCGATATTAGAACCGTAAAATATCAGCTTCATCAAAATTATGTCTCTTAGCCCCAAATGTATAATTTAATTTACTCAGCACCAAAAACGTTGCGTTAACACATGCAACAACAACAGCAACAGCAGACAGTGGGTTGCTTAAGGGACATAGTAAATATGGTAAATATTCGTATAGAAACTGAAACTGAACGAAATTTATTGACGACAGTCGAGCGCAAAAGGTTGCTGTCAGTGGAATTGCGGTTACTCATACGCCCAGGTGGCGAACGTGTAGTCTATGCAATGTTATTATGATATGCGGTTGTATAAATATGTGTGTGTTGACATAATTGTAAGTTTGCTAACGGTCATTTACCGATTGGTTGCCTTCACTTTAAGTTCATTTACGTATTTCACAGATCCGCCCGTGTGTGTAGTTCACCGGCATTCCTTCAGCAAAAATCAATTAAAATAAGCCGATTATGAGGAAGATCGGATAACCGCACTGAGTAGTTGTATATGTAAAAAGTGTAGTGGGATGTCATACGATGAATGTGGGAATATATGAATGTGTGTGTATGTGAATATTGATATGTGTGTGTATGTAAGTGTATGCTAGTTCGTATAAGTGCCGCTGCATTGAACCGTAACCAGCATTAACACCCAGAAGTGTCAAATTTTGAGCAAACTTTTCGTTTAGCTGGCATTCAAGAAATATTTTAAACGTCCAAATAGTGTTTCATATTGGTATAACGTTTTCACTTTAAGCTCGTATGTAAATATTGTTGTGACTATTAGTGTTAAAACTAAAAGCAGTGGAGTATTTAACGCGTTGGCGATCCTTTGGAGCTCTTTATCTCTAATTTAAACCTCATTAAAATACAGTTGGTTTGGGTGCCTGGTCACAGCGGTATTGCAGGAAACAGTGAGGCTGATAAGCTTGCTAAGACATGTACTTCAGTCTCAATAACTCCGGAATGGGAACCTCTAGGAGCTGCTTTGGCTTCTTGCGGTTTAGTCCTAAAATTTTGGGCCTTAGACCAAATTGGCCAAGCGCTGGTCGATTACTAGCAGCTGTGCAGTCGCAAGATACTTCTGGCCAGGGTAAGAGGTCTTGGGAACTTTTCGCTGTCAGCAAGATCTACCTTTCAGTGGTTGTAGGAGTTCTATCTGACCACAGTTGGCTCCTGGGGACTGGCCCCTTGGGGAGTATCGTGGTGGTTCTGCTTAAAACCCGAATGTGGGACGAACTGACACTTTGTCTGTTAAATGTTGAGTTGCATTGCAACCGGGAGCCGAAACCAGAGTACGGCAGAGGTTTTAGATGAGCCTCGAACCCAACCTAGGTGGTTAGTGTGCCCATTCAGGCTGTCGTCAGCAGGTGCTCACGTTAAACACACCAGATGTTGGCCACAGTTGGATCCGAAGTAATGCATAAAATTAAATATCTTACCAGATTTATCAGCTGTTTGGAAGAAAAGAAGATAGACGCATCTCAATACTTTGTCTACGAGTGCCCCGCTTTTGAAGGCAAACTAAGCTGGTATAGCAAGTGATTGCCTTCACTTAAAATTTATTTGAGCAAATTCAAGTAGCATTCTTTGAAATTTTCAAGTTTTTTTTTATTTCTATCAAGGCTTCAATCATTAAAGCGTGAAGTGTTAAATATTCTTGGAACTTCAACTTCACAGCGACTCTATTTCTTGCAACAAGAGTGCACTGCTTTTTGCCTCAATTAATTTGCGATTCTATGTCAGTTTGTTGCAACGTGTGACACAAAGCTGAAAACTGAAGTTATACACCCAAGAAGCCATAAAGCTGCAGTACACTCACTTCGGCCGAGCGACTCACATACAAGACAGTGAATATATACACATACGTCATAGATGCCCTGTAGGAAAATTAGCTATTTATAACTTAAAGTAGTGAATGATGCTGTTTTGTGCTAATTTTTCGTTAGTTGCTTGAAAATTTCGCAGCAAAATATAAACGGAATAAATTTGTTTACTTACAGGCTAACAACAGCTTCGATATTTAGTAGGACAATGCGGTCTTTGGCGTAAAAATGCAGACTACATTCATTCAAAACTTAATTTTATAGATAACTTGCTTCAAAAATCTATCGTGTTTACTAGTTTACTTAGCGCTTTATTTTTCCTACAGGGTCACAACGCGGTTTAAAGTATATTAGCTTAGCGTGGTATTAGGCAGCTATTATACATATAATGTGTAGTTGCTAGTTGTGCTATAGTTTCTCTAACAAGTTTACTAAATCGTAGTAGCTGAAGGGTCGCAAAGTTATGCTGCCACTGGTATTATGTTCAATTTGCAATATGCATGGTAACAAGACCGGCGTGTGTTTCAAAGTTGTTGCTTAGCTAATTTGCGCTTAAATAACCAAATTGTGGCCGCCGTTGTTGCGGCTTTCAGCGGAGTTTTCCGCAGCTGTTTTGGCTTTGCGCCATTTGAAGTTGATTTTAATACTACTACACGAGGAGGGGCGGGGTAATGGGCATTACAAAGAGAAATTAATTTTATTTTTCAAATTAAGTTGGCGAAAGCAAATGTAAATCCATTTGAGTGCCGATTAATCATACGCACTGTAGAGCAATTATATTATAAATTTTAAGTGCCTAAGAAACCCAGTAAACAAAAAAAATGTGGATTATAATGAATAATTTTGAGAAATATTTATCTAATTAAAATTTTTGTCCAAAAACCGTATGCGGTGCCTAAGAAATGGTATTGTGAGCATGAAGCAGTCAACTGTGCACGATAGTTTAGGCCTTCAAAGTAGACCCAAGAAGCTAAAAAAGCATAAAAAGCGAGATAATTCTGATTTGATCCATCTTCTCCAGAAAGGAGATTCATATAGAGGTTTTTTCTTAATATGCAATTCTCCAGAACCCCTAAGGCTGTACGAGTTGTTGGATCTTTTTGAGAACATTTGGTTCTCTTATTATTACTTGAGTCTTACTGGTGAGCTTTGTCTTTTTATGAGGCCTTTTATCTAACTTTCGGACTTAACTTGGGAAGTGAGAGTTGATCTGGATCTCTTTGACGGCTCCATCGACGAATTCTTGTCATTTTAACCACTAGTTCGTTGGATTTATAAAATATAGTATTCCGGACGCTAAATTATTTCGTGCCTACACCCTTTCAGCATGCGCGTTAATGCTTTGAAGAGTTACGATCTGCAATATTGACTTGATGCGCTATGTACTTATCGATGTCAAGCCAACATGTAATAGCTTAATATAGATCATTCCCACGTTAGGCAAATCAAAATAACCGGAACGGACCCGGATTTTTATCCGGCCAAGTATAGTAAACCCGGCTGCATGCCCCGAACAACAACAGCCAAATGAGGTTTATAGTTTCATAGAGACTTGTCGCAATGCAAAGTAAAAGAGTCTCCTGCTTTTGGCCTCCTTTCAGGCAGTTATCAGTTTCAGTGACTCCAAAGGCGTAACTTCTCGCATTCCACAGCGATTTTTCGAATATCCGGCGTGCTTCATCACTTAACAGAAACTGGAATATATTCCGGCCGTTTTCCATTAGTACCAAGCCGCGGAAGCTTCTGAAATGAAAGAGTACATTTAAAAAGAAAAAGTTCTAATAAAACTGGTTTTTTGGAAAAATCAGAAGCCGATCTCTTAACCGTTCTTCATTTAACTCTACAATCTCTTCTGATCAGATCAGAATTCGTAACCGGTCTTACTTTAACTCTACAATCTCTTTTGGGTTCGGGTTCGGGATCCAAAAATAAACGCCGCAACTTTATGATATTGTAAAAGCCGTTATTCTTTCCCTGAGTATTCAGTAAAAAATATTTTACTATTGAGATGCCGGACCTGTGAGAATATAAAAAATCAGTTTTATGGATCCTTTCTTATCAAAAGGATCCTTTACCGCTCAAAAGCGTCCGCGGCTGGGTACTAATGTAAAAAGTCCAAATTGTATGCCAGTTTTTGTGCCATATGCCAAATGCAAGCATCTTTCCACGATTCTATCGTCATTTGCTTCATGGGTTTGAACATATGTATTTATGTTTGAGTGTATTTAGATATATCTAAACGTAATCGGATATTTACTTTACGGCTATTTGAACCAATTCAGCCAACAGCATAGCCTTTCCGCCTCATTTGCCATGTACAAAGGTCAAGGGTTTATGCAAAGGCTCCCAAAAAACACACACATGTAATATGTAATAAAAAGCACTGAAGTGCTCATAAATTTTCCCCCATTTCATTTATGTCAAATCGAATAAATTTCATATTGCCTACTTTTGTGCGTGGGCAATTTATGTATTTGCCTTTAGTTGTTTCCCGTTGGCCGAGCATATGTTTAGGAAATTGTGTCTTAAAGATTAACAGTACACGGTGCATGTGATATTCATAAATGTATGAGTATTTGGATGGTCTGTTTAGCTGAAGTTTCACAGTTTTTATGCGCATGAAGCTTTAAGTGTGTTGTTGTGGGTAGGGCTACTTTATATAAACATTATTATGAAATGAAATCGCCATAAGTTTTCATTATGTCTGATTTACTTTGTCGATTTGATGGATTTATGCAAAAGAAATTCGAGAATAACCTCAACTTAAGCCATCCGTAAACTGAAAAATCCAAAAAAGTTTGAAGTGCTGGTGCTAACAGAGTCAAGTTCAAAAATCTGAGCGAAGTCAGCAAAACCTTGAAACCAGTGAGACCTTGAAAACTTACATATATTCAGTTCAAACCATATTTTAAAGCCGTGCTATCGGAGTCAAGTTGCGAAGTTCTCGTGACTTCAAAATCTTAGCGCGATATTGAAAACCAGTGAGAGCTGAGACCGAGAGTGTAACTTGTTTGGTATGTTGGCCATTAGCCTGGTATTTTTTTTTGTTTACTTACTGAAGGAATACGCGGTACACAATATCTTTAGTTGTCATCTTAGCTCGAAGTTAAAGCGACCAACGAGCTGCCTGTGAGTCCGGCTATAAAGCTCGTTAGATAAGATATCAGCTACCAAATATAGAACAGAAATACCAAAGTACTCCCGAAGACATCATCTGTAGCTTTGAGTCATTCTCGGACTCTTTCACTCAGCTGGTGAAGAACCTGAAACTAACTTGAAGAGATTATTGAGTTAGTTTGGTTGCTCTTAGAGAGCTGCGGTGGCTCCTGGAAGAGGTCTGCTCTTGTTCAATTCATCTTCAAGTGACCGTAAGCTGGTTTTCTGGAGGATATGCTGTTGGAGGTACATATATAGAAAAATTGATGAAATTTCCTTTAAAAAAATTGTAACAGGTAACCTTGAGGTAATATTTAGACCAATGGTCCCGTGGAGAGACCGAGTCGTTAGTTTTGCTTTCTCCAGACTGGATAAGAGAAAAACTGTGCCATTGACTTTTTCATAGAATCTACGAAGTATGGTATTAAAGATCCTTGAAGTTTCCATATCAAGGTCGCAATTCATTGCTTATAAATTTTAAAAATTCTAACTTAAACTTTCGCCACGTGATTTATATAGGGTGATTTTTTAAGAGCTTGATAACTTTTTAAAAAAAAAACGCATAAAATTTGCAAAATCTCATCGGTTCTTTATTTGAAACGTTAGATTGGTTCATGACATTTACTTTTTGAAGATAATTTCATTTAAATGTTGACCGCGGCTGCGTCTTAGGTGGTCCATTCGGAAAGTCCAATTTTGGGCAACTTTTTCGAGCATTTCGGCCGGAATAGCCCGAATTTCTTCGGAAATGTTGTCTTCCAAAGCTGGAATAGTTGCTGGCTTATTTCTGTAGACTTTAGACTTGACGTAGCCCCACAAAAAATAGTCTAAAGGCGTTAAATCGCATGATCTTGGTGGCCAACTTACGGGTCCATTTCTTGAGATGAATTGTTGTCCGAAGTTTTCCCTCAAAATGGCCATAGAATCGCGAGCTGTGTGGCATGTAGCGCCATCTTGTTGAAACCACATGTCAACCAAGTTCAGTTCTTCCATTTTTGGCAACAAAAAGTTTGTTAGCATCGAACGATAGCGATCGCCATTCACCGTAACGTTGCGTCCAACAGCATCTTTGAAAAAATACGGTCCAATGATTCCACCAGCGTACAAACCACACCAAACAGTGCATTTTTCGGGATGCATGGGCAGTTCTTGAACGGCTTCTGGTTGCTCTTCACCCCAAATGCGGCAATTTTGCTTATTTACGTAGCCATTCAACCAGAAATGAGCCTCATCGCTGAACAAAATTTGTCCGAAAAAAAAAAAAAAACCGAACACTGATTTTGGTAATAAAATTCAATGATTTGCAAGCGTTGCTCGTTAGTAAGTCTATTCATGATGAAATGTCAAAGCATACTGAGCATCTTTCTCTTTGACACCATGTCTGAAATCCCACGTGATCTGTCAAATACTAATGCATGAAAATCCTAACTTAAAAAATCACCCGTTACAAGAGAGCGCACTCAAATAACAACATAATAGCCAATTGCCCATTAAACTTGAATATTACAAATTCCAAATCCTTCAGCGGCCATTCATTATCAAAGTCACTAAATCCACACAAATACTATTGCATTTTCAAGTACTCTTTCGACTAAGTTACATACACTCGAGGTCATGGCGCATTTGGTGGGAGGACGACGAGTGATGTTAGGCTGACATGTTCCATGCTCATTAATCTTAATTCGACGCTGGAGCCTGATCGGTACAGCAATCGATGCCAGACAAATGGACGTGTGCGATTTGCCGCTTAAAAATGGACATCAACAAGGCAGAAGGACGTTCGTTGCAGTCGAGCATAGCAATTGAATGAAAAAAAAACAAGAACAGTGTTGGAGAAGGTGAAAAAAAAGAATGAAAATTGACTCAATGCAATTGAGATGCCAAGGACAACGGCACAAAAAGCAACTAGCCACTCGTTTGCGAAACTACAAATTGTTCTACATTTCGTGATACTCACACATGCGCTTCGTGCCACGCATGAATTGCTGCGCTCAAACCAAAGTTAAAAATCAAATACCCTGACATTTAGGTTTTAGCAAACGAAACAGCATCGACTCTGGCTGTGGCAGGCGACAGGACATTGCAATTAATGGGATTTCATTAGCGTACACTTGCTCTTTAATTGATGCAACGACACAAATTGTCTGTATATGTGTGAGAGAGAGAGTGAGCCCTGCAAAGAGCTGTACTAGGTTACATAACATATAGTGGGTCAGTATTTAGGTGATCAGTCTGCAGTCAACACAGGCACATATGCATTCGTAGAGTCTTCGCAATTGCACTAAATGCTTGCACTGATAAGCTTACGCGGCTTACAAGAGGAGCTGGGGCAACCATGAACGTTCCACTACAACAGCTGGCTCCAGTCGGGCATTAAGTCATGAACATATGTCTGCAGCGTGCATAGAAACGAAGTACATACTATATTTTGCTGTGTCCGAGTGCATTTTATTTAGTTTATCTGGTTTAATTGTTGGCAGTGGCTCTGAGCGTTTTGTTAGATATACTGAGAAATGCAGCAAGTGCGTGTAGTTTTGGTTAGGTGAAAAGTCTGCGAGAGCTATGTGTTGTTATATATTTTTTTGACACTTGCTTCCAGTTACTTATTTCTTATAACTGAATTTTTAAATTAAGGTTGTGGTACTTCGTTGTGTAAGCTTTGCTTTTTCCGCAGTATGCAAAATAGCCCCATAACAAGGTCCGAAAGTTCTTCTTTATTGACGTAGGCGTTTACAACAGCGTGCCAGTCGTTCTTAATTTTCGCTGTTTGGCGCCAATTAGATATTCACAGGTTAGTCAGGTTCTTCTCCAACTAGTCTTTCCAATAGAGTGGAGGTCTTCTTCTTGCTCTGTTTCCTCCCGGCGGATATTGCGTTGAATTCTTTCAGAGTTTCAGAGCTTGTGAGTTTTCATCGATTCCGACGACATGATTTCTTAATTCGCTGAACTCTGTCCCTATGGCTAGCTAATCGGCTTTGCAGTTGTCAGAGACTATATTTGGACCAGACACCCAAAACAGCTGCGATAATCAAGTAGCTTTATTCTATTTCTAGTGAGGACAGACACTTTTTGACTAGCTTTGAACGCGTAGTTAGCGAGCTTAACGCTAGGATTGCCACTCTGCTATAAGAGTGGATGGTCACCTCCCTGAAAGAGGCTGCAACCATCCATGAAAAAGTTCATCGCATCTCTTCTCCAGTGACTCTTCCACAACAAGAGGCGGATCCAGGGCAGAATTTTGGGGGGAACTATACACAAGTATATAATTTTGTACTTGCAACTTAAAGTCTTTTTCTTCGCGGAGTGTCATTTATGATGGAAATAATGTATAGCTATTAACTTTTTGAGGGCGGAACTCTCCATAGTTTCCCCCCGTGGATCCGCGCCTGTCCTAAACCATATATTCCTCGTCAGTAGAGCTACGTATACGGGCTTTGTTGAAAAGTTTTCTGCGCGAAGATCTCATCTTCTTTTACCTTTATGAGTTTTCCGAACTCAATAGCTTTCAAGAGTAGTCCTAATCACAGAGCTGAAAACCACGATGAGCTCATAAATCGCACCCGCAGTTAGGATCGTGTCCATGTCAGGAGCGGTTGGAAGCTTCCTGCAATACAGGTTCAAATTGGTATTTCTGAACCTTCTTCGGAGGCAAATCGTCTAAGCTTAAACTCATTTATCTGTCATCAGAGAAGGAATGGTCGTCTAGAACTCTTCATTTCGAGATCCAGGGAGCACTTTATGAAGAGGTTAGCGTAACCTTAAGGACTTCCTTTAACTTTCCTTTAAGTCCTTCCTTTAAATGGTACTATCTTAATATCTCAAAAATGAAATGAGCGAAGGGGGAATTATTTAAAAGTCTCAGAAACATTTTTAGTAAAGTGTTATTGGGTAACAATATTCGGCAGAAATTCGAAACTACTGAGAAGCGTGTCTTATTTACCTCACGATACAGAGGACGTAAATTGAAATAAGCAAAAAGTGTTTAAGAATTGTGTCCTACAGTAGCAATTACACCACCGGCGAAGTTCTATGTACTCATATGTAGATATAGCTTGACTACAAACTTCTAAACGTCTGTCTACCACACATTACTACAACAAATGTTATTGTTTTAGAAATGCCAGTGTTAAAACTATGCAATCTCGTGAACATTGCGAGCTTTTTATAAGCTTTGAGCTTTATTACCTTCAACAAGCGGAAGCAATTAAATTAAAATTCTACACTGATGCCACAATGAAGTGACTGTGCCAACGCAGCGGCAGAAAAGACAGTTGAATAAAGCGATGGAAAAAAAAAAAAACTAAAATTGAAAACGAAAAAGTTCAAAAAACAAAAATGCGAGAAATTATAATTCTACTGGTGTAAAGACTCTCCGGCATTAAACCACGAAGAAAACGTTATTAATTGTGTGTTTTGGAATTTGGCGGCTGCCTTGCAGAAATTTCTCATTCTTTCGCTGAAGAAAGTGCCTTTAAACGTTTCTTGTTGCATTATACCGAAGTGCAAGTAGCGCTACTGGCTCATTTGACGCACTCGCATGCCAACAGCAACAACAGCAATGAGTGCTAAGCCGACGCAGCTGCAGCCGACTTAAATGTGAGAATTTTCTGATTGCCATTTTAAATTATGGCGCGGTTTTTTCTTGCTTTCTCCGCTCACTCGCAAGCGATTTCTTTTTCTTTTCTTTTTTGTTGTAGTAGTTGTTGTTGTAATCTTGGTTGTACAACATAGCCGCAGATTGTTGCCAACATAATGGCATTTGTAATGTCGGAAGTATTGTCGCTTGGCTAAAACGCATTCTTTTGCCTTTCCGCTTGGGCTGTCGGGTGAGCGATGAGCCAAGGACAAAGTACATACACACGCACACACATACATATATATATATATATATATATGGTTTGTAGCGCTTCTCTACTTGTACATAAATCGTGGTTGGGTGTTAAATTACTTGCTGAAATGGCATGACATTATTTATGTCAGCAATTAAATGCATTTTTCGCCAGAATACATTTTGGGGCGGCGAAAAAAATCTTAATAGTGAAATGAATGCAACAGGAAAACATTATCCGAAATAGTGGATTGCGAGTTTGTGCGCGTGTGGGTCAGTGTGTTACAAGCCTGTACCGTTATAAATGCATACACTTGTAAAGCTTTACGTATGCTCTTAATTTATGTACAATAAAGTTCGTGTGAGTGGCAACGAACTACATTTTAATGACCGAATTATGCGAAATTCTTTAAAGCTTCAGCTTGGGTAATGCGTTGAAACAGCGAATAGTGGAAACATATTTTCCAAGTTTTCAAAAAACTCGCAAGAGAGGACTTGCTTCGGGTCTTTTGTGAAAAAATACGTAATTTTCTTCCTAAATGTTCTCAATTTGTCATAAGGATATGCCAAAATCTACTAGTCAAGCACACTTAGCATAGTCTTAAGTTCTCTTGAGGCTCTTAATCGGTTTTGAGTGCGTCCACAATGATGTCAAATACTACTTCAACGAACACAGGGTTGTTACGACGTCGAAAATATACTATCGCAACCAATACCGAAATAGTTTTCTACTCGACATGCACTCTTGCTTTCTGAGAGCACTCATCAGCAGCTCGGTAAAAAGAATCTTTGGGACCAAATTTGAAGCTCCTTACGTACAGCTGCAAGCGAAAGCGTTGGTTTTCGCAAAGGACTAAAAAATCGCTGCACTCTTCCTCTCTAAGAGCACTTATCAGCAACTCGGTATAAGGAATCTATGGGACGGCATTTTAAGTCCTTACGTACAGCTGCAAGCGAAATCATTGATTTCCGTAAAGGTCGAAAGATGAGCTGGTAGAATGAGCACTATCGTGTCGCAGTGGAGAGAAATCGGTAGTCTACTTCGCAATGTTGCGGCGACCATAACACGAGCTTCCGAGCTCATCGAGCGCCAAATCTTCGACACACACCACATCTTTGTCGATCTTAAAGACGCCTTCTACAGCACGAAAAGGAACTGGCTCTGTGCCGCTATGTCTAAACTTGATATCTCCGCAAAGCTAATACCAAAAGCCCCGTCAGGATCGGGAAGGATCTCTCCGAGCTATTCGATACCAAATGAGGCTTCAGACAAGGCGACTCCCTATCATGCGACTTTTTCAATATACTCCTGGAGAAAATAATAGGAGCTGCAAAGCTAAGTAGAGAAGGTACATCGACTTTGAAATCAAACGCAGAATATCTCTTGCCCACAGCTCCTACTTTAGACTAGTGGGCCATCGAAAAGTTTTCTCCCCACGAACGAAGACCAAACTTTACAACTCCTTTAACATTTCCGTCCAGCTATATGGTTTGGAGACATGGACAATGACATCATCTGATGATTTGGCCTTAGGCCCGTTACGCATTGGCGACGATAAGTACTGCAGTAGTTGGAACGATGAGCTCTACAAGATATACGGTGATATTGACCTAGCTCAGGGAATCAGGTGTCCGGATGAAACAGAACACTCCAGGTTTGAAGGTTTTCGATTCAGTACCCGCCGCTGGAAGAAGAGGAAGACCTTTACTCCATTTGAGAGACCTGGTGTGGAGAAGGACCTGGTGGAGAAGGACCTGGTTGCACTTGTTATTTCTTATTGGCACTTGTTATTGTTAACTTGGCTATAACCGCGTAAGCGTTGTCGACGCCAGTAAAGAAAAGAAGAAGAAATTAAACTCTCTGGTATATCGCCGACGTAAACTGAAAGGAAAACGAAAAATGAAATCGAAAGGAAAGTTCTCATGACAACCGGCTACTGGAAAAGACCAGGAAAAGAAGAAAATGATTGTGGAAAGATCAAAGACAAATCGATCGCTTAACTAAGCCAACATGAGCACTCATATCAGGTCTTATACAACAGATTTTGACCGAGGAATGCATTGGTACGGGACGCGCCACATAAAAAACTCCCGCCATGAAGAGAACAAAACAGCTTTGGATGAGAGGCTCTCCTTTTTAAGGATACTACCGTGGAAAAAATACTAAAATGGTATTAAAACGGTTTTTCGATTGTTGCGTACTCGCAGAACCGATTTTTTCCGAAGCGAGCTTGTGCAGCGTCTGTTCTGAAGTTAGTTTTTCTTTGTTGAAGCTGATACTACGAGGTTTGACAATTAAGTAATAAGACTGATTTTATTGCCGCGCTTGTGGTAAACCTGTGACCTTGAAATGGGGCGAAACAGCTTCGGAAACGTACGCTAAAATTGCGAGAGTGTATGGTGATAGTGCTCTTAGTCGTGGAAGCCAAACGCCAAAGCTCACAATGGTTGTCTCCGCGCGCTCCCCGCCCGAAAAAAGCTCGCATGAGCAAGTCGAAGGTGAAAACGATGATTATTGCTTTTTTTGATAGGAATCGTCCACAAAGAATTCGTTCCACCGGGGAAAACTGTGAAGTCTACTATTGCTAAGTACTCGCTCGAAACTGGATCCTTCTTCACGACAACGCGCCGTGCCACACCGTCCTCAGCGTACCCCAGTATTTGGCCTCTAAAGGGATCGCCGTGTTACAACAGCCACCTTATTCGCCTGACATGGCACCCTGTGACTTTTTTTGTTTCCTAAAACAAAATCGGTGGTCAAAGGAACCCATTTTGAGTCGATTACAAACATCCAGGCGGCCGTGACGAGGGTACTTGCGGACATCCCAGTCGAAGCGTTGCAGATATGTTACGAAGCATGGAAAACGCGCTGGAATCGCTGTATAGCTGCCCAAGGGGACTACTTTGAAGGGGCTGGCAGAGTTGTAGAATAATTTTCAAATATACGGTTTTTATGGCATCAGTCTCATTACTTAATTGTCATACCTCGTGTTCAGTATACGTCTGTATATTTCTGATTTATTACAACTCTCGAAAGACAGTAAAAGGGCCTAATTCAGCAAATAGTTTCAAATTAAACCTTGATTACTATTTTTTAGTTATTAAATGTCTAAGCTCTTTTGGGAGTAAATATATTTTCGGCACCTCGATTTTAATTTACTTCTCCCTAGTAGTACAAAATTTGAAAGTGTGTGCTATTCGGGTCACAATGACCCCATATTCTCTCTATTGGGTTAAAAAGTACTCATCAATATCAAACTAAATTGCATAAAATAGAAGTGGAAACTATTTAGTTGGCTTAGCCAAACACTAGTGATAATACATACATACAGCGTTGCTTACGAATGCAACTCTGTGTTGATTTCTATTAATTTCTAACTACTAAATGCATTCGATTGCATTTCGCCAACGAAAATAAATTGGGAAAAATATTAAATCCTTTTTCGCATGTGGAAAATCCATTTTAGCCTTCACGTGCCATTACGAACCATTACAAACCCGGCAGCGGCATTTTAAAAATACATAGAAACACTTAAATGACATTGACAACACTGGCAGCTGGCACAAACAGATTTCGTTCATGCGCCGAAGTGTTCAATGAAATTTTAATGGCGATTGCAAAACACTTTGGTCGGCCTGCGGCTAAAACTAGTTGACGATATTTATCACTTTTTAGCCATTCATCAGCGGTGATTGCAATGAAACCCCATTGAATCACAAATAAATACCATACCAACAACAACGCACAGCAGCAAATGCTGTTCTAAACTAACTAGCGGCATATAACTGTTTATATGTGAATGGTTGGCGTATATCATTTATAATATAAAATGCGCATTCTATTGCAAAGCTTTAAACATTTATTTACGTATTTATTTTATATTCATTGCCCGCTCAGTGCCGCCTGTTAAGCGTGCATTCAATATAACGCGGCAGCGCAGTAAGCGTTCTATGTTGGTGGGCGTGTGTGTTGCTGCTGATGCGCATTTTTATATTTAACCCAAAAAAAAGTAGAGAAAAAAAATTGTGAAAATGAAATGTCGTTGCAATTCTAAATTACAATTCGCATGATTGATCACCCCACTAAGGGCTGTCAATACGGGTGCGCAGTGGTGTTGTGTTGACAAAAATAGCGAGAAAATAGAAAACATGAAAAAACGTTTACTTTGCTTGCGCAGTTGCTATAATACTCTTCACAAATATTAATAAAATAGCAGCCATACTTAACTACTGGATGCCTGAGACCGTGGACAAGACGATTCCGCCACTTAGCAGCAACTCAGACTGGTAGTGGTCCGACTTCGAGCAATACGTTCGGAGATTGTAAATTCATATTGTGTACAAGAATAGACCACTTCCAGCAGGAATTGAAGCCGCTCGACCTTCCTAACATCACTTCGCTTTACGGGCTCTTGAATAGTTCCAAGAAGATCCCAACTTTTCAAGCCAAATTTGGTTCAGTAATGAGGCCTATTTCTGGCTCAATGGGAATGTAAACAAGTAAAATGACCGAATTTGGGAAGGAGAGCAATCTGAAGTGATTAAAGAGACGCCATTTCATACAGAAAAAAAACGGTTTGGTTTGGCTTCTGGGATGGTGAAATCGTCGGTACATATTTCTTCAAAAAAGATGCCGTTTGAAAACGTAACCTTCAATGGCAACCGTTATCGCGACCGACTATTTGATGCTTGAAATTGAAGCTCCTAATCGCGGCTACATTTGGTTTCAACAAGAGGGCGCCACTTCTCACATCTCGCATCAATCAATGGATTTATTGAGAGAACATTTCGGTGAGCAGATAATTTCACGTTTTCGCCCGGTTGATTGGCCACCGATATAACATCGTTAGACTTTTTACTTTGGGGACATGTTAAGTCTAAACGGACAATTCCGCTTTGATTCAATCCTTGGAGAAAATCATCATGCGTGTCATTCGGAAGTTACCCGTCGAAATGCTCGAACGAGTCATCGAAAATTGGACTCAACGGATAGACCATCTGAGACGTAGTCGCGACCAACATTTGAAAGAAATAATCTTCAAAAAACAAATGCCAAAGAATTGGCCCCTACACCTTATGGCAGGACGGGGATGATGAGTGACTTGTAGAGTTTGGTATTGGTTCGTCGAGAGAGCACATTACTTCTCAATTACCTACTCAGTCCGAAGTAGCACCTGTTGGCAAGAGTTGTTCTGCGTTGGATTTCGAGGCTGTCGTTACTCTTAGTGTTCACTACCAGAATCATTTGCTTCGCTTCCTTATACCGTCTGCAGAAAACAGAACTAACGGTGCAGTTGGAGACCACTGATATCAATATCAGCGGCTTTGTATAACCGTAACAAATTTTATGAACCCAATTGCCAATCGAAGACTTCTCTAAATGCGCCCACTGTAACGCGGCGAGTACAATCAGGTTAATACTGCTATATTGTTATCTGATGAATGAGGGAAATGAAGGCGCCACAGCAGCATCGTTACTCAATATACACCCTTCCACACATATATGAGCGTAGATATGTATCATTTCTTTATTGTTTGACGATCATTTATCATTGCAGCGTGAATGCAATGAATGACAAAGTGCAATTTACACAGACAAAAAATATGCATTGAAAATTTAATAGAGCACACAAAAGTGCACCAACAAACAGATGCGTTCCTTTGAAGTGATGAATAATGAAGTTATCAGCTGTGACAAAATATTAGAAAGTGTGAAAGTACTATGTGAAAAACTGAACTGGTTTTAAGGAATAATTGAGAAAAGGTTGAAAAATAGTATGGCTAAAAAATATAGTATAATCGGAATGAATATCTCAATGCCCACAGAGAGGGGTGCTATCGCCCCTGTTGTGGAGCCTCATCAAGGACTAATTACTTGTGTTGCTAACTAACAACGGAATCGAGGATAGGCGTAAGACATTGTTATCATAGGTAGAGGAAAATTTGAGGATCTCTGCGATATCGTACAAAGGAGACTAAGCCTAGCCATGGGATGGTGCAGGAGTCTTGGACTAAACATCAACCCCTTAAAGATGACCATCGTCCCGTTCACGAAACATAGGTCTCTGTTTGGCCTCAGGCACCCAACACATGGGTACAGAGAGATGTAGATGACTAATATGGTCAAATATCTCACGTTGGGTTCCACTCTGCGGTGGAAGCAGCATGTGGCACTTATGGAGTGCAAACGGCTTGCAGGTAGATCTGGGGGTTGCAAGTCAAGGATTGTTGTACACCATGATATATGACCGATTATCACAAATTGAGCGGTGGCTTGGGCTCCGGAAACATTGCAGATTTCGGGAGGACATCAACTATCGAAGCTGCAACGACTCGTCTGAGTCTGCGTTTCGTGTGCATGAAGGACATAAGTAGCATAGTCTTATCCCTAGGGATAGCGTTACCAAAAAGTTTGGTTTCATTAGCAAGCTTAAAGTTACCCTTAGCAGTAAAGCCGAATGGAACGATTCCGCTCTCGAGCTACTGCTTAGAAATAGTACAATCAAATGGTACACCAGCGGCTCGAAAACGTCGGAGAGAATTGGAGCAGGGGTCGCAAGTCCACTTACAAAACTCTCCATACCTCTGAGTAGTTTTCCGAGCATATGCCAAGTAGAGGTCTTTGCAATAAGTGGGTGTGTAGAGTTAAATCTCCAACTCAAATATCGCAATGAAGCGATTTCATCGTACGAGATCAAATTGCTTTTGGTGCAGGATTTTACAGAGCGACCTATCAGATCGTAACCAATTGCACCTTATCCCAGGTCTCAAAGGTATAGCTGGGAATGAACTGGCTGATGAGCTTACCCACTCCGTAGCATCCACCAACATGGTAGGACCGGAACCTTTCATTGCGGTTGGTCCGCAAACTATAAAGAAGCTGCTCCGCATTGATGAAGCAGTGGGGTAGGAGAAGCATTGGCAACAACTCCTAGGCGTGCGCTACGCCAAGTTGCTAATATGTGGTTACGTGGACATTAATTGGCTTAAATATGTAATCAACCTCCCAAGGGAAAAACTCAGGCTACTTGTCGCCTTCTGTACTTCGCAATTGTATGCTCAAGAAGGGCTTATTCAACATGGGCCTAGCTTCTGTGCGAATTGCCGGTTCTGCGACTTGTAGTCTGAAACACCACACCATCTGCTAATCGATTGCTCAGCAGTTTGTAGGATAAAGGCCCTTTCGGGAACATCTAAAAACTGAGTCAGAATCTGGAGATCTGAATGATCAGACGCATTTTTTCACACCGGACGTTCAGAATTTGTGATACAGAAACTGAATAGTTTAGTACGCAGAGGAGCATGTGACGCAGCCGTGTTGAGACCAGAAACCATCCTCTGATACCCATTCGTTGATGAAATATTCCTATCTTTCTTCTATCCTGGCTTCAATCAGTTCGTTTAAGCGTTTTCTTCGTTGAGTGTAAGAGAGTGAGTATTGTATTGAATTGAGGCTATTCCCCACCTAGAAGTTGGTATACTCTGTACATTAAAAGTTTCTTCTTCTTCAGATATAATCACAAAATGTACCTGTCAAGACTAATACTTGAAGCCTTGAAGAGCACGAAACTTAAAGCCACTGCCAATAAAGACACGCTAACAATTTTATAGACCACCTGAAGTGTGGCTTTTACGAGCACCCACTAAAAAGGGTAGCGCTCTCCGCTCGTTTCCCGCACGGAATGTCATCATCGCGTTACGCTTTAGAAAATTTGTAAGTGAAAGTATATGTGTGTATGTGTATGTGTCTGTCGACACTTCAGCTTACAACGAGCAATTCGTACCCCCACCAAATGTAGCCGCTAATAGTTTCTAATGCCAGCGCGTCTTCAAACATAACACCGCTAAAACCAGCTAGCAATGAACTTGTCGTGTAATATCTTATTTATCTAAAGTAAAAACGCAGTGAAAATGTTATTTCAGCAGAAAATTTGCAGCAAGTAGCGGAATGCAGTGCTAGCGGAAAGAGCGCGAGGGCAGAGAGTGCGGCGTACTTGTGGATTTTGCGGTTAAGATTAACATTAGGGGGTCTAAAAGTGGCGCCAGGGGTTGCGTGGCAGCCGAGGCCGGGCAGGTGGGCGAGAAAATTCGCATTCGCAGCATTTCAGAACTTCAGAATTTCGGAATTTCGGTGAAAGTGAAGTGAACCACTCACGTGTGCAAGGCGATATGAAAAAAAGCGGACGTATGTGTGTGAGTGCGCGCGGCTGTTAGTGCTGCTATCAATGTGCGCTTGATGCGCTAACGTCATTTTGCTGCAAGTGCAACAACGACTGTAGGTACAACAACAACTGCTGGTACAACAACAACTGTTCGTTCTACAACCACTGCTGCTACAATAACTATACAGTTGGGCCACCGCCGCTGCACTTGCCACTGCTGCTGCCGCGCGCGGATATGTGGCAGCTTTGGCGGGAATTTGCCACTTTAAAACGGAAATACTACAAATGCGCTATGAGTAAATGGCTAAGTGAATGAGTGAGCAACTAAGTGAGTCGACGAGTGTTTACCCATGTTGCTGGATTTCTACTCACATTTATGCATGTATGTATGCATGTGTGTGGGCGTTGCAAGCGCAATCATCTTGCATTGCAGGCCAAAAGCAACGCGCATTGCTACACTGCACTGTCGACGAGCGTGTTGGGGAACGTTCGATGCGTGACAGTGCATGATTTATGAAGGCACGTTGCCGACGTTGCAACTGCGTATGTGTGTGTGTGTGATTTTGAGGAAGGATATGTGCTTACAAATACGCAAAAAAAAGAAAAAAATTACTTAATCATTTATGTGGATATAGTGCGCATCTCTATGTTTGTTTATAACCAATAAGCTACCCAGTAGGAAAAATTTAGTCTACTAACATCAAATCGGTGCTGGTGAAATCGGTTTATGACTTTGTTGCGTCAAATATAATGCATTGGTATATGCAGTATTAACAGTTGCTTGCAATTTCAAACGATAATTTTCGATAACCACATTATATCGATAAATTATCGGATATGTAAACTAAAGCTACAATATGCTTACATATTTTCAAGCAGAAGAAGTAACTAAAATATTTTTGTTTAAATATTGTATAAGAAGCAGTCACTACTTTAAACTTTAAAACACCTGCGAATCTATTTTTGCACTATTGATAACTTCTTTTCTCAGAAAATACCTAGAAATGCGATTTTTGCTTTTCAAGTATGGATAATTTATTCTCTTTAAAAATTTATGAAAAAATAATAAAATTTTGATGAGAATTATCGATAAAAATATACATTTATCGATAAAAATCGATAAATTTTTACACAAAGTTAGCGAAACCATGATTTAAATATAAAACTCTTTCAATAAAAGTATCAATAAAAGAATCGATAACAATATTAACATAAAATTATCGAAATCATGTAGTCTGTTGGAAAGATAAGACAACTTTTCTTAATGAGTTTTTTTATCTCCAGCGTACTTGATCGATAAAAATATTTACATATCGATAACAATATATTACATTTATACTACAATACAATAAATACAGTATTTTATTTGATTAATCGATAATTTGCATTTTATTGATTATTTGATATACAAAATTTTACAAATTTAATAAAATTTTGATTTTTGTCGATTTGCTCAAAAATTGATTGTTATATATTTATCGATATACCAACATTTATCGATAATTTAATTATTTAACAAAAATTTTATTACAAAACTGCAAATTAATAAATCAATTCATCGATTATAGTAGCTATAAGTAGTATAATCGATGAATTGATTTATTAATTTTCTCATTTTTTTATTTTTATACCACCGATTTTGGATATATCAACAAAACATTGACTTTATTTGTTGATAACTTTTTGCTGCTTATTTTACATATAAATAGTTGCAGATTTATTATTCTATTGACTTTTATCAATTTATTTAAAAATCGGTTTTTATATGTTTAGCGATTTATAAGACTTTATCGATGTACCGATATTTATCGCTATTTTTATATATTTATCGATTTATCAAAATTTATCGATATACCGATATTTATTCTCATTTACTTATAATTATACTATTTTGGATTAAGCATCAGAAGGTCTTATTTTTTGTTATATTCCCAATTATTCTAAAAGTATCCAAAAATTTATCAAAAATAAAAAAATTTCCTAAAAATTTTCGAAGTTTGTCAAAAAATATCAAATATTGCAAAATTTTCCAATACTCAATAATTTTCCAGAATACAAATGTGTTCAAGTATCTCAAAATTTTTAAATTTTTTTAATATTTTTTTTTATAATATTTCCAATAATTTTCGGAGTATCTACAAATTTTCAAAACATTTCAAAGTTTTAAAAATTATAAAATTTTCAAATAATGTTCAGAATTGTCCAAAATGATAAAAATTTGCAAAATTTTCAAATATCAAAAAAATTTCAAAAATCCATGCATGTACATACATACATATGTTCAAATTATCAAATATCCTAAAATTTTCAAATATTTAACAATTTTTAAAATGTTTCAAATTAACCAAAAAATTTCGAAATTGCCTAAAATTATAAAATATCCAAAAAAATTTCGTAATGTCCAAAAATTACTCACAAATTTTCAAAATCACCAACGATTTTTAATTTTATTAAGAAATTTAAAGTTTTCAAAAAATTAACACAGGGTTTCCAAAAGGTCACTTTCACCTTTCAAAATTATCATATGTATATCCCAAAGCTTTCGAACATTCAACAATTTTAAAAATTTTCAAAATGTTCAAAATTTTCAAAAATCTAAATAAGTTCAAATCAAAATTTTTAAAATTTCCAAAAACATTCAAAATTGCTGAAAATTATAAAATATCTCAAAATTTTCTAATATTGAACAATTTTCAAAATTTCCAAAAAATTTTCGAATTAACCAAAAATTTCAAAATTGGCCAAAATTTTAAAATATCCCAAAATTTCCCAAAATTGAACAATTTTCAAAATTTCCAAAAAGTTTTCGAATTAACCAAAATATTTCAAATTCATTATCAAATATTCAAAAAATTTCGATATTTTCAAAAATTAATTACAAATACTCAAAATTACCAACAATTTGCAATATTACTGAAAATTGTTAAATTTGCCAAAAATCATTACAAAGTTTTCCAAATTGTCAAAATTTCCTGTAGGGTCACCTTCCACTTTCAGCACTTATGCGAGTTTTTGCACACATACGTGCAAAGTTATGTCTTACTTACATACTACCCAACTTATAGCACCACCCACCCTAATTTATCTACGTGTGCATCCGCTGCCAACGCGTACAAACTAATAGTGGAAAGTGCCTGCGTGCTTGCAACAACCGTAATGTGGAAATGTGTTAGCTTGCAACAACTTCACATACATATGCAATCGCATTTTCACTCCAAAAACACACATCTAGCTTAAATTGACAGAACTTTTACGCCAAATGCAATCGATTAAAATGTCGTAAAAGCACAAATTACTCCGAGTGAAGGTGATGCAACGCGTTCGCCAGCGCGCTGAAAGTCCTGAAAGACTTCGCATAAGAAATGCAATACCTTACTTCCCCTCATTTGGGGGCAATACATATATGAGTGTGCAAAGTGGCGTTACGAGTGGCATGCAACTGCAACTTTTTGGCCCCAACCAACCACCCAAGCGTACATTAGGGTGGTGCGCATGCCAAGCGACGTGATTTAAAGTCAAAGTTGTACCTTTGCAGCGAATGTGTGTAAATTAATGCAAAAGTGAAACGAATGTGTTCCGACAAAATGCAAAATTTATTACGACACTCTTCTTCTTCTTCTTTACATGCTTGTTGTTTTGCATGTGTTGCTGCCGTTAAGTCGTATGCACTTCCGAATTTATTTATGGTTTTTGTTTGCCTTAGTAAAGTTTAATTTGCAAAATTTTCTGTATAATTTCGGGCAAAGTGATTTCGGCAGCCACGCTAGCTTATCTTTCCAGCTATTCTAGCTTTGATAAAGTTTTATCCCACCACCAATGCCCCGCTGGGAAGACGCTATTCGTGCAAATTGTCCGCATGTGTGTATTTATACGCAGAAGTTTATTTATTGTACACATTCACAAACACACACATAGACATTTATAGTTGATATAGTTTTTTTTGTAAAAATTCACTTGCAAAAGTCAATAAACTGACCACATTTACATATCCAGTGGCTTGCTAAGGTTTAAAGTACGAATCCAAAAAGAGTAAGCGAAAGCTTTTCTCATTTTGAGAATGTTTGATAGAAACTTACGAAATGAAAATATTCTCGAAATGAACGTTTTTGGAGCCATTGGCAGTAAAATTGTTGAATTGGAAGCAATTAGATATCTGAGCGTTATCATTCGTAGCTAAAGCAATATACAAGTAGTAGTAGGAAGAATAGGGTGGAGTCGCATTGGGATGCAACCGAGAATCAGCCTTCTTAATATCGCACATAAGGTGAGAAGAAAAGAAGGTTCTTTCGAAAGTTTTCTGTGAAAGACTTAAGCTCATTGTAAATCAATTAATTGGATCCTATCAGTGTGACCTTAGACCTGGCAAATCCACCATAGACGAGAAATTCACAATTAGTCCAATCTTGAAAAAAAACCCATTTAAATCCGCTTTTGACAGCAGTGATATGATCTGCATATTTGACGCCATGTCTAAACTAAGGATTTCTGCGAAGCTCATACGGTTATGCAGAAAGACGTTGAGGACCTTTCCCAGCCGTTCGATACCAAACGAGGTTTAAGACAGGGTGGATCTCTTTCATTCGTCTTTTCCAATATATTACTAGAAAGAGTGATACGTATCGCTAATCTGAACCGCAGTGGCACCATTTACTCTAAAAACCACGGCTTAACAACGAAACGGACGAGATTGGTCTTGTGATGAACGAGGCAAAAAGTATCTGGAGGTCACATACAATATACGGATATAAATTTTGAAAAAAAGTTAGGAACTTTGCATTTTTCGGAAGCAGCATAAATTTCACCAATAATACATGTCTGGAGATCAGTCACGGAATGACTCTTGCCAACAGCTGCCACTTAGGGACCATTATGCAATGGAGAAACAGATTTCTCTGTCTCTGTCGAAGAATCCGTCTTAATCTCAGAAACATGGATGATGGCGACCCAAGATGTGAAAGCGCTTTGAGCATTCGAGAAAACTGTTCTTCGCGATATCTTTGGAGGCATCCGCGTGTACAGTGAGGCTTGAAGAAGATGGAATCACGAACTGGATGAGCTCTATGTTGAGATGGAAATAGTCAAGTGCACAAAATCTCAAAGAATGAACATGGCCTGTGGATAACTGTTATGATATGGCTATCTGAAAAACGGTGCACGAGATTTGCTAAGATGACTTTCGAAGCAGGATTTTCGTGTAGAAACAGAGATAGAGTCAGTCAGATTTACTGGTGTTGGTGTTGTTTTCAGTTCATCAAGATGTTTTGAAAAATAAAAGTTCACGTCACGGATTTTAGACTCTCTTATAGCTATCCTCTGTAGATCAAGAGCTTTTTAAAAGTAAAAGTTCTTGAGAGATAGTAAAGACTCTTTTAGAGCTGTAATATTTTTTACAATTATAAAATAATCCATATCCATGTAAAAAGCATTTGCGCATTGGCGCTATAAAATCTCAACCAAAAGCTTTTTCAAAGCTTTTCACCTTATAACATTCGATCACCGCTTTGTTATTAAACCGTTATGAATCTCATACTTCGCATATAGCGGTCTAATTACCATCATTTATCGACAGTTTTGCTTGCATTTTCCGCTTTTGACACATTAACCAAATCACTTTTCGCATATTAAAAGCCAACAACTTGACATAGAGCATGAAAATAACAACAAAACAACAACAAAGAATACCCCAACTATCTTGCCGCTAAGGTCATTTAATCTCATAATACTACATTCTCGAGACGCATATGTGTATCTGGTTGCCATCTGTCGTCTGCATTATGAATGTGTCACCCGTGCGGATTCTTAAACGCCCCTAAGTAGTCGGCATAAAAGGCGCAAAACTTGTTTGAAGCGTGTCACGCATATTAAATCGTCAACAATTCGCATTCTCATTCGTTTGGGAAATGATTTCAATTTCCACACAACCAGATATTCGGCTATTGTTGTTGAAAGTGCGTTAAAGTTGGTGGCTGAAAGCTGGCTGAGCGTATGCGGGAGTGCTTAAGTGGCATTAAACAGGTGTGTATAGTTATATCAAGATATTTATTGGGAAGAATGTGTGTTAGTGAGTGTGTATTTCACGTTATAGTAGTAGGCGAATATTTAATGAGCGAAAAAGTGCTCAGTTTTTAGATCACAGCAGTTGTTAGTGCTACTGTCATACCTGCCTTGTAACGTAACTACAGTCCATGAAGACTAAGGCCTCGAAAGAGATGAAAGCGTCAATACTACTGAAGCGAAAACCGGGGTTGAAAGCAAAAGTAACCTATAAAGTGGCGGTGAAGGTGCTCAAAGGGCTTGACTGCCAGTTTAATCACTTGAAGCAGGAGCAGGAAAGATTGGCTTGGACTACGGCAAAAATAGCCGATTATATTCACACGAAGGATCCGATATTTCCAAACCGAATGTTGGAAGGAATTGCAGCCAAAAATGAACGGTCAGGCTCGATTAGAAGAGATTCTCTACAACTAGGTCGGCAGCTACTGCAAGTAAGATAGCGAAAGGCATTTAATTGATGGCTGTCATTGACAAAGACAACTCCATTGGATAGAAAACGTAAGAAAAATAGAAAGCGGTAGAGCCGAAACTACTGGATGCGCTCTTTGAACGATTGGATTGAGAACGGAGCTCGCTTAAGTCAACTTTAGATCGCGGGCTGACTAACTTTTATGGGTTAAGGAAGCGTTTGCGAAGCTTTGAGCTCTGTGGGAGGGCGCTGTCCTAAATATAGTGGAGCGTAGTTGCATTCCGTCCATTCCGTATGGCTCGGTAAAATCGGAGAACACACTACGGCTGCTCCTGAAGAGAGACAGTTCTGATGTGCCAATGGAAGATTGGAGTGTGAAGCAGAATGGCAGCCAAAACTATAACTCCCGAATAAGTAACGGTCGACGTGGATATATTTTATGAAAGCTTCGGGAAGATGTCGATGAAAGCAGATAGCGCTCTTTTGTCTCAAGAAGCGCCAACCGACCGATAACTATAAAAACACGCTAGAAGAGCAAGAAAGTGGAGAGGAATCTTGGAAAGATACTGGATGTCACACTGAAGCTTCAATATGGCAGTAAGGGAGCTTAACAATGAAGTTCCACTTCTTCAACATTTTTCATTAAAGTACTGCCCAACGATTAGGGTAAAGAGGGAAGCTTCAAAATCTTTTTCAATACAGATCAGTTATATATAAATATCTATGAATAAGCAAAATTTCATAGCAAAGTTTTTTGTAAATAAAGACCCTCTTTCTCTTGTTCTCATTTCTATACAGCAAATAATGATTCTCAATATATTTTCTGTCAATATTAATAATCCAATTCATATTTTTGTATCCTCACACACATCTATTGCATCTTAACAAATGTTGCCGTGTATTGAAAATGAATTTTTGCGGTGAAAATATGAGGTTTTGTGGTTGAAAATTTTATTTAAATTGATTTTTCCACAACGTTAAATAGCAAACAAGCTCAAATGGCTGAAGAAGCTTGCTATGTACATTAAGGTGTGTGTTAATTTCTATTTTAAACGATGTCAAAATAATTATTTTACTTTTGCCATATATTTTATATGCGATTTTTTGATATTTCCATAATAATTTTTTTATCTGCAAAGCAAATAGACTTACAACTTTAAGCAATTCCAATTAGAATGCCAATCTTTCCGCTCTACAAAAAAGGTCTTGATACATTTTTTCATAAAAACATGCCTTTAAAAGTTATACGCAGTTAAATTTACGCCTCAAATGTTCTGTATTCATGCAGCGCACCATGCCGTATGAGCAACTCAGAATGTACTAGGACTCACTTGTATGAATGCTCAGTAAATTTGTTGTATAATTTTGAATTTTAATATATTTTAAAAGCATTTTGGATGTGTGCTAAGTAAAGTTTTTGTCTAATTATAACCATTCTAGGTACAAAGATACTCGTTAGCAACATGTTGCAAGTGTATGATAAGGAGAAATATGACTTAGGCACGGTTTAAAGGGAAAATAATAAGCTGGCTTACATCGGATGGTGTTTTCAGTGCAAAAAAACTGAAACTTCAGTTGCTGTGTGCAAAAAAAAAACAACTTGATGAATAAAGTTCACCCTAGTAAACATCTGTAGTGACGGAACGAACAGCTTGTGAAGACACTTCAGGTGCTTCTAGAGTTTAAGAGAAGATAAGTGTTGCTAAAAAATATGTGTAATTGTTTAAAAATAAAAGAATAGATACAAAAATACAGTACACAACGTTATATACGATTAAATGTATACAAATGAAATCCGAAGTGACAGCAATGGTATGACATTGCGTATGAGTAACATTTGGGTAAGTGGAATAATGGATGTGATATACATATGTATATGTGAGCATATATTGTAGCTTATAAATTTATATAATAAATATGAGCATGAGTGTGTAATGTGCAGTACCGTTATATCGGTCAAATATATTTAGTTGCATGTATATTTATATAATACTGTTGCATATGCCAATCTATTTAGATAACTAATATTTAATTTTAGTTTCTCAATATTATTGTGCCGTATTTTCTAATTTTCTGTGAGCTATGAATCGTCAATAAACGGGATTTAATTAAAAAATTTGTGGTTTTGTTCAATGTTGCACAATTACAAAACAAATAAATCACAATGCTTTGCACACAAGATCATATAATTGTTCGGATTTATTTGAAAGCGATATTGAGTGGTTTGCATTGCATTTTAGATGTATAAGAGCGCTTTAGTTTGAGTAGCTACAATTTTTGTGAGTTTAGATGAGCTTATAATACTTTAAAGAATTTTAAAATATTTTTTTTATAATTTTTTTTGGCACACACAACTGCAACTAATAGCACAAACAATAATATTATAGAATTTTTAACAAATATTTACTTGAAAATTAATATCACGTGCAACTACACACACAAATATGCACAAAATTGAAACGAAATTCGCGCGACTCCTTTACCCCGCATCAGTTCAGCGTCGCAATGTTGGTAATGGCGCGTATTAACCGCAGCACTTTTTGGCTAATTGCTGTGGCTAACGAAAGATACGACATAAATAGCAGCATATAACGGTATATGGGCTGTAAATGCGGGCGTGCTGGCGTTGGGCGTGATTTGGACGCTACTAATGATGGCCATCTAAAGGCAATAATTCAGTGATGTAGCAAAAGACTTGATGAAGTTGCCGGAAGTTATACTAATTCAAGTTTATATACATACACAAATACATAATTGTATATATATATTTTTTTCTTTATATATACACAACTACGTCAACAATATATAGTCTTCACTAGAGCACACCAAGTTTAGTATAATAGCAAAATATTAACCGACTACACACTCTCTATAAAACATACCTCCACACTCTCACTCTTCGCTGACAAACACACTTGGTTTAATAGCAGACGCCATCTTCGATGACGCTCCAATTATGTCACACTTACCCGCTGACATTCGTCTACATTTCCAACCTGTCTACTGAAATCTCTGCGGCGAGCGCATGACAAATCTCCAATCATTTCTTATACCCAAAGCATCACGTGGTCTCTGCAGCGGCTCCGCAACGGACTCAATACTCGGTCGTAGCGCTGGCAGTCACTGCTGTTGCTTATGAAAATGTAACATGTAAAAAATGGCATGCCATAATTTTTGGTAAAAGTGCAACAGTGGCACAGTGGCATTTGTTATTTACACTTGAGAAATGTATATACATATGTATAGTAGTACGTATGTGCATATGTTTATCGCAATATAAGTTCGTGTGCCATTTATTTGTCGCTTTGTTAGACTCATTTCTTTTATATAATAATGACAAAATGAGATGAAATGTTAGAGAAAGGAATTTGGTAGTGAACAAATAAATAAAAAAATAAAAAAAAGTTAGCTACGGTTGCATTGAACCTAGAATACTCTACAAATATATAAAAAATTTCTTACAAGAACTTTGCTTTGTCAGTTTATATGACAGCTATACGCTATAGTGATCCGATCCGAATAGTTTCTTCGGATATTACTTTACTGTCTTAGGAAATAATCTATGCCAAATTTAATGAAGATATCTTCTCAAATTGAAAAGCTTGCCATACAAGCACTTTATTTTAATAGATCGGTTTGTATGGCAGCTATATGCTATAGTGGTTCGATCTGAACAGTTTCCTCAGAGATTATACTATTGACTTAGATAATAACCCATGCCAAATATTATTAAGATATCTTGCCAAAGAAAAAAGTTTTCATACTAGCATTTGATTACGATCGTTCATTTTCTATGGCAGCTATATGCTATGGTAATCCTATTTGAACAATTTGGCAGGAAATTATAGCGCTGGCTTGGAAAATAGTTTTCGGAAAATTGTGTGAAGATATCGCTTCAAATGAAAAAGTTTTCCGTATAAGGACTTGAGTTGGATCAGTAAGTATGGTAAGGATGTATTGATCCGATATCGGCTATTCCGACAAATGAGCAGCTTCTTGATGAAAAAAGGATGAGTGCGAAATTTCAAATAGATATCTAAAGAGCTGAAGGACTAGTTCGTACATATACAGACAGAAGGACGGATAGACAGACAGACGGATATAGCTAAATTGACTTAACTCGTAACGTTGATCATTTAAAAATATACTTTATGGGGTCTTAGATGTTTCCGTTTGGGTGTTACAAAGATCCTGGCAAACTTAATATATGTATGTAGTATACTCCATTAAGTGTTACACGTGACTTGGAAGAGAAGGAAAGGCACCAAGATGAAGCGAGAGAGGGAAAGGCATACGGAGCATAAAAGATAAGGAGAGAGAGTGATAAAGAAAGAGAAGATCTACATGAGTATTTTTGATTTGAATTAAATCTTAGAATATATGAAGTCATTTCAGAAGACATAATTTGGTATATGTCTCTTTTATGACACAGTATTTATATATTTTTTATTTTTTTGAAGACCACGAAGTCTGCCACATTTTCGGAGAAGTTGTTTTTTTTTTTGCAAAATTCGTCAAACTTGCTCTTCGTCGATACTAGAGACAATAGCATAAGTATTATTATAAAATTTTTTTGAGGGAGGGGCTCACAAAGTAACCTAATTTGGGGCAATATACCGATCTTACGACAGCGGCAATCAAAATTTCGGTGGGCTGGGGTGGGGTGAAAATGATATTCAAGTCAATATTGATGACCAGGAAGTTTTTACAATCTGTTTAGTGTTTTGTGTTTTGTGGGAATTGCTGGGAACCATGTACTGTAGGTGCTACCCTACATCAAAACTTCTAATTCGAATCTGAACTGTCAATAACTAGACATTATAAAGGAAGGAAATACCTCCGCGAAACTAATACGGTTATGTAAACTGACGTTGAGCAATACCAAAAGCTCCGTAAGATTCGGAAAGGAACCCTCCGAACCGTTCGATACCAAATGAGGTTTCAGACAAGGCGGTTCCTTTCGTGCGACTTCTTCAATTTGCTCTTGTAGAAAATAGTTCGAGTTGCATAACTTAATCAAGCAGGTACAATCTTTTTTAAGAGAGTACAGCTGCAAAGGACGCCGGTGGTATTGATATCATCGACCTCAAACCCCACGCTGCTAGTACTGTTTTCTCCAGACTGGTCAAGCAAGCGAAGCAAATGGATCAGACAGTGAACGAGGGCAAGGCAAAATATCTCCTGTCATCAAGCAAACAAACGTCGCACTCGCGACTTGGCTCTCAAGTCACTGTTGAGAGTCATAATTATGAAATCCTAGATAATTTCGTCTAAAAAATTGTCCAGAAACGGCCAGCTTTGGCGGATAGGAGAGTAATTGTGTTCCCTCAGAACAACGCCGTGATATACACATCGATTGAAATTGAGATGAAATATGAAACTGCCTTAAAGATCAGATAGATTAAGTTACCGAAGAAAAAGTATATATTTGTTCTAAGTCATATCATTATGGCTGTGCCGTATGATTTCTTTTCTGACTTAATTCAAAAATTACCTTATATGTCTATAATTGTAAGAAATCATTTCAAAAATTCGACGCTTAAGTTTAACACTCTCCCTTCTCCTTCCATTACTTTCCGTTCTCTAATTTACTAACGCATTCCGTGACCCGAAAAACTCTAATTTCCAAACAAACAAATCACAAGAAATTAAAAAACTTTCAAAATGAACCGTGAAACAGATTTCAAAGTCGTTGCTTCAATCAGCAAAGTTTCAACGCTTCAATGTATCATTTCGACCGCAAAAGCCCCAGGAAACACAAGCAGCTAACCAGCCAGCACCATGAAGAGGGGGACGCTCAAGCACTAATTCCATGCTTCATTAAATGTTTGTACGAGTTTATAAAAACTTCTTACCTCTCACAATTAGTCAATAAATAAAATGCGCCCGCGCGCCCGCCATACCGCACCCCATGCAATAAAGCGGCGCTGCTTGGCATTTTGGGGCGCCACAGTTGCCGCTGCTAGTTACGCGCCACCAAATTAGTAAAATATATAGCGAAAATTCAATATTCATAGCAAATATGCCCGGCGGCTATTTTCAACAACATAAAAGCAACAAAAACAAACACTTTTCAACCAATGCAGAGTGTAAAGTTGGCAAATAACAACAACAACAGCAGCAGCAAGCAGCGAGGGTCGGAAATGGGCAGCAGCGGTTACGGCGCGGCAGCGAGATTTTGCGGTATAGATTCAGATTACCAATTGGTTGTTGCTGTTGCTGTTGTTTGTTTGATTTCACTGTTGCAAATGGCGAAGTTTTCATTTCGCCTTCAATTGAGCAGCAACAGCAACAGATTTTTATCGGCAATCGGCAGCGCGTGGGCGTTGCAAATACTCATAAGCCGTCTTCGGTGTCTCGAGCAACTCGTGCTGCGACCCCCCCGCGCCGCGCTCAGCCAAGAAAACAAATATTTGCACAACAGCATCATAACAGCCGCCAGCTACAAGGTTACCCCCGCTGCACGGCGCCACACTAACATGACCGCGGCGCATCCACAGCCAATATGCAATTTATAGATATATATGTATACATATACATACACATATAATTTATTCAATTTCACTACAGGGCAGTTGCTCAGCTGTCAACGCTGTGCTGCTATAACCAAGCCAAGTATGAAGTGGAACCCAACGACTGCAACAACCAGCAGTACGAAGTGGCCACTGACGCAGCTTATATCCGCTATATGTAAGTACAGTTAGTAAGTACTGATTTTATTTTAAAATTCGAAATAACTGTAAGTTGAATTGGCCCGAGGCGAGCAATTGCGTACATCTTCGGAGTCACGGTGTTATCCTGTAAATGGACGCGTCAACAGACGGAGTGGGAGCAAGTGCTTGATGGCCGCATGCTATTTCAACTTAAAAGCTTAAGCATTGCCATTGACAGTAGAGTAGAAAATTCGTGTAGTTACTTCTTCTACAACAAACATGCTTAAGTGACTCAGAGTATGTGAAGCTAAGACTCCAGACGACAAGTTATAGCAAAAGTTATGAAAGGCCTTCAGGCTACTGGTATATCCAACCATTTCACGGTTGGTTATGTGAAAATTGGCTACCAAACTGTGATTGTACAAAAGAAAAGCCAACAAAAAGCTCAAAACCAAACTGAGCACTCCTTGAAAGGGGGGAAGCAAAGTACGTAGTAAAGCAAAAGAGCGTGATTGGTGCATTGATGTGATGGTTAGAGGCATCCGGACAATAATAACTTTTTCCAGTCAATTAAATATTTGGGAAATTAAAGAATATTTTGTATATTTAATGAACATGAAATCGACTTATATTATTACAAATATAGTAATATGAGAAATCGGTCACTTTTTGAATTAGAACTGCCGTTCATGAGTAGAAAAACGAGAGGTAATGCTTGCTTATTCACGCTTTAGCAAGCAGCCAGCAGATTCATTCACAGAGGTTGTGGTCTTTGCTAACTTGATACCACAGCGTCTCTCTCTCGTATTATTTTCGTACCCATCAAGTCGCTGTTTGTCTAAGTTTTTTTTGGAAACGTTGCAAATACTTGATATTAATAGGTGCTTGTCCAGTTCTCTCAATATTTCGGCATGATTAAGTATCACACGTATCGATATAGGGCGCGTCTCTGCCAGAGAAAATCCACTATCAGAATTGAGCGTCTGGAATTTCGATCGTAAATTATCTCATCTAAACTCCCTAGGCTCATCCGTGCACTGGGGATTTCCGTTAATGCAAATTTTTTAAGTGTCCGGAATCTGTTTCCAGAAGAGTAGGAACCTAACTCGTAATCATTATTGGCGTGAAGTTGCATTCCTGTATGATGAATTTTCGCCTATCAAAGCAGAAACGTCTGAAAAGCAAGAATCAATGAGGATGACTACAAAGTCGAAGCAGCAGCGCTGAGTATTGGTAAATTTTGTTCTGGATAAATATATATTGATCTGAAATTTTGCACACTTTTTTGTTTTGTTTTTTTTTTTTTTGTTTTTTTGCGGATGAGGGGGTAGAAAATACTTTCCGCATCATCAGAGCTGTCGCCACAGCAACGGTATGTTCCACTTACAGGCCACTTAAATACTAAAATCCCTCCTCTAAGGAACCCTAGAACCGCGCTTACATTACTTCAGGGTAGGGTTCCATTCTTTATTGAAAGATTTACATCTTCGCACCTGCGACCAGGTCCCACTTTTTTCGGCATAGCAAAATTGCTGGGTATTTCTGGATAACCCCTCAGCTATTTCCGCTCTCCGGCATGACACCAATTAAATTGTCAACATTTATTGGGCCAACCAGTTCTTCTACGGTGGTGTGCGGGATTTGTATCCAGGAGTATGATCTGGGATCCAGTCTTACGCCTAGGTAGTTCACAGCTTTAGATGTATTAGAATGCTTATTACGTTTGCATGCTTATTACGAGAGGAATGTGCTTGTTCGTGAGCTGTATAAGCTCTGGTTTTTTCGTAGCGAGCTAGAGGTTATGTGAGTCAAGCCATGTTTGCGTCTGAATCATGACCTGTATCACCGTTGTATCACTGTGATTACAATTGCTGTGTCGTTCACGTAGCCGATTAAATATGATTTGTCTGACATTTCAAGTTTTAGTATTCCGTCAAAACTAATGTTTCACAAGTCTGGGCATAAAATGGACCATTGTGCTGCTCCTGACATAATTTCTATTTGTCGTGGTCCCTCTCTAGTCTACTACAGCAGTTTTCCCTTATCAAGATAGCTTAGAACAACAGAATTGACGTAATTGTGGATTCTGAGTTTTTTTTCTATAGCGCCAAATTTTCATTTTGGCTTCGGTTAGCGCCTAGTGTTGACCTTCTGGGTCTAAACCCGTGCTATCTGTGAGAAAGTCCGCCAGCTTCACTGATAGCCGCTTCTAGTCTAGGTTTAAGAAGTTTTTCATAGACCTTTCCCGCTGTGACGAGCATGCATATTAGGTGGTATGCTAATGGAAAGCTGGGATCCTCTTTTCCTTGCTGATTAGAACAAGTCGTTGTTTCTTCCAAATTTCAAAAAATATTCCAGCTTCGAGGCAAGCCTTCCGTAGCGATTGTTTTGAGTATTTCTTCCGGGATACCATCCGGGCCGAGCAATTTGTTAGTTTTGAGCTTGTCCGCAGCCAGTTTCAGTTTCTCAAGGGTTAACTCGGGGATTTCCGAAAGATCTTATAGCCTGTTCTGGTTCACTGGCTTTCTTGTCGTGCGTTTGAAAGAGTTTGTTAACGATGCAATCTATTTTCAGAGCGTTTAAGCCAGGTGGCTTGTTCAAGCTTCAAGTTTCTTTATAATTATTTTGTTTCCGAGGATTTCCTGCGGATTTTTGTTAAGATCCTTGCGTAGTTGCTCCCATTTTTCCTCTTTGCTTGCTTCGATGGCATGCTAAGCTCCTTTTTCGCCGCTTGATATTGCTTGGCTTCTTCGGGTGCTGCTCCTCTTTACCTAGATCTCGTCTATGATCTGTAAAAATGAAGATAAGTTTGTCCATCTAAGTTGAGCGATATTTTCTATCCATAAGCAAGCAGCTTGTTTATTTTTTCTGTGGCATTGATTTGTGATAATTTCTATATCCGAAAAAATTTTTCAGTTCGGACAACTATGGCATATAGCTAACGTATAGTGATCTGAGTGATCGCCATAGAAATAAAGATCTTTTTATGCTATGAAATATAACCTGTGAATAGTACTATAGCTTCGGTGCCGCTGAATTTAACCTTTTTTCTTGTTTTTATTTAAAGAGAGCGCACTTTAAAATATTGTCCACTGTTGGCAAATGAAATTTACGCTTAAAGAAACAGCAAAATTTTAATTTCTCTGGCAAACAATGGCGTCAAGGCAGCTGCTGATTTGTAGACTAGCAAGTTTGGAGTTTTATGATGACCTTGCCGGTCTATTAAAAAAATAATATAAAAAAAATAAGCAGAAATTCAAACGAAAAGTAGAAGAAAATTTTAAAACAAAAAAAAGAAAGAAAATTTAAAACTAAAGAGAATTAAAAAAAAATTATATTAAATAAAAAAAATGAAATAGAAAAAAAAACAAGAAAGTTATGCGCAAAAAACAGCAGAAAACCAACAGCCAGGCAAATTAGTTGGAATTCCATCAAGCTTTCTAATTTCACTCAGTTAGCCAACAAATGGCTTCGGGCAGCCATTTGCGTTGTGTTAACGAGCAGTATTTCATAAATTTCCGCTTGCACTTGCAAACAATTCGTGCCCTTTTACGCTCTACAAAATTTCAATGTACATTATATTACAACAACAACAATGGCAAACAGGCTGCGTACATTGCGCATGCATTCATATGCTGGGAAATAATATAACTAGCTTTGTGCTTGTATGTGTGTGTGTATATGTGATTGCTGTATTTGCGAGTTTTGTTTCGCAAAATTTATTATACTTATAAAATTCCATTATCATATGCAAAGCGTGGCAAAGTGGCCGGGAGCGGAGGGAGAGAGGTAGTGGTTGCGCTCGCCTAATGCGCCATAAATGCGTCGGGTACAAAATACAACAACACACACTGCATACAATGCTTTTATAGTAACTGTTAAGGTTGTCGTTGTGCTTGTTGTTGTTATTATTTCCAACATATACACACACACTCAGTGGCTATTCTCATTTAGCTATGTTGCGAGGAGCGTGTGCGTTGCGCCGCTTGGCAGTGGCCAGGCTGAAAAGCTAAAACGCCAAAAAGTATGTAAATAACTGAGAAAATGTACAAAACCGACTATGATAATATGCACTTAAGCGCAAAGTCCATTTAGTCGGCAGTAGCGTGTGGGCAGCGCGTGAGAGCGGCAGGCAGACAAGAAGCGTGTGGATGCGCTTGGCTTTGTCATAGTTGTTGTTGATTTGGTTGTTGTTATTGCAGTTGCAGCATTTCCTACAGCACACTATGAATTTCTATTATAACAACGAACACTACAGTGTGTATGTGTGTGTGTGTTTGTGTGAGTGTTTGCTGTTGCTGCGGTTATTAATGCACGTACTGTAGTCTAGTTGCTGCCTACTTAGTTGGCAACGCGAGCGCCACAATGCCGCCTCAAACATGTTTACGTAACGCTGAGTGCCTAGCATTTACCTTAGCCCCCTTTTATGCCGGTTTTGTATCGGCGCTCAGCGATGGGGTGCAGCGCATACAGGTGTTTCGTTCTAACGCTGGGAGAGAAGTTGAGTATTAGTGTATGTGTGCGTGTGTAGGTGTGTGAAACTAGAAGGTCAATATGAATGGCGCAATTTTATATAAAGTACATATATATGAATGTGTTTGTGTGTAGTAGTAGTAGTGCTCGTCTCTATATTGTGTGGCATTGTTGCATGCAACCGTGCGTTCCGTTTTACAAGCTCGATTCATAATTTTATTTCACACACAGTTTCAAAAATATATGAACATATATATGTATGCTGAATCGAATATATGTATGTCTGTTCGGTATATGTGTGTTTGGGTGCGAGTTCGTAGAATTTCCCCGAGCCACCGACTGCAATATTGACGCAAAGTCAGCAAATGAATTCCATTTTGTGCGAGGAATCGTATTACACTTTCTGCAAATTTGGCGAAATTTAAATTTTGTTTGCTTTACAATTTTATGAAATTACAAAGGTCGATCCAGCTGAAGGGCAAGCAAGTGTAAGTTCGTTGCTAAACTTTGTGTTTGGTGTGTTAAATTTGCATTAAATTAGCCAAAAAGTTGAAAAATTCAGAACTTCCTTCAAAAAAAAAAACAATTTTTTCTCTCAAAAATGAGGAAAAATAAATTAAAAATATTTTTCACTTTATTAAAAAATAGTATTTTCTTTAAAAAAAATAATTAATTACAATATCGTAGTATATTCAAATAGAAGATAGAGTGATGTGTACAAGTTCACTCAAGTGAGGACCGTTTTTGGAGCGCCATTTACTTGGGAGTGGCCAGAAAGATTATTTTAAATATGCCTAAAGCAGCTTACGACTTTCGCTTTTAGACCAAGTATCCTCTGGATAGCCAAAGAACATCCATTTGAAGGCGAGCTAAAGTGGGAAGCTGAAATATCCCTCCCCAGGGTTGTGTGGATTTGGGATCCGCCACGTAAGAAACGTCTCTAATGAAAAGGAAACGCCTCAAACTCAGGGATCTTTCAAATCAGCCACTACTCTAATAGTAGTTTTGTAATTATACGTTTAAAACATACTCAAGTTGCTTTTTAGTCCTTTCTTTAATTTGAATTAAATCGAAAATATTAAAAAAATGAAAAGGAAAGAAAACAACAGCTCAGATGTGAAACCCCCTAGTTACGACGACCACCGCAAACGCATTAAGGACTACGATTTAAGGGTATGCAATGGGAATGTCCGGTCTCTGAATTAAGAAGAAGCCGCCGCGCAGCTGGTTGATGTCCTCATTAGAGTGTAGGCTGACATCATCGCCATCCAAGAAGTGCGATGAAGGTGACACGGACTGAGACGAGTAAATTCTTATAGCGTTTACTACAGTGGACTTACAAGGAAGTATAAGGGAGCGCAAATTTAGTATGTGATTCGTGGTGGGAGAGAGACTCCGTCGCCAAGTCCTGGCACTCACCCCGGTGGAGGAACGTCTAGACACAATCCCCATCAAAGCGAAGTTCTTCAACATATCGCTCATTTGCGCCTGATGGAAGAGAAGGACGGCGGAATCGGATAGATACCGAGAGTTGAAGAGGGAAGCGAGACGCATTTGCAGACAGAAAAAGAGAGAGTCCGAAATGCGTGAATACAAAGAGCTTGACATGCTGGCCGACAGGCGTTAAGCTCGAAAATTCTATAATATGATGAAACGACTAATAGAAAGTTTAAAGACCGTAGCATTCTTCTGTAGAACTTCCAAAGGTGATCAAGTGACTGATGACCAGAGCATACTAAAATATGGAGGGAATACTTCTCCAGTCTGCTGAATGGCAGTGAAAGCATAACGCTAGGTGGAAGGTGAACCCGATTCCTCAATCGATTACGATGGAGCAGACTTTTCATTGCATCACCATGAAGAAGTTCGAATAGCAATTACGCGTCTGAAGAACAACAAAGCGCCTTGGTCCGATGGATTGTCAGCAGAGCAATTCAAATGTGGCGAAGAACTGATAAGGAGTACACATCAGCTTCTTTGTAGAATATGGTCCTATGAAAGTGTGTCCAAGGATTGGAATTTGCTCTGTGCTCTGTGCGGTCCATAAAACGGGAGACCCTACAATCTGCGCCAACTACCGTAGAATACGTCTCCTAAACATCGCATATAAGGTTCTATCGAGCGTACTGTTTGAAAGACTGAGGTCCACCGTCAACAAACTGATTGGCCCTTATCTGTGTGGCTTTGGACCTGGCAAATCACCAACCGACTAGATATTCACCAAGCGCTAAATTTTGGAAAAGACCCATGGAAAGAGGGTCGATATACATCACCCTTTTCGTCGTGCTGCTACTGACAGCACGAAAAGAAGCTACCTTAATGCGGCTAAGTCTAAATTTGGCTGTGGAAACTGACGTTGAGCAATACCAAAAGCTCGGTCAAGGTCGGGAAGGACCTCTCTGAGCAATCCGATACCAAAAGAGGTTTCAGACAAGGCGACTCCCTATCGTGCGACTTCTTCAATCTACTGCTGGAGAATATAATTCGCGTTGCAGAGCTGAATTGAGAGGCCAAGACGAAATATCTCACTGAAGAGAGTCATAACTTCCAAGTTGAAGATAATTTCGTCTATCTTGGAACCAGTACTAACACCAACAACGACGTCAGCCTCGAAATCGAATGCAGAATAGCTCTTGCCAACAGATGGTACTTCGGACTGAGTAGGCAATTGAAGAGTAAAGTCCTCGTTCGACAAGCAAGGAGGACCAAACTCTACAAGTTCCTCTTTATCCCTGCCTTGCTATATGGTGCAGAGGCGTGGACAATAACAATATCTGATGAGCCGACGTTACGAACTTTTGAGAGAAAGGTTCTACGGAAGATATACGGCTCTTTGCGCATTGGCAACGGCGAATACTGCAGTCGATGGAACGATGAGCTGTACGAGATATACGACGACGTTGAAACAGTTCAGCGAATGAAAAAACAGCGGCTACGACGGCTAGCTCACATCGTCCGAATGTATGAAAACACTCTAGATCTGAGAGTATACGATGAATTACTTATTGGGGAAAGCAGAGGAAGAGGAAAACCGCCAGTCCGTTGGAAAGACCAGTTGGAGAAGGACCTAGTTAGACTTGTAATCTTCAATTGGCGCCAAACAGTGAAAAGGTAGAACGATTGGAGCGCTGTTGTAAATTCGGCTATAACCGCGGTAACTATGTCGTTAAAGAAAATGAAGAAGTAACATTTTTTTTAAATTTGAAAAAATTGTACTTTCAAATGCAACACAAAAATGCACTCAATATCACAAAAACAAATACTTTGCTTCACCATTTCCTGTGAAAATTAAATTATTTTTCGCTTTAAATAAAGCAAACAACACAATGCAGTGAAAGCCGCTAAAAATACAGCTGAATGTGTATGCACCCAAATGGGTTGACGCTTTTGCCGCAGTGGACTATTGTTGCATTAAGAATTAAGCGCGCTGAAAAATCACACAAATTCATTTGTGCGCTTAAAATATGTATTGCTTTTTAAAACGCGCTCTATGAATATGCAGAAATATTTAATTTTTCTACATTTTTTTTGAAATCGCAGTTGTTGTAATGTGTGGGTGTTGCGCACAAAGCGCCACAAAACGCATTGGGACGCCATCAACGCGCGGCTTTTTCACACAAACGGCAGCAATTTTAAGTGGCCAACAAATTTATATGCGCGCTGCTGTGTGCATGTGCATGTGTGGGTGTGTATAAGTGATTGCCTTCAATTTTATTATATTTCAGTGCAATTTACGACACGTTTCGATGTGATTGCTTTGCGCGGCGGCGGCGACGCTGCTCTGCTGCAGTGCGCCAAAAATGCATATATTATTCATGCAATAGACGCTGCGGCCACAAATATTTGTATATGCATGTGTGTGTGTGTGTTTTATTTTCATTTAACAAAAACAATTTACTGCTCTATTTGAGTAGATTTTTATTGTTACACATTTTGCGGCACTGAGTGCGTTAGTGTGTGTTGCATGTGGCACAATGAAAAAATCATAATAACATTTACATACTCTAGGCAAAGCGCTGTGGTGTTTGTCCAATATTTTCCACACATACATGCATGCATATAAATATTTGTACCCATACATACACCCACCCACCCACAAACACACTCTCATATTGCTTTTTGTTTAAATTTTTCGTTTATATCCATTTTTTATTAATCAAAGCGTGTTAATTGTTTTTATTATTGTTGCCTTTTTACATTCTTTCAAACTGTTTTGGCGCTTAATGTGTATATTGTTTGCTTTGTTGTTGCCCTCAATTGTGTTGACTCGCTGGTTGACCTCTCCCCCATTCATTCGTCATTCACGGCTTCATTCCGCCGTTCATCCATTGTTACCCTTCGGAAGTTATGCATTTTTCCGCTGGTCCATTAGCCTCTCACATGTTTGTGTATGTGTGTGTGTATGCGTATGTGTGTGTGCGTGTCATAAATGTTTAATTTTGAGTGGCCCGAAATGAATTCCCGCAATATTTCATTGCATAATATAAAGTATTTACAGTTACTTTTTATATAGAATGTAGCCGAGCTGGCTTTTAATAGACGCCGCAATTGTTTGCGAAATTTTTATGAAAATCGCAGAAATAGTTTCGGTTGAGAGTAAATATAGGTATATCAAATATGCGTGAATAAATTTTTGGGTATAAAAAATTATTTTAGCGACACTACCGTTAGCTTAAAGTGGACTATTTTTACTGAGTAGATATAGAGCGAGTTAGAGTTAATGATTGAGGCTTGATTAGCTTCAGAGTTGAACTCTTTTCTTTATTACCCTTCTTTTTGTTTCCATTTTTACTCTCCTCTCTCATTTTTCGATATAACTCTAAGGAATAAGCTTAGCAGTCCCAGTGGAATTATTCGTGTCCTCGTCACGAAATGGAAAATCGAAATCAGAGCAAAAAATTGTCGCAGAAGTTTGTTCAAGTGGAAAAGGATACCAGAATTCTATACCGAGTTCTTAAAGGAGATGAGAGAGGTATTCCAATAGGAGGAAACCAAACACCGAACTCAAAATGGATGTCTCCCAAGTACTAGGCATAGAAAAAGCCTGCGAAGTTCTATTAGAAAACCACGGGAATATACATAAAGCAACTATATTTACGGATAGCCAGGCGGCGCACCTGGCCTTGTCTTCACCCATGACAAATTCCAGCATAGTTCACAACTGCAAGAGAGCACTAAGCTCAATAAAAGACAAGCTTCAACTAAACTTGATCTGGGTTCCCGGCCACAGGAATATTTTCGGTAACGAAAAAGCAGACGAGTTGGCAAAGGCAGGAGCTTTCCTCAACGAATCCGAGGCGGAGCTAATACCAAGCCCGCTAGGATCGATCAAAGGAGAGATCAAAAGACAATTTCAACAAGTTGCATATAATCAACGACATATTAAATAGGTTAAGAAAAAGTATTTACAGAGTAAAAGCTACCACAACGGAGTACTGGCCATTTGGGGAACATGCGTCCAAAATGGGTATGCCCTACAACGACATCTGCCGTGGCTGCGGAGTAGCAGGGAACAAGGAAAGAAACTTCCACTTTCTCTGCGAATGCCCAACTCTAGTACAGATCCGACACAAAACACTTGGCATCCATCAAGCACCAAACCTTGAATGGATTTCCACTAAAAGCATATCGGACATAAGTAGTTTCATCGAAACCTCAAAATGGTTTGAGAGAGAAGGTGAAACGTAATAGCATATACAGGAGGTTCTACGAATAGTGTATCAAAATGGCACATCAAGTGCTAATTGAGCCCCTATCTACCTACCTAAACCTCGAGCTTCTTTTCGCATTCATTCTAAGATCTTTTTACTTGCTGATAGATAAGAACCGAACTATGCCCGTTATTACAGGGTTTGTACGGAAAGTAATAAGACTGATTTTCTTCTGCCGCGAATGTACTTCGGAGGGTGCGCGCATCGACTGTATTCGGTAGAGGGCGTTCCTAGCTAAAGAAGAAGCGGCTGGTCAGTTGTCAGCACCTTAAGGTTAGGTCAGCACCTAAAGGTTCAGAACAAACATTTTCGAGCGATGTGTTTCTATGGTTGGTGCAAGCCGAATATTCAGCGTTCGTTAGAGCAGAGGTACGCGATTAAATTCTGTGTGAAACTCGGTAAATCCGTGACAGTGACGTTTGATATGATCAAGCAGGCTTATGCAGATGTTGCTTTAGCAAGAAGTGGTGTGTTTTGGTGGTATCAGGACTTTTTGGAGGGCCGGGAAGAGGTCGCTGATGAAGATCGTGCTGGGAGGCCTGCGACATCGACAAACACCGACAATATGAGTCGTGTGCGCAGAGTTTTGGATTTAGACCGTCGACTAAGTATTCGTTTAATTGCCCAGATGTTAAATTTATCAAAATCTGTGGTTCAAGACATGACGGAGCACTTGAACATACGCAAAGTATGCGCGAAGATGGTCCCAAAAGTGCCTATTGACGACCAGAAAATGCGGCGAGTGAAAGTGTGCCCAGAAAACTAGAACATGTTAAAAGTGACCGCAATTTTTGAATAACATAATCACAGGTGACGAATCATGAATCTTTGAGTATGATCCTGAGACAAGCAGGCAATTTCGAGACGACAGAGAGATCAAAGCAGCATGCACATTGGCTCTAGAGGCTATTCCGGAGAATGCCTTCCGCAATGCTTTCAATGCTTGAAGCTTTGTATCGATCACAATATTAAGTGTATCTAAGCCTTAGTTTACCCAATCCATTCAAGAAAAATTAGCCATCCGTTCAGTTGCCTTCAGTATTACAGTTCGTTCTTTTGACTATTAAATTACCTTTAAAATTATATTTGTGTTCATTGCCTCGTCAATTTAAATCATTTATTTCCTCTGTGTGCAGCACGCTTTGTCTTTTTGCTAGCTAACTTATTGCCCACCAAGTTCTTTTCTCTACTTTGTTTTTATAAACATACATACATATATATTTATAAATAGTCATATGTTATAAATCAAATAACTATCGACGACTACGGAAATTTATGCAAATAAAGACAAATGTTTGCTCTCCGCTCCGTTGAGAGTTTAGACTCAGTGAAAAATATAGGGTGTTGCAGTGAAGCTTTCTCTTATGGTTCCGCAGTAATTTTTGTAACAAGAGTGACGCTTTGATAACTTGTCTGCAAAACTATAGAAGCTCTTGAGAAATGTATCAAAAATCAGTGTTGCTTCTCTATTATTTATTATTATTTTTCGTTTCGATATCTTTTCGTATTTTCAAGAATTTTTGTTCAACCCAGCACGTCACACACTCCACTCGTGCGCATTCAGACACAATCTGTTACACACCTATTCATCATGTCTCCGTTGCTTTGACATTTCTGTCATTTGTCATATCCATTTACAACAAAGCGGGCATAAATAAATATATGCGATTATGTCGGCACAATGAAGAGTGGAGTAGAATAGTTTTTGTTTTAGCAATTTTTCAGCTTTACCAGCTGCAGCTTTATTTGCATCTTCGATTTTTATTGTCGTTTATGTGTTTTTTTTTTTGTATAGCAGAGTGTGTATTGGTTATAGATTTGATCAAAAGAAAGCATTCACACATATATTATGCCGAAAAAGTAGCTGGAAATTGTAAATAAAACAGAAAATACCTGTATTTCATCAATATTTATTTTGACGTCTTCAAAGTAATCCCCACCAGATGCAATACACTTATGCCAACGATTTTTCTAGTTCTCGAAACACTTTAAAAATAACTTTTTGGAATGCCCTTCAGTTCCTTCAGCAAATTTGGTTTTATCTCCTCGATGGACTCAAAACAGGCTACAAGGAGCGACAGTTTTAGTTTGGGAATATGAAAAAACTACACCAAGCCAAATCTGGTGAATACGGTGGTTGATCGATGGTATTTACTGCGTTTTGGCTCCAAATTTGCTCAAAATCGTGGCTCGACGCGATAGTGCAATATCATATTGTAAAATCCCTGAGTTGTTCTTTCACAATTCCGGCCATTTCTGACGCATGTTCTTACGCAAATGCCTCAATATAGACAACTTCTTGTTGACTGTCTGCCCCTCCCAAACAATTTTATGATGCACCAAACCACGAATATCGAAAAAAAACAATTGTATCATCACAATTTTTGAGCCGCTTTGGCGTTTTTTTTTTTAATTCGGCTCGTTTGCCCCACCATTCCGGTGATTGTTGACTTTTTAGCTTGTCAAGCTCATAAACCCATGCCTCGTTAGCAGTTATAATGCTCTCCATGAATGTGGGATCTAAATTCGCACGATCAAGCATGTTCAAAGAGACCTCTTTACGGTACTCTTTTTGAAAAAACAATTCAGCTTTATCAAGACGAGTCGAGCAATAACGCTTTTCATACCCAAAATATTCACCAAATTAATCGAACTGACTCAAGAGAGCTGTCGAGCTCTCCTGCCATCTCTCTAACACTTGCCTAACAATTTTCAAAACCATATCCTTCACTTTTTTTAATATTTTCAATAGTTAAAGAGGTAGATGATCGTCCAGAACGAGGCATGTTTTCAACGATCTCTCAACCATCTTTGAAGGTTTTGTACCACTCGTAGGATTTGATAAAATTTCAGACAAATCCTTTGTTCGATGTTTTTATCGATTGCAACGCGCTACTACAGAGAAAACAGCGAGCTAGGCTCTCAAGTGACTGTGGGAGGTAAGTACCAGCGATGATTAGCAGTAGCAGTTCGCTCATCTAAAACACTGGAGACGTGTCTTCTGTCTATCACAACATAATCGATTTGGTTGGTGCCTTTTTGATACGGAAACATCCATGTAGCTTAATGAGTTTTTCCGTGATGGAATCTAGTCTTGCAGATAACCATATTTTCGGTTCCAGCGAAGTCGATCAGCCTCAACCCATTCGGGGATGATTCATCACGAATGCTGAACTTACCGATCGTTGTGCCAAAGATTCTTCTTTGCTCACCTTGACGTTAAAGTCGACAAACACGATTTTGATATCGTAGTGGAGGCAGCTCTCATAGGTGCGCTCCAAGCGCAGTACTTGGCGACGGAGTCTTTCTCCCACCACGAATCCCACATCGAATTTGCGCTCCTTTATATGGCTGGTGAAGTAAATGCTACAAGAACCTACTTGTTTTAGTCCTTGTCCCGTCCATAGCATTTTTTGGGACAGCGGTGATGTCAGCCTCCGCTCTAACAAGGACATCAACCAGCTGGGCAGCGGCACCTGCTCAATTAAGGGGCGGACATTTCAGGTGCATGCCCTTAAATCGTAATTCTTAACACGTTTGCAGGGGTTGTTATCAAAAGGGAGGTCTTTTATCCGAGGCCTGGCTCCTGGGGATGAATGGTTCTCCTTCTCACTTTAGCTCGCCTTCAAACGGATGTTTTTTGGTTACCAAGAAGATACTTGGAGATACTTCTGGAGAAAGTCATGATCGAGCCTATTTTCGACGGAGTGAGTTGGGATTAGAGTAAATTTTAAGTTTTAGAATCCTTATTTTCCGCTAAATTGACACGTTTGTATAATATCTCCGTACTAATTTGTATAAACTTTCACATTTCAAATCGAAAAGCTCATTAAGGTGAACACCTAACCGATTGCACAGTGTGATAAGTTGTGTGAAATTATGTGCATAAGTTCAGTTTCTAAAGTACACGAGTTTATTTGTGCAAAGAGCATAAGAAAAGTGTGTGTGAAAATTACCAAAATGGTTTATGATGTGCATCCGGCTAAGGGCGTTAAAGGCCAAACCAAGCCAGGGGCGTTAGCAACGAGAAGAAGAAGAAGAAAAAATGAAAACTAAACTACGCAAACAAATTGGAAATTCAAGCGAAATTTCTGTTGAATGCAAACACATACACACATATGTATACACCTGTGTAAAGAAAGCTTCACAACAACAACAGCGCACATGTACCTTCAGCGCTTGCTTCGAAGGTTTGGCAGTACAAACATATGTGGATATTTATGCATGTGTGCAAGTTAACAGCCGCTGTGTTTGTGTTTTTCATGCAAAGCAGGAAATTACAAAAGTTTTTTTCCAGTTTTTGTTTTTACATTCCACAATGAGGAAGCAAATGAACACGCTCAAAAAGTGAATACCAAACTAGAAGATGCAAACGAAAAGTGGTTGGCGAATGCAAATGATAGACGTGATCGCATTAAAATTTCAACAAAAAAGGAAAAAATTGCGAAAGCAACAAAAAAAAATTATAATAATAAAAAAAGATGAAAACAAAACAAAATTGAAAAACAAGAAGCTTCAGCTGCACCGAGGCTGTGTTACCACATACGAGTATTTTAGATAGCATAAATGGGGTAACAAAGGATCTTCATCTTGATTTTGAACTGTCAGTTTGTATGGCAGCTATATGATATAATCGGCTGATTGGAATAATAAGATTATAATGATGTCTGAAATAATAGTCTATACTAATTTCTATGAAGATACCTCGTCAAATCAAAACGTTTTCCATACAAAGACTTTATATTAATAGATCAGTTTGTATGGCAGCTATATGCTATAGTGGGCAGATCTGAACAATATCTTTGGAGATTACATTCTTGTCTTAGACAATAACTTGTGCCGAATTTCGTGAAGATATCTCTTCAAATAAAAAAGTTTTCCATACAAGCACTTGCTTCCGATCGCTCAGTTTGTATGGCAGCTATATGCTATAGTCGTCTGATATCGACAGTTCCGACAAATAAGTAGCTTCTTGCTGAGCAAAGTACGTGTGTATAATTTCAGATCGATATCTCAAAAACTGACGGACTAGTTCGCTTATATACACACGGATAGAGGGATGTGACTAAATCGACGCAGATAATGACGCTGATTAATTATATACATATATATTCTAAAAATTCGAAAAAATCATAAAAATTAAATTAAAAATTGACAAAACTTTTTAAAAATTAAAAAAAAAATGTAATTAAAAAATATTTAAAAAAAATATCAAAAAGTTTTAATTTAAAAATATGAAAAAAATTATAAATAAAGTGGAAAAAATGAAAAAAAAATTTAAAAATTTAATATACAAAATTTTTAATAAAACAAATTTAAAAAAATAAACAAAAAAATTAAAAAAAAAATAAATAAAAATAAATAAAAAAAAAAAATTTAATTTCTTGTAAGTTCCAAAAAGCTCACTTTTTGTTGTTGTTTTTTTTTATCTACCACCATTATTTTGTTTAAATTTCCAAAAACAACAATGAATATTCCAGCACCCAAGAAACGGATTTCCGCTGTAAATTTTCATAATTTGGCCTTTGGCATTTTTAATTTGTCGGCACACAAAATTGTTGTTGTAATTATATATACTATTGGTGTGAGTGTGTATTAATTCCACATATGATTAATACATAGAGAAAATGCCCATAATTTGATCAGCTCAGCATGAGTGCTTAAATGCATCGGGAAACCGTAGGTTGGCATGAGTGCATGTGTGTATGTGCGTGTGTGTGTTAGTGCGGTGCGCATGGTGAGTGAGAAGTGGTGGCAATCACGTGGCGAATGAGAGCCTAATTAAAACGCAATGGACACACAGCCAATTAGGCATACAAATAAGATAATATTTTTACTCAGACGAGCTGTTGTATGTAGACAAACAAAATACGTGGGTGCCTCACGAAGCAACAGGATTTTAAGTGACCACTACATAGGAGGGGGTGGTGGCCTCAGAGCTAGCTCCATCGAGATATGTATGAAGAGCTGTTTTATTACTGAAGTAGTCTTTGAAGTATATAGTAGTTTCCAGTAGGAACTACTTCCCTCAATTCACTTTCTATTATTGCATTTGAATATACTATATGTACAGATGGCAACACTGTTTCTAAAAGTATTTTAAAGTTAAAGTTTAAATACAAAACTCTATTTATTAATAAACTTTGCAAAACTGAGTCAGTTGATAGATTTTTTAACACACCCACGTAAACAATGTTTAAAGAAAAGTCATAAAATTATATAACCCACCCACGTAAACATATGTAAAATTTATTTGTGAGAAAACATGTGCTACCAAATAAGCGCAGAGATAATAATTAACCAATGGAAATTGTAAATTGCAAGCGTTGTAATAATTTTATTAGCCAAATATATGAAAATTTGCATAAATACTAGGGTGGCACTTAAAAATCACATTAATATGGCTTCAGCCTGAGATAATTATTAGACAATGGAAAATGTACATTTAAAGCGGTCTAAATATTATTGGCACAAGCAAGTATTTTTTCTTTTACATTAGGGTGGTACTTACATTTTTAAATATTTTTTTCAGTAATAATTAGTCAATAGATGTGGTAAATACGACCGTTGTAATAATGCTATTAGCCAAACGCTTAAATTTTGTTTAAACATTAGGGTGGTACTAAATAAAATTAATATATTATATCTTCAGTCTCATATAATGATTAATTAGAGAGAATCATAAATTTAAAGCTTTCTACTCTTATTATGCACATGTAATTTCGCTTGTACATTAGGGTGGTATTAAAAATAAATTCAATATTTTTTCAATTCCTGATAAAGTTTTTTTAATGAAAATTGTATATTGGAACCATTGTAATGATATTGTTGGCGAAATGCAAAACATTTATTTTCGCTTTATATTAGGGTGGCACTAAAAATACATTCAATAGTGTTTTCAGTTACCGATGAAGTTTAAATTGCATCTATTTTAATGATATTGTTAATTAAATGCTCGAATTTTACATAAACATTAGGGTGGTATTAAATTAAATTAAATTAATATGTTCTCAGTCTCAGCTAATAATTAATGAGAGAGGATTTTTCACTTAACGCCTCCTAATCTTTGTGGATAAAACACTTATTTTCGCTTTTATATTAAGGTGGTACTAAAAAAATAAATTCAAAATTTTTTTCGTTCTCGTTAATAATTAAGCAACGGAAATTTTTCACTGTCGGCGTTGTAATAATATTGTCAGCCAAATGGTCGAATTTAACATTAATATTAGGGTTGCATTAAAATAAAATTAACATATCCTCAGTCTCAGATTATGATAATTAATAAATAATATAATTGATATCTTAATAGACAAAACAATGTATTTTATGTTTTATATTAGGGTTGTACTAAAAATCAATTAAATATTTTTTTCAATTAGCCAGAAGAGTTAACTGATGGTAATTTGAAATTTATAGCGCTTAAATCTTATTAACCAAGTTGCTCGTATACATTAGGGTGCTACAAGAAAAATTATAACAATATTTTTTTCACATAAGAATGAACCAATGAAAATTGTGAATTGAATGTATTTGTAATAATATTAGCGGAATGAGGGAATTTTTGCTTTTACATTAGGGAGGCACTTAAGCCGCTTTTAATTTATTATTTATTTCAGACTCACCTGCTTAAGCGCTTAGAAAAATGTTAAGCGTATCACACATACATTTTATTTTTGTTAATAGAAAGTAAACAAATTTAAAATTTGGACCACCCTAATAGACTGCTGTCGGTATCAAAATTTAATTTATCATAAGCAATATTTTTGCATAAAAAAGTATTGATAGGGCCCTTGGAGATTTCCTACAAAATTTAAAAATTTTTATTTCCACATTGGTGTACCACCCTAATATGTCAACATTATACGTTCTATATTGCAAAACCAGCTCACCAACAATAAAAAATTGCCTTTCGTTGTTCATGTCCGTACAACAATTACAACCAATGATTTTACTATTGATTTTTGGCCGAAATTGGCTAATTGCGTGCACCGTTAACAGCGTCGAACCACAACAACAAGGCAAATTATAAATCAAGCAATTCTATTATTAGCGTTCATGCTGTATTTAGTATTACTATATATTAGTTGTATCATGTTGTTTTTGTTGTATTTACTATTGTCAATTAACGCTGATGAATTTGTATGGCATCACCAACAGCGGCGTTTACACAATTTGATTGTACATACATATTTTCCGAACATACTCGTATTGGCAATTTTGAAAATTCTCCAAACGCAATAGCCAACACATACACAAACAAACATGCCGTTACATAATTGCGGAAATTGTGTTTTTGTGGCATTTTCATTGATTTCGCTTAAATATTGTTTTATTTCGGCTTGTGGCGCACATAGTTGCAACGAGCCAATTATTTCAATTCAAATTGTTTGTTGTTACATTATTTTTATTATAAAAGTATTTGCCAAAAATTGGCATGTGCCTAAATATACAGTACAGTTATAGCATTGTGTATAGACAATGGCGCGACGGCGGGGAGCGCTTTGCATTGTTTACATAATGCTTATAAAGACAATGCAATGAAGTATTGCTTGTCAGTCCGGGTCAAATTTGATCACATGCCATAAAGCATGAATGGCGATATTGATTGTAAATTATTTAATTTAAATTTATGTAAATTGTTATAATCTTTAGATTTGATTGTTTACAATATTCTGTTGTTGTTTTCAAATGCCTTATACATATGCCTCTAGTGTAAGCAAGCACACTGATAAGAATTGACCTTAACCTTGAGTAAGCAACGGCACTATCAGCGGCGTGACTCAGAGTGACAGAACGATGAATAAAAACAAACGATTGCAGCGTTACAGTGATGATTTGTCGACCTTCAAGTAACAAAAGTGGCCTGCCTCTCTATTCATTTATGTCATTGTTCGTATTGGGGTTCCCAAAAGCTTTACGCCGCTTCGGAATGGCTGGAAGGTATAAACTAAACTTCTTTATACCAGAAAGATCTTTGTGGTAGTGATAGTTTGTATAATAGGTCGAATTCCTGTAGTAAATCTGATATGTGAACTCACAAGTTTCACTGCGTCTTCTATAGATTTGTTTTTAACAAAGGTATTACCATAATAGAGAGACTTTCGATGCTCGAACTGGCTTCGCATCTGCATATAAGAAAGATGTTGTATGAATCATAGACTGAAGTACATCAAAAGAGACGGTTTTTCATTTACTCTCCGTGATTAATGAGCCTACAGCTTCAAACAGATTGTCTGAATCGGGGTGTAGATGACCCATAAGCTTGTATGTTTTATGTACATATAACTATAGCTGAAGAGTTTTGAGGGCATGAACCCAGTACTTAAAAATCATCGATCCCTGCTATAACTTTTTCTTGTTTTCCTCATACTATGATATACTTATATAGCTGAAGAGCTCTGATGGTATAAACTCAGTAATTAACCGTCAATGGACCAATAGTCGGACTTGGCCCTCAGAGAACCCAGAAGCTGGGATGTTTGATCTCCATATATAGCTGAAAAGGTATGAACTTGGGGCTTAGATGATCCACAAGCTTTGATGTTTGATGTACATATTTAGCTGGAGGGCTTTGGAGGCATGAACCCAGTATTTAGCCATCAAAGGATCAGTAGTCTGATCAGGGGCTCAGATGACCTACAAGCTTGGAAGTTTGCTGTACATATATGCATAGCTGAAGAGCTTTGAAGGTATGAACCCAGTACTTAGAAATCGACAATCTGTGCTACAGCTTTTTCTTTTTTGTCTCATCCCGTTACCGGAGTTCTTATTCAGACCTCATCAAACGATAGTCAGTCCACATGCCGTTAGCGGAGTTCTAATAGAGAGTTCATTAAACGATAGTTAGTGCCACGTGCCGGTACAGGAGTTCTTACTCAGAGTTCTTACTCAGAGCTCATCAAACGATAGACGGTCCACATGCCGTTACCGGAGTTCTTATTCAGAGCCTGGAAACGACAGTCGGTCCACATGCCGTTGCCGGAGTTCATTAAACGTTAGTCAGTCCGAAAAACTCGATTTTGTCGAATACTACCGATCAAAACACTCGATGATTATCTGTCAGGTGACTAATGATCCAAACTTTGCTGACTTAAAACTTAGGTTAAGAATATCAATACATTGTAGAGTTGAGGTTATGTACTCCCATATTGGAATAGATTAGAGAAAAGAGCGTTGTAGCAGCGTAATATTCTTCACTTTGACAAAGTGCCGCTGAAGTGGCAGTCCTAAGTCATAAAAAATGTGTTTCCATTGAGCTTGTATAGACTGATAAGTCAAAGGATTTGCGCTGAGAAAGTAGTCTGACAGCATGGTGGTTGTACTTGGACCCGAGTTCGGCTCGTATGGCAATCCAATTTAGATTTATGAGCAAGAAATAGTGGTGGAAGAAAAATAGATCTCGATTAGTGATGAGACTTGATCTTAATTATAAGCTAAAGCTCTGAGCGGCAATTCCTAAACCCTCTCGTAAGAATTTAATACACCACCCTACCTTTATATAAAATATATAACATCAGTGCTGTTACAATTCAATTATTTGCACAAATTCGGTTGCATTTCAAATTAATGATTTATTTTTCATTTTTGAATATTATTAAATTCGGCATTCAAAATATCAGCACAAATTAATTCATCAAACAACAGCAATTCGTTTATTTATTTGCATATTTTTACCCACATTTTTGGCATAAAATGCGCCAATGTTTTTGTATGCATATATCTAGGTCGGCATTTAAGTTGGATACATACATATATAGTATGTAAGTATATGTCATATGTAATTTTAAATGCTTCTAATAGGATTACGCTGTGCTAATGCGTCCAAATACTAACTAATATTCACTAAATTGTAAATACTTTGGCCATAAGGTGGTAGATGCGGGTTTGGTTCGGTGTTGCCAGCTGAAGAAAGCGTGGCCAAATAAATAGATATTCACATATTTACCATGCATGTGCTTCACGGAAGGTATGAAGCGAATCTGGTACTGAAATATAAAGCGATACTATTGAGGTTTTTTTTTCAAATTTCGTAAGGTTATCTTGTCAAACAAAAAAGTTTTTCATACATTAACTTCATTTGGATAAATTGTTCGATCCAAATGAAGTTCTTATATGGCAGCTATATCAGATAGTAGTCCGATATGAGCGGATCCGACAAATGAGTAGCTTCTTAATTTCATATCTTTATCTCAAAACCTAAGATACTGTCTACAGATATATATCTATTTACTTTTTAGAGCCTGAGACGTTTCCTTCTGCTCATGAAAGAGAAAACATATCAAGGAATGAGCTATTGTTAGACAGTAAAGACCATAATACGAAAACTTTTGTTCAGTGAAAGAATGGCAGAGTGCTAACAGCCCTATTTTGATATAAGATTAATAGTTTTCAGAAGATCATTATATGAAAATATCCCTGCTGATATAACACAATTTTGAAAAATCCGGTAAAAAACTTTCTCTAAAGATGATCACGAAATAAGAAATTACAAAGCAAAATCCGTTCTCACGACAAAATTGGCCAAGTAACTGGAACGGATCCGGTTTTTTATCCGGTTAAGGAGTGTCAACCCGGCCACATTCTTTAAATTTATTATAAGAAGGTTTTCTGTCGCTATTGCTACTACTTTCCTATCACGTTCCTTACCGTCAGTCAAGCCAAGGGCGTTGTCAAAAAAAAAAAAAATATACGGAACTGCGGAGTCTGCTTTCCTTATTGAAGTTATCAGTTTCCTTGATAAGTTTGGTTCGAAGCCTCAAGATGGGTACCGTACTTGGACTACTATACACAGCTCTCAGTGAAACCATAATAGAGCTTCTGTAATCTGATCTTACATGTCGACAAAGGGCTTTAATGAAAAATAAATCTACTTAGGCCTGCTTTTTAATATTCCAACCAGTTCACTGTTTGAGAGTATCTGAGATATGTAAGTATGTAATGTGTAAATCTTGATCTCGAGGGGGTAAAACAGTAAAAAGTAAGATGTTTCTACCTCGCAGCTGCTAAATAGCTCTAATACTGCCATCCGTTAAGATTTTAAGCTAAGATCGCGATCTTTCAGCGATAGAGCAATGACTAGCGAGAACCCCATCAAATAGGAAACGACTAGCCGTACTGAGCACAACTTACCTTTTGCTATCCATCTTGGTCCAAGAGGATTTCGCGACCGCGCATGAACTAATGGTAATATAAGCCTAGCCACTAGTTGTAGAACATAAGTAGGACACTAACCCTTTCTTGCTCCATCTTATCTTATCCATATTCTTACCAGCTTTCTTCCTTGTAGTCGATTTTTTTTTTGTAAAAAAAAAACAACAGACATTCACCGAGGAAAAATATGGATTCAGTGGTCGAATGTCTCATCTTCCACCTAAAGCAGACTTCCCCTATCACGAGGGAGATTTAGGTGATTTCTGTCGAACATAAGCTGCGAATGGTATGTTTTCACATGACAGTAGAGTCTATATAATCTACGAAAATGGCTCGTGTCTTGAGATATTATAAATTAACATGGCAAGAGCAGTGTATTAAGTAAACAAGGGTATGTTTCCTCCAAAGTCCTTGAAATTTCTTGCCAGCACACTTTTCCAGTAACCCATCAGCACTTTTAAGGCAGTAAGTAATAGAATTTGCTGATGCGCTCGAATTTTACAAGCAAATTATTCTTTTGACAAATACGCTTTTAATACACACCGTCAGCCGTCGAAGGCTCGCATTACAAGCGTCCTTGCAAGCTACTGGAAAATTTCGCCAGTCACTATGGTAATATATGCATACATAGCGAACACCACTGTCACCAGACTGGCGTGCAAATGCAGGTGCCCGATGCAGGTATGTGTATATGGTATGTTCTATGTACTCTCTCACACATTGGCCTCAACATTGCAAGGACGCACACGTCTAATGCACGTGCAGCAAGTAATAACACAATAAAACGTGCAGTTGAGTGCTAAATTGTTTTGCAGCAGCGCCTTTTTGTGACTCGCCGGCAAGCGTGAAGATTTGCACACACACACATACACATACCCACACAAGTTCACAAAAGCGGAGAAGACGTGCGAGCGCTGGTGCAAATGCAAATGCAAATCCGAAGAAAGAGCATAGTGGCATTGCAAGACGTTGTCACTTGGCTGAAAAATGATGTTGACGCGTGTGTGCAATTTTGCAATTCATGTTGAATGCCGGTGCTGATGCGTTTTTAATTTACTACTACTCAACAATAACAACAGGCATACGCATTTTAGGTGGATAAAAAACGAATGTTTTTTAAGTACACATATATTCAGGAAAGTATTTTCTAAGTGGATTTGTGAGTTACTTTGCAAGTTTAGCTCAAAAATTTAATTTCGTAAGATAAGATATGTCTTTAAAAAGATCCTTAAATTCGAAGATTCAGTGTTTACAACAAAATCCAATAAGAATAATCTCGAAAAGCTCTCACGTTTATTTAAAAAAGTTTTCTGATTTGAGCTTTTCTAATATGATTTAAAATAAGTTTCAGTAAGCTTTCGTCAAACTTCAAAGTCGGTCTCCATAGACATCGCTTATGCGTTTATAGCCGAGCTAAGAACAGCGCTGCTAATTGTCTCTTCTTTTCGCCATTGGCGCTAATTCGAGTTACCAAGTGGTCCTTCTCCACCTAATCTCTCTACCAGAGTATATATATATGTTCTTTTTCCTCTGCTTCCACTGGCGGTTATTGTATCAACCCTCAAAGCTCATTTATTCTGGTCGACAATACCTAGCCAGCGCAGCCGCTGTCTCTTGTCTCGTACAACTCATTGTTCCATCGAATGCGATATTCGCCGTTGTCAAAGTGCAAAGAACTATAAATCTTCCACAAAACCATTCTCTCGAGCACTTCTAACGCCGACTCATCAGATGTTAAAAAGCCACTACTTTTAGTTGCCTACTCAGTCCAACGTAGCACCTGTTGGTAAGAGTGATACGCGTTGGTGTTAATACAAGATCCAAGATAGACGAAATTATCTACGACAGCAAAGTTTTGACTGTCAACAGTGATCACTCAGGTTAAGAAGCAGCTTGAATGTGTCACTGCTGTGAAGTGATTGAATTTTCGATGAAGATGTGGAGAGGATGAGATATCTAGGGAAAAGAAGACTTCTATATGATAGGACCAAATGTGGGTGGCAAGACCATTGGGACAATAGCCCTCATGGTCGGGTAACTTACAAGTACATCTGGGACTTCAGGTTTGTTGAGGGTAACCAAGACTTCAGATTCTGTCTGAGTCTGGATTTACTGCCTACGGAGCATGAGCCTGTCAATGCATTCTTGCATCAGAGACACCTATTTGTTAGGTCGGGGTGTTTCGTGCGGGGTACGGTCTGACGGCTGGGTTCATGTGATTGCAGAATGCCCTTTGTAAATGGACATTAGGGATCTAGATGATATGAGGACTAGTTGGGCTGATGAACGTTTAGATGTTAACGATGTAATATCTACTAGTCGGAATACCGAAAAGTTAGAGTCATTTGTGCGTGAATTGTTTAAGCGCCGAAGTTGTTTCTTCTTCTGAGAATGGTGTGTGCATGTAATGCACGTAGGGGGCTTTAACCCCTGGTCACCAGCCCAGCGCAGTATAGAAGCTCAACTGGTAGTAGTTTTAGCTGCGAGGTTTGACGGGAGACTTAATTCTGGTACCAGGAAAGAGCAGCAGCCCTCGGTCGTGCCTTCAATCTACTCCTGCGGACTGGTTCTTCGGGGAGTATCATGGTGGTTGTGCTTAAAACCCAAATGCGGGAAGAGCCAACACTTTGTGTGTCGAAGGAGGAGTTGCATCTCAGCGTCCGAGTATAAAGAGAGCTCTTATTGTATGTTGCCACAGTCCATACTTCTGCTACTATATATTAGGACGCGGGTGTTAAGAGATTTATGAAGCGGAAGTTTGCTTTGTTGATATTGGGCTATTTCAATTGTCGTCTCAATAAAGTGTGGCACGTGTTGATTCGCTTTGGGATTTCAGTCTTCTGACACTTTCTCCGAGTTCAGACATTCATCAAAATGGGCGAGATACAAATATATATATTACACATTTTGTTTTCACCGGCATTTTTGGTTGACTGATGACCTTTTTTGCAGAATAACTTTTCGTTTAAGTTCAACTGAAGCCATAATACTTACTTGTAGTCCACAAATATTTCTTCAAATCCGGTTGGGCGTGCGAAAGCAATATGAAAATAAAACAAAAGCATAAAAAGCAAATCTTCTAGTACAACATATGCATTTCAGAAGTGATTTCACCAAAATTTTAATTTTATGCACTATTTAGCCAACCCCCGTACCACCAGCTACCCACCATATTTACTCACTTGCCGCTGCTCACACTTGCCACATATTCAATTTACCCACTGCTTGTCTGTACTCAGCACTTGCAGCTTAAGTTAAAATCTGCCAATAAACTTTGCGATCGCATCTCGTTTCACGCAACACACACACACACACACACAAACATATACGTATACACACATGCATACATAGGGACATGCACAGAGTCTCAGATTTTACGCTCGGCTCATAGATTTTTGCTTAGTATTTGCTTCCTTTTTCGGTTTTTGCATCAACATGGCAGCAGAAATTTGCAACGGCTTTGGCATCGGAAATGGCAAATGTCGTTTGTTGTCTCTACACTCTCCACCACTTTTAGCTCGTCTACAGCTTCCTGTCGACAGTTGCAGTGACAAAAACGGCAAACGCCTAACGCCATAATGCAGCTGCAGGAATAATACAACCAGCACACACACATACTCAAACAAAAACACAAGTAAATATATGAGACTATAGCAACAACAATAACAACGAAGTCACTTTTAGATGCATATGCTTGGCCTTGGTTTTGTTACACAACCGACTTGTTGGTGTCTGGCCATTTGTTGTTTTTGTTGTATTGTAAATATGTTGTCTTTTCGATTTTTTTTTGTTGCTGTTTTATAGACGTTACTCCGGCTGTCGACAATTTTTTCACTGTTAGTATTTTTGTTGTTATTGGTATTTTTGCTGTTGTTATTCCTTGTTTTGTTGCGGCTGTTGTTGTTATTTGTGCATTGCAGACGACATGTGTTCATAAATTTTGTCTCATGTGCATTGGCGTGGCATTTTTATTGCATTTATTCTATTGACTTTTTCCAACTCAAATGGTCTTTATATAATTCGCATACATAAAAGTTGGATAAAGATGCTCTTACGAGCACTGTAAGACGACCTGAGTGTGAGCGAATGCTTGTAGTTTTGTAAAAGCACACTATAACTGTATCGTTTTCAATAATGCGCAAAAGGGTAACGGCAAAACACATAAAAGCTGAAATAAAAACAAGAGATGTGAATAATTTGAAAAAAAAAAAATTGCATGCGATAAATTTGTTGGCTGTTGAAATGGTATTGAATGTACAAGTAGTAAAGGGTTTAAAAACAAGCCAAAAAGCTGAAAAAATTGTAAAAAAATTGAATAATTCTTCAGTTGAAGTTGAAAAGATTATTTTCAGCAAAAAAATAGAAAAAAAAATAAATAAATGAGAAATTATTACCTCACTGAAAAAATTATTGCATGTAAAAAACTTTTTTATTTGTTAGAAAGTTGTACATTTTAATCTTTAAGTGTTATTATCAAAAAATTTTACAAAAATCCCAAAAAATTTAGTGATTTCGTTAAAGGGAGTTTGAAAAATTATTTTCTGTAAAAAATACATATATATATATATTTTTTTTTTATTTTTTTTAGAAAAATTATAAAGTGTTTCAGTGTAGAAGTGGAAAAATTTTTGAAAAAAAACTCCAAAAACTGTCAAAAAAATTTAATAATTCGTTAGTAGAAGCCAAATACATTGTTTTCATAAGTAAATAATATTTTTTTTTTTACAAAAATTTTAATTAAAAGAAAACTTCAATGTTACAGTGTAAGAATAGAATTTTTTTTGTAAAAAATACGAAATAAAAAAAAAACTAAATATATTATATAAAAATTAATTATTTTATATAAAAATTGAAAAATTGTTTTTAGTAAAAAACCAAAATTAAATAAATAAATTTTTTGAAAAAAATTTCTTACAGAAAAAATTTTAATATTTCGGCTGCAAAAACTACTTTTAGTAAAAAAAATATTATATAAAAATTCCAATAGAAAAAATAATTTTTTAAAGGGTTTCAGGGTAAAAGTTGGAAACATTATTTTCAGCCAAAAAAATTCAAAATTATAAAAAATTTAGATGAAATACATTTTTAAAAAGTTTTTTTAGAAAACAAAAATCGCCAAAAAAAAATTTTTTAAAAAAATACAAAATTAGAAAGAAATATATTAATTGTTTTATATAAAAATTGAAAAATTGTTTTTAGTAAAAAAAAAAACCAAAATTAAATAAATAAAATTTAAAAAAAAATTCTTACAGGAAAAATTTTAATATTTCGGTGTAGAAGTTGCAAAAACTACTTTTAGTAAAAACATACAAAAAAAAAATAAAAGGTGATCCATTTAAAAAAAAAACACAGAATTGGAATTGACATTTATTTTTTGAAGATTATCTCTTTCAAATGTCGACCGCGCCTACGTCTCAGATGGTCCATCCTCAGAGTCCCGTTTTCGATGACTCGTTCGAGCATTTCAACTGGTAACAGGTGAATAACATTCGCGATGTTTTGCTTCAAGCCTTGAAACGAAGTGAAATTGTTCGCAAAGTCTTTACATATCCTTACAGGAGAAAGTCTAACCGTGTGATATCACACGATCTTAATAATCAAACGAGAAATTATCTGTTCACCGAAGTGTTCTCTCAATAAATTCATTGATTGATGCGATGCATAGGAAGTGGCGCCGTTGAATCCAAATGTTGCCGAGATAACAAGATTCAAAATTTGGGTCGAAAACGTCAAACGTCTTGAACTTTTTGAGAGCCCACAGTTTTTGCACAAGTTGCATTTTGATCACTTTTCGCGGTACGGGTCACGGCTAAAAGAGAGAATAACCAGGGTGTGGCTCCGAGTGGGTCTTGAAAGACCGGCACGCTATATACTCGTAAATTTGTATAACGCTTTATACATACTCGCCTAGCATAGGTGTGCGCTGAGTTTGTGACCCACCATGCAGAAACCACTCCTAAAGGCAAAGAAACAACAGCCTTGGATAAAAGACCTCTCTTTTGATGACGGCCACAGCAAAAGTAATACGCACTATTATTTCAGGTTATACACCTGGAATGTCTGGTCGCTGAATTGGATAGGTGTCGAATCCCTGTTGGTTGATGTCCTCGTTAAAGTAAATACTGACAACACCGCCATCCAAGATATGCGATGGGCGGGACAAGGACGGAGATGAGCAGTTCCTTGGGGAAAACTCAGTCGTCGAGTGTGGGAATTGTTGCCTTCCTCCGTCACAACGTAAAAATTGTGTTTGGCGACTTTACGACATATACGTTGACATTCATATAGTTCAGCGAATCCAGAGATAGTGGCTACGCTGACTACGTTATATCGTTCGGATGGATTGTAATCGCGTAAGTGGTATCTATGCTAGTAAAAAATAAGAAGAATTAACTTTCTAATAACTTTGACTATCAAATTTGTGTGCTTCTGCTGGCTAATACATCAAGTCTCAAATAAAAAATGCCTTCCAAGTTAAATATGGGCCGACGACATCTTGACTATTTAGCTGCGATAGATGGATCGTGCGCTCTAATCACATTAAAACTGATTTCGAATGGTGGTTGCCTTTTACTTTCGTGTTGGATTTTGGGAACTACAAAAAACGTTTAGAAAAGCTTTCAGTCTTTCGTAAGTGGTTTCAAAGTACTAAGAATCTCCATATATCTAACCAGTTCCAGACGCAAATGAAATCTTGTAGAGAAAGCTCAGCTAGATATTTAAGGCTTTTAAAGGATAGGTACGCCTGGTAGCAAGCCAAGATTTCATCCTTGCATATATGTTTTATATAGACCCTCTTCGACTGGATTTTATAGGCGACGCAAGTAGTCCAACATGCCATAAGCGCGGGAAGCTTTATATTTACGATACATTTATGAAAACCATTACTTACTTGTTGTGTTGCAAAACGCTCCGTTTCTCGTTAAAGAACTACTTTAAATTTATCGCACTTTTCAAGCATGCCAGCGCAACAAAATTGCTGCTTTTAATTGCAACAACGAGAGTCAGCGCGCGCGAACTCTTTAACTTACGAAGAACAATAGCCGCCAACGCGGCAGGCAGCATCCGTAAATTCACACAAAATTGCGAATGCGCGCGAGGGCGCTAGGAATGCCGAGCAACAAACAATGCGGCGCGGCGGTGGACTTGCGAAAGCGGGAAAGCAGCGGCCGCGCTTTTATAGCGTATAAATCCTGCGATTTTGATTGCCAAGTGTCAAATACAGTTAACAGACAACAAAAGGCAAATGAAAGCGGACAGTGGCAACAAATCGAGGAAGTGCAATGCGAAAAGCAACAACAATAGCAAGGGTCAGTGTAGAAAAAATGATTTTTTGACACAAAATTTGTCGCCACGCATGCTGTGCCGCAGCGGCAGCGTGTGGTAGGCAGGAAGGACGGAAGGAAAATGCAGTCCCACACACATACACCGAGGCAAGCGCGGGAAGGCGCGCTTCACTCGAGTGGCGGCGAGTGGTGAGTGGTGAGTGCCGTTGAATGGTGTGGTCGTTCAGCAGGACAAATGGCCGCTCGGCGTCGTTGAGCCCTCGTGATTTATGTGCGCAAGTGTGCGCGTGTGTGTGTGGCGCGCGCAGTGGCCTATAGGTTGCATGTGTGAAGGAAAATGAGACACATCGCTGCTCTTGATTGTGTTCCGCTTTGCGTTCGCATTCACGGTGGCTGTATGGTTGGCATGGTGTTGCCATATTGGTCGTAATCGTTAACGTCTGTGTCGCATTGACGATGACGCCAGCTCAATGGCCGGCCAACTCACACCGTTGACACGCAATCTCTCGGCTCCATGGTTGGGTTACGACGGCAGCTCCGCGCTCCCCAGCCCCTCTGTGCTGTCATTGCTGTGTTGAACTGTTGATAGCTTGTTGACGGTTGCTCCGCGGGCCTCATGGGGGGCACACAGCGGGCGCACAGAGTCAAACACATAATATACAGATATATATTGTGTATGTGTGTGAGTCCGCGCATATAAATTTGCGACGTGTGAACGATTCTTTCTGTTACTGCCACACGTATAGTTGTTGTTATTGTTTATTTTTCTACTGCCAGTTTTGACTAATTTTTGGCGTAGGCTTTTTCACCCTTCGTTTTCTAATTCTTTTTTTGTGCTGTACGGGGATTTAGTGTTGCTGGTGAACGAGTGGATAAATTCGTTTTGGCGGCCGAGCAAAGGGTGTGCCAATTGCTTGGCAGGCAGCTATTGTACACTGGCGAAAAAACCGTTATTTGTCGCGGTTGCAGTTGTTGGACTACTCGTAATACTTTGTTTTTTTGTGTGTGTGTGTGTTGCGGATTTGTTTTGGTTTGCTGGATTATTCGCGAATGTTTGGATTTTATTTGCATACAAATGACTGAAGTATGTCAAACTGGAATTGTGCATTGTTTGCAAAACAGATCACATTTGTATGTATGGCTTTTTGGATTTTTTGATGGATGCCGGCGGACAGGATATAAATACTTAATAGCCAAAGGTTTTATTGCTATAAGAAGCTTAGAGTGTCATGCGTATGTGATAAAGTGGGTTTAGGTTGAAGGTGATTTTCTGAGAAGCTTACATGCTTATGAAAATATATAAAAAAATATATAAAAAAGCTTTAAAAGCACAGTATAATTTTACTTATGCCATTAATTAGGAATGGAAAAAGAAAAATAATTTGAAATGAGCTTTCATCAAAAGAAGCTTTCACCTTAAAAAAAAGCTTTGGCTTAAGCAGTGTTTTTAGTTCGAGAAAACGTGTACTTAAAAAGAGCTTTTAGCATTAAAAAAATTTGTTTTGGAGAACTTTCACATGTCTATGCATTGGAAAGAGGCTTTCACTTAAAAAAAAACCACTCTCTTAAAAACGTGCTTTAACTTAGAGACTAAATTTGTTGTACTTAAGAAAAGCTTTTAGTATTAAAAAAAAAAATTTTTAAAGGGAACTTTCACATTTTGCATTGAAAGGAAGCCTTCGCTAGAAAGAAAGTTATGCTTTTAAGAAAGAGCTTTCACTTAAATATTAATTTAAAAAGAGATTCTGAAAAAATTAAACTTGACCTATTACATGACTTAAAGAGAGCTTTAGCATATAAGAAATTGCACTTTATAAAACAAATCTTTGCTAAAAATTATTTTCACTTAGAAAAGCTTTCACTTGAAAATTACTTTGACCTTAAGAATAGATACTTCTTGAAAAGACTTTCACTTGCGAGACTTAAAAGAAACTTTCAACTAAAAAGAGCTTTTGCTATAAAGAAATTTTCACTAAAAATCTTAAAATTTGTAGCTTTTGCTTAGAAAGTGCTTTCACTTAAAAGCGTTAAATTAAAGAGCTTTCGCACACAAATAGCTTTCACTTAAAAACAGCTTTCTTCTTAGAAAAGAGCTTTCATTTAAAAAGTGTTTTCACGTGTAAGAGCTCGGACTTTAAAAAGAAGGAAAATAAGTAACTTTCTCTAGAATGAGACTTTTATTTAACAATAGCTTAATTGCTTTACCCTTAAAAAGAATTTCTTTTTAAAAAAGACTTTTACTTGCAAGAACTAAATAAATTTTCAACCAAAAATAGCTTTCGCTTAAAATGAATTTTTTCTAAAAAGCTCTTAATTAGTAGCTTTGGCTTAAAACAGGCTGCCATTAAAAAGATTTAAACTAAAAAGCTTTCGCTCACAAATAGCTTTCGTTTAAAAATAGCTTCATCTTAGAAAGAGCTTTTCTCTCAAAAAAAAGAGCTTACACACATTTAAGAACTTGCACTTTAAAAATAAGTGTTTGAAAGTAGCTTGCACTTGAATTAGGCCAAAGAGCTTTAAATTAGTAGCTTTTGCCTAAAAAGACATTTTACTAAAAAGCTTAAAAACTTTAAACTAAAAAGCTTTCACTTAAAACTATCTTTCTGTTAAATAGAGCTTACCCTTAATGATGTTTCATTTAAAGAGCTTCCCATAGAAATGAGCTTTCACTAAAAATATTTAAATTAGTAGCTTTTGCTTACAACGAGTTTTCACTAAAAAGGTTAAAAGCTTTAAACTGAAAAGCTTTCGCTTAAAACTATCTTTCTGTTAAATAGAGCTTACCCTTAATGAGGCTTCATTTGAAGAGCGTTCAGTTTAAAAGAGCTCCCAGTTTAAAAGAGCCTTCACTAAAAAACTTAAATTTAGAAGTTTTTGCTTAAAAAGAGCTTTCATCAAAAAGTTTAAAAGCTTTAATTAAAGAGCTTTTACTTAATAACGTTTCATTTAAAGAGCTTTCAATTTAAAAGAGCTTTCACGTAGTACTTTTAACTTAGTATTGAAAATTCACTCATTCAAAATTTTTATCGCTCAAAATGTGCTTTTTAGTATTCGTTGCCGGGTTCTCTAACGTTTTTGAATCCATTTATTTTACTATACACTTATTTCATTGTTTTTATTTGGTTTTTTATGTCTACATTTTCACTCGCGTTAAACATATTTCCCTACGCTTTGCTAAATTTTTATTAACCAACTAATCGATCATAATAATATAGGCATTAATAAACAAAAAGTGACAGCTGCAAAAGTCAAACCGCCAAAAAATAGCCACAACATTAAGTACGAATATAAGAATAACAATAACAAAGCCTAATTTACAGCTGTCATAAGCGCAAATAATATTCCAACGGAGGGAGAGTGAGAGCTAGCGTCAGGCTTTTATTACTTTTCGCCTTAACGCCCAATTTATTTAGGCCAAGCTACCGGCCGCCTGTGCTGGCAAGGCTACAATGAAACACCAAACTTACACATGCTTTTTGTTATTAATTATCCGGCAGTTGAACATGGAGGTAGGTGGCAAAGCCATGTGACGCAATGACGCAAACTTTTCGAATAGATGAGAGTGTATAGAGAGCTATAAATATATATAATTATTCGCATACTATACACGAATCTAAATGTATTTATCGACCAACTCACTAAAATACAAACACATACTTGCCATTATTAATTATTCAAGCTCCTGCTGTTAATATCCTTTAATGTATGAGCATTGTCCTTGGCACTACTGTGACCACATACAAATATGTGTACATATACAAATAGTAATAACAATGATGATTTACTTATTATTATTGTTACTAGCATAGCCAACTTAATTGTTGCTAATACATTACTTAGTGCTGCACTAGATTCTTAGGGTGTTCCTTTAATACTCAACCATCAAGCATGCTTTGCTTATGTCCTCATCCATTGACCTACCTTCCAACATAATTATTATTTGTGTGCTTTGGAATTTATTGCAATTATTAATATTTGATTTAAGTGACAAGCAATATAAGTGCGTGTTCAATTGTACACGGGCAAGTGTTGTACAATGGGGCGTATGAGTGATCTATAATAAGTGTTTAGTAGTAAGGAAATGAAGCATTTCATAATTAAGTGCTGACATGCTCACTTTGTTGACAATATATACTTATGTATAAATGTTCGTTTTGTAGGCATAACAAGTGCCGTTATGTGCTGTGGAGAGTAGTGTTTTCGTAATGGTGGACAATTCTTGAGTAATGTTGTAAAGTAGAGTAAGAAGAGCTTGAGAGTTAGTTTTCAGGTTCATAATAACATAAGTAATAAAAAATGTAATAGAAAAATTAACGGTAATTAACGGCGACTCTATAAAGTATAAAACGAAACGACCAAATACCTGTCCTAGTTTGACCATTTTTTTATTTAAAGATATATTTTTAAGAAAATCGTCAAGGATTATTTTTCAAACTGCCGGTACAATCTCGTAAGAAATTTCTTGGCTTTTCACATAACAGTTTGCTATTTCATTTCATTATATTCAATAAGCAACCCATCAATATGAATTATCTGTGTATGTAATATATATATATGTACATATATATATATTTCTATATTACATATTTATTTATATAATTAGTCTATAGAAGAACACTCAATGTTTCTACTCAAAACTACACCAAACCTACGGCTATGCTTAATTAAGATTTATTGAGAACCTGCTGTTCTAATGACCAGCATACCAAGCGCTTGTTCGTTTTATAGACATAATAAGCTCCAAACTTTGACATCTTTTCCACAATGTGGCTAGATTTGCAAATTGTTTGTTCAAGACATTTTAGATTTGTCTTGCAACTCTGCTTCCCTATTGATTAAACACAAATTTAATAGGAAACTAATAAATTAACAAAATGAAGCAAGAAATCTATGTATTATATAGATACAAGTGTATCTTTCAGTTTTGAGGCTTAAATGAGAGCTTAGGTAAATGAGATGTCAATTTAATGAAAACCATTGTGAAGTAGAAAAATCATTTGGTATTGATTTTGCTTACGAAAATATACATATAGATATTATGCTATGAAGTTTGTGTGAACAAGTTCAACTGGTAAGCTCAACTTGTGCCTGACAACCACACGGTGCCTTGTGTGTTAAAACTTGGGATGACTCAGTTTGAAATTATAAAGTGGATACTGCGAACTTTCGCGAAAACTTCGATTTATGTGTGACCCTAAATGTGAAATTATAAATTAGATACTTCGAAATGCTACGAAAACCCCGAACAAATTGTCTGTAAATTATTTAGGAAAGGAAGTGAAATTATTTTGGGTGAGAGCTAAATGTTTGAGGATTAAAATGTTGGAGCATACTAAAATCTTAGTATTTAAAATTATCAAAAAGATCTTTTAATTTTCGAAAATCTTGAGCGAAATCATAGTCGTAGTATTTTAAGCGAAGAACAGCATATGACTTGAAGCAGTTTTCTAAGGAAATGTCGGTACGCTATAATGGGGCAACAGAAATATTAGACGCTGAAACCAAAGTACGCTTCATGAGTCAGATAGTACAGGAGAATTTTAGGGGTTTGCTATTATAAGTAATAAATTTGAGTTCTGTCCCAAGCATATGTATTCTACTAACACAACTTCACTTTGAATGACTTACTAAATCATTAATATGGAGATTGCTCACTTAGGAAAAATATTTTTTAGTTCTAGCTTATTTGCTGATTCTAAACATGAAGAAAACATTGACTTGGTTTCCAAAGCTACCTCCGCTTGGTTGATTCAACTCTAAGATATGTTTTTATATACAAACCGAAACTCATTGCACGAATTCTCCATCCATCCAATAACAGGTCAATTCAAAACTCCCTGGTCTAACATAGTAAAACAGATTTTTTTTGGCAAAATTCGTTTTTTTTTTCATAGTTCAACATAGTTCCATTTAAGGATGATACGAGTACACTGATTATAGCGACCGTCCAACTTTTCGATACTATTTTTGTAGTATGATTTCTCCTTTGCTTCAAAACACGTCTTAGTTTCGGCAACTATCTTTTCACTCGACAAAAATTTCCTTCCAGCAAGCATTATTTTGAGATCTGAGAACAGGAAATAGTCACAAAGGTCAGAGCTGGAGAATACGGTGGATGCGGAAGAAATTCGAAATCCAATTCATGGATCGTTTTCATTGATATGAGACACGGTGCATTGTCTTGCTGAAACAGTCATCCTCTTTCTTGTAATGCGGCCGAGTTTCGGTGGTCTTCAAACCGTCCAACGTTATATGATAGTCGCTGTTGATGGTTTTTCTCGTTGAAGATTGTCGTTAAACTCATGGTTCTTAACTGTGTGAATAAATATATATTCCAAATTTCAAGAAAAAAGTTTTCCTCTCTAGGGATTGAGTTCCATCGGTCAGTTTGTGCGGTAGCTATATGCTATACTCATAGTTGTCCGCCTGTTCCGATAACCGAGCAGATTCTTAGTCACTAGTTCGCGTATATACAGACGGACAGACAGACGTACGTCGCCTAAATCGACACAGGACGGAAATAATGAATGGCTTATAAAGTTGGCCTTTGTTCGTCGAGAGGATTTTACTTCTCAATTGCCTATTCAGTCCGAAGTAGCACCTGTTGGCAAGAGTTATTCTGCGTTGGATTTCGAGCGTGTCGCTCTTGTTGGTCCTAACAAGATAGTCGAAATTATCTATGACTTCGATGTTATCGACTAACAAAAGTGATTACCAGACCTGAAACCCTGTTTTGTATCGATCGGCTCGGAGATGTCCTTCCCGATACTGGCGGGGTTTTTAGTATTTCTCAACGTCAGTTTACTCAGTGGTATTCGTTTTGCGGGGATACCAAATTCAGACAACGTGCCATAAAGACAGATTTTTCGTGCTGTCGAAAGCAGCTTTAAAATCGATGAGGTGCTGTTTGTCGATCCTCTTTTCTCGGGTCTATCCTAATATTTGGAACATGGTGAATATCTGGTCAGTTGTCGACTTTCCAAGTCTAAAGTTTGATAAGGTCCAAACAGTTTGTTTGTTAACGTATAGTATGCTATAATATAGAGCGCTATTTCCTTACTCTCTTCGAGCGTTCAGCTTTGACAATTTCATCTATCGTGCTCTACCAGAGTTATTATTCCTACATAAGTTCAATTGTAATATATTTCTAAACTTCTATTTTATATTTTCAATTTTTGATAAACTAACTGTTATTTAAATCCAAAACTAGTTTGTTTATTATAAATGCCGTTATTCATTGCAGTCCTTGTTTATTGGTTTCGCATCACTTTGAGCAATTTGCCGCATCAAATTGGCTTTGAGCACCGATTCGTTTTTGGCATTTTGTTTTCGTAAACTTTACAAATTTGCCATGCAGATGATCGTCCTTTGGAATCGAGCTGCTGCTGGCGCTACGAGTTGTGATGAACGAACGCACATTGTTGTAGAAATATAATAGTTTGTCCGCGCAGCAAGTATATCTAGGATACTCTGCTAACTTGTATAAAGAGTTACGTGTATATACTTCTATGTACGAGATATATATGTATATACGATGCAGTTGTGTCTGTTGTCACTGGACGTACAAATCGCTGACAGCTGTTGTCGTTGGCACTTCATTGATTTTAGTTAATTGGAAAATTGATTTCTACAAAACTCACTCGTCAGCTACGAGGGGCACAGGCGCTGTGGGGGTTGCGCTTATTGCAAATGTCGCAGTGGACTATGATTTGCCACGACAACATTTTACACTTTAGTTTTTTAATTAAATCGAATTCGAAAATAAAGCTGCCTGCAGTTAATTGCTAGTCTAATATGAAGAGCAAGCTTCGTCAGCAGCTTCTCGCTTAATGCGCTCACAAACTCGTTTAAGTTTAATTGATTTCGCAGATTTTGTCTCGCTTAATAAATTAGATTGCATGCAATTAGCGGGTGAATTCAATTGCCGAAATACTTCGTTTGGAAGCGTTGACTGCGATCACTTAGCCGCTGCCATGACCATCGTTAGAGTAAGCTTCCTACTTACCTTGATACTTCAACGGTACAATGAATGCTTCAAATGCAAACTTCATTAATTTGATGCAACAGGCAGACCGTTAAGTACCCATGCTGCTGGAAATGGTGTTAAGGGTGCAGCGCCTGGCAATTATTCGTGTTGTTTGCGTTGTGCGAGTTGGCGTTAATTTGTACGAAGAGTATAGTGCGTTGGAGATTTGTAGACTCACTACATTTAGTGTGGGTTGAGCGCCATTGAAGGGAGGAGTTGACGTCTAAGAACTCATCTCTTAAATACGAGTACTTCGAATAAATTTTGCAATATGCGATACCTTCAGAACTCTACTTGTAGAGATAAAAACCGAAGTGCAACAGATTAAATAAGATAAGGAATGCATACAATTTGGTCTGAGCATTACTGCGAGGCACACACAGACTTAATATGGTAAAATTTTGGTTTTAGAACGCCTGAGATTCTGTCACGTAAAGATGAAAAGATACCTGCAATGAGGCATCTGTGCTCCCTGCATAAAATACATATGGCCGAAAATCAAGACGATTCGTACGATAGCGTAATAATTGAACTAGACCCAAGTGATCGGCTCTTAAACAGAAATAGAGGTTATGATCTTCTGGCTATGTAATCATCGAAAGATAAGACCGATTTGTTAAACAAAGAAACCTCTGGAAACGATGTCTTATCTCTACAATATCCGAGTAATTGGTTTCTATAGCAGTAATTGAAAAAGACTTGCAATTGAAAATATCCCGTCTTCAATCTAAGTCACGGAGAGTTCTAATTCTTATCTATACAATTGAACTAATTGGTTTCTAAAGCAAGGTAAGAATCTTTGGAAGCACCCTATCTTGAAAAGGAATATTTGCGACTGAGATTCTACTTCTTCATTGGCGTAGATAGCCGAGTATACTACAGCATCATTTCTTCAAGGTATTTCTCCACTTGGTCTTTCCAAAGGAGTCGAAGCCTTCTTCTTTCACTGCTTCTAACGGCGTTTACTGCGCCGAATACTCTCAGAGTTGGAGTGCTTTTATCCGTTCGGACGACATGTCCTAGCGTAGCTGATGTCTCTTGATTCGCTGAACTATCTCACTGTTGTATATCTCGTACAGCTCATCGTTCCATCGACGGAGGATGGAGCCATGCGTAGAAGTTCTCGCAAGTGAGGAAAGTTCTCTGAGCGCCATTCACTTGGTTCTTTGATGGCTTTATGGCTCAAGTAGTTCCCGACTTCCGGTCTTAAACCAAGTATTCTCTGAGTAGCTGAAAAGCCATCCGTTTGAAGACGAGCTAAATTGAGAAGGCTCTCCCTTCCCCGGGTTGTACGCTTGTTTTGGGACCTACTAATATCGGATATCCATTTCTTCTTTTTCACAGTGGATACCGAAAGCTTGGTGGCACTCGCAAGATCTTATTGACTTTAACTTTTATTTTCTGAGAGAAAATATCTCTTGTTAACTGATATTTAGCGACTTCGATAGAGTTACTAGCAAAAAATATCCGGTGTAGCTAAAAGAAAGGCGGCTTCTAATGATAGGGCTAAGTTGAAGCCATACTGAAATATGAGCGAAAGCTTCGAAAGAATACAATATATATTTGTCGGGTAATAAAGTGACATTATAATATATGTACATATAAGGAAGAGAAAGTTAAAAAAACTGTAGAAAAAAGGTTGCAAGTTTTCGAGTGTAGTTCGAAATCTAAAATGTATTAAGAGAAATAATGAAGGTACTCTCAGAATTACTGCTTTTGAGCTCTGAAAATATATAACAGAGGTTTAGATAATGCGGTTGATATAAAATTGCTTACATCTGAGAGACTATTACTTCCAGAAACTTGGTGCAAGAGCTCCAAATCTTCAAGAACTCAAGCAAATGGCTTTAAGGAAGATAAAATTAAAGCTCTATTGATAACCACTGAAAATTGCTTAGCAACTCTCAATTAGCATATAAGAAGCTAGTGAGGACGAAGCCGCTGTTGCTTTAAGTAGCTCCATAAATACAGCGCAGAGCGGAAAGTGAACTCGTAATTCCTCGGCTGTCACTAAAAGTCGCTGCAAAGTTTTACACTACTGCTTTGCCATTTCTCGCTTACGGCAGGTGTGCTAACACGCATCCGTTCATAATACCTGCGGAAATGTTTGCATGTCTGTGTTGCGATCATATGGAGGAATTCGAAAATGTGTGTGCTCGTGTAACTCGAAAAATGTATGATTTACGAGTATGTTAGCACGTTTCGCTAAATTCAAAGTTCAACCAAGAGACACGCATACCACATACATATAGACGTGTATAGACAGAGATGAGAACGCTGCAAATGAGCGCAGATAACTGGCGAAGTCTTTAGTAAAAAATTAGGGAAGAGTTTGTGCAGCACGTATGGGAAAAGTTCGAAAGCATTTGAAGTAGTCCAGATATAGTACATATATATGTGTATGTGAATATATAAAGAAGAAAGGTGGAACTGTTTTCGGGTAGATCTGCCTTCTAAATAACCTCGAAATTTTTGAAAATTATCCATCTAGGATTTTAATAGACTTTACGTACTGCCGAGTTACTTTAGTAAATTAATGTTAAAAGTGAGGAACCATTTTTCGCTTTCGATTAAAGCTGGGCTCGACCAACGATCGGTTGTTATACTTACTTGTGCTATTCATTTTGTACTCATCAACTGTTTGCTACTTTATCAAGGCACAAAACCAATTTTATAGCATGGACACTAACCAAATATGCAGTGGGGACCACAACCCTTATATTAGCATTCTAGTTTCAACTCGATTTGAATACGATTGAGCATTAATGTGGTAAAAGACTATTATTTGGTATGAATCGATCTAAATTAGCGTTTTAATTGAGCAAAGGCCGGTTAATTGATCAATTAACGCCTGCTGAAAAAGGCTATAAGAAAATAAATTGAAAACAAAATGGCTGTGGGAGAGGTTTTCAGAGAAAGGGTCGAAAAAGACCAGCGCTCCATTTTGAAGATGTTACTACTTGAGAAAAAAGCAGAAAATTCAAAATCTTTATTATTATTAGAAAAATTTAGTAAATCGTTTGGCATTTATTTTTTGAAGACTATTCTTTCACATATTGGCCGCGGCTATCGTTGAGTCCATTCTTTGATGACTCGTTCTAGCCTTTTCACTGGTAACTGGCGAATGACATTCGTAATGTTTTGCTTCAAGGCCTGAATGGAAGTGAGATTGTCTTCATAGGCCTTAGACTTTACGTCCGGTGTGATATTACACGATCTTGGTGGGCAACCGATCGGCTCAAAAACGTAAAATTATCTGTTTACTGAAGTGTTCTTTCAATAAATCCATTGATTGATGCGATGTGTGGAAAGTGGCGCCGTTTAGTTGAAAATGTCGCCCAAATCACGAGCTTCAATAGCAGGCATCAAATAGTCGGTTAAATATGGACCGATGATTCCACCGACCAACAAACCCATGTTTTTTCCTAGATGAAATGCCAGTTCTTGAATTCCTTCAGCTTGCCCTTCGTCCCAAATGTGGCAATTTCCCATTGAGCCAGAAATGGACCTCATCGCTGAACTAAACTTGGCTTGAAAATGAAGGATCTTCTTGGAACTTTTCTCGCCTTTCCAACACAATAATGTATGACAGAATGTGAATGGTGGCAATGGAGATATACGACTGCAACCACATCTATTGACAAAATTCAAAAAGACTTTTTCGACTAGCCGATATTAAGCACAGAATGTTGTTTATATTTACTATAGAGCTGTGTACTAGCCTTGGTGGTATGCAATTGCACCTAGAAATGGACTTGCCAGGCCTTTATTACAAATTTTAAACTGTGACTTTTGTTGGGAACTATGTATAGCAGCTTTACCCCCTATTTTGAGTCTAGGGGCCTTAATGGCTTTACTTTACTGTAGATAGTCACTCTGAGTGGGTTCAAATAGTACCGTTATATATGAAGTGGGCGGAATTAAGGAGACACAATGTAGGTGCGTTCAAAAAGTACCGTTGTATGGGAAGTGTGCGTGATTAGGGAGTTAGGTTCCGAAAAGTACCGTTATATGGGAAGTGTGCGTGATTAAGGAGTTAGGTTCCGACAAATATCGTTATATGGAAAGTGGACGTTATTACTTGATTTTTGGTAATTGTCAAACTGCAACTGTAATAAATTGTCAATAAAAGAAATGTTTCCACCAAGTTTGGTGGAAATAACGCAAACAATTTATGAGATTCGTAAATTATATTGTTGGTAGAGCAGAAAACCACATGTGTTTGTGTTCCAACTCTCTATGCTCCTTTACGCTAAATATTTGTTCATATTCTTTAAACGAAAACGTCGCAACTTTCCATTAAATCCATTCAACACTTCTCGGCACTCCTTTTTCGTCTTACTCAGCTTCTTCTTATTTTTTCCCCTTCGTATTGAAAATGTTCTTAAGCATTTAACACTTTGCACTTTAACTCTCTTGGTGGTCTCATTGCAATCAATGTCGCACAGCAATTGTCGTCCTCCCACGGTGAATGTCCTTTGTGTGCGCCAACTGTGAATTCCTTTCAACGCAGTATTATACATATATATGATTGTATGTGTGTTTGTGTGTGTACACACCTAAACATGCAATTACAAATGTGTATAATAGTCTCGGGCGTATTGTCACTTTCAAAAGTTTGGCAATAAAATTTGTGTTAAGTGATTTTATGGTCTTTAATGTGAACATTGTCTAAGACCGAGGCACAAATATATCTACATTTATTGTATTTATATATAAAAGTACTATATATACGAATATGTTTATATGTTTGTTGCGCTTTAGATTTTAAAATATGTAAACCGACGTGATTTGCCAACTAATTAATGGTGAATGAAAGATTTGAATACTTTTCTGTTTGTTTACAGCTATGCTTGACGGCATGTAGTGTGCTTGCGTAGCTCTTTGAGGAACAATATTTATTGCGAATAAAATATAACCCAATGACTAAGTTTTTAAATATAATAGGGGCAGTGTTTATTTATTTATTAGTATAAATATAAGAAAAAATAAGTTGAAGTTTGATTTGAAATACGAAACGACTTTTTCGACTAGCAATACTAACATACACAGTATATTTTGGAGTTTCTGTAAACAACAGTGCTGGCATTTACATGTAATTAGCTCATGACATCATTTATATTGAATTCTTTTATTACATGACCCTGCTATCAGAATTGTTATTATTGTACAGTTGTTGTTGTAAATATTTTAAAGTTCGCCGAATTTTCGGGTAGCAATGTAATCGCCGGAACGAAAATGTAAATAAATAAAAATAGAAACCACAAAAATATTGTGAATAAAAATTACAAAAAAAACAGCATTACGTTTTATAAAAAAATATTTCGTTTCGTTATATAATATTTTTTTTATTACATTTAAATATTTGTTTTTTCCTTTAAAATATTTTTCAGCATTTATTTTTTAATTTTTTTCTTTTAGTTATTTTACAAAAAAAACTTTTTTATTTAAAATATTTTTGTATAATTTTTTTTTACACTTTTACATGCTTTCATATTCCAATTTTTTATTTTTTTTTGATACACAAAATCTTGTTTACATAACTTTTAATTTTTTATGCCTTTTTACCTAACGGTTGTACGTATCACCTTAAACTTAGCGTGGTTTCTGAAATAAAAAAAGAAAACATATAAACTTCAAATTCAAATCAATTAAATCAAATTCAATTAAATTTGAAGTTTATATGTTTTCTTTTTTCGTCTATTATCACTCGAAAGAACATTCTTTGGCATTTACTTTTTTGGAAATTATCTCCTTCAAATGTTGGACGGGACTACGTCTCGGTTGGTCCAACCACCGAGTCCAATTTTCGATGACTTGTTCGAGCGTTTTGGCTGTTAACAGGCGAACGACAAGCGTGATGTTTTGCTCCAAGGCTGAAGCGAGATACGAGCGGGATTATCTTCATAGTCTAAAGTCTACATATCCCCACAGGAAAAAGTATAACAGTGTGATATCACACGATCTTGGTGGTCAATCGATCGGCCCAAAACTTGAAATTATCTGCGCAACGAAGTGTTCTCTCAATAAATCCATTGATTGATGCGAAGTGTGGGAAGTGGCGCCGTCTTGTTGAAATCAAATGTCGCCGAGATTATGAGCTTCAATTTCAGGCATCACATAATCGGTTATCATGACGCGATAACGGTCGTCACTGAGGTTTACCCTCTCACCGGCATCGTTGTTTAGGAAATATGGTCCGATGATTCCACCGACTCACAAACCCACACCAAACCGTTGATTTTTCTGGAAGAAATGGCAGCTCTTGGATCCCTTCAGGTTGCTTTTCGTTAAGCCAGAAATAAGCTTCATCGCTGAACAAAATTTGGTTTGAAAACTTCGGATCTTTTGGGATCTTTTCAAGAGCTCATAGAGTGATGCGATGTCGCTTGGGAAGGTCGAGTGCCTTCAGTCCTTGCACAAGCTTTATTTTGTACGCTTTCAATTTAAGATCTCGACGTAAAATGCGCCAAGTCGTTTCGTACGTTAGACCGAGCTGTTGCCGAATCGATTCTCTACGGTCTTCGTGTGCACTCTCAGCTACGGCTGCTGTATTTTCTTCATTACATATTAATGAATCCAATCGTCGCTGGTGCATGCACCTTCTCAGTTCTTCGCCGCCGTATTTTCATAGCTCTTCTGCTTTAGGCGGGTAATTGCTATTCGAACCTTATAATGATCGGACAAGGCAACATCTCTGTCATCGACATCGATAGGGGAATCGGGTTCGCCATCTGCAAATGTTGCATATTTCCTGTCTTTCAGCAGGCTCCGTAACTTCAGTATGCCCTGAACATCACCCACTAGCTCACCTCTGTTAGTCCTACAAAATTGATTTCACAAAAAATCAATGCTTCATAGTATCGCCAAAGCAAGCCATACCGGTACATTTCGAGTAGCCATGTCAAAGAATTAATTTCCATGAAATATTTATTCTTTCCATGTCAAAAGTTAGTCAACTAATCCGAAGCTTTTCTTGATAACTCTGTTATGTTATATCTTAGACTCTAAATGGATTTTAGCTTTTCAAAGTTCTTTCTCTGAAGGATTAAAAGCTCTTTTCTGTAGATCAGCAAGTCACAAAAAATTGACCCCAAATTATGTTACTATGTGAAGAATTTTCACGGATTCTGAAGATTTTAGGCTCAATTGGTCAAAATGGAGCACTTTTATTTAATCTCACATTTTCACGAAGGCACTAAGAGCTTTTAGACCCTTTCCACCATTTTGATTGTCACAAAATCAGTTTTAAATAAAATAGTTTTCTAAAGTAAAAAAATGTTCATAACTCAAATAAAAGTCTGAAAAGTTCTTTAAATACAGATTTATTTATTTAAGATTCAGGTACAGTTCTGAAATGTGCTAAATTAATATAATAAGTAATAAATATCGGTAGGCGATATCAGTGACGATTTTTATCGCAAATAAGAATATATTTTTTATTCATTAAAATCGAGCCGATTACTTTAACTGCTCCTAATAATGCTGGAAAATAGATTATCCAATTCTTTTTCCATCTCTCCGCTATCGCTTTCATTAGAATCTTCTTCATATGAGATCAGATTTTTCAATTCTTTTTCTAACATTCTTGAAAACAGATTTTCCCATTCATTTTCCATCTCTCCGCTATCGTTTTCATCAGAATCTTCTCCAAATAAGATCAGATTTTTCAATTTATATTCTAAAATTCTGTAAATTAGATTTTTCAATTCTTTTTTCATCTCTCCGACATCGCCGTCTGCCGCTGCTGCTATATACATCCTTCTAAACAGATTCTTTTTTCATCATCTCCGATATCGCTTTCATTAGAATCTTCTCCAAATAATCTTGAAATCAGATTTCCATTTCTTTTTTCAACCATTCTGGAAATTAGATTTTCCAATTCTTTTTTCACCTCTCTGATATCGCCATCTGTCGCAACTGCTACTAATACCCTTTTAAGTATATCTTTCAATTCTTTTTCGATCTCTCCGCCATCGCTTTCATTAGAATCTTCTCCATGCATTTCACCATGCTTGGGCAGCTTCTTACTCATACGTATAGTTTCATTATAAGCCTTGTTTTGTGGTGGTAACGCTGCAGCGGCACCTTTCAGATTCTCGAGCTTGCTAGCAGTTTTCTGTAGACTTTTTACATCGTCCGCAACTTTAGTTACCTTTTTTCCCTGCGCCAATTGAGTCCCGAGCGCTTGGAAATCGGTGAGCTCCTCCATCTTCGGTACACGGTTAACCAATTTGTAAGGGTACGCTTGCGACGCCAATCGCTCGAATTCTTCGTACTGCGCTGGCATTTCGTTTCGGAACTGCCAAGCAGGTAATTTGGGATTGTAATCTGGTATAGCTGCTCTTGGGTAGAATTCATTTGTGTTTTGTGTAGCATAAGTTGGAAAATTGTAATTGTCTATGGAGCGAGCATTAATCGCTGTTATGCACAGCAAACAAGTCAGTGCGACTTTGCAGAACATGTCAAGTACTTTTTGTGCCCGAAAATTACAAAAAATAGGTTAATTTTATTCCTTAAACAAATTTAAAAAATCACAAAAAGAATTCACTAATTTTTATTTTGTAACTCAATTACTTTAGGGATACTGTGTCGCGTCTACTCACGAATCTTCTATTCGCAATTGTCTCAGAAAATAAACTGTTGAGACTGAAGTTTAGCTGCTTATAAATCAAGTCGCTACCAGGTTGACCCAATTCAGCTTGTGATAAGCGATTGAAAAAATATTAAAATCCAAATTTACATCGAAACATCTTTAGTAGCTCAACCGAAATACGCGCCTGGGTCACGCTTTTTCTCTGAACTCATTTACAGATTTCCTAATTTTTTCATAGAAAAGCACAAAAAGAAAAGAATATGTTCACTATAAATTGGCTATATATTTACATATACATACCCACAGTATATTTTGGAGTTGCTGTAAACAACAATAATTACATTTACATGTAATTAGCTGATGGCTCATGACATCATTTATAATGAATTTTTTTATAATGTGACCTTGCCAGCAAAATTTTTATTATTATGCAGTTGTTGTTGTAATATTTTAAAGAAAGAAACCACACCACACTTTTTAAAGTAAAATTACATATCTCAGGACCAGCTGGCCTGATTTCCACCAAATTCGGTACACAGCTTTATTTTAACATTCAATGTTACTGTGTGAAAATTTACGAAATAGGGCCACAGCTACACCTATTTCCAATATACTTCCATCTGATTCCTGCCTTTCGAGTGTACAAAACAGCAAGAAATTAATACAACAGCATTAAGCTTTGCACAAATAATGCCTTTAGGGTATGCTACCTTAAGACCAAAAATTGTTGTCCAAATCCAACAACAACTGCTCAAGAACCTAGATACCGAATATTTGGACCCAGTACCTAAAGTTGACTTTTTGAGCGAAAATATCGGCCAATGCATGGAATATACAACTGAAATTCAGAGAGAATCCTTTCCTGGCAATAGGAAATCTGTGTATTAATAGTAGTTTGAGTCGATTAAATACTTCCAAGAGCCCCTATATACCTAATTCAGAGACTTTCGAACTTCCGGGTGACTTTATCCAGCATATATCGGCCAATATTTGAGTTATCTCATTGAAAATGAGAGAGCGCGTTTTACTCAAAGTGGCATATCTTTGTGCCTAATATAGATAAAAATAGACGAAAACTTAAGCTAACCCCATATAACTATTACCAGGGGTTTCGAACATACGTTTGACTTTGTTCCAAATGTTTTGCGATGGTATGTGAGGTGCCTTAATGAACATAAGAGAACATTTTATTAGTATGTGTAATATTAATAATATATTTTCAATGAACCAAATATGTACTATTTTGGTTGTCCACTTTTTGCCAATTTTCGGCTAGAGACATGATTCCATCAATGTAAAACTCTTCTTCACAGGCTTCTCTTGAAGCCAACTTTACTCCATTAAGGGAGTTCTGTATTGATCGAAACATATGGTATTCCGATAGTGCAAGGTCAGGGTTATATAATATGATAGATGCATCAAAAAAGCTCTCCCAGTTTTTGCCGAGTCATCAAAAATGTGTGTGGTCTAGCGTCATCCTGTCTGGCTTTGCGACCATTTGTTGAGCTTCACCACGCTTTGACCATGATCTTCTTCACACATTATTATCGTATTTGATACAATTTCCGTCTCCTGTTACCATTAACTTAAGAAATGGTTCGATTTCATTTCGTTTTAGCAAAGAATCGCAGATGTTAATTCGGTCCATTAAATTTTTCACAGACAATTCATGTGATATCCAAACATGGAGTTTCTTTTTGTTTCAAAACCATTTGATGATTAATGTCAAGTTCCTTAGCGATGTCACGGCTGCTTATTTGACGGTCCTGTCAATCTTCTACATAATTTCATCGATTTTTGCAACGATAGATCAACCAGAGCAAGGTGCATCTCTCACATTGAAACCTCCAGAACGGAAGCGAGCGAACCATTGTGGTGCTGCACGAACTGATGCAGCATCGTCTTCGTAAACTTCACAAATTTCATTGGTGGCTTGCGTAGCAATCTTCCCTTTTTTATAAAATAAAAATAAAAATTTCAAAATACAGCGAATTTCTTCATTATTTTCACTCATTTTTGAACAGTTGTAACTTTCTTTCGACTTTCCGGAATTTAATTTAATTTTTTTGATGAAATAAAGCTTAAAATCTCACCTTTCCAACACTGTATGGACACAATGTGATTGGTAGCACGACTGCAATAGCATCTATTGATAAAATACGAAAAGACTTTTTCGACTACCCAATATATACGCCGCTGGTCCTTGGTCAGATGCACCAACGATTTTATTCTAAATAAATTGTTCTAATTGTCCAAAATGCTTTTCTTATCAAAGTTCAAATTTTGTCCAAAAAATATTTTCTCCTTGATTTGCGAAAAAGTAATTCTAACATCGAAGATTCCAGAAAAGTCTATGGCAATCACGTGGGTTTTTGGTTTATCATTGAAATAGGCACTATCTACATACATCAAAAAGAAAAAAATCAAGTAAAAAGCCCCTCTGTATGAACTACGCAAAGAAGAACGGACTCTATTCGTGGACTGTTCAAACTGACACTCGACTTAATGTTTGGCGTACAGTTCTTTTTACTGATGAAAAACGTTTTAATTTAGATGGCCCTGATGGCTTTCAATACTATGATCACGATTTGCGGAAAGGTGAGCTATATTTAAGTCGCAACCACAGGCGAGAAGGTGGAGTCTTGATGAGGGATGCCATCACGTTTTATGAAACAATTGACTTGATTTTTATCGATGAGAAGTGGAGGGGGAATCGCTCCCAAAAATTTGTTGGGGTCCGTATTTCCACAATTGAGATCGCTTATCGCTTTGGATCAATTCATTGGATTTTTCAACAAGGAAATGCTCCTATTTATAACGCTCGAATAGTAAAGTCGTTTATGTCATGACCTGACCACCATATTCTCCAGATCTTAGGCTAACACGAAAGGTATACAAAGGAGGAAAGCAACACCAAGATATGCAAACATTAACTGCAGCTATTGAACGTGCTTAAAGCGAGGTTTACTTGAACTACGTAGTTTCCCTGTATCATTCTAGGAAAGACCGGATATATGAAGTTATTACTAACAAAGGAGGCAGTGCTCATTACTGAAATTATTACTTTTATTGCCAATAAATCAAACACGAACTAAAAATTTTAGTAAAAAAAAAATACTTTTCTTATAAAAGTTTTAAAAGCCCATATGTCTTTATTCTAATGACCCAGAAAAAGTCACATTTTTTGAGTAGCTTTAAAAAAATGTTTGAAAACACACAATTTTGTCAAGTTTGAATAATTATTCGAATATTATATTTAAGGTATCGTTAAGTATCCAAGGTTTCTGCTATCAATTTTTTTCCAATCATCATTAAAATAATAAATATTAAAACTAACTTAACCGACATATTCAACAAAAGGTTTGTTAGAAAAATGAAAATCAGTAAATGTACATAGTATAAGGGATTGGGGTAGTATCGACCTGATATTATTTATTTCTGTTTTTGCCAATACTACACACACAAATATTATGCCACATACTAATGAAATGTTCCCAGAGTTTTACTAAGGTACCTAACATACTATCACCAACCATATGGAGCAAAATCAGCCGGAAGTTATAAGTTTGCTATATCGGGACTAGGCCATGTTTTCGCCCAATTTTATTTTTTGTACACTCGAAAGGAAAGAATCAGATGGAATTTAAAATTGTAGGCGTGGCTGTGGCCCTATTTCATTCATTTTCACACAGTAACATAGAATGTTAAAATAAAGCTGTGTACCGAATTTGGTGGAAATCAGGCCAGCCGGTCCTGAGATATGTAATTTCACCAAAAAGTGTGTGGTGTCACGCCCATCATTCATTCATTCCTTTTGAGTTAGTTCCTTACTTTAAAATATTACAACAACAACTGCATAATAAAAAAAATTATGCTGGCAAGGTCACATTGTAAAAGAATTCATTATAAATGATGTCATGAGCCATCAGCTAATTACATGTATAAATGTAATTATTGTTGTTTACAGCAACTCCAAAATATACTGTGCATATGTATATGAAAATTTATATAGCCAATTTACAGTGAACAAATTTTTTTCTTTTTGTTCTTTTCTGTGAAAAAATTTGGAAATCTGTAAATGAGTTCAGAGAAAAAGCGTGACCCAGGCGCGTATTTCGGTTGAGCTACTAAAAATATTTCGATGTAAATTTGGACTTTAATATTTTTAATCGCTTATCACAAGCTGAATTGGGTCAACCTGGTAGCGACTTGACTTATAAGCAGCTAGACTTCAGTCTCAACAGTTTATTTTCTGAGACAATTGCGAATAGAAGGTTCGTGTGTAGACGCGACACAGTATCCCTACAGTAATTGAGTTACAAAATAAAATTAGTGATTTTTTTTGTGATTTTTTAAATTTCTTTAAGGAATAAGATTTAACCTATTGTTTATAATTTTCGGGTACAAAAAGTGCTTGACATGTTCTGTAAAGTCGCACTGACTTGTTTGCTGGGTATAACAGCGATTAATGCTCGCTCCATAGGCAATTACAATTTTCCAACTTATGCTACACAAAACACAAATGAATTCTATGCAAGAGCAGCTATACCAGATTACAATCCCAAATTACCTGCTTGGCAGTTCCGAAACGAAATGCCAGCGCAGTACGAAGAATTCGAGCGATTGGCGTCGCAAGCGTACCCTTACAAATTGGTTAACCGTGTACCGAAGATGGAGGAGCTCACCGATTTCCAAGCGCTCGGGACTCAATTGGCGCAGGGAAAAAAGGTAACTAAAGTTGCGGACGATGTAAAAAGTCTACAGAAAACTGCTAGCAAGCTCGAGAATCTGAAAGGTGCCGCTGCAGCTTTAGTACCACAAAACAAGGCTAAAAATGGAGCTATTCGTATGAGTAAGAAGCTGCCCAAGCATGGTGAAATGCATGGAGAAAATTCTAATGAAAGCGATAGCGGAGAGATGGAAAATGAATGGGAAAATCTGTTTTCCAGCATTTTAGGGGCTGTTAATTTCATCGGCTCGATTTTAATGAATTAGAACTGCAAGATTACTTAATGAATAAAAAATATATTCTTATTTGCGATAAAAATCGTCACTGATATCGCCTACCGATATTTATTACTTATTATATTAATTTAGCACATTTCAGAACTGTACCTGAATCTTAAATAAATAAATCTGTATTTAAAGAACTTTTCAGACTTTTATTTGAGTTATGAACATTTTTTTACTTTAGAAAACTATTTTATTTAAAACTGATTTTGTGACAATCAAAATGGTGGAAAGGGTCTAAAAGCTCTTAGTGCCTTCGTGAAAATGTGAGATTAAATAAAAGTGCTCCATTTTGACCAATTGAGCCTAAAATCTTCAGAATCCGTGAAAATTCTTCACATAGTAACATAATTTGGGGTCAATTTTTTGTGACTTGCTGATCTACAGAAAAGAGCTTTTAATCCTTCAGAGAAAGAACTTTGAAAAGCTAAAATCCATTTAGAGTCTAAGATATAACATAACAGAGTTATCAAAGAAACCTCCGTATGAGTTGACTAACTTCTGACAGAGAAAGAATAAATATTTCATGGAAATTAATTCTTTGACATGGCTACTCGATATGTTCCGGTATGGCTTTCTTTGTAAGTAACTTTCGATGAGCTTTTGTTAAGCTTTGGCGAAACTATGAAGCATTGATTTTTTGTGAAATCAATTTTGTAGGACTAACAGAGGTGAGCTAGTGGGTGATGTATAGGGCATACTGAAGTTATGGAGATTGCTGAATGGGGGTAAAAGTGTAACATCTGGAGATAGCAACCCCGATTCCCCTTTTGATGTCGATGAAATAGACGTCGCCTGAAGAACAACAAAGCAGTAGGGACCGATGGACTATCGCCCGAGCTATGCAAATACGGCGGCGAAGAACTGAGAAGGTGCATGCACCTGCGATGACTGGAACCAAAGTATGCTCTGTCCAACAAAATAGTACCTCACAATCTGCGCCAATTACCGTTGGATGAACTTCTTTAATATACAAAATTATGAAGAAAATATGAGCTCTTGAAAAGTTCCAAGATGATCCGACATTTTCGAGCCACATTTTGTTCAGCGATGAGGCTCATTTCTGGCTTAATGGATATGAAAACAAGAATTTTTTTGCATTTTGGATAAAAAGCAACCAGAAGAGAGCCAAGAGCTGTAATTTCACCCAGAAAAAACAAGGGATTAGTGTGGTTTGCGGGTCGGAGGAATCATCGGACCATATTTCCTCAATAACGATGCCAGTGAGACGTAACCGTCAGTGGCGACTGTTTTTGAGCCACGTTTTGAGCCACGACTATTTGATGCCAAAAATTGAAGCTCGTGATATTGGCGACATTTGGTTTCAACAAGACGGCGCCATTTTTTTTTTATTTATTGAGAACACACTTCGGTAAGCGTTTCAGCAAGTTCTGATTTGTAGCGTCCCGTAAGTGCTTTCGTATATGATGCAGTCGAAACATCTTAACGATCTTATTCCTTAACTCAGCAGCTTACTCTGGCAGCTCTCCAATTGAAACTAATGCATATTGAACTCTAACAGTTGTAGAGCAACGTACGACGCGACAAATAAATTAGTGTCTTCAAAATTGCTCTTTTCAAAATTCTGCTTATATTTTCTCAAAGCTCTATTTTCCTACTAATGTTGGGTAATTGGAGAACTCATTGAGTTCATGTAGATATAAATACCAAAAATTTTGAGAATTGGCGCACAAAAATAATCAGGGTCTACCAGGGTCACATTATAAAAGAATTCATTATAAATAATGTCATGAGTCATCAGCTAACTACAGGTAAATGTAATTATTGTTGTTTACAGAAACACCAAAATATATTGTGCGTATGTATGTATATGTAAATATATAGCCAATTTATAGTGAACATATTTTTTTCTTTTTGTTCTTTTACTGGAATCGCTATACTGAGAAATAAACAAAATCTTTCTGCGAAAAAATTTGCAAATTTGTAAATGAGTTCTAAGAAAAACCGTGACCCTGTTGCATATTTGGGTTGAGCTACTAGAGATATCTCGGCTAACACATCGATTTGTTCATTGCACGTTCATGCCAAAGTAAGGTTTGAATATTTGATACTGCGGCGGTAGCGCGGTCTACCGCATCTAATCTAAAACATTGCAAAATTAACAATAAATTACGATAGAAAATTTTATTTAAAAAAATTTTCCAATTGACCAAATTGTTGAATCTAAACCATTCTCACTGTATTTCTTATTTATGAATTGTTTTGACTATCCTATCTTTTAAGTTGCTTCAAACTGTATACAGTGTGCTAAATTTTGCTAAAATCGATTCAGTAGTTTAGGTGTCCATCGTGGACAAACAAAGTGACTCGTAATTTTTATATATAAAGATAATTGATGAGGGTGATGAACTGATTTGGGTTAGCCGTGTATGGCTTTCTCTTTGTCCGACTATCAGTATATATGCGAACTGGTCCCACAGTTTTCGAGATACGATCTAAAGTTCTGCATTTGTAAAGGGTATTATAACTTCTGTGCAGCCGTAGACAGCGTTTTTTCTTGTTTGCAATAAGACTTTAAGAGCCACAAACAGGCACCGAAAGCGCGAAAGCACTTTTGTTGATTAAAACAAAAAAAAAAAAAGAACAAAAATCAACAATGTTTTCTTCAATAAAATCTTTTTAGCTTTAATCAAGATATACTATGTATTACTTGGAATTCAATATTTTCAATGGCTTATCAGCAGCTGAACTGAGCTAACCTTAATATTGATTGTGCCGAAGCGACTTGACTTATTAGCTGCTAGACTTCAGTCTCAACAGTTTGTTTTGTGAGACAATTTCGAATAGAAGGTTCGTGCGTGGAATTTGCGACAAAGCAGCTTTAAATTAATTGAATGCCAGAATAAAAATTAGTGAATTATTTAGTGATTTTTTAAATTTATTTAAGGAATAAAATTAACGTTTCTTTCGTAATTTTCGGGCACAAAAAGTACTTGCCATGTTCTGTAAAGTCGCACTGACTTGTTTGCTGGGTATAACAGCGATTAATGCTCGCTCCATAGACAATTACAATTTTCCAACGTATCCTACACAAAACACAAATGAATTCTACCCAGGAGCAGCTCTACCAGATTACAATCCTAAGCGCTATGGCGACACCTCGGATATTGTACGCGTATCGTTAAGCATGGCACCACCATGTAAGTACATACATATATTTAATATTTGCAAGCACTGTTCAATTCATTGTAAAGCACACGCTTTGTTTTTCAGCACGCCATTTATTGCCACCCTATGAAGATTACGGCGCTGCGCAGACATATTCGAATAGAATCTACCGAAGCGAATTACCTGCTTGGCAGTTCCGAAACAAAATGCCAGCGCAGTACGAAGAAGTCGAGCAATTGGCACCGCAACCGTACCCTTACGAAGTTGTTAACCGTGTATTACCGAAGGTGGAGGAGCCCACCGATTTCCAACCACTCGAGACTCAACTATCGGCGCAGGAAAAACAGATAACTCAAGTTGCGGACGATGTAAAAAGTGTACAGCAAACTGTTAGCGAGCTCGAGAAGTATCTAGAAGGTGTCGCTGCAGTTTTAGTACCACAAAACAAGGCTAAAAATGGTGTTATAAAGATAAGTAGGAATCTGGTGCCCAAGCTTGGTGACGTGCAAACTGGTAGTATGTCTGAAAAGGAAATAGATAAGCTTATTTCAAGTATGTGGGGAGAAGACTCCACAGAGGCAAATACCTCAGGGGAGGAAAAAGAGTTGGATAAGCTGATTTCAAGTATGATTGTAGAAGACTCTGCAGTTAACGATATCGAGAAGATGGAAAAACAATTGGAAAATGTAATTTCCAGCATGTTGGGAGTAGATTCTACCAAAAGCAATAGCTTAGAAAAGGACAAAGAGTTGGATAAACTGTTTTCAAGTTTGATTCTAGAAGACTCTGCAGTTAATGCTGGCGCAAGGAAGGACAAAGGCATGGTAAATGTAATTTCAAGCATGATTGTAGCAAAACCTGCAGATGGCGATAGCGAAGAGAAGAAAAAAGATTTGGAAAAATTTATTGACAGTTTGTTCAAAGCCGATTATAGCGATTATGATAAGAAACTTACGGAAGAACACAGTGACGCGGAGGAAGAATATAATAAAAAAATTGATGCTTTCTTAAATCAAATGTTTGCTGAAGAAGCTCAGGAGGAAGAAGAAAAAGTGGAAAAGAAAAAAATAGAAGGGGGAAAAATAGAAGAAGAAAAAGAAGATGAATTTGCTGCTGGCGAGGCAAAGAACACAATCTACGACTTAAACGACGAAATGGAGCAACTTTTTAAAGACAGTGCATCGCACAAGGATGAACAGAAGCTCGGTTTTGATTATTATGACGAATTAGATTTGCAAGATTATTTAATGAATAAGAAATATGTTCTTAATTACGATAAAAATCGTCACTGAATTCTCCAACCGACATCTATTACCTATTATCTTAATTTAGCACATTTAAGAACTGTACTTGAATCTTAAATAAATATATATATCTGCATTTGAAGAGCTTTCCAGAATCTGAAATAAATATAACTGTATTTCAAGAGCTTTTCAGACTTACATTTGAGTTATCAACATTATATTTTTTTATTTTAAAAAATTATCTTATTTTAAAACTGATTTTGTGTCAACCAAAATGGTGAAGAATGCTCTAAAAGCTCTTTGCGCATTTTTGAAAATGTGTGATTAGTTAAAAAAGTAAGTAATTTGAGACCCTAAAATCATCAGTAGCTTTGAAAATTCTTTAGGAGGAGGAAGACCTCTACTCCGTTGGAGAGATCAGTAAGCTTGGGCTTGGCTTTAGCCTTTAACCAAGGTCAGTAAGGGTAATATTGCGATCCGGTGGTTCAATTGCCTTTTGATAAAGAAAATCTATGAATGTTTATTTTTATGTTTGGTACTTCGATCCGATGGTTCAATCACCTCTTAATAAGCAATGTCTACGATTCTTTGTTTTCATGTTGGGCCCAAAGCGCTCAACCCAGAGTAATGATTTACAAATCATTTAATACAACGGCGGCATAAAGGTTCACGTACTAAGTGAATGGATGGCACTAATATGGCGGTCAATTAAAATTTCAAAGAGTTAAGAAATTCGTAATGACTTCTCTTTCGCCGAAATTCCAAAGAAATACAAAAACAGCCAAAAGCTTCAACAAGGTTTCACCTTGAAATTGCTTGGCTGGAATAATTATGAGAACAAACGAATTTTTTACACGAATGCCACCGATGAGCGCCACTTTTGTATGAAATTGTATTTGGTATAGTGTGGTTAAGTGAAAATGAGGTTATGGCTAGTTCAAGTCGCTCAACAAAGCTTTTTATAGGCGGTTAGTAGAGCAACGTTGCGGCTTCTCAAATTAATAAGCTGTTGGCTGAACTAAACCAACTTATTCTGGGTAACAATTTGACGGATATTTACTAAAGCTTCTTTTTAACTGTTTTATTGTATTGCTGCTCATTAACGGTGTGCTGACATAATTTTTTTGAAGGTATGCAATTGCCATCATCATCAAGCCATGAAATGAGTTTTCAACATTTCTAAAGCCAAATAACCTCACATATCCTTCGGTGTTAAGCGTGGTATGATTATTTAAATTTCTAATGGTACAAGTAACTGACACCGAATCGCAAGTCAAATTATATCAGAAAAGAAAATACAAATTTCAACCTGCGAAGCCATGGAAAATTTATTTTTCATTTTATTTCAACTTTAATTACTTTTATGTATTTCGGCATAAGCGGGAAGGTTGCGAAAATTGCAAACGGCTTTGAAGAAGTGGAAAAAGTTTTGATTTGTATACGCTTTAGTGGACATAAAAGGACATTAGTGGATATGCCTGTAGCTTAAAGTTTGTATTGCGCGAACTTTTACTTCTACTTCGGGAAGTCATTCGGTGAGTAAATAAGTGGTTAGTTTTAAGAGAAACTTGTATTTAGATAAAAATGCAAATTCGGATTATAATTGGAGAACTGTAGACTGCCGGTTGATTGCTAAGCAGACGATGTAGCACTTATGGTCAAAGCTCTTGAGTAGCGTGTATGAGTTGACGCAGGGAGATCTCAGCGAGGTAACAAATTGGGCAGTCCGAAGTGGTCGCGCCATCAATCCAAGTAAAACTGAGATGGTTTTATTTAATAGAAGATATAAGATCCCGGCAGCACCGCTGCCGCAAAAGGGAGACATCCGATTATAACTTGTAGATACAGTGAAGTATTTAGAGCTCGTTTTCGATAGGAAGTTTTCATTGAAGCCGTGGAAGTAACTCAACACTTCCTTCTTGAATGTTCCGCGTTTGGAAAGTCAAGACGTTTACCTTCAGATGATGGTATTATTGAACTTTTTCCATACTCCATTTAATGATCGAGGTTCACTGAAGTTCAGAACTGTCTTCGTCGGATCATGTTCAGTACGTCAGCCTACTCACCACTGCCTTTAAATAATTTGGTAGGTGCAATTTCCTTTACCGTCGGGTTTACGTAACCGAAATGGAACTGCATTTTTATCTGGCTAAGAACTGTTAACTCTGCAGCATTCATAAAAATTACTTTAGGAATGTTGGTAATCGGTTTTGAAGTTTTATGATCTTCTTATCTTCATGTTCGTCTTAGCTGCTGGAAAATACTTCACTAGGTGAAAGGTGATCTTTCGTAAATATAGTCAAACAGTTAGTTAAATATAGTCTAATTAGTTAGTGTTTTTCTCTTTGCTTCCTATAGATATGGGTCGACCTATTTCTCTGCTTCTCATAATTATCGAATCATATGAGAGTATCAAAGTTTTTTGGTGAGAAACAATTTGCTTCCTCGTGGAGATCAAATCAGTCAGATATAATTCATTATAATGCGCTTATTTGTCATTTCTGAACCGTTAAGCTTAGTCGCTCAGCTGCTCGGTGAATGAAATTTTGACTGTATTGAAAAGTGAGTGAATTTTGATGTTTCTTACGATCTCTTCTACTATCTTTCTCTGTTTTACTTTAGTGGATCCTTCATTATCCGCTTTCCTCTGCATCCTTCTTTCTCCGTCTCTTTCTCTCTCTCTCTCTATAATCTTAATCGATCCTTCCGCGCCTATTATCATCCGCTTTTCTCTGTCTCTCTCTCTTTCTTTCCAAACCCACCCAAAGCTCTTCTCCTCTTCCATATGTACGAGTAGTAAACGCAACATTTTCAAAATAGACTTCTCACTTTCATTTACCGAGAAATCCAAACTGAGCCGAATTCTAAATTTAATAATGAAACCGTTATTTTTATGCTATTTAAAGTCCAGAGAATGAACTTGATTTACACGAAACTTTTCGCTTCACTTTGGAGCGTCGGAGCTCGCACAAAGCGGTAAAGTTTTATGCATTTTTATATGTGTGTATGTGTACCCATATACATATGAAAGTATATTATTTTATGCACATGTATGTATGTGTGTGTGTGCATGAAAGCAGCACGCTGACAATGAAAATACTTTATGCGGAAAATTTGAGCGCGCACGTCATCACATCGATGCCAATCAAATATATGCGCGTTTATAGTATTTATGAATATTCGGAACGATGGAAGCAGCACCAGAAACACCGCCACACCACACTGACTGGTTGCAGCAACAGCGTACACCTACACACGCGGGAGAGTAGCAGATTTTTATTAAAATTTATTAAATTTCAATGAAGCGCAATCATATTCGCCAAGCGTTGCGCGATTTATTCGCTGCTTTTGCTTTTCATTCCTTTTCTTTTAGGTTTGTTTTTGCTTTTGTTCTTTTTGGTTTTTGTTTTTCCTTTGCGCTTTTATGGCAGTCGAAAATCGCAGCATAAAAATTTTATAACAATACTAAAATGTCTTTTTCACAAACGACCACGCGCTGCGGGTAGGCAGCGACGGCGGCGGCGGCAGTCGTTGGCATTGATGACCGCCAAATGCCCGTTCAATGCATTGCAACATTACCGCGAATTCCATTCGGAGGCATTCAAATGATTTTTATTTCATGCGATTTATTTCCAATTTTTGCCCGTTTTCCTTACACTTTTTGTTTTTGTTGGTGGCCGCCAATGAAAGCATCAAATTGCAAAGGCTTTCAATGATTCATTCGCTAGCCCTTCCTGTCGTGGGTGGTGTATGCATGTGAGAAGCGTCAGACCGATATTTTTAATGCTACTAGGGTGGTTGAAAATGTTGCAGAATTTTATTAAAATTATTTTAAATTTTTTTTAGGTATTTCGGCTTTTTTTTAATTTAACGATTAAGCTATTGGGTGCAAGATGTTAGTTAAATTATAGAGTTATTGAATTAGGGTGATTAAAAAATATATATAGATATATTTAGTGTGTTGTTTCAGCTGTGTTATAGCTGAAGATTTTCAAACGATACTGAGTAATTTGAACATCGTGAAAACTTTGAACGGATATTTTATTTACCATTAGGGTGGTTCAACAATTCCAATAACTTTATATATTTAATTTAATTTAATTTGCTTGCTTGGTATATGTTCGTTTCTATAAATTTTATTATTGAGGTTTTTAAACAACAACATTTACTGTATTAGGGTGGTACAAAACAAATTAAAAATTTAGTATATTGTTCCAGCTGTGTTAAAGCTGAAGATTTAACAAGGTCATTCCAAACATCGTGGAAACATTGGGCGGATATTTAATTTACAATTAGGGTAGTTGAAAAATCTCAATAATTATATTTAATTTAATTTTAAATACTTGCTTATTTTATGTTCTTTTTAAAAATTTTTTATTAATGTTTTTGGGGAAAAAATTTATGGCGTTAGGGTGGTATAAATTTTATGTTTTAATAAAAATTACTTTTTTGGAGCTGTGTAGAAGCTGTTTTTCCATCACCATCCATTCCATCACCATTTGCTATTAGGGTGGTTGAAAATTTTCAATACTTTCATTTTAATTTATTTTAAACTTTTTGTTTACTATATTTTCTGTTATTTTTTAATTTTATTATTAATGTTTTTTTGGGGAAAATGTATTGTATTAGGGTGGTATACATTTTATTTTTAAATATTCAAACATTGTGGGCAGTGTCGGACATATTTTTAATTTACTATTAGGGTGGTTGAAAAATGCCAGGAATTTAATTTTAATTTTAATTGATTTTGAACTTTTTTCATTATGTTTTGCGTTATTTTTTTGTTTTATTAAAAACAATTATTAGGGTGGTTGAAAATTTTCAATAACTTTAAATTGTTTAAAACATTTTGTTTATTACATTTTTGGTTTGTTTTACGTTCATTATTAATTTTTGGTTATAAAAAAACATTTATTGCATTAGGGTGATCAAAAAAAAATATTGTATTCATTTTACGAAATATGTAGAGTTTTGTTCCAGCTGTATTGTTATGTAAAAGGTCACCTAAAAATGCTCTCCACACTGATTCTATCCACAAGTTCCACAAAACTATTGCTAAACAAATGAAATAACCGACTAAAATTTTCAGTAAAGTCCAAATTTTGCAAGAGGAATTTGATAAACTCCAAGTTTCCGCACGAACGCACACATGCATAATGCTCTGCTGTTCGCCACACAAAGGCAATCAGCGTGATAAGTGCTGCAACAAGCCGCCACAATGGCTAAATCAGAGTGTTGCAGATAATTTCGTTATTGCACGCATTGTTGTATGCTCCGATGGCGGTTGCTCTCTACCTAGAAGTCTGCTATGATCACGACAACTAGATAATGAACTGTGGCAAGCACGCGCCTACACACACACACACTCATCGCAAAGCTGTCGCAGCACAAAGTGCATTTGCCATATAATGAATCCCCAATGGCAGTGCCGAGTAGAAATTAATAACAACAACAACAATAGTGATATTGATGAAAACAACAACAGTTCTATATAACAAAATTAACAACAACAAAAAAGAAAAAACGACAACCACGAAAGCAATGACGATGATTATTAAAAAAACAACAATAAAAACTTTAAAACAAAAACAACAACTTTACAATAACAACAAAAATGAATCTTCCAACAACAACACTAAAAACTAAAATAGACGATCAAAAGGAACAAAGTTCGATGATTATGACAAAATTACAACAAACACCTAAAAATACAACAGCAATAACTACGTTGAAATCAACAACAACAGCCACATCAGCGATAACCCAAACACCTGCACTAATACACATGTATGTGAAAATACTGGTGCTGACAGAGCTGTCATCACGCTTAGCCTAACTCAGCTATTCGAATCGTGAAATAATTTTATTTTTTCTAAATTTTTTATTTAACTCTTTTTTTGTTTTTTTTTCAAATTTTTAGATTTTTATTTATATTATATATTTTTTTCTTTTCTTTTCTAATTTTTTTTTGAACTTTTTTCTCTTTTCCCCATTTTTTGTATTTCTTTCATTTTATATTTTCTAATTATTTTTTGTAATTTTTTGTTTTTTTTTTTTTAATTTTTACATTTTTCAAACTCGTTTTCTTATATTTTTTTGTAATGGTTTTTTTTTAACCCTTTTACTATATGTATATTTTTTCTCTTTTCCCTAATTTTTTGTATTATTTTTCTTTTTTTACTGTTTTTTTTAATTTTTTTTTTTGAACTTTTTTCTCTTTTCCCCATTTTTTGTACTCTGTTATTTTTTTTTCTAATTTAATTTTTGTTTTCAATTTTCCCCATTTTTTGTATTTTTTTCATTTTATATTTTCTAATTATTTTTTATAATTTTTTGTTTTTTTTTCTAATTTTTACATTTTTTAAATTCTTTTTTAATTTCTTTTTTTTTTAACCTTTTTTTCATTTTTTCCCGTTTGCCTAATTTTTCGTATTTTTTCTTAAATTTTTTTGTACCCTCAACGCTTGCCTTGTTTGTCCCAGCAACAGCCGTGTAAAGTGCTCTCCAGTGTCTGGCAAAATGAACATGAAAATTGCACTTTGTGAAAACACTAACCGCCTCTACACACCGCTGTGCCCCATTGGACATACCACAATGGCTTCGCCAACGGAATTACACTGATATTTGCAAAAATGGTACTCTCTTAGAGGGTTGTGCGTAAATTATGCTGGGCGAAGTGCCGCTTGGTCGGGTTAAATTGAAACTTTTGTTTATATGTATGTGTGTGAGTGTGTGAATGTTGGCGTTTGGTGTTTTTATTGCTACTGCAAGTAATGAAAATGAAAATTGCATAACGACAATGGGGAAATCGCATTTCATATACTAATTAGGGAAACGCCACAGACACTTATAGTGCATATTAAGTGCGCCTAAATGTAGGCAACAGTATAGAATGCATCGGAGTATGATTAGAAAATAACCAACAAAGGTCTGGTAGAAAGTTTAAGCAGGTGTGGGGGAGGGGTAAAAAATAAGATGGTATTTACTGTAGAAAATAAATAATTATACCTACAGGGTAGAGTTAAAAAAGTTTCGCCAGAGATATCAGGGTGCAACTTTTCTGGTTTCTCAAGCGAAAAACTGCGACAAATAATTTTCACCGGCTTCTCGTGAAACCAACTTTACTCCATTAAGGGAGTTCTACGTTGACCGAAGTAAGTGGTAGTCCGATGGTGCAAGGTCAGGGCTATATGGTGGATGCATCAAAACTTCGCAGACAGGCTCTTCCAGTTTTTGCCGAGTCATCGAAGATGTGTATGGTGAAGCATAGTGCTGATGGAAGACGAAGCCCTTTCTGTTAATCGGTTATGAACGTTTTTTTCGATTGCTTGCTTCAATCTCATCAGTTGCTGACAGTTTAATGTAGAATCAATCGTTCGACCAGGCTGTAGCATCTCATAGTTGAAGATTCCTTTCCAGTCCCTCAGCATAACACTTCGAGGCGTCAATCCTGGCTTTGCGACCATTTTTTGAACTCCACCACGCTTGGACCATGATTTTTTTCGCATAGTATTCTGGTATTTCATCCACTTTTCGTCTGATGTTATCACTCGCTTCATAAATGATTCGATTTCATTTCGCTTCACCAAAGAATCGCAGAAGAAACGACTGGCGCGCGGTTGTTAACTCGGCTATAATCGCGTAAGCGGTGTCTACGCCAATTAAGAAGAAGAAGAAAGAATCGCATATATTAATTCATTTCCATTAAAATTTTCACAGACAATTCATGTGGTACCCAAACATCCAGCTTTTATTTTAGGCAGCCTTTTTTTAAATGTTTCAAAACCGTTTGATGATGAATATTTAGTTCCTTAGCGATGTCATGGCTGCCTATGTGATGGTCTTGATCAATCTTTTCCATAATTTCATCGACTGCTTCAACGATAGGTCGACCAGAGCGAGGTGCATCTTTCACATCGAAATTTCCAGAACGGAATGGAGCTCGAGCTGTACTCGGCAGATTTCTGGTACTACAGTAACAACAACGGCTGAAAATCAAGTTCCTTTAAGGAATCTCTTGTATTTGTGAAGGGTATTAGAGCTTCATTGCAACCGGTATGGTGTTATATCAAGATCGTTGGGATAGCCATCTCAAGAGATCGACTGACAATACATACTTCTTTTAGCTCCAGGAATTTCTTTAACTGTATAAGTATAAACGCCAGTATTTATCTGCTTACTTAATCCACACGTTTCATATTGCTTTTCAGCAACCTTTGAACATGCTAAAATATTACAACAACTATAACAACAATAGCGCAATGTAACATGATATTCCACTTCCTCGCAATTTGATTTGCAAGCAACTCACTTTTATTCACATTTCCTTAATGTTGTTTGCGTGTGTCAAAGTGCAAAATTCTTATTGTCAGTAATAATTTCACATACAATGGCAAAAGTATTGCATTTTATGTTGCACACACATACACATAAATATATGCGCATACAAGCAAACAATGGATATGCAATAGAGAATGAATCAAATGAAAGTGCTGCTGAAGGGCGGATATAGAGACACATATCTTAGCAAGAAGCAGATGAAGTGAAGCAGAAGAAGAAGTAGAAGAAGAGAGGGTAAGAACCAGCATTAGAGGCAACGATGTAGTGCAAGACAACAAAAAAAGCAACCAACAACAACAGCTAAACGTAAGAAAAGTAAAATCTTCCGCCAAAGTGACACGGCTCCTCAGCTGCATTGAGTGGCTGCATCGTTATTCGCTCGCAGCAATTCCGACACAGTCATCGTCGTCTGTCGGCAAGTCAACAACAATTTTCATTGCCGACGCATGTCTCCGGCACTCTTCACCATTTGCATTTCAATATTTCGCATGCCGGCAGTTGGCGTGTGCCAACAACAACAACAAAAACACAGTTTTTTTTCAAAAAGTATTAAATAAATATTGTGCAAATGCGATGAGAGCGAACGCATTGCTTGCAGGCATACACTTGTATATCTGCGCGTGTGTGTGTGTACATGTGTATATTTATCGGTATGTATATATAAAGTATGCACATAAATATCTGGTACTTCTGAAGTTATTGCAAATGCAATAAGACTAAATTCAATTTCCTACTCGAGCAATATTTTTTTTTTGCAAAATAATGTGTACCGTTATATGCCGGAGTACGCGTATTCCACTAGTTTGCTATAATAGCATCGTACAATAACTCAAACTTTTAACCAGCTGCAACTAGTTGACGGTTTTTGTGTAGTTTTGTGTGATTAAGCGAAATTTGTCGAACAACAGATGGCGCTGTTGTCGCATTATTTACTGAAAGATCATTTTTAGTGAAATGTGGTATACTGCGCGCAGTTTAAATACTCCGAGTCAAATTTGATTTGACAAGTCCCACTCCGATAAGCTCAAACCTTTATAAACAACGATCATTTCAGAGTCATTATGGAGTGAGAACACTGTTATATTCCAAAAATGAGCGGAAAACTTAGCTAAACTGCTTTATTGCCATTACGAACTCTTAATTTTTCCATTCTGCAGGAGATTCTCAATAGCAAGAGACACGGAACCATGCCTTTTTAGGCTGATTTGATAGACTACATTATATATTATGTTGTCAAATATCTCCCTTCCGCCTTTTTGTCTGTTGAATTGCGCGGTTATGTATAAAGCGTAACAGAGCTCGTATCTGGCAATACAGCTCGTGACATCGCCCAGAAGATGGGCGATTTGATGTGTATCACCGAACCATTTTAAACCATCTGCGGAAGGCTGGATACAAAAAATAAAGCTTGATGTTTGGGTGCCTCATGATTTGACGCAAAAAAACCTTCTAGACCGAATCAACGCCTGCGATATGGTGCTGAAACGGAACGAACTCGACCCAATTTTGAAGCGGTTGGTGAATGGCGACGAAAAATGGATCACATGCGACAGTATCAAGTGAAAACGGTCTTGGTCGAAGGCCGCTGAATCGTCCCAAGCAGTGGCCAAGCCGGAATTGACGCCCAGGAAGGTTTTGCTGTGTTTGGTGGGATTGGAAGGGAATTATCCACTATGAGCTGCTCCCATCTTGCCAGACGCTGAATTATACCATCTACTACGAGCAACCGGACCGCTTGAAGCAGGCGATCGATCAGAAGCGTCCAGAATTGGCCAACGGAAAGGGTGTAGTGTTCCACCAGGACAACGCCGGACTACACACTTCGTTGATGAGTCGTCAGCAGCTACGGGAGCTCTGATGGTAGGTTTTATCGCATTCACCATATAGCACGGACATAACGCCAAGTGATTACCACCTGTTCCTGTTCATGGTAAACGCCCTTGTTGCTGTAAAGTTGAACTTAAAAGAGGCTTGTGAAAAGTGGCTGTCCGAGTTCTTCGCAAATATGGAGGAGGGCTTCTACAAGGGGGTATTCTGAAGTTGCCTGTAGATGGAAACAGATTATCGAACGAAACGGCGCATATTTGAACTAAATCCGATCACTGTAACATTGTTTATAAAGCATTGTTGCAAATTTCTTCTGCTCGCTTCAATCTTAATGTTCTAAATTTTAATTCATCTAGCGCTGGTAATCAAAAAGACCGCTTTGTTCTTCCCAGTTCAGCTGACAGTTGCTGAACCATCAAAATAGGGCGTCGAAAGATCTCTTTTGGTTCTGTTTCCGATATCAGTTAGACTTATGAAGGGAATTCTGAGTTTTTTCGGCCAAGAACTATCAACCTTGAAATATTTCTTCAAAATTATTTGCGGAATATTTTCTAACCGTGAAACAATGTCACTATTTCAGCTTTTGTATGAGCACAGACTATTGTCCATACGACCGGCAGACATAATGGTAGTTGCAACACTTTGAAAACTTCCATTGGGGAATATTATTATGCATCCAAATCTTGAGCTATTAGTCAACTTATATTGCATATTTTTAGGCGCATGAAAGTTTGCCTGCTTGCTGTTTTGTTTTCGGAAATGTGAACTGGGTACATTGGATAGAATCAGTCTCACCCTCGGCGAGTTCTAAAACTATGGAAATTGATAATTTTAACAACCATCATTCCTTGGTAGACGATATATATAGAGATATACACGATAAATAAGGGATTAGCGTAATCAGCTGAAAAGAGTTCATAAGACCATGTTGGTGTGTCTAGCCCCTCAATTGAGAGATGAGATATCGATCTGGTATGTCATTATCTTACAAAGCAGCTGCTTATTAATCAGAACCACTGATACAAATTGATCATCAAGTTAATGACTTTTTATACCCTTTTTATGCTGTGCATTTTATTAAACCTTAATTTCGCACTTTTTATTTGCCAAAAAATTTAGAGTATTTAAAAAAATAAAATAGTCTAAAAGGCTATATACTAAATGCAAAAAAGGAGCATCTGAAGTTGAATTTGCATTAAAAAGCGACTGAGCAGATTCCCTTCAAAGCAAAGTAGCAGCATGTTAGTGGCAGTTGTGGCAGTGCAAATACTAACTACTAGCAACTAGTAACTGCGCATACACACACGTTTCGAAACTTACACATGAAACCGTTAAAGCCTGCCTTCCAATGCAACATTGTATATTTACCTACGTGCGTATAGATGTGTGTGTGCTTACGCGTGGCTGTGCTTGGCGTGCTGAGTGCACACGTGCAAAGAGCAACGGTATGTCAATAGCCGGCAGGCAATGTAAGCAGCGCCGCACATGCGCCAAAGACTAGTCTTTTTGCTGGCTTAGCACTAGACAAAACTGCTTATACCCGGCTGTATGTATGTATGTGTGTGTGTGGCGCTTATCTGCATAATTTATGCGTTGCGCGGCTGTATGCTCGTGTGTAAGTGTCTTTCTCGTTGTATCTTGCCTGTTGTCGTTTTAACTTTTTTCAAGTATTGAAGTTTTCGCAAAATGTCATAATCCTTGCAGACGGCTTATCATCTAACTTTTCTACTTTGCTAACGCAATTTCATTTAGCTAAACTTATACACACATACATACATGCCTACACATGTACATAAATAGTTAAATAATGCAGCTTAGTTGTTGTTGCTTAACTTTCACCTGAAAAATTTCTGTAATTGAGTAGACTCTTGGCAAAGTCAGTTGATAAGCCGAATAAAATGAGGTAAGTGTCTGGGGGGATGTACTCGTATATATACATATACAAGCATTTCCGAGCTATACACTCGTGGCCATGCAAACCTTACCATTATACGCTCCTTAATTTTTTTTCGAACTTTTTCGTTCGTTCGGCATTTTCTTCAATTTTCTTCATTTTTTTTTTTTTTTTTTATGTTTTTTTCATATCATTTTTTCATCGCATGTCAGTTTCTTACATTTCGAGCTCATTTTGTAAAGCTCACTACCTTTCAATTGATTTATCTATAGCTGAAAGTGTTTTGTTTTTAATTTTTAATATTTTTGATTAATAACATGTCATTAACTTATTTCTAAAAAAAAATTTCTATTCTGCAAAAAGTACCGCTATAAAATATAGTCAAATATGCAGAATACTTGAAAATTTTGAGTGGTAAAGTTTGCGTGGCCACTAGTGTAAGTGCACAAATAAATCCGTTAAAAGTGAATTTTATGGCAAAGCAACTCAATTTCCATATTTGTTGTAATAATTTTTACTTAAATTTTTTTAATAAATTGAGCTTCATCGAAGGGAGTAAAGTTAGCGCAAGTTTTGATGGGAACACCTTATGATTCTAAGCCAAAAATCTTAAAAAAAGAAAAAGTGACTTTCGGTTGCACCGAAGCTATCTCTTCACAAATACCATAATTTTCTTACAAGAACTTGAAATCCGCTCATTTTTGTAATAGACAGTCTGCTCACTCCACAATGACTCTGAAGTGATTGTTGATTATAAAGATTTGACCTTATCGACCTTATCGGAATGGGACTTGTCTCATTGTTATATAACTTCAGGTCATTCAAAGCAGCCATAAGATAAATATTATGCTAGATTCTATCTAACTTATAAGAATCTTGAAGCAAAAGTAAAGTAAGAATAATATTAATATTATTTAAGCAATTTTTCTGTTCAGCCAATTTCACCTGAAGAGCGTTTGACTTAATGACTAAAAACAAGCTGCCAAAAACACAAATCATGTGGTACTAACCTCAGAGACTTTTATGCGGGAAGCATTACATAGCATACACATCCACAAAACGGGTTAAATCAACTGCTGCTGTCACTTCCACCGCATTTCGCTCAATTCATATCTAATTAGGCAAGTCGATGAGTGGCGATGAGTTAGCGAAATACCATATGTAGTAGCGCTCAATAGCGATAACATGGCTTAAGTCAAGTCAACTAACAGCAACTAACCAAAGCATTTCCATACGAATGGCCGAGGATTCATTAATCATTGAGACGAGAAGCTGCAAACAGCCAAGAGCAGACTACTAAATCCTTGCCACACTACATTGCTATATCATTAGTGAGCGCGGAGATATGACAACAAGCCGCTATAGCAACAGCAACAACAACATAAGCAATGAAAACAACAAAACAGCAGGCAGCCGCTGAGCTACAAAGTCCTTAAGATAGACAAATTGCTAGACTGGTAAGGAGACAAGGCAAGCTGTAGCAAGGAAATGGAAACAGATATACAAATATAGCAGCCAGATGTATATATGTATATGGTATGACAGCAAGGGTAGTGCTCACCGCGTAAAGCAAAAGTTGAAGATACACACACGACACATTTTCGAAATGGAAATTGCGCCCGAAACGATAAGAAGCGTGAATGGCAAAGCAGCTGCGGAATAAAAGCGTTCAAACCGCCAAAAAAAGACTTTACAATCTTGTTAAATTTAATCTGTTGCTGTTCTCACTCTTGCCACTGTCACACCATATGCCCCAAACCACGACTTAAATCCACGCGCAACACGAAGCTGGTGAGCAGAAATAGTGAGAGAGGGAAAAAAGTGTGAAAAAAAGAGTAGTCGTAGAAAAAGCAATGCTTTGGGAAGGATTCTTTTTGTTCGTTTTTTGCTGGCTTGCGTATGAAGTGTGGTCGAAAACAAAAACGAATGATGCTGCAACGACGCTGACGTTGATGATAATGCTGATAGTGTTGACAAGCGCAACAAAACCAACAACTAGGGTCATGGAAACCGCTAAGTAGTTGAAAAAACGCGCACGAAACGTCGCCGGCGCATAGAAATACGGGAATGCTAAGGCATGGCTAATTGACTTTCTGCTGGGGCAGACCAACTTCATACAAACACACACATATATATATGCATATAGACATAAAACAGTTGCAAGACAGCCGTTTCGGTTGAATGGTTTAACGGTGCAGTGAAAAAAGTCAGTCGCACGACTTGCGATCATTTGCGTAGAGTCATAATGAAAAGAAGGCCGAAAGGATAGCAAAAGAGGAAAAAGTATTACACATAAACGCCACAAAATTCTCGGAGAAAGAAAGTAACGGCGGCTGCTGAAATAAAGCTACTGCGCTGCACAACCGCACGCCGGAAGTGGCTGCATTAAAAAGGCATTAAACGTGCGCTGCCCCGGCTGGCAATATTTGATGAGCAAATTGTCTCAGAGTGCTGTGGGGCACAGAGAAATCAATGCCGGCAGACAATGCTCAAGTTTGCCGAAAAAGATGGCAAGCAAAAAAAAAAAAAACATTGGTTTACTTAAACATTTGCCGCCCGAAAAATTTTACTTTTCATTAGAAGAGTTTGCTGAAAGAGAGGAGAATGGATTTGGTGAAAAAGCGTAGATTGGGTTTGGTAAAACCTCTTTTACTGATTGCTATTCTTAATAGATGCCAGTTCAATATTTGTGAAGACACGCTTCGAACTGATGTTCACCCAAGCATGTGGGATGGGTGAAGCTTTTTTCAGTTCGGTTACCGCTGTTTTGCGCCAATTTAAGATTCCAAGTGTAGGCAGGTTCTTCTCCAACTGGTATTTCCAACAGAGTGGAGGTCTTGCTTTCCTCTGTTTCCCCCGTCAGGTGCTGCCTCGAATACTCTTAGGGCTGGCGTGTTTTCACCCATTCGGACGACATGATCTAATCAGCGTGGCTATAGTCTCTTTATTCTTTGAACTGGCCATAAATCTTCCGCAGAACCTTTCTCTCGAAAACTCGTAACGCCGACTCATCAGATGTTGTCACCGTACATGCCTAAGCACCATATAGAAGGTTGGAGACGATGAGTGACTTGTATATAGAGTTTGTTCTTTGTTCGTCGAAAGAGGATCTTACTTCTCAATTGCCTACTCAGTCCGAAGTAGCACCTGTTAGCAAGAGTTATTCTCCGTTGGGTTTTGAAGCTGGTGTTGTTATTGGTATTAATGCCGGTTCCAATATAGACGATATTATCTCGAACTTCGATGTTATGACTGTCAACAGTGAGGTGGGAGCGAAGTCGCGAGTTTGTTTGATGTCAAGAGATATTTCGTATTGTTCTCGTTCAAAACCAGACCCATAAGCTTCGCTTCCTTATTCAGTCTTGAGAAATCAGAACTAACGGCGGGGTTGTGGAAGCCAATGACGCCCTCAGCTGTACACTCTTGTAGAATATTGTACCTTCTCAAGTTAGCTCTGCAGCTCGTATTATTTTCTGCAGTCTTGTCTGAAACATCTCTTAACATCGAACGGCTCTTCTGTGATAAATTTCCCCACTAATAAACAGATGTCACTAATCAGAGAGAGTCGGACAAAGAGATTTCGAATAAACTAGCCTCAAATATTTTCGGTGATGATATTAACAAGTCACTTTTGTGTGGTGAAATCATGCTTAAATCAGTAGATCAGTGAAGTAATCTATTCAATCGCGTGAATACTTCAGTGTCTGTCATAACATGGTATTAAACCTGAACAACTATAAGCTACGAAAGCTATTGGATCTCTGTTTAACCAGACTTGTTCTTAAAAGTCCCAAATAATGTTAGATTTCCTACTGAAAGTTGCTTGCGCCGTTTATTCTCTGTTTTTTCATTGTTCTCGGACTATAATCGAAATTCCATCCCATAAAACAGACAAAGATATTGCATGTCGGTCTACAGAAAGTTCTGGGTAATGAGATAAGCGGATATTACCCTGCTAGCCATACTAAAAGAAACACTGATATCTTTTCCGACTGATATCTTTTCCGACTGATATCTTTTTCGAAGAGTCGCAAATATCGGTCGAGGGATTCCTGATGACGTCTCAAGGTTGCTGTGACACAACTTTTCACGCTGATAAACGTTTATCACGGTATGATATAGAGAAGAGTCAATAATGTGAGGATCTTTAGTTCTGGTGGTAGCATAATGGACCTCCTTAAAGGTTAGTTGCCTCGTGAGATAGCCACTTAACCTGCCTACCTACTTACTTAGTCTTGAATTACCATTTTAACGTTCGGTTAGCGATCTGTTAAGGTGGACTCTGACTAACCCAATTTACCAAAAGGTCTTAGCGCCATCATAAAATGAGATGACTGGCTCATGGATATGAAAAACTGCTTTCGAATAAACTAAAGAGATAGAAAGTCTAGAAACTGATCCAAATGTTATCGCATACTCAAACGCTGTCCGTGGCAGAGCTGTCACAACTGGAATCACGTTAGTTGTATACTCATGCGTTTCTGGAGGGGCATCTTTCTAAAACAGAGGTATTATTTTTTCCACATATAATTGTATACAATGTGACTCTTTCACGCAATAAAATCTTTCTCAATCCAACGAAACAGTCTACAAGATTCCTACCTACAACAGCTTAAATTTATGCGCACATATTACTTGCGTACTTCAACTTAAAGATAAAATTTATCACCGTTCTGTTGAATAATCGCCAATTATTCTTTTGCTCATCATTCTCCAATATTTTATGCCCTTCCTTAGCCGGTTTTATGCCCTTTCTTAGTTGCTCGCATACACCGCATTGATTAGCCACAGCGTCGAAGCGCATCTGTAACGAAACTGACGATATCGTCTACTTAAAGTGATTGGAGTGATTCAATACTTCAAACGCAAAACACAATTCGCTATGCGTCAAGCGCGCCTAGTGTCTATTTAGTGTCTATCGTGCGGCGTCCAGCGTTCTGCCTTGAGCGCCAAAAACGCGGCAACACAATGTTCGAAGTATCGTTGTGGCAGCAGTTCATTTAAAATTCTATGCCACAACTCGTTTGATTCGTTTCGAATCATCAATTGCCACAGAAATATTTCAAACACACACACACACAAATACATACACCGTAATAATCCCAGCAGAATAGCCGCTGCAAATACATATACATATATCTGCTAAATACACAAGTTGCTCGCTCAATACCTCAGGCCAGCAACGTTGCTGTCGATTGCCGCCGGAACGGTTGAAAATTACTATTAAAACTGTGTGCGGTAAGGTGGCGGAGAAGACGTAGAACTTTTTGGTGCAGAAAATGTAGCAAATGCATGCGGTCTTTGAAGTCTTAGCTCTGTAGTTGCGGCTAGTTGCTAGGCGTCATTTTGCACTCAAGAAAGAAATATTCACAAATCACTCAGGCATTTTGCCGTCGAGTTTGATGAGAAAAGTAATATTGGACTTTGTTTTTCGCCTGCAAGAAATAATTGTTCACTGTAATTGCGTTTTGATGAAGTGGTACAATGAGTTGAACTTAGGCGTGGACGCCAGTTGTATTACTTGATTTTTTTTTTTTAATTTTAGGGCATAATATTTCGACAACTTAGAGGGTAGATATCCAGTTATGGAACCGTGTGATATCAGGCCTAGAAGTACTTAACAAAACGCCCCCTTAGTAGTACAGTTTTGGCAGTTCTTGTTGAATTTTTGGCGTATATATCGACTTACACTTGATTCAACTTTTTATGAAGGCGAGGTAATAAGCTGTCCTGAAAATAGGTTGCTGCAAAAGGTATCTCCCGCTCTTTATCAACGAAAATATTTCGTGATTTGTGAAATCAATTAAAATATCTAATCTAATGCATGTTTGAATAAATACTTAATATTATTTTGTACCTTTGTTAATTTTTTTCTTTATTTTTGTAGCCTAAAGGTAGGCAACAAAATATATCGACACTTTGTACTGCAAATATCGGTAAAAATCTCCCTGTTTTACTATAAAAAATGGATAGAAAATATTTCGTGATTTGTGACATGAGTGAAAATATCTCAAAACGTAACTTCATTTTGCATTTTTGTTGACTTTTTCCATACATATTTTTTGCAGCCTGAAGGTAGGCAACAAAACATAACAAAAATATAATTTTAATTTTCTGCTAAGCTTCTTAAAATGAAGATATGTATTTACTACGATAAAATTGAGTTTTCTTTGACATAGGCTGACCCAAATTATCAACTTAATCCTTCCACATAAACCCGCAATTCATACCATATTTATATTATGCTGTGTAGTCCATAATTTCCCATCAGTAATTGTAAACAAACAAATCAACTAAATGTGTGTCAAAGCAAAGCATAAAACATAAAGAGAATATGACAAACATGAATCACATTTTTACTCTCTGCGTGGCATAGCATGAGTAGGCGTGACACTTGCTTTAATCCGTGGATTAGTAGGCCAACGTAGTGGTGCACCTTCGTTACATATTTGCACAGAAGCAATGAAGGATAGTCATATTTATTATTTCTCTTTGATTCTTGTTTTTTATTTTGTTTCGCTTCCATTTTTATTTGTGCAATAATCTACGCTGAAGCTGAGCAAAGTATTTGTATTAACTGATTAATTTTTTATGTAGCAAACTGTTTGTCTTTGAGCGTATTGGAAAAAATATTTGAAAAGGATATAGCAGAGAGATCTAAGACAAATAGCGTGGGGAGAAAGTCATTTATTAGAAATATTTCATTGTGATCTCTACACGCATTGCTTTTAAGCTCACGGAAGCGGTTTTAATCACGTGCTGATGACTTACTGTTTGTAGAAAAAGTATATTTTTTGAGTTGAATAAACTATGCGAACATACATACTAACACTGTGTGAGAAAAGTGTGAGATTTAGGAAATAAAAAATATTAGAAGGAAAAATAGTTATTCTGTGATAACGCATATAAATTGCGGACGCTTTTAAAGGTAATCCAATACTAATATTAGTATTATATGAAACTAGGAAAATAAATATTTAAAATTATTTAAAATATTAATAATTTTTCTTTCTATGCCAATCAAATTAAAAAAACTTTCTGAATAGTATTTGTATGGCCAACATAGTCGGCATGCTATGCAGTGTGAAACAAATATAATATACATAAGTGGCAGCCGTAGAAATTACACCAAGACCGTGGAGAGTTGATTTGAAGCAACTCGGACTGACATAAGGAATGACTTGGCGCATTTTAAGTCGAGATCTTAAATTGAAAGCACACATCGCTTGGCTCTATAGGCTCTTGAAAAGTTCCAAGTAGATACAACGTTTTCGATCCAAATTTTGTTCAGCGATGAGGCCCATTTCTGGTTCGATGAGTATGTAAACAAGCAAACTTGCGGCATTTAGGACGAAAAACAAACTGAAGTGATTCAAGAGCTGTCATTTCCTCAAAAAAAAAAAAAAAACAAGGATATGTTATGGTTTGTAATAATCGCAACACATTTCTTCAAAAATGAAGCCGGTGAGAACGTAACTGGCAAACTTGGAGCAAAACATCACAAGTGGCATTCGTCAGACGAAATATCGAGTCATCGAAAATTAAACTTAATGGATGTACCGTCTGAAACGAAGTGTCTGTGTTTTTTTTTTCAAGTAGAGAAACTCGAAATGTATCACCATTGCTACGAACTGCACCTATTTACAGAAAATGCAGTTAAATTTGGTCTCCGATATTTGGTTGTTTTGGTGAAATCTTGATTGGAACGGGAAATAAAATTTGCATGGCTCTCAATGTGCTCTACCCTGGAGTATTTACCTTATCGTTTATTTTTATAATTACGCAGTCTGGCAAAAGCAAAGTGAGGGGGAGTGAGAAGTTTAGAGCAAACGCAGAAAGCAGCAGAACAAAACAAATCTTGGAGAGATAAATTAGAAAAAAGTAAAAAAGACTAAGCAAACACAGAGGTTAATGCGAGCAACTCCATAATTAACGAAAATAAAAATATTGTGGAGCAGCTAGACTTTTCGACGAAGATTTTAAACGTGCTATTGCAAGAACTACGGAAAGAGAAGACTTCAAGCTTATTTTAATTATTTACTTTTTTCCTCCGAGAGAGTTCTTATTTCGTAGAAATTAGGGAGGTTGGATATGTTGCCACAGATACAACACTGGATCCTGACCCACCTGACGAAGAGCCAAATGACAATATGGAAATTAAAGACGCTGACGATGGAGGTATGACAGCAAAAGACGGTACCACAACCAAAAGTAAACGTTTTCAAAGTGGTGCTAGAAGTAGACGAGATAAACGTAAGTCAAGGGCCGCAGGTACCACTAAAACCAAAAGCCAAGGAGAAGAAGCGGGGTGGCTGTCCGCCAACAAAACACGTACAACAAGCACAGCAGTTAATTAAGGACGAAAGTATGTAGAGCAGACGATAATACAAAGATAAAAAACAAGCGTAAAATCAAGGATTCACCGCCGTCCAATGAGAAAGAGGTGAAAGCAACCGGATGTACATATTTATAACAGATATGAACAAATAGTTACGAGCAAACCATCACTAATACAACACAGGAAGACGCAAAGTCATCGTAAACGTCACTTAGTTGACGAACAGGACTTGATCTCAAGCTGTGGTCACCTTTCCAGCAGTCACTTTCGTCGCCCGGGAGAATTTTTAAAAATGAACATATGCGTTGGTGGCAAGGAGTGCCACTTAATCGGTACGGAGCAGAATACTTAGTTCTAAATTTATTCTTATAATACCTATTAATTAATTATACAGTCCACTCATGTTAGATAACGCAAAGTCAGTAATACATATGAATTAATATGCAGTAGGCATCCACTCAACAAATCAAATATACCTATACAAAAATAGAAACATATTTACTTAGGTTAAGATGTTTACATATGATAACATATTGACCTAAGGTATACATATGGTCAATTGATTAGAAATGCACATGTGCATTTAAAAACAGTCCGCTCATATGACGGTTCATAGAGCAGTCAGTTTAACACAACTAACCGTACAGAACGGTCCCACAATAGTCAATGCAACGCAAAAACTCATAGAAATGGAACGTTGGCAGAATCGTGTTGCTGTAGTCACTGGCGCCAGTTCGGGCATTGGCGCGGCTATTGTGAAATATCTCGCTAATAACGGTATGGTGACTGTTGGTTTGGCGCGACGCAAAGAACGTATCGAAGCCCTGCGCGATGAAGTGAGAGACAAGGCAAAGCAACGCATACACGCGATTAATTGCGATATACGGAATGAAGCTGATGTGATAGCCGCCTTCAAAGAGATCGAAAGCAAGTATGGACCGGTGGCGGTGCTGGTAAACAATGCCGGCGTTTTGCGTTATGGCGATATGTTGAAAGAAGGCAACTCACAAGATATACGCGATGTGATCGATACAAATGTGTTTGGTGTTGTGTGGAGCACTCGTGAGGCTTTCCGTTCGATGAAGGCTCAGGGTGCTGATGGTCATGTCTTCCTCATCAATAGTATTGCTGGGCATATGATACCGCATGTACCGAATGTTTCTTTAAATATTTATCCGCCTTCAAAGCATGCGGTCACCGCCATGACGGAGATCTACCGCCAGGAGCTTCTTAATAATAACACTAAAATTAAGATTACCGTAAGTTGTGTGCATTGCATCGGGTGTATAGTGGTTGTTGTTTACATTCAATTTTGATTTGTCTAATAGAGCATTAGTCCGGGCGCAGTGAAAACTGAGATTATGGGCGAAGATCCACCCGAAATACCAGATATGGTATTATTGGCCTCCGAAGATATCGCTGATGCATTGATCTATTGTCTACAGACGCCACCGCATGTGCAGGTTTGTAATCCCGCTTATTGGGTCTGTGTGTATAATGAAAAATGAATGTTTTTTTATTCCTTTCTAGATTCACGAATTAATCATAAAACCAGTCGGTGAAAAATTCTAATTGCCGGGGTTGAAACAGCAATTCAATTCTTATACTTATGTTAGTTGTAGTTGAAAATATTATATAATAAAACGAAGCTGAAATTCATTAGAAATCATTTGTGCATTTTAGTTTTTGTTTGAGCAACAGTTTGCGATACTTAATTTATTGAGAACTCAGCATAATAAGGGTACTTATAGTTTCGGTGATTTCCATAACTGTAATCAGTAAGCGAGATTGTGATATATGATTTCAATGGTGAAACTATTTCACAACTACTGTTTTGCATGACGAATTATTTCGGGCTTAATCAGGGATGATTAGTAAGCGAGTGTCATGGCAAGCTTGGAACTTGCTTAAATATTTTCAGAATTAATGCGGAACTACATTGGAATTATTAAAAAAAGTGTGGATAACCTTTTTGAGATACTTTTAGATTTCGGGATTAGAACGGCATTTTTTCGGGACTAAAGTAAATTGTTCATAGAAATGGTGTGGGGCCATTTAAGAATTATTAAGAAATAGGTAAATAACTTTTCTGAGATGGGTTTAAGTTTCGGGACTAGAACGGGATTTTTTCGGGACTAGATTAAAATGTTATAGAAATGGTGTGCGACCACCTTAAATTTATTTACAAATGGTTCGATACCTATTTTGAGATGTGTTTAGGTTTAGGGACTAGCACGGGATTTTTTCGGGACTAGCTTAAAATGTTTACAGAAATGGTGTGGGGCCACCTTAGAATTATTTGAAATTGGGTGTAGACATTTTGTGATATGATTATGTTTCGGGACTAGAACGAGAGTTTTCGGAAAAAACTTTAAAGCCTTTCAGAATTGGTGTGTAACTACCTCGGAATTATTTTGACATTAATGAACAACCAGTTTGAGATACTTTTAGGATTCGGGACTAGAAACGGTATTTTTTCGGGACTGGCTTAAAATGCTTTCAGAATTAGCGTAGAACTTTAGGTTTAAAAGCATATTTTGCTAATTTTATTAACTTAGAAAGTAAGAATTTGTCACTCTAAGAAACGCAGGAGAGGAGCATAAGAGGAGGCTCAAGCATAGTGCATATGGTATACCTTGAAAGCGGTTATTAAGATCTTCACGGGGGTATATTAAGTATGTGACGATGTTTTTAAAACCCAGAAGAAAAGGAAGGTACCTCAATAATGTATATATTTAAATGATCAGTGTGACACGCTGAGTCGTTTTAGACATCTCTGTCTGTCTGTATATACGCAATGTATAGACTAGATTTTTAGATATCAAACTGAAATCACGCATACGTTCTTTTCTCACCAAGAATCTGTTAATTTCTTCAAATCGCCGATATCGGAGCACAATAGCATACACCTGTTATATAAACTGTACGATTGGAACCAAATATTGATATAAAAAACTCTTCCCTTTCATGAAATATCTTCAAGAAATTCGGCTCGGATTATTGTCCAAGACAATTGCGTAATTTTCGAAGAAATTGTTCAAGCCCAATTTCTACAGCAAATAGCTATCCTAATGAGCTATCAAAATTAAGTCGTTGTATAAAATGTTTTTTTAAGTGATAAGATATCTTTACGGAAATTTGGCGTATTTAAGGACTCCGTTCCGTTCTTTAGACGTTTTTCAAACAAACAATTAGTGACATCGGTTCGAATTCCGACAGTCTTCAGAAACGTACCAAAAGTATGAAGAAGAAAACTGAAACCATTCTTGTTAGAAATATAAAAATTATGACACAAAACTCCAGATTTGAACAAAGCATTCTAGCCGACCTAAGAACGCAGCTTCTACAGATGATATGTACAATCCGTAATGCACGGAAATCATACAGCGGTGAATAAAATTGTAAGCTGTGTAACTTTTACGGACGGCCTGGTTTTACGACAGTTGCAGCTGATGCATGACCTCACTTACATAAGTTTATGGCACTTAATCAAATCTATTATCTCTATATTGATAAGCACATACGAGGAGGGCATTACTAATTGAATACAATTTGAATATAAATAGATGCACTTAAAGTTCCAGAGCTTCATTGCAAACAGTGCTAGGAAATCTTAGTGAAAACTATGGAGCGTTGGGAAAATCGCGTAGCTGTTGTTACTGGCGCTAGTTCTGGCATGGGCGCGGCTATAGCTAAGTATCTCGCAAATAACAAGTTGGTGACAGTAAACCTCGATATAAATGTGGAAGGCCACATGGCATTACTTGCTGAAGTAAACGCCGAGGTGCGAAAACGTATGCACCACATTAAATGTAATGTACGCAAGGAAGACGAAATAAATGCCGCATTCAGAGAGATCGAGAAGAAATATGGTCCTATAGCTGTGTTGGTCAACAACGCTGGTGTCTTGGGAGATAGTTTACTACTGAGTGAGAATAATTCAGGGGAAATGCTTAAAGTGCTCGAAACGAATTTTCTAGCTGCGGTTTATTGCACTCGCGAAGCATTTCGTTCGATGAAAGCCAGTAATATCGACGGGCATGTCTTTATGATCGGTAGTATCTGTGGACATAATGTGCCAATAATGCCAAATAACCCACTAAATTTATATTCACCAACGAAGTTCGCGATTAGAGCGCTCACCGAAATGTATCGACAAGAGTTTTTGGACCAGAACACAAAAATTAAAGTAACGGTAAGTTGTATATTGACGTTACGAACAGTTGTGGCAACAATTATCGCACCTTTTTTGCAGTGTATCAGCCCTGGTGTAGTTAATACGAATTTACGCAATCATCCTGGTAATATAATGCCAAAACTTTCAGCGGAACTCAATCCGAATGCAATTGCGGATGTATTAATTTATTGCCTACAAACTCCACCGGATGTACAAATCCATGATGTGATAATCAAACCCATGGGTGAAACGCTTTGCTAATTTAAATGAATTAAAAAATATTGACAAAATAAAACAATAGAAGCTCGCAATAAAGGTTGAACATAAGAAAATAGAGTGGGTTCTCAGTTCAATCGTGGTTGAGATTCCAAAACTTGTTATTTTTCCCACATTTATATTACAATTTAAGGTTAAGTAAAAGCTAATCGGAAAATCATAAGATTTAAAAGGTTTAGTTTAGGTTTCGTGTTGATCATTTTTACAGAAGTGATTGCGGTTATGTTGGGGTAATTGAAATTCCGGTTCTTGGTGACGCCAAAACCTCATAGCGAACCTTAAGTATAGACAAAACACTTTAAGCCTTGGTCACGTCAAAATCTCATAGATATAGCTGGAGAAACCTCACGTGTAAACAAAATAATTTGAGCTTTGGTCATGCAAAAAAACTGAGTTAAGAGAATCCCCCGTGTAGACCAAATACTTTGAGCCTATCAAAACTCAGTTTAGCGACTAATTTCGAATTCAATTAATTCGAATAGTTTACCGATGGAATATGTTTCGACATCAGTCAACCGAAAGCAGGCTAGTCGAGGAGTGCGAGGAGGAGGAGGAGGAGGAGGAGGAAGAGTAGTGTGTGATTTTTTAACCGTCTGTCTGTTATCTTTATATTGTCGCTCATGTATCTTTCAGTTCAACGAAAGTAATATCCATTCTAGCACGTTTCTTGAGTTGATCCTTGATGTTGCTGTTCCTGTGTTGCAGTGGTACCTTGACAGATCTGGTCTTGCCGATATCTATGACTCTGTGGACTCAATATTGGAGATATAGAGGAACAATTTATATATTCAGCCCGAGACACAGTATTTTTGGCGTTAAAACCGAAATGGTTACCATCAAGGCCTATCCAAAAATGCATACCTTATCTTATATAAGAAGCGTTTGGACCAGATCCAAGACAATAAGTCATGAAAGCCTATTGGAAAAAACTAGGACCAAAACGAAGTTCCTGATATCGTGTTTCTGGAACAATTTTTTTCCAACACTTTCGTCGCCCGGGAGAATGTTTAAAAACATATGCATATGCGTTGGTGGCAAGGAGTGCCACTTAATCGGTACGGAGCAGAATACTTAGTTTTAAATTTATTCTTATCATACCTATTAATTAATTATACAGTCAGTAATATATATGTATGCATTTATATGCAGTAGGCATCCACTCAACAAATGAAATATACTTATACAAAAATATAAACATATTTACTTACGTTAAGATGTTTATATATGATAACATATTGACCTCAGGTATACATATGGCCAATTTATTAGAAATGCACATGTGCATTTAAAAACAGTCCGCTCATATGACGGTTCATAGAGCAGTCAGTCTAACACAACTAACCGTACAGAACGGTCAAACGTCAATACAACGCAAAAACTCATAGAAATGGAACGTTGGCAGAATCGAGTTGCTGTAGTCACTGGCGCCATAACGGTATGGTGACTGTTGGTTTAGCGCGACGCAAAGAACGTATCGAAGCCCTGCGCGATGAAGTGAAAGGCAAGGCAAAGCAACGCATACACGCGATTAATTGCGATATACGGGATGAAGCGGATGTGATAGCCGCCTTCAAAGAGATCGAAAGCAAGTATGGACCGGTGGCAGTGCTGGTAAACAATGCCGGCATTGCGCGTTATGGCGATATGTTGAGAGAAGGCAACTCACAAGATATACGCGATGTGATCGACACAAATGTGTTTGGTGTTGTGTGGAGCACTCGTGAGGCTTTCTGTTCGATGAAGGCTCAGGGTGCTGATGGTCATGTCTTTCTCATCAATAGTGTAGCAGGGCATGTAATACCGAATATACCGAATGTCTCTTTAAATATTTATCCACCTTCAAAGCATGCGGTCACCGCCATGACAGAGATCTACCGCCAGGAGCTTCTTAATAATAACACTAAAATTAAGATTACCGTGAGTTGTGTGCATTGCATCGGTGTATAGTAATTGTTGCTTAAATTCAATTATGTTATGTCCAATAGAGTATTAGTCCCGGCGCAGTGAAAACCGAGATTATGGGCGAAAATCCGCCTAAAATACCAGATTTGGTATTTTTGGCCTCCGAAGATATCGCTGATGCATTGATCTATTGTCTACAGACGCCACCGCATGTGCAGGTTTGTAATCCCACATATTTGGTCTCAGTGTGTATAATGAAAAATTATGTTTTTTTATTCCTTTCTAGATTCACGAATTAATCATAAAACCAGTCGGTGAAAAATTCTAAGATTGCCGGTGTTTAAACAGCAATTCAGTTCTTATACTTATGTTTGTTAAAAATTAAAATATTTAATAATAAAACGAAGCTAAAGTTCATTAGAAATCATTCGTGCATTTTATTTTTTATTTGAGCAACAGTTTGCGATACTTAATTCATTGAGAACTCAGCATAATAAGGGTACTTAAAGCTTCTGTGATTTCCATAACTGTAATCAGTAAGCGAGATTGTGATATATGATTTCAATGGTGAAACTATTTCACAACTTCTGTTTTACATGACGAATTATTTCGGGCTTAATCAGGGATGGTTGGTAAATGAGTGTCAGGGCTAGCTTGGAACTTGCTTAATATATTTTCAGAATTAATGCGGAACTACATTGGAATTATTAAAAAAAAGTGTGGATAACCTTTTTGAGATACTTCTAGATTTCGGGATTAGAACGGGATTTTTCGGGACTAAAGTAAATTGTTCATAGAAATGGTGTGGGGCCATCTTAGAATTATTAAGAAATAGGTGAATAACTTTTCTGAGATGGGTTTAAGTTTCGGGGCTAGAACGGGATTTTTTCGGGACTAGATTAAAATGTTATAGAAATGGTGTGGGGCCACCTTAAATTTATTTACAAATGGTTCGATACCTATTTTGAAATGTGTTTAGGTTTCGGGACTAGAACGGGATTTTTTCGCGACTAGCTCAAAATGTTTACAGAAATGGTGTGGGGCCACCTTAGAATTATTTGAAGTTGGGTGGAGACATTTTGTGATATGATTAGGTTTCGGAACTAGAACGAGAATTTTTCGGAAAAACTTTAAATCCTTTCAGAATTTGTGTGTAACTACCTCGGAATTATTTGAAATTAATGAACAACCAGTTTGAGATACTTTTAGGATTCGGGACTAGAAACGGTATTTTTTCGGGACTGGCTTAAAATGTTTTCAGAATTAGCGTAGAACTTAAGGTTTAAAAACATAATCCTCAAGCATAGTGCATATGGTATACCTTGAAAGCGGTTATTAAGACCTTCACGGGGGTATATTAAGTATGTGACGAAGTTTGTAACACCCAGAAAAAAATGAAGGAGGCCCAATAAACTCTATATTTAAATGATCAGTGTGACACGCTGAGTCGTTTTAGACATCTCTGTCTGTCTGTATATACGCAAACTAGTCTCTAAATTTTTAGATATCAAACTGGAATCATGCACACGTTCTTTTCTCACCAAGAATCTGTTCATTTCTTGAAATCGCCGATACCGGAGCACAATAGCATACACCTGTTATATAAACTGCACGATTGGAACTAAATATTGATATGGAAAACTCTTTCCTTTCATGAAATATCTTTCAGAAATTTGGCTCGGATTATTGTCCAAGACAATCGTGTAGTCTACGAAGAAATTGTTCAATCCCAATTGCTATAGCATATAGCTGTTCTAATGAGCGATCAAAATTAGGTCGTGTATGAAATTTTTTTTTAAATAATATGATAACTTTACGGAAATTTGGCGTACGTAATTGTCGAGGTAACGGTACAATCTCTGAAAATATTGTTCAGATCTGTACATTAAAGCTTATGTCTGCAATACAAATTGATTATTCAAGATAATGTTCTTATGTGGAAACTTTTTCCTGTGAAGGGTATTACAACTTCCATGCAACTGAATTTAACCTTGTTTTAATTTGCTTATGATTCTCTGATACTGAGAGCTTTGAGTGATTTGTATATTAATTATAATATACAAACGACGAAGAAAACCACACGCTTCACCGAGTGACTTTATATGGAAAAAAGTATAAAAAAAAATAAATCTATTTGTTAAAAAATTATTAGTATTTTGTAAAACACACTCTCCTTCTAATAACCTCGGCTAATTGATTAGGCATGGATTCAAACAAGCTTTGAAGATTAATTCTATTACTGTCTGCATTCGACGCAGCTTCAATAATTTTTTCCATTTCTTTTGGATTTTGTGGACGCTTTTCTCTTACCCTTTTATTTACAATGTGATTGATATCTGAACTTTTTCCTGGCCACGTGGGAGACACAATTCCTTCATCCTCAATCTCTTTGGTTTGTCATCTGTCGGTGTTTGTAATCAATTATTGAAAGATCTATTTCAATAGTTTTATGATTCGGTTATCGTTTTGACTCTATTGGAGTCACCCTGAAACCAAACGTTTTGAGTATGTTCGAACAGCTGTTCAATAGTCTGCAAAAAGCCTTCTTTCAAATTTGCACTGAATTTTTCGGCGTTCTTAGATCGGACGAATGATCGACGGTGGTTAAAACACATTTACCAAAAGATGCTCTCCTTACCTACGACGCTTTGTGGCATTTCCGTTGGGTCCAAATAAATTAAATTTGGATACGTTGGAAAAAATAAGTTCTTCCCAGTCTGAAGCAGTCCAAGGTTTTTGTGATTTTGCTCACTCTGGCCATTGTTTCTTCATTTGGGTAATGGGTTGGGTTTGGGTAAAGTCCTTTTTAGCTAGACGTCACGTTCGTTATCCAAGTTTTTTCAGCTTCGAAAAATATTAAATTGATTGATGTTGAAAGCGATCTGTAGTGCACATCCATTTAATTTGTCGTTCATGACGAGGTTTTACTTTTTTCGAACGCCCACTTTTTATTCATGTTTGCGGAGTTATTTGTGGTGACTTGCGCTTTTTAGCGGAAAACATGAAGTTTCAATAACGCGAATAATAATTCTCACGACCTTTAGACGTCTTTCAAGCAAACAATTAGTGACGTCGGGTCGAATTCCGACAGTCTTTAGAAACGTATCAAAAGTATGAGGGAGAAAACTGAAACCATTCCTGTTGGAAATATAAAAATTATGACACAAAACTCCAGATTTGTGTAAAGCCATTCCAGAAGAACGCAGCTTCTACAGACGATACAATCCGTAATGCAGGGAAATCATACAGTTGTAAAAAAAATTGTAAGCTGTGTAACTTTCACGGACGACACAGTACGACAGTTGCAGCTGATGCATGAGCCCCCTTAAGTTTATGGCACTTAATAAAATCTATTATCTATATATTGATAAGCACATAAGAGGAGGGCATTACTAAGTGAAAAATAAGAAAATAAGGGCCTGTTTATCACGTTTTTATATTTACATAATTTGAATATAAATAGATGCACTTGCAGTTCCAGGGCTTCATTGCAAACAGTGCTAGGAAATCTTAGTGGAAACCACGAAACAATGGAGCGTTGGGAAAATCGCGTAGCTGTAGTCACTGGCGGTAGTTCTGGCAACGGCGCGGCTATAGCTAAGTATCTCGCAAATAACAAGTTGGTGACAGTAAACCTCGATATAAATGTGGAAGGCCACATGGCATTACTTGCTGAAGTAAACGCCGAGGTGCGAAAACGTATGCACCACATTAAATGTAATGTACGCAAGGAAGATGACATAAATGCCGCATTCAGAGAGATCGAGAAGAAATATGGTCCTGTAGCAGTGTTGGTCAACAACGCTGGTGTCGTGGCTGATAGTTTCCTACTGAGTGAGAATAATTCAGGGGAAATACTTAAAATACTCGAAACGAATCTTCTAGCTGCGGTTTATTGCACTCGCGAAGCATTTCGTTCGATGAAAGCTAATAATATCGACGGGCATGTCTTTATGATCGGTAGTATCTGTGGACATAATGTGCCAATAATACCAAATAACCCGACAAATTTATATTCACCAACAAAGTTCGCGATTAGAGCGCTCACCGAAATGTATCGACAAGAGTTTTTGGGTCAGAACACAAAAATCAAAGTAACGGTAAGTTGTATATACATATATTGACGTAACGAACAGTTGTGGCAGCAATTAACGCATCTTTATTACAGTGTATCAGCCCTGGTGCAGTTAAGACGAATTTATTCAATCATCCTGGTAACATAGCTCCAACACTTCCAGCGGAACTCGATCCGAATGCGATTGCGGATCTCCTAATTTATTGCCTACAAACTCCACCGGATGTACAAATCCATGATGTGATAATCAAACCCATGGGTGAAATGTTTTGCTAATTTAAATGAATTAAAAAAATATGCGGTTCTCTCGATATTGACAAAATAAAACAATAGAAGCTCGCAATAAGTGTTGAACTTAAGAAAATAGAGGGGCTCGCTGTCCAACCGTGGTTGAGGTTCGAAAAATTGTTAGTTCTCTCACATTTATTTTACTACTTACATTTATGTTAAGTAAAAGATAATCGAAAAATCTTAAGATTCAATACGTTTAGTTTAGGTTTCGTGTTGATCACTTTTACGGAGGTGACCGCGATCATGTTTGGGTAATTGAAATTCCGGTTCTTGGTGACGCCAAAATCTCATAGCACTGGTTCAAGAGAACCTTAAGTATAGACAAAACACTTTAAGCCTTGGTCACGTCATCTCATAGGTATAGATGGAGAAAACTCACCTGTAGACAAAATACTTAGAGCTTTGGTCACGCAGAAAACTTAATCAAGGGAATCTCCCGTCCGACACCAAACGAGGTTTCAGACAGGGCGACTCCTTATCGTGCGACTTTTCCTATATACTCCAGCAGAAAATAATTCTAGCTGCAGATGCGAATAGACAAGGTACTTCTCTAAGATTGTACGGGTATAACTGCTGCCGTACACCGATGACAATGAGAGCATTCTTTGGGTTAGACAAAGAAGCGAAACAAATGGGTCTGGTAGTGAACTTGCGCAGGACATAACTTCGAAGTCGTAGATAGTTTCGACTATCGAACAACAATGTAACCCTCAAATATAACGCATAATAATGTTTGCTTACAGATGGTACATTGGATTCAGTAGGCAATTGAGAAGTAAAGTCCTATCTCGACAAGCAAAGTTCAAATTCTACAAGTCACTCATCATCCCCGTCGCTATATGGTGCAGAGGAATATACGATGACAACATCTGATGAGTCGGCGTTACAAGTTTTCGAGAGAAAGGTTCTGCGGAATATTTGTGGCGCATTGTCAAAGGCGAATACCGCAGTCAATGGAACGATGATATGTACGAGATAGACGACGACACGAACACAGTTCAGCCAATTAAGAGACAGCGGCTAAACTGGCTAGATCACGTCGTCTGAATGGATGAAAACACTCCAGCTCTGCGCGTATTCGATGCAGTACCCATAGAGGGAAAAGCTCCAGGTCATTGGAGAGATCAGATGGGGTAGGACCTGGCTGCACTTGGAATCGCGTTAACGTTGTCTGCTCCAGTAAGAAAGAAGAAAAAAGTTATCTGTATCTTTTCAACAAAAAATATTTTCTTCAGCTTGATTGGTTTGACGCCGCTCTAGTAATATATTATTTATTTGCACAATTTGAGAGGATAAAAATAGATTGTAATTCTTAAACGCTTCATATGGGAACACTTCTCAAAAATATTATCATCTATCAGCCTGCTTCGATACCAACGAAAAGCTTTTTAAAACGCCAGCTTGTTAAAATTTATCTATTTTATAAAATGTAGTGAAATAAAAAATTTAATCAGGTGACAACCCTTATTACAAATATATTTAGTTGTATTCACTCCAAATCTCTTCAATTTTATAATAATTACAAGTTTTTTTAAACAGGTGGCAACATTCCTTCTCAAAAATATTTTTTTTTTTGTTTCGATGAACTTTTCAGTTTTTGGTGTATTTCTTTAAATAATTTTCTTGCTTATTTTCTATCTATTTTTAACTAATATTTTCAAAATTGTGGCAATTTTACATTTTTCTGGCATTCTAAGGAACTCCAAGTTTCACTCTAAGAAAAAAAATCTATTTCGGTATATCTTTGACCAACATTGTTTTGAGTTTTTCTATACTTCTTTTTAGTTTATTTTAACAAAAGCTTTACAAAAACGTTTCCCCAATTGGCTTAATAATCAAATCATGGATTTGCACATCCGGTGGAGTTTGTAGACAATAAATTAATGCATCCGCCACATCATTCGGTCTGAGAGCGGCTGTATGTGGCGGCACGTCAACGTCTTTCGCGATCGACGTCGTAGTAATGCCAGGACTGATGCTCTGCAATGAATTCACGACAGAATTTATATTTAAGCCTTATATATACATACATATATGCCTAACTTACCGTTATTTTTACTTTTGTTTTTTGATCCCAAAACTCTTGCCGATACATTTCCGTGAGCGCGGTAATCGCGAATTTCGTAGGTGGATATAGACTCATAACGTTATTAGCCATTAATGGCACTTTATGTCCACAGACACAGTTCATGAGAAAGACATGTCCATCGATACCATTCGCTTTCATCGAACGAAATGCCTCGCGTGTGCAATAAATCGCAGCTAAAACATTCGTTTCGAGCATTTTAACCATATCCTCTGAATTATTTTCGGTCAACAGCTTGGTTTTCGTCATCATACCGACGTTGTTGACCATCACCGATACAGGTCCAAAATTTTTCTCGATTTCTATAAATGCTGCTTTAATTTCAAATTCCTCGCGTACATTACATTTAATACAGTGCATACGTTTTACTAAGTCCGGGCTTAACTCAGCAAGTTGTGCCTGGTAGCCTTCAATATTCATATCCAGGTTAACAGTTACCATTTTGTTATTCGCGAGATACTTTGCTATAGCCCCGCCGATGCCGGAACTAGCACCTGTGATAACAGCTACTTGGTTTTCCCAACGCTCCATCGTTTCGTTTTTAAGAGTTCTTAGAAATGTTTTCACTACCGTATTAGAATAATAAAAGTGACCGAGGCCAGCAAGTGCTCTTATTAAAATGAATAATTATATATTAGCTACATTTAATAAGACCCTTAATTTTTTCCAATTTTTAATTAGTTAGCGATATGCTTATAGACATACATTACAAGAGTTCTTTAAATATAATTATGGGTGTAAATACTTAAAACATACACTATAGATTCGAGTACGTTATTGCGATATATAAGCGAAAGGAAAATTAAATTCAAAAGTCATTTGAGTGTGTTTACTTTTCTACCTTGCCACCCTTTACCCTACGAAACCCACTACTGTGCTTGACGGAACAGAGCATTCGCTGACGACAAACAACTGGCAGAGAAGCTTTCCCAAGAGACTTCAAATAAAAAAGGGGAAATGTTGGATAACAGACTCCACTTTAAGCTAACGCAAACAAATAAAAAAATCAAATAATATCGGCAAGACCAGATCTGTCAAGGTACCATTGCAAGACAAGAACCGCAACTTCAAGAATCAAGTCAAGAAACGGGCTAGTACGGATGTTACTTTCGTTGAACTGAAAGATACATGAGCGACAAGATAAAGATAACAGAGAGACAATTAAAAAATTACACTACTACTCTTCCTCCTCCTCCTCGACTAGCCTGTTTTCGGCTGACTGATGTTGAAACATACTCCATCGGTAAACTATTCGAATTGATTGAAATTGTAACTAGTCGCTGAACTGAGTTTTGATAGAATCGAAATATTTTGTCTACACGTAAGATTCTCTTGATTAAGTTTTCTGCGTTACCAAAGCTCAAAGTATTTTGTCTACAGGTGAGTTTTCTCCATCTATACCTATGAGATGACGTGACCAAGGCTTAAAGTGTTTTGTCTATACTTAAGGTTCTCTTGAACCAGTGCTATGAGATTTTGGCGTCACCAAGAACCGGAATTTCAATTACCCAAACATGATCGCGGTCACCTCCGTAAAAGTGATCAACACGAAACCTAAACTAAACGTATTGAATCTTAAGATTTTTCGATTATCTTTTACTTAACATAAATGTAAGTAGTAAAATAAATGTGAGAGAACTAACAATTTTTCGAACCTCAACCACGGTTGGACTGCGAGTTCAACACTTATTGCGAGCTTCTATTGTTTTATTTTGTCAATATCGAGAGAACCGCATATTTTTTTTAATTCATTTAAATTAGCAAAACATTTCTCCCATGGGTTTGATTATCACATCATGGATTTGTACATCCGGTGGAGTTTGTAGACAATAAATTAGGAGATCCGCAATCGCATTCGGATTGAGTTCCGCTGGAAGTGTTGGAGCTATGTTACCAGGATGATTGAATAAATTCGTCTTAACTGCACCAGGGCTGATACACTGTAATAAAGATGCGATAATTGCTGCCACAACTGTTCATAACGTCAATATATATACAACTTACCGTTACTTTAATTTTTGTGTTCTGACCCAAAAACTCTTGTCGATACATTTCGGTGAGCGCTCTAATCGCGAACTTCGTAGGTGAATATAAATTTGTCGGGTTATTTGGTATTATTGGCACATTATGTCCACAGATACTACCGATCATAAAGACATGCCCGTCGATATCATTTGCTTTCATCGAACGAAATGCTTCGCGAGTGCAATAAACCGCAGCTAGAAGATTCGTTTCGAGTATTTTAAGCATTTCCCCTGAATTATTCTCACTCAGTAGGAAACTATCAGCCACGACACCAGCGTTGTTGACCAACACTGCTACAGGACCATATTTCTTCTCGATCTCTCTGAATGCGGCATTTATGTCGTCTTCCTTGCGTACATTACATTTAATGTGGTGCATACGTTTGCGCACCTCGGCGTTTACTTCAGCAAGTAATGCCATGTGGCCTTCCACATTTATATCGAGGTTTACTGTCACCAACTTGTTATTTGCGAGATACTTAGCTATAGCCGCGCCGTTGCCAGAACTACCGCCAGTGACTACAGCTACGCGATTTTCCCAACGCTCCATTGTTTCGTGGTTTCCACTAAGATTTCCTAGCACTGTTTGCAATGAAGCCCTGGAACTGCAAGTGCATCTATTTATATTCAAATTATGTAAATATAAAAACATGATAAACAGGCCCTTATATTCTTATTTTTCACTTAGTAATGCCCTCCTCTTATGTGCTTATCAATATATAGATAATAGATTTTATTAAGTGCCATAAACTTAAGGGTTCTCATGCATTAGCTGCAACTGTCATAAAACCAGGCCGTCCGTGAATGTTACACAGCTTACAATTTTATTTACAACTGTATGATTTCCGTGAGAATTATTATTCGCGTTATTGAAACTTCATGTTTTCCGCTAAAAAGCGCAAGTCACCACAAATAACTCCGCAAACATGAATAAAAAGTGGGCGTCCGAAAAAAGAAAAACCTCGTCATGAACGACAAATTAAACGAATGTGCACTACAGCTCGCTTTCAACATGATGGAACAATCAAATCAATATTTTACGAAACTACTGTGTTAAAAATAGCTACACGTTCTTTGCAAAATGTACTGAATAAACTTGGATAATGAATGCGACGTCCAGCTAAAAGCTACTTCCCATTACCCGAATGGAGAAACAGCGGCTAGAGTAAGTAAAATCACACAAAACTTGGACTGCAACAGACTGGGGAAATAGTTTTTTTTCGACATATCCAAATTTAATTTATTTACACCGGACGGAAATGCCACAGTGCGTCGTATGAAAGGAGAGAATTTAATGGAAAGCTGCGTTTTAACCACCGTCGATCGTTTGATGATATGGGGGGCTAAAATCAGGTTTTGTGTTGGGAAGCTTATTATTATTAGAGGATATGGGAATGCCGAAAAATACAGTGGATTTTCGAAAGAAAATAGATCTTTCAAAGATCGATTATAAACATTTACAGGTAACAAATCAAAAACATTGAGGAAGAAGGAATTGTGTCTCCCACGTGGCCAGGAAAAAGTTTAGATATCAATCACATTGTAAATAAAAGTGTAAGAGAAAAACGTCCACAAAGTCTAAAAGAAATGGAAAAAATTAATGAAGCTGCGTGGAATGCAGAAAATAGTTAATAGAATTTATATCTAAAGATTGTTTAAATCCATGCCTAAACAATTAGGAGGACAGGGTGTTTTACAAAATAATAAAGATTTTTTTTATCAAATAATTTTATTTTGTTTTGCGCTAGCTCGTTTCCTTCGTCGAGTATATGTATGTTATAAATAGTAGCACTTTATCAGCTTCACTATGCCCTTACCTTTAGCGCAGTGGTTGACTAAGGTAAGCAACCCATGGTGAAATGTAATATTATCTTTTGAGTCAAAGCTATTCACCGCAAGCAATAAATGCAAGTCACTGAAAGTTCTCAGTGAGAGAATTATAAGCAAATTAAAACAACGTTAAATTCAGTTGCATGGAAGTTTTAATACCCTTCACAAGAAAAAAGTTCCCATATAAGAACAGAATTGAATTGAACAGAATTTGTATGGCAGGCATAAGCTATAGTGTACAGTTCTGAGAAATCTCTTTAGAACTTGTCACTACTTTGTCAACTGAAACATTTTCTCATACAATTTTAATCGCTCATTATATGCTATAGAAATTCGGTTTGAACAATGTCTTCGAAGATTGTCTTGGACAATGATCCATGCCGGATTTCTTGAAGATATTTCGTGTTTTCTATATCCATACTTGATTCCAATCGTTCAGTTCAGTATAATAGCTACATATATGTTATAGTGGTCCAAAAGTGGTACGATTTCAGATAGATATCTAAAAAAATTACAGACTAGTTAAAATATATACAGACAGAAATGTCTAAAACGACTCAGCGCGTCACACTGCTCATTTAAATATAGATTTTATTGGGTCTCCTTCATTTTCTTCTGGGCATTAGAAACTTCGTCACATACTTAATATACCCCCTTGACAATCTCTAACCGCTTTCAAGGTGTACATATAGTACAATTCAATGTTTACAGCATATACATACTCCTCCTCTATCACTCTAAGAAATGACAAATTATTACATTCTAAGTTAATAAAAAATACTCACATTTTGAAACCTTAATTTTTGTAATAATCTATAAAAGACGACGGGACTAGTAGTATCTTATAATAAATCTTAAGTAATTAGACTTCAAATCAGCAAAAACCAATGTAAACTTTGAAATGGTACCACACCAATTCTGAAAACATTTTAAGCCAGTCCCGAAAAAATACCGTTTCTAGTTCCGAATCTTAAAAGTATCTCAAATTAATTCTTAAATAATTCCGAGGTAGTTACACACAAATTTTGCAAGGATTTTAAGTTTGTCCCGAAAAAAAATTTTTTTTTTTTTTAATAATTCTAATATGGCCCACACATTTCTGTAAACATTTTAAGCTAGTCGCGAAAAAATCCCTTACTAGTCCCAAAACCTAAACATATCTCAAAATAAGTATCGAACCATTTGTAAATAAATCTAAGGTAGTGGCACACCATTTCTACAACATTTTAATCTAGTCCCGAAAAAATCCCGTTCTAGTCCCAAAAATTAAACCCATCTCAGGAATGTTATTCACCTATTTCTTAATAATTCTAAGATGGCCCACACCATTTCTGTGAACAATTTACTTTAGTCCCGAAAAATCCCGTTCTAATCCCGAAATCTAGAAGTATCTCAAAAAGGTTATCCACACTTTTTTTTAATAATTCCAATGTAGTTCTACATTAATTCTGAAATTAAATTAAGCAAGTTCCAAGCTAGCCCTGACGCTCATTTACTAATCGTCCCTGATTAAGCCCGAAATTCGTCATTCAAAACGGTAGTTGTGAAATAGTTTCACCATTGAAATCATATATCACAATCTCGCTTACTGATTACAGTTATGGAAATCACCGAAGCTGTAAGGACCCTTATTATGCTGAGTTCTCAATAAATTAAGTATCGCAAACTTTTGGCCAAATAAAAAATAAAATGCACGAATGATTTCCAATGAACTTTAGCTTCGTTTTATTATTTAATATTTTCGTTTTTAACAAATATAAGTATAATAAGTGTATTGCTGTTTAAATACCGGCAATCTTAGAATTTTTCACCGACTGGTTTTATGGTTAATTCGTGAATCTAGAAAGGAATAAAAAAACATGAGTCTTTCATTACACACACTGAGACCAAATATGTGGGATTACAAACCTGCACGTGCGGTGGCGTCTGTAGACAATAGATCAATGCATCAGCGACATCTTCGGAGGCCAAAAATACCAAATCTGGCATTTCAGGTGGATCCTCGCCCATAATCTCGGTTTTCACTGCGCCGGGACTAATGCTCTATTGGACATAACATAATTGAATTTAAGCAACAATTACTATACACCAGATGCAATGCACAAAACTTACGGTAATCTTAATTTTAGTGTTATTATTAAGAAGCTCCTGGCGGTAGATCTCTGTCATGGCGGTGACCGCATGTTTTGAAGGTGGATAAATATTTAAAGAGGTATTCGGTATATTCGGTATCATATGCCCTGCAACACTATTGATGAGAAAGACATGACCATCAGCACCCTGAGCCTTCATCGAACGGAAAGCCTCACGAGTGCTCCACACAACACCAAACACATTTGTATCGATCACATCGCGTATATCTTGTGAGTTGCCTTCTTTCAACATATCGCCATAACGCACAATGCCGGCATTGTTAACCAGCACCGCCACCGGTCCATACTTGCTTTCGATCTCTTTGAAGGCGGCTATCACATCAGCTTCATCCCGTATATCGCATTTAATCGCATGTATGCGTTGTTTTGCCTCGTTTTGCACTTCGTCGCGCAGGGCTTCGATACGTTCTTTGCGTCGCGCCAAACCGACAGTCACCATACCGTTATTAGCGAGATATTTCACAATAGCCGCGCCAATGCCCGAACTGGCGCCAGTGACTACAGCAACTCGATTCTGCCAACGTTCCATTTCTATGAGTTTTTGCGTTGTATTGACTTTTGTAGGACCGTTCTGTACGGTTAGTAAGTTGTGTTAGACTGAATGTTCTACGAATCGGCATACGAGATTTATAGCCAATTCAACAAGCTAGCAAAAAGAGGGCTGAATTAGAGAATGCTAAAAGCAAAAGTAAAAGCAAATAAAAGAGAAACGAAATTTTACTGATATTTCACTCACCAAAAATTAACTGAGCATACTCACGAAAATTTGGCATATAGTATACATAGTTATCTCACTCTGAGTTCTTAAGTGCTTTTAGAATTCGGTTCAAAAAAACCACAATGTAAATAAAATAATTATGAATGATTACCAAGGCACGCGGCTAACTGATAATTATTGTTATTCTTGTATATAATATAATGATAAACAATAAAGTAAGTAGTCCAGAGAAGTGTACATAGAGAGCCATACAAATTTAATTGCCCGTTCCATTCGAAATCTCACTAAAACAACTGTACGATACCGAGACCGACTTTGACTGCATTTTCTGTAAACTTTTTGGCGCCGATTGGAGATTTCAAGTATAGCCAGGTCTTTCTCCACCTGGTCTTTCCGGCAGTGTGGAGGTCTTCATCTTCCTCAGCTTCTCCTGGCGGGTTCTGCGTCAAATACTCTCAGAGCTTATTTTGATTTATTTATTATTAGTTTTGCGGGTTACCAAATTCAGACATCTCGGCATAAAGGCAACTCCTTTTCAGGTGGTGTGTGTCGATCGTCTTATCGCGGATCTTTCTCAAGTTTTGCGAGACAAGCGATGCCAGTTTTTTTTGTTGGTTTATTATTACCAGTATTTACTATTATTTATTTTATGGTTTTTTGCAATAAAATTTTTCTTAAATATTTTTGTCTATAAAAAAGGTGCCGTATTTGTTTAATTTATTTTTGGTGAGTTGCCAAATTAAAAAAAATATTTGTTTTTTTTGCCCATAAGAGTTGCCTCATTTCTTAAATTTATAATGTTTTTTATGTCAATAAGAGTTGCCATATTAATTTTTTTTTATGCATTTTTTGTTTCTAATTTTTTTAATTTGTATTGTTTTTTTTTTGTTAATAAGAGATACCATATTAAAAATATGTATTTATTTATTTTTTGTGCCAAAAAGAGTTGCCACATTTTTTAAATTAAATTGATTTTTTTTGTCAATTAGAGATCCCATATTAAAAAATTTTATTTATTGTGTCAATAAGAGTTGCCACATTTTTTAAATTAAATTGTTTTTTTTTTTGTAAATAAGAGTTGCCATATTAAAAAAAAAATTTTTTTTTTGTGTCAATAGGAGATGCTATATTAAAAATTATTTATTTACTTTTTTGTGCCAAAAAGAGTTGCCACATTATTTAAATTTATATTGTTTTTTTGTCAATAAGAGTTGCCATATATAGTATATTTTTTATTTACTATTACCATTGTCTAACTACGAAATATTTATTTTTTTAATATTTTTTTATATACATACGTGGTAGTATCAATAGAACGGTACAAAATTGAAAATTAATTACAACCATACTGTTGTGTATAGTATCATAATTACTTAATTGTGGTAATTAAAATAACTCGCCAAGTGGCTTGATCGTCAGCTCATGAATCTGTAAAAACGGTGGCCAACAATTAAGCCGCTACAAAACCAGAGAAATAACTGTCAGAATACAAACCTGCACATGTGGTGGCGTTTGCAGGCAATAAATCAAGGCATCGGCAATATCGTCGGCGCTTAGGACTGAGAAATCTTTGAGCTCGTCGCGAATGCGCTGCGTTATAATTTCAGTTTCAACGAAACCGGGGCTAATGCTCTAAAATAAATTTAAAAAAAAATGTTAAGCAATAAAATGCGAAAAATGAAGAGAACTTGCAACTCTAACTATTTTTACCGTAACTTTCACTTTAGTACGCTCATGGTTGAACTCGTTCCGATAAACTTCGGTTAATGCCGTTATAGCATGCTTAGACGGTGCATAGATGCTCATTGGCACATTCCCTGCCGTCACCTTATGCCCGGCTACGCTGTTCATCAGAAAGACATGCCCCTCACCACCATGCGCCTTCATCGAGCGGAATGCCTCGCGTGTGGCATACACCACGCCTAATATATTAGTTTCAATGATATCTCGTATATCCTGCGTGTTGCCATCGGCCAACACTGAGCTGTTGCGCAGTATGCCAGCATTGTTTACTAAAACCGCTATAGGGCCAAATTTGCTTGTGATTTCCTTGAAAGCAGCAATCACTTCATTCTCATTGCAGATATTACAGCGGATCGCGTGTATGCGTTTGCGCGCCTCAGCGGACGCTGCGTTACGTAATGCCTCAATGCGTTCGACGCGCCGTGCGAGACCCACTACAAGCATACCGTTATTTGCGAGATATTTCACAATAGCCGCACCAATGCCGGAACTGGCGCCGGTGACTACCGCGACGCGTTTGTGCCAACGCTCCATTTTTATGTAAAATTTTTGGTTAGTTTATTTTTAACAATTTTTTTGGAACTTTTTACTGTTCTATTACTTTTTTTCTTTTTCAGTGAGTACTGTAAGTTAACATTCACTCTTGAATAAAATAATAAATTTTGAAAATATTAAAAATTAATGATATGTACGAGTATATATATTTTTAATTAAAATTTGTATAGCATATTAAAAAAAAAGTATTTTTAATTAATTTTTAGTTATTAAAAAAAATATTTTAAAATTTATCTCGGAAAATTATTTGAAATATTAAAAAAGATGATTTGAACCAGTCTTGAACGGAGCTTACGGATACCTGGTGTCCCCCATACTAAGTTAGCTTTACCTTAGTGGACCAGCTTTTCTCTACACTCGTGGATCCGAAACATAAAAAAGTATGGCTACAACGAAGGAAGGAGAAGAAGATGCCAAAAGTGTAACTGTCAATAGTGCATCTGCAACAGAGTGGCTTAAATTTAAGTTCTGTGATCCAGCAAAATCAAAATACGCGAAAAAGTAACGTGCTCCCTGCCTGCATAGAAGAGCACAGCTGCAGTCGACAACGAATAAGGAGTTTACAAAATAGCTGCCGGATTCTTTGATCCGCGAATTTATTGTGTGAAAGTGGTTCTATCCGATTTAAAGCTCGAACGGCAAAAAGCTGGATACCAAAGAGATAGAAATGATTTGAAGTGGCTAACCCATCATTAAAAGATTCGAATACAAAGAGTGTGCCGCAGGCCAAAATTATTTGTTGATGCGGCCCGGAACCTCATTATCATTGTTATGTTGGATGAGAGTGATACCGAAGGAAAAATTCCCAGAGCTCAATGGTAGTCGGTGCAAGCTGCGGGAACAAACGTGGCGCTGGATGTGCTTAAACAATCCGGGTCTGCCTCGGTTATGCACAGATGCCGGCTAGTACCAGAGCCAGTTTAAAATTATTGTGAGCGCCAATGAAAGTTCGGTTCAACTGTATGGTAACGGGAAATCCAAGTAGAGGTATGTACTTATTTCAAAAACCATTTTTTGATAGATCATGCGTGAGTCGTGTCAAGTTGTGACGTTATTTTTCTTTAGTATTGTTTGGAATTTACTCATGGAAAGACTTACGCCTGAAAAACTTTTTTAAATTGTTAAACTTTATTACGAAAATTCAGTTTTTGTAAACGGTGTGTTTCGTGCACTTCGTTCAGCTTATGGCCAACACTTAAACCCAGTATTCATTATTGGAAAATATTCGACCAAATAGACCATGTACATACATCTTTATGGTTCCAAAAAGATCCCACATTTTCTAGCCAAATTTTGTTCAGCTGTGAGGTCCATTTCTGTTTCGATGGGTATGAAAAAAAGGTTCGTGATCTCGGCGACTTTTGGTTTGAACAACATGGCGCCACTTCCCACACAGTGCATCAATCAATGGATTTATTGAGAGAGCACTTTGGTGAACAGATAATTTAACGTTTTGGGCTGATCGATTGACCACTAAGACCGTGTGATATCACACCGTTAAACATATGTGGGGATTTGTGAAATCTAAAGTCATTCGTGTGCCAGTTACCAGTCGTAATGTTCCAAAGAGTCATAAAAAATTGGAGTCAACGGATGGAAGGTCTGAAATGTAGCCGCGGTCAACATTTGAAAGCGATAATCTTCAAAAATTTAACGACAAAGAATGTTGTTTCGAATGATAATAAACATTTCCCACTAAATTTGAGGTTTCTGTGTTTCTTCTTTAAAAAAAGTAGGAAATTTCGAAATGAACACCCTTCTAAAGCTCACATATCCAAGGTTAGTGAGATACTATCTTGAAACAAGCCTAGAACTCGTCGGCAAGATATCCCATTTACGATCAAAGGTGTGTATTCCTACTGCACGATCGTAGCTGGACCATTTTAATATTTTAGTTTTTATTTTAAAATAGTGAATTCACAAAATTGGTTTGATCACTTGTTGATTAGAAATAAAATTATGTTTTCTTTTTGAATTCATTTTATTTGACTTTTAATTTAATATTTTTCACCTTTTTTTCTATTAGTAAAGTTTTAATATTCTAATTATTTTTCTTTATTAACTTTTGTTTAACTGCATTTATTTTCAAAGCCACAGACTAACAGTTTACACTTCGTTAGGTAACTAAAAGCTTATTAAGATTCTAATAACGTATTTATACCACTTACTATAAGGCGGCATGAACTTGTAATCAGTATCAGATTATGCAATTGAAAATGTAAATATTTACTTGTTGTTGTTCTTACAATGTGTAAAAACATGTACTAAGTATGTACAATATAATAGCCGGATAACACCATCATTAATAACGCAGCGAAGTTGAGTGACAATATAATGAATGAGTGCATGTTTATATCATTTTGCAATAGATAGGTAGGGTTACCGCTACAAAGAAAACATATAATAATGAAAATGTTTTCTAAAGCTGTAAAAAAAAAATCAAAAGCAGATGACTTTCCTTTTGACAATTAAGAGCTCATATTATAGCGACTTTCATAGCGGTGTTAAGAACCTAGTTTTCAGAGTACCAAGAGAAAAAGAATGAATCTAAAATTTATGTGGCACGTTTTGTCCGGGATAAGCTACTAAACTACTGAATCGATTTAAATAAAATTTAGCACACTGTGTACAGTTTGATCCCACTTAAAAGATAGAATAGTTTATAATTCAACTATGCAGAAAGTTAAGACAAAAAAGAAGAAGAAAGTAAAAAAAAAAAATAAACAACAAATAGCATTAATGTGAGGCTGCATATACTAGCATATGTATAAATATAAATTTATATATATACTATATATATATATATATAACACTGTATGAATACGTTCAGAAACAATGATGATAATAGCTGCTCAAAGCTTTTTAACGCTTGACTACTTCTTAGTCAATAAGCGGGTAGCACTATACTTCCCTTGTACCCCATGTAATTATATACTAGAATATATTGTACATATATGAAGCATATAATGACTATTAAAAATACATACTATATATGCAACATTCATTTATAAAAAAAACATTAATCATATTCATTTAATTTGCATTCTTGTCTCTATATTTGCAGTGTATTAGTTATAGGTAAATAGATAAGGGGTATGCCTTTATATCGCGATAAGTACGTGTGGTGTTTACGAGTATATTGTTGATATACTATGCATACACATACTATAATGGCTGTATATACATAATAAAGAATGACTTGACAAAACATAAATATTACATACACAGGGGCAAATCGCTTCAGACTTTTGCCTTATTCGAAATGAGATAAATATTTCATAATATCGCACGAAGAAAACAAGCTTTAGTCCGTAAGTCCATATAGTAAATATATACATATACTCGTACTACATAGAGTTCTCACAAATGTATCATCACATCTCAGCTTTCTCATATTTGATAAGCAATGAGTTCACAGTAACTCTTTCACCTTGAGTGGTTTACAATACTCACTTATTGTGTTAAACATTGAGTGAGAATCAATAGTCAAACCCGAAGCATTCAATAATGTTGGCCTATTGGCCTGTTGGTAGTTAATTTTACGATGAGATTGTAGATCAGTGCACATACGCTACTTGCTTGAAATGAGATTGGAACGTGATTAGCGGAATTGTTGTAGTATGACCCGAGATAATTATTAATTAATTAATTGCTTATGGTAAGGGAAGATTGCTTAGTAAGATGTTTGTTTTTGACGAAATCGTTGAATGACGCAGCAATTTTTTTTTTTTTCGATTTTGGTTTCGATTAAGAACTGCAATGATTTCAAGATTTAAATTTGCTTTGTTATAAATTCCGGTTAATATGTTTGCGGTAAAAAAGAAAACTTTATATTAAAAATCAATTTTTAGTACAAAATATAAAATTGAAATTATTAAACTCGAGTATATATTACAAAGAGTCCTTACAGATGTTTTGGAAACAGAATCTTAATTACTTAAATTAATGAACTAAGAAGGTAGACATTTTTCAAAAGCTTGCTAGTTTATAAATGAAAAAAAAATATAATATAATATAATTATGAAAAAAGGCTTATTAGAACATATAACGCTATAAACCCACTCATTCAAAAATATAGTTTTTATTCAAACTAATTGAAATAAGGAGTAACGAACATGAAATTTTGACATACACAGATATTACTATGGATTATATATATTTTCCCGTAGTTCCTAGGTGGCACATAGGGCCTCCATTATGCATTCTATGCATTAGTATTATCAAAATAGTTAAAATCATCAAAATTGAAAGACACAAACATAAAGTTGCCGTACAACTGTTGTTTCAAAAATTGTATTTCATACGATAGCGTCTCTGGTTTGAAAGCTACAAAGACAAAATTTTGTAAAATAGTTACTAATTCTAAGTTGAAGATGTGTAGTAAAATTCATTTAAATCGGATCACTACAAAACAAATATGCCATACAACTGTTGTTTCAAAAACATATTTTTCAATAATAACTTTTCTAATTAGAAGCCAATTAGAGCAAAATTTCATGTGCTATTTACTGACAATTAGCTAAAGTTTTACAGAAAAAATTGTCAAAATCAGACGTCTCTAACACAAAGCTGCCATACAACTGATGTTTCAAAAACATATTTTTCAATAATAACTTTTCAAATTAGAAGCCAATTAGAGCAAAATTTCGTGTGCTATTTACTGACGATTAAAACTAAAGTTTTACAGAAAAAAATTTCAAAATCGGACGTTTATAACACAAAACTGCCATACAACTGATGTTTCAAAAATAGGATTTTGTATGATAGCATATCAGATTTGAAAGCTGTGATTACAAAATGTCGTAAATTGCTTACCACCGATAAGTGCAAGGTGGATGGTAAAAATCATCTGACACAAATATGGCTTAACAACGACCTTTCGAGAAAGTCTAAATATAACCAGATTGTTATGAAATTATGCTACTATGTATCAGTACTTGAGTAGCATTTTGTTTGACAAAATTCGGCGATTAGGAAACTAAAAACAAAAAGAGAATTAAATATAGGTGAGTCAAATGCAAAAATTGCTTGTCATCTTTAGTTTAATCGAGAGTGAGAGTGCGACTTGAGCACGTGAGTTGTTAGTTATAGACGTACTATATAGTATATCCTCGTATATAACCACATATTGAAAATAAAGAGCCAATCATTATTTCGGAGAAATACACTCTTCTACTCAGCGCGTGCGGCCGTTAGAATTGTTAAGTTTGCATTATAATTTTGGCTGTTATCTTAACTAAACCTGTTTGCTATCTATAGATATACATACATATGTACATATAGTATATGAATATTTTTCGAGTACCTACTTATTTTTAGTAAGTGCATATTGATTAGTTTGCCGGCAAAAGACAGATAAAGAAAATGCCATTGTTAATATAAATAAACCGAGTGCATTATGTATAAATAAAAGATAGCGCTTAATTGAGTCACTTAATGGTCGATGGATGTTTAATTATAAATTAATTATAAAATTCTATCACTGTAAGATTTTTTAAAGAGAAAATAATTAAGTGCTCAGTGGAGTTAACAGTCAATTAGCGCCTAATTAATATATTACATAGTCAATTAGTCCAATTAAAACTCTATTAGCGAAAAATTGCTGTGAATTTTATTTCAAAAGAAAAATTACCCGCCCAGTCATCTGATTTAATTAGTCCATGTTCATGGACTTAATTGAATAAGTTATATATATATTATTTAAATAGTTAGTTAATTGACTCAATTAGGGACTATTTTGAAACAATTATTTCTGTGCCCTTTTAAAGCTATAATAATAAATATTCGATTTGACTATCGAAAATTTTAATATTTTTTTGATTTCGTTAATACCCCTCATAATCAATTAGTACATAATTATAACTGAATTAATGAAAAATTACTGTGAATTTTATTTAATAAGAAAAAAAAAAATAGCCTTCTAGTGATCTGCTATCATCGCATATCAGATGGTGCCTTAAATGAGGAAATTATATTATTTTACACAATTAGTTAATCGACCCAATTAAGTCCCATTTTTAACAATTATTTGTGTATACTTTTTAAGCTGCAAATAATGATTAGATTTGCAAATCGAACATTTTAATAAGTTTCCCATTTTGATCATTAATATGCTTCATAGTCAATTAGTGCATAATTATAGCTCCATTAGTGAAAAATTATATTTAATTTTATTTAATAAAAAAATTATATTATTTTGGATAATTAGTTATAGACTCAATTCAGGCCTATTTTTAAACAATTATTTATGAGTACTTTTGAAGCTGTAAATAGACATTGGAGCTGTCAATCGAAATCTATAAGAATTTGTAATGCATTTCGTAGCCAATTCGAGCATAATTGAACCTGAATTAGTAAAAAATTGAAGTGAGTTCAGTGATTTGCTTTCATTGCAGTTCAGAGTCTGTTTTAATTTAGTTAATTAAATTATTTTAGACAATTATTTAATTGAGTCAATTATATTATTTTAGAAAATGAGTTAATTGAGTCTATTATATTATTTTAGACAGTTAGTTAAATGAGTTAATTATATTATTTGCGACAATTATCTAATTGAGTCAATTATATTATTTGAAATAATTAGTTAATTAGCTCAATTAAGTATTGTTTCTAAATCCTTATGTTTACTTTAAAAGCTGGAAGTGAGTACTGGACTTGTTACGGAAATTTTGAATTATTACTCGATTAATTACAGTATTAAATTTTTGAAATTCAATTCGTTTATCCCAAAAGTTTAACAAAACATTAAATTTTCGTAAAAGTTGAGACTTTACTAACTTTGAAGCAGGCATTATTAGTAAACACACAATTTTTTCTTTAATTGTTTATAATTTTGTTTGCTTAATTGAGCGTGTCTGAATAGCAAAAGGAGCGACTCAATTTAGAACCAAATTTTCTAAGCTAATTGAGCAGTTGCAACGTAAATACATTTAAATTTTAGTTGAAAATTAATTTTTTTTTTCGTAAAAGAATTTATTTTTCCCATACCATTTATTTATAATTATGTCAGTTAATTAAAAAAAATAAATATAAGTAACATCAGTGAAAAATAGAAGAGAGCATATATGTAAATAAAGGTATTTTAATTGAAACTCGCTGCAAAATGAGTACTAATTCCGAAGTTGAACTTTATCCAGTTGGTTCTTCAATATTTACTAGTTGAAATCCCTTCGTTTTCACTGTGCAATATTTATATACGAATGAGGAAGTACATACATATTTATCTCGGTATATCTCTACCTTAACTTGTATACATATGCCTTAATCTGGCGACGCCCAATTTAACTGCGGCTTTATCACTTTATATGTATGTATGCCAAAATATTAACATCGGAGCGCCTATAAAGAACTCGCCATTATAAATTAAGCTGCAGAGTTCGACGACTTTTAATTTTCGTCAAGAAGCAGAAGCTTCTCAGCGCATACCGCACTGCATTTAACAATTCGAAAGATTACAACTGTGTCGACACTCGAGGTGTATAAACAAAAGTGAAGATGGAGCGCTGGCTGGGACGTGTAGCTGTGGTGACGGGCGCCAGTTCGGGCATTGGTGCGGCCTGTGCGATGTATCTCGCCGATAATGGTATGTTGGTGGTGGGCTTAGCGCGACGTAAAGAACGCATTGAAGCCTTACGCGAAACGCTGAAACCAGAAGCCGGTCAACGACTACATGCCATACAATGTGATGTGCGTAAGGAGCAGGAAATTGTGGATGCCTTCAAGCGGATCGAGTCGGAATTTGGACCGGTGGCGGTGCTGGTGAACAATGCGGGCATAATGCGTGGGAGCGATTTGGTGAGTGAGGGTAACTCAAGCGATTTACGTGATACGATCGATACGAATGTATTGGCGGTGGCATATTGTACACGTGAAGCGTTTCGTGCGATGCGCGAAAATGGTGGCGATGGACATGTTTTCTTGATTAATAGTATTGCGGGGCATAGCTTTTCAAATGTGCCGGGTTTATCGTGGAATCTATATCCACCTTCGAAATATGCTGTGACCGCCATGACGGAGGTTTATCGGCAAGAATTCTTGAAATACAACACGAAGGTGAAAGTAACGGTGAGTTGTTTTGGAAAGTAGATCGGGATATTTATGTGATCTTATGAGTCTTTTGTGGTTTGCAGAGTATAAGTCCTGGCGGCGTGCTTACAGAGATTTTGCCAGCACATCTGCTACCGGAGGACAAAACCGGTTTACCGTTACTTAAGCCCGAAGACGTGGCTGATGCATTAATATATTGTCTGCAGACACCGCCGCATGTACAGGTGAGTTGAGAACTTTTTCAAAATTTGTTTGAATATTTTTTTTTGGTTTTTCATCGTTTTTCTTAAATAAAATTTTTACAAATTTTCAACTTACAAAAAAATATTTTTTAGAATTACGTATTTTTATAAAACACATATATTTATAAATAAATTTTTTATTTTTTAAATTATAGTTTTTAATTTTTTTAATTAAAAAATATTAATTAAAAAAACTTTTCTCAATTTCTCCACAGATCCATGAGCTGACTATAAAACCACTGGGGGAGCCAGTATAAAAAGTGTACTCAAATAAATACAGTATACTCTCGAAAAGTAAATTCTCAGAAAGTAAATAATCGCGGAAAAGTAAATCACCTTTAAGATTACACATGCACCTCGAAAAAGTAAATTTTTTAATTTACTTTTCAGAGAATGTGATAAAAAATTCGAAACGAAGCAAGCAGCGTTTTTTACGATGTTGCAAAAACACTTACTCTCTTGTTTATCGCGTCTGTTTAGTAAATAACCTGTGAGATATGTACATATGTAAATGGTCAGAAAATATATTGCAAAAGAAAAAAAACAAAAGAATATTCAAATTTTTTCTCTTCATAATAAATACATATGTTTTTCATGTAAATCCATATTTTTATTGAAGCAAATAAATGAATGAATATTTTTAAGATTAAAAATGCATTTAATATTAAAATAAAAGATAAAAAATGTATATATTTTGAAAAGTAAATTATTCGAAAAGTAAATTACCCAAAATACCAATCGATTTACTTTTCGAGAGTATACTGTACTACTGTTGTAAAATTGCGTACATAATCATATTATAATAATTATGTAGTTCGTGTGAGCGTGTCGCTCTATAAAAATGATAACAATTGTATATGCTTGTTTATATTAAAAATAAAAAACTTCGAGTCAAAGCGAAATGCAAATATGAAAGAGAAAATGATACAGCAGAAATTCATTGTTTGATAAACATGAGGAGCGGTGAGAGAGTACATATATACGAGAGGGAGAGAGCAAACGCAGAATAACCGGTATTGAAAGAGAGGGAGAAACAGAGTTTTTTGGCGAATGAGTAATAATTACATACTTAATATTAAAAACCAGATCTTTTTGGTTAATTGCGATAAGAGTTGCCATTAGAAAAAATTGTTTACAGGTGAATTATAAATAATAAAATAAAATTTTTGAATTTTGTCATGAACTTTTGATAGGAATGTTTCACAGAAAACAAAAAAAAAATTTATTAAATAAATATAAAAATTTTTTAAATGAAAATTACAGGCGCTTATTTCCGATAAGGGTTGCCATATCAAAAATATTATATCTAATATTCTTTTTATTGTTGCTTTATGGCTCATATTGTTCAAATCTGTTTACAAAACTAGTTCTAAGCGCGAAATAATGAATTTTGGAAAGCATTTAAAATTGCGTTAGCTTATACCGCATATGCAGTACTGAGACGAGAGTCTAAACTCTCAAAGCGATAAGCAGTGTTAGAGTGCAACGACTAAGCTAAGAGCACAATTTAAGCGTAAATTTGTTTATACACTAATATGAATCAGAATAAGTTATTGAAAAGCTTCAAATAAGTTAGCTTTTTTAACAGCTGTATAGACAGTGGTGGCATAAATTAAGGGACTTGAGGCTAGCAGACTAAAGTACAGATCATATGATAGTATATTTATTAAATTAATGTTATTTTTCGTAGATTAGATATAATTCTAGCACAATTGCACAAGTTCCACAAGTTTTTGAGCTATTTGCTTAAATACAGAGGTGGTAAAATTACTGAGACAGAAAAATTATTACTGAAATTATGTAATATATATATTACAGACTATTTTGAATATGGTTGAGAGGTGGGAATAGTTCTTTTAAGTTACATGCTCCGAATTTTTGTTGAATTTTCTTTTTTATACAATTTATAATTTATCTGAAAATATACAAGGTTGCAGAAATAAATTTTACGAAAATGATTTTACATATAAAAATATTGTCAGAATTTTTAAAATTCTTCATACAAATCAAAAGTCTAAAAAAGAACTCCGAAAAATTAAAAAAAATCCGAATTATCCGAATAATTTTTGTTTGGCTAGAAAATTTTAAGTATTCTAAAGGAAAGTAATATTCAATATATGAAAAATCGTCAAGTTATTTAGATACGAATAAAATGTCTACAAATTAATTCCGAAAATAGTAATCCGAAAAAAACGGTATATTCCGAATAATTTTAATTTGTTTAGAAAATTTTGCGTGTTTTAATGTAAAATAATATCAAATATTTGCAATATCGTCAATTGTTTTTTGATACGAATTACTATCTACGTTTTTGAGATATCGATCTGAAATTTTCACGATATCGGACATATTGAACGTTAAAAATAAAGTTCTTATATGAAAAACTTTTATGTGAAAGCTATTATAGTTCAGGTGGGACCACAGTTTTCTTATTTTAATATTTCATGTTTTTTTAAAAATCTAAATATTAAATTTTTTTCAAAATATTGATTTTTTTTCAAAACTATTTTTGTTTTTTGTTTTCGTTTTAGTGCTGATAATTTTTTTCCATTTTCCGTTTAAAAGAGATCAACATTTTTGTTTATGCTGTTTTTTTTGGTTTATGAAATTTTGTTTATTTTCCTGTTTTTATTTATTTTTTATTTTTTTTTATTATTTTTTTTTTTATTATTTTTAATATTTTTTAGTTTAGTGTATTACATTTTGAAATAAATTTTTTTAAATTTAACTGTAATATAATAAAACTCGAAGTTTTTGTAATTTTATTTTCAAAACCGAATATTTCAATTTTAACCGTTAAAAAAAATTAACAATTTTAGTTTTTAAAATTTTATTTTTTATCGTAATTTTATAAAATTTTGTTTGCTTTTATTTTTTGTTTTTTATATCTTTTGTAATTTTTTCATATTTTGTATTTGTTGTATTAAATATTCTTTTTAAATTTTTTTGAAAATAAGATTAAAATCGCATGTTATATTCTCTAATTTTTTAAATTTATTTTGGTAACACTTTTTTCTGAATATTAATATATTTAAAATATTCTTTTTGAATATTAAATTTAAATCCTCGGGTTTGAATATAAAAGTATAAGAACTGCGTTTAAAAATTATGGATTTCGAAAATCTTTTTATTTTATTTTCGAACAGAAAAAAATAAAAAACTATTTTTTATTAAAAACATTAAAATTTTTAGTTTTTGCACATTTTATTGTTATATCATAATTTTATTACTGTTGTTTATATTACAATATTTTACAAAAACAAATATTTTTTTTTAAATAATTTATAATTATATTTTTTTAACTAATTTTATAAACATTTATTTTGCCACCACTGTACTTTCGTGCCTAATCCCAAGCAATTTTTAAATTGCTCCAACGCAATAACTATTTGCAACCTACAACAACTATGACATTTAAAGTCGCACGATCGTTTTTAGGTGGCTTTGATTCGCCATGGCATGTTTTTATAGCGTCTTGACAAAAAACCTTTGCGCTTTGGCTGCTGCATTTCCTTGATTGCCATTTCGAATGCCAAAAATCGCATCAACGCTATTTTCATCATTTGTTTCCGATAATCTTATTATCCAAATAAACACACATACACGTACATATGTATATACACATATGCACACAGCAGTAGACGCCAATAAAACCACATGTTCACAACGCTTGCCTGTGTTAGTGTGCATAAGACGGCTGCTGCACACGCACGCAGCCTTCGGGGCTCAATGAATGGCGACCAATACAGTGGCGTTTGCTAAGTCATGCATGTCGGTGGGATTTTTGACCTCCTTTGGCACTGAAATCTACATTGTGTAACATTTCACGTCGCCAGTATTTTGCCAGTGACGCGTAGTTGGTGTTGCTGTTGTTGTTGTTGTTGCTTTAATGATACTTGTCGCAAGCGTGGCGTTATAGTTGTTGTTGTAACAATTTTCCTTATGTTAGTTTTGGTTGTTGTAATAGTTTTTTCTTTGTTGTTGTTATTGTAGGTATTGTTGTTGTGCTGGTAGGTATTTTTGTTGTTGTTGTTTTAGTCTTTCTTCTTCTCTGTTGTTGGAATTGACGTTGTGTTATTGTGATTTTTTTGTTTTTGTTGTTGTAATCGTTCCTGTTGTTGTTGTAATATTTGCTGTACTTGTTGGTTTTATTGCAGAAATTGTTCCTTTTTTTGTTGTTTTCCTTATTGTCCCTTTTTGCTGTTGGTAAGGGTTTCTGTCCCGACGCTCAACAGCAAAACACGTCGCCAGCAGCAACAACAACTTTTGTAGTTGACATTATTGTTGTTGTTATCACTTTCTGCTTTTGTATTTTTATTGTTGCCGTAGCCAGGAACATGATCATGTTTTCAGCTGGTCTATCAGTAGTTGGCGCTCTTTGGTTGCTGCAGGATGCGAAAAGACATGCGAAAGTTGGGACACATACCAAAAACAAGAACAACAACAGCAGCAGTGACAACAACAGCGGGTTAAAACAATGGCATAACTGGCATGTCGTCAATGGCACGAAATGGCATCGTATGTCTCCCAAGTGAGTCAACAATATGGCCAAAAACTAACCGGGTCTCCAGGTATATATGTACGTGTATGTATGTGTGTGCGAGTTTCTGTAAGAAGCACAATGCAACGCTCAATGTATGTAAGTGTATAAGTGCGACCGTCATTGGTATCCACAAGCTCCCCTCTCTACCCCTTCACTTCTACCAGCGCAGCGCTGCGGGATTTGGGTTTGCGTTTGCAACATTTTCGTTGCCAAGCCACATGTCGGAAGTAGCCGAATGTAATCCAATCACGGAAATTGATTATTGGTAGAACGGAGTCACCAATGCGTCCACCCACATTCACACCACGTCCCGCTTACGCTGTGTGTGATCGTTGGCATTTTGTTTTGTGCACACTATCTTCAGTTTGTGGCGTCAACAGTTCGACAATTCTTGATATTGGCCATGCTGGCGGCGACGTTCGTCGTTCGATGGCGATGACAATAAGTTCGCTATGTACAGTTGAGTGTTAAACAAAAGCCAGCTTAGGCTTTGTGTCTGTCACCATTTGAAAAAAAACTTAAAATAAAATAAATTGTAAGATAAGGTTGGAAATGCTTCGGACTTCTTTCCTGGATGTAATGTATGGCCGACATATTTAATTGAGTTGTTGTTTGAAATATGAGAGACTGATTCTAGTATGCTTTGAGCTGAAGTATGGTCTTAAGAAAGCAAATAATTGCAGAAACTTTGATCAAACCTTTAGGATACACTTAAAATTAGAAGTCTTCAAACCCTGGAAGTTATCCGTTCGAAGTTTTCACGGTCTCTTTTTTTGTTTTTTATATCGATTTCCATATAACTTTCATTTTCCTGATATCTCTCGGTTTCTATCTGCCGCTACTGGTTAATCTCTCGAAATTTCCACGATTTCTCTTTTTCCCATCTGTCGATTTCTATACACCTCTCATTTTACCGCGCTCCGTCGGTGTTTCTTTTTCTTTTTTTTCTTTTATTCTACCTTGTCTCAATCCAATCCCAAGTTGACATATACATAGTATTCGACTTGAGAGAGCAGAAACGGTATTAGCAATAGATAATGAATTTCTAGTTCCAAACACAGATGTCTAATAATTTTCATGCTCAGTCTGAATCAATAATACAGGTTGTTTGCTGGAACCTAGTCCGGTTCTCTGAGGTTCACAGGGATTTCATTTTTGCAGTTTTAAATTGAAATTCTACAGATGACTGGCCATACAAGTTTGATTGAGAACCCGATTAGTCATGAGAGAATCCCTCTTTGAAGCATACTACGATCCATTTGAGTTTCTGTGTGACCTTTCAATACCTTAATTAGTTTATAGTATAAGAACGATAACCGAACTATAATAAGTATCAAATTAGAGACAAAGCAGCTTTGGATGTGTACGTGAGCCCACGAATAATCCCACTTGGACTGCTAGAGACTCTTGCCCGTTGTGATGGCCAGAACGCTAAAGTATGGATCAAAACTACCGCACGACTTAATACGGAAGTAGCCACAGGTGGGGGTGTTATGAACTCCTTAACTAGCTTTGAGTTAACTGTCAGCGAGTGCAAGGCCTGTATAGCAGCTCCGCTATCGGAATGGATGCAGACCTCCTAAAAAAAGCTGCTTGAAAAACACTACCGTGGTCTGGCAGTCTGAAACAAGAGTTGATTGAGAGCTCACGGCACTTGAAAAATACTACAATAGTCGCGCAGTCTGAAACAGTAGTTAATTGCGAACTCCGGGGAGAATACTCTCCCTTTAACTTCCCTCTTGAGTTTCTATCCATCCGTGAAACAGCTGATGGCGCATCTTTTCCAACGACTTCGCCTCATCCACATATCTCTCGAAGGCATGTGCGCAGAGAAGAAGAAATTTTCTGGGCGCGGTAGTCCATGTTATCAAAGATTCAATTGAGGTGTGAGAGGATTTCGGATAGCTCCACGCTTAGACTTTAATTGTGTTCAGCTTCCCCATGAAGAATTAATTTAAATTCACTGATTTGAAATACGTTACCTCCTCTTATTCAACTCGTTTGAATACCGCAGGATGATCGCTGAGTTATGTTCCTTCAGTCGTCGATTCTCTTGGTATGATAAGGACATTGATGGAACTTGCCTTTGAGCTCCTGCCAAAATCACTAAGGAAACCTTATTCTACCTTGACGAGCTAAATACTATAAACTCTTAAGTAAGACAGACCCATAGTTTCGAAGACCTTCACAGCTAAATACTTTGGTGTTGCTATTTTTCGCACCACAACTGTATGATAAAGTGTACTGACATGGAGTAAAGTTGAGGTTATGTTAAGTAGTGCAGCGCATGAAAATGTTTAGCCAGTATGTGTGTCAGCTCGGATTCATTGATTCCCATGAGCTGGCCATCCGTCTGCTGTTACACTGCCTGCCGCTCGTGCGGTGTGTCTGATTTGAATTTTTAGTAGCTCAAGTTACCCAACTAAATGCTAGTGGAGCGCGCTGCAGAGTTGAAGACAATCTGCAGTCACTCGCACACACATACACACACACATATACGTGTGCAAGTATTTATGCAAAAGGGATATCGCCGAAAATCGAAAACAATGAAACTTGGCGAAGTTGTCGTCTGTGCCATTGATTTTGCACTGCTCGCTGAGCGTGCAGGCAACGGAATTTAGGCGCAGCACTGTAAGTATTTGCTGTTTTTTTGTTGGTGTACGGACGTACACATTTCTTGGCTTCGGCAAATTTCGTTTGCTGTAACATATTTAAACATGAATTTGTTAGTTTGCCGCACTTGCCTCGCCAGCGCTCGGGGCACTATTCTTTTTCTATGTTGTTGTTGCTTTAATGAAACTTGTAAAGTGGCCAAATTTAAAACCCATTTAAAGTGCGTTTGCTCGTATATTCTTTGGTCGATGTAAATTTTGGCTGTCGCTTTTCAGGAATTCATTGCTTCGGAAATATGCTCACATTCCTTCGGCGCAACACCAAAATGGCGAGTGAATAAGAAAAAGGTGGCGTTGAAGTAGTAAATTTAGTTGTTGGCATTTAAACGGTGCAAATTTTTCCGCAAATCGTTTTTTGGTTCATATATTTATCGCTATTTTCCGAAGGACCTTAGCTGTTGTTGTGCTTGAACTCAGTTATAAATATTACTCTCATTTAAAGCGCTTAACGCTAAGTGTAATGTATTCAGATATTCACCAAGCCTAAAATGCTCAATTCAAAATTTATTTCTTGCTTGAGCTTGCTTGGAAGTTAATATGGAAGCTCATGTGCAAGAACGAAGGAAAACACGTAAGCTTTTTACTCAGACGGTAGTGAAAAGACTGAAGTACGGTTGTTGGCCTCTTTACTGCCCTTACATGCGAACCGAATGGTCATAAGTAATGAAGAAAAATGAGGAAAGTGCGGGCAAATAGGCAAGAGAGACACGCCTGAACACCTCCTATGACTATGTCCAGCACTAATTAGAACTCGTCTTAAATATCATGGAGCTTCGCAGTTCAAGAGACTAGATGGAGTATCAAAGGTAGTTATAAAATCGCTCATAAAGTTAGCAAAGAGCGTTGATGCCCTGTATCTCCACAAGTCATTATTAAGGACCAGCAGATGTATATATGATCTGACTGCCGGCCCGTATAATCTTACCCAATCTAACCTTGGTAGTTAGCTTAGCAACAGTGCCGCCTTTGATCGCAAAATGCGGCTTTATCAAGAAAGAAATGTCATTCTAACTCTGACGAAATCCCTTATATTGTTGAAAGTGTTTAGAACCCTTTCATGTGAAAATTCGCTCTAATATATCTTGCGTAATGCCATCCATTTGGTTTTACTAACAGTTCTATGTTACCTTTTTGTAGGCTCCTTGACAACATCCGTGAGGAGCTTGTTCGATTTCTGGATTTTGGGAATAGAAGACTTAAACTGCGTTCGATTACAGCTCCCGATGAGATCATTCGGTCATATCTGATTTATCGTTGGCTAGAGAATTTCTCATATATATACATATATTCCTCTAGGGTTATGGAGCTCAATAACCGTAAGGTGCTTATCCAATAGAAGACCTGAATTGCAGAAAACTAGAGCTTCCGATGAGATCATTTGGTCAGATCTAATTTGCTTTTGGCTAGAGAATTCATTATATAATTAAACTCTACGGTTATGGAGCTCAGTTCCTTGTCATTATCTCTTGATAGATTGCTCCAGAAGTCTCGATGCTGCAGAGGAGGGGACTTTACTAGTTTAAGAAACTGTACACACTTCTTAAAATTTTTTTGGTGATTTGTGATAACATAAAATGCAAAAATAATCTTTTCAAGTTTTTGTAGGGTTTTTGAAAACATCCGTAAGGTACTCGTCTGATTTTTGTGGATATAGAATACTGCAGTGAGTTAGAGCTCCTGATGAGATCGTTTGGTCCGATCTGATTTATCTTTGGCTAGAGAGTTCATGATATAATTTATCTCCAGGCTTATAAAACTCAGTTCCTTGTCATTATTTCTTCATAGTTTGGTCCAGGAAATTATGAATTTAGTTCCTTAGCTTGATTATGTATTACCAGTTTTGAAAAGTCTAATCCATAGCTGACTTTGTTTCGTTTTCTCGAAAAAATCTTAAGACTCTTCTGGCTAATAACCTCTTCAAAATTTCGGATCCCGTTTGCAGTATCTCTTTACTGTGTTTTTTCCTGGTCTCTTTTAGATAAATAATACAACTAATGTCAAAAATAATGCCAATGTCAAGAAAACATTTTAAATACAACTAGTTATAGCTAGTTTTACATATTTCTTCCAAAAACCTTTCGAAACACTCTTTAAATGCCACTTAAATGTAGATTTTTGACATCAACATAGCAGTACAATAAATAGGCTAAAGCGTTGGCAAAGTATCAACACATAGCACGCAATAAATTACAATTCCACGCATTTAGCGTTACCGTTACCAAAACCTTCACCAACATAACCAAAAACTGCTATGGATTTTACGCTGAGCATAATATGTGGCGACAATTATAACTATGTGGTTTGAGTCTGAACTAGCATTAGTGAGCGCTAGTGCAGAAAAGAGGTTGAAGGTGCTTGGCCCCGCATGTGTTTTAAAATGTATAAATTGCTTAACAAAATGTTTAGAACAGTATAGTAAGGTATAAATAGATATGATGAGCTAAAATCAGTCTCAATAACATCATAGTAAAACTAAATATATATACATATATAACAAATGTTGTAATAATAAAATGTTGCCTACATTTAGGCGCGGTATCAACTTAAAGTTCGACGGGGTCCCACAACGTAATCGAAATGATTTGTAAGTAAATTCTTGCTATTTTGGAACATAAAAAATATAAAGTTGTATTTACACATAATTTTTTTTCGACAAGAAAATAGTTTAATCACAAGAATAGGTCTTTTTCTTAAGAAACTTTATTCAAAAAATATTACTCTATCTTCTTTTTTCAAGAAACCGGTATGAAAAACAATAAATAAAGGTAGTAATATGAGTGCTTCAGCCTCCGTTTTGCAAAAGCTGCATGATAAAGGAGAAAGTGGATGTTTCTAACTCGCCATCTTACATACAACTTTGACAATTAGCGTCCGTCAAGGGTTTAAGCCTTAACGCATGAATGCCTATTGGGCAGTGTGTCTAATAAGAACTCCCATGACGATGCAACTCGGTTCCATTCCGATGTGAGCGGGTACCCACCTCCAAAGGCGTCGAATGAAGAATTAGCTTGATGCTATGATCCAAGTTTACAGGAATACAGTTTAAGGAGGAATTTTGGCATGTTCTTGTGCGGGGCCCTTTATTTACCCAGATTCCTTCGGGCATACAGCGCAGTGATACATCTGCCGGAATTTTCCATGAGTGCTTTGTTTAAAATGGTATTTAGTCTTATGGTTGGTGTAGTCCGTAGTGCACCGTCGATGCAGATAAGAGCCGCTCTCTAGACACGCTCAAGCTTTTTAGCCCTTATGAGCGCCTTTCACTAGACGAATACACTATGGAACAGTATTGGCTTGACTACGATTTCGAAGAGCCAATGGTAGTATTTTGGTGAGAGTCTCCAACTTCTTTCTAAAGCTCCTCTACAGCATTGTAAGGCCACAGTAGTCTTCTTTACTCTTTCCTCAATCCAGGATTAATATAGGTAAAATAAACATTTTTATTTCATGTATATAATGTCTGTAGCTACGGAGCGAGATGACTCGAATTCGGCGTATATTAAATATAGAACACTTAAAAATATAATAAATATATATCCTCTCTCTTACCTACTCGCCCTCTTGCTCTATCTATATACATTTCTCTGATTTTTTTTTTAATTTTGTTGCACCCTTCAGTTAGGAAATTCCGCATCCGCCATTGAATGCAAGAAGCGCGAATTATTACAGAACATAAATGTGGCTATATAATGTACTGTATATATGTATGTACATGAGTACATACGCTTACATAAAACCGCAACAACTCAAAACCGACACAACAACCACACGTGACACGAGGCACGAGGGTCTGACAACCGGGCAGTCTAGCAGCATTGGCATAAATGCTCGTTGCGCCACAAAAGCCAACAATTTCCAGGACAAATGACAGTGACACAACAAAAATGTAGCACGGATGTGTGTGTGTTGAGCGCTTGCAACGAAGTAAACGAATAACTGTGAAGGACATGAGGGAAAAATTAAAATTAATTGGTGACTTCTGTTTTTTATTTGCGGCAGATATAAATTACACGACAAAGATTTGCATTTTTAATAGCAATTGCTAGCAGTTGCCAGCTAACAGCCAGCGGCGCAAGCTCGTCTGTGTGTGTGTGAAAAGTAAAAGCATGCAGCAGTGAGGTCGAACAGAGGCGGCAAATATATTTCGTTGGTTACTTTTTAATGAATGAATGAATAAATTGCTGAATTAAAACTTGCAAAAGAAATACTGGCAATGCGAAAGTTGCGAAAATAAATGAAATTGAAATAAAATAAAATCCAAATTAATTACTAACTATACATACGTATCTACATATACATTTATATGAAAAGATTTTTATAATTGCCACATTTACATAACTACTTGCCAGCTGTGCAAACAAGCTGCGCTTAAAGTTGTGGAATTTCATGCGAAACCCGAAAAGTTTTTGATTATTTGCATTGCAGCTAGTTGGTAGTAGCATAGCGCTATTATGGTGTGCGCTCCAGCTAGCAGCAGCAGACAATAGCATTGAGTTGTACATGGCGTATGATTAACTTTTTGACACAACTTTGATTGTATTTGCGCACAGTGTAGTGGGCAAACATATTTAACTGCCTTCAATTAAGCTTAGTTATTTAGACAACAACAATAATAAAAACAGCAACAAGAGCAACAAAAACAGTAATGCATCCGCATAAAGACTTCTTGCAACACTTTTTCGCACACAGCCAACATCATTAAACTTTTCCCATTTAACGCAAGTAGATAGCGGAGATAGCTACTCCTCTACAGCCAGTTGTCTTTGGCAAAAATCTATCTTCAACTATATTGAGCGCTATCTACATAGCAACTGTATTACCTGTCTGACTGCAAATATTCGTTGCGCACACACTTTTTACAAGCGAAAATTTCGAAATAGTTGCAGTGTTGCAAGTGTTGCAAGGCGCGCGGGGATCAACGTGTAAAAGAAAAAGTTGGAAAGGAGTAAAGTGAGCTGTAAAGTATACTTTGAGTAACTAAATGACAATACTTGCGAAATGTAAAAGCGAAATGAAAGGGTAGAACTTGCGAAAAAAACTGGAAAAGTTTTTTGAAATGTAGAAAATGGAAGTTGTTTTGTTTTGTTTTTGTAACGGCAATTTTTTGTTACTTTGCGTACGCTTACTTGTTGATCCAACTATATTATGGACGAAAGTGCCTACACTGAACGTTCATTACTGTAGCATTTTCTCTACACCCAGGCCAGATTACACAATAGAGATTAGGAAAACTCGATCACCTTATATCTAAAAGTATCTAACAGACCTCTTCACAGAGTAGGAGTTTACAGCGTGCCAGCAGAACTTATAATATTTGTATAGACGGATCAAAAATAGCTAATAAAGTGGCAGCCGGAATATATTGCTCAAAGCTAGATCTTAGGTAACCTTTCAGGCCACTTGAATACTGGCAGTATCCGCCAGGCGGAATATTGCGGTCAAAAAAGGGGTTAATATAGCCAACAACGCTGGAAACAACACAAATAAGATAGCCAGGCGACAAAAAAGGCAATAATCCAACATTGCATTACTCAGAGGATGACCTTAGAAGATGGGGGACCGTAGCTATGGTGGCTGCATACATATATCATATAGTGGGTTCCAGGAGACAAAGGAGTTCTGAGGCGCGAAATAGCTGCTGATGTTGTCAAAAGTGCTGTCTCTTTGGCTACCAAACCAGAACAGGAAATACGAAAGTCACTAAAATTAGCATATAATGAAATTTCCGAAATAGATGTCAGACGGTTCGAAGCGAGATGGAATGGCTTAAGGACATGTTGGATTGCCAAGATCATATGCAAAAGCCCTGAAGGAAAACAAGTAATCTTTTTACTCATACGATACTGAAAAGACTACAGGACGGCTATTGGTCTAATGACAGAACACATCTTACGGACATCACTTGCGAGCCGAATGAGCATAAATAATGACGCTACATGCAGAAAATGCAGAGATGTTAGCATGAGAGAGACGCTGAAAACCTCCCAAGCTTTTGCTCAGAATTATCTACAAGTAGAACTTAAATGACTTAAATATCTAGCAGGTAGCGCAAAAATAACCTTCCGATGTTTTTTAGAAAATGAAAAAAAGCTCCGAGAGCTCATGAGACTGGATGAAGCATCACTCTTGGGTGTCAACTCGTTCTTAAAGTTCATAAAAAGCCTTGGTGTTCTCTATGACGACCATTTTAGCTCTAATTATACTGTCATCACTAAGCATCAGTAAGTCTATGTATGACGTGATAGCCGGTCAGTATAACCGAAACTAAGCTTATGTACAGAGTAAAGACTAGTAGCAAGTCATTACTTCGAAAAGAATGCTCAATGGACTGTGGTAAACAAGAAACGACAAGAAACGAGTCTCCGTGGTATTTGAGTTCTAATCCTGTTGCTTTACCCTTGTCGCCCTTTAGGTTAAGCTGAACACCTTGCTAGATGGCAATAGTCGAAATTATATGGAAGAAGACGATGTTGGATTACTTTATGTAGTCTAACGACCTTTTAAGAAAAGGCGCATCTGCACTGAACTAAATAACGACAAATTGGGAATGAGTAGGAATTTCACCGTCTTATTTTTGTTTACTTCTGAACTGGGAAGTCACGATAGATCCAGTGAGCTTTTTGCCTCCAAGAAGGGTCGACTTTCCTTATAGTTGGAGCTAAAAATCTTGTAGTATGGCAGTTGACGATATTTTATGGAAGAAGACGTTGTACCAAGACCTCAGCAGCTCCTTCCAGATTTTCAATAACGACAGACCGGCAACGTTTTACAGTTCTGTTGCCTTCCTTTTGTTTACTAACCGACTGTAACTCACTTGAGCTTGCGGAGCGCTAGTTATTAGACCGATTCAAGCTCCAAGGGTCGACTGGTTCTAAAAATTGTCGAAATTGTATGGACGAGGACATTTTATCAAGACTTCAGTACTTTCTTGCAGATCTTTTGAGTGAACTCACACAACTGTAACCGACCAGCTAAACTGACATGAATCGAAAATGAGATATTTATCCATCTGAAGCTGTTTTTGGCATCTTGTATTTGTCCGTTCATATGCGATCTTCGTCTAACCTCTTTCCTTTTTACCTCTGTATATTGGCCAACTAGTCACTATGTTCTTAAGATATCGATTTGAACTTTCTCAGAAAGAACCTTCTCAGATCGTCTTCTCGTCTACTTTAACCGGCTTACGTACTTTAAAAATTCAGTAGTAAATTTATAGTTGAACATGCCGCACGGACTAAAGTAAAACTTGCACGATACTTGAACATGACACACAATTTAAGAATGACTAACGCCCTGAACTAAATGTGTCCGCTCTAAATATTTACTACCTTTACCACTTACAATCACATTTCCGGTTAATGAAGTTGTGTTTATCTAACTAATTAGTCTTGTGCCACTTTTGCAGTCAGTTCAGTCACTCAAGCAAGTTTAGAAATAGTTGGAAACGGTGACAGTGGCACCAGCGAATGCGGATGGCCCGAGGAAGAGAAAGAGAGAAAGCGCAAAGCGGAGACAGAACAAAGAGGGAGGTAAAAGAATGGGAAACGAGGTGAATGCTGTGAAACATACAAACATGACCTACAGTAGTTTACATACACACATACATACATATATACATGAGCAATATATAACGATGCAGAAGTGAAAAGATTTACAAATCAAAACAAGTGCAGCGACACACCAACACACAAACCCATATACTACATATATATTCACATATTTATACCTTTGTGCAAGAGTGCCATTCACCAGTAGCAATGCATTGACATCAGCTGCAAACTAACATGACGCACACAACTAGCAAAATACCGCTGCTAACACACACAAATATACAAACATTTGTATGGCGGCATAGTTCGGTGGTGGCAGCGGTTGCGTCTCACGCGTGCAAAGGACACCATTTCTAATGAAAATAAATCAGGATATGCTAATCCTTTATGACGTATGTAAATTACTGTTCACCAACAACAACATACACACTCACACATATATACATATTTGCGTGAATTGAACTTGCGGTTTTGCTAAACATTTATGTAAGTCAGCTTGAGTTATGTAGTTGCAGGGTGGTTCAGGTGCTACAATAAATGAAATTCGTTGATTATACAATATATGAGATTTTAAATAAAATAAAATAAATAAAATATAATAAATTATATTATATTAAATTAAATTAAATTATATTAAATTAAATTAAATTAAATTATATTAAATTAAATTGAATTAAATTAAATTAAATTAAAGTAAATTAAGTTAAATTAAAATTAAATTAAATTAAATTAAAATTAAATTATATTAAATTAAATTAAATAAAATAAAGTAAAATAAAATAAAATAAAATAAAATAAAATAAAATAATACAAACTAAAATAAAATAAAATAAAATAAAATAAAATAAAATAAAATAAAATTAAAATAAATTAAATTAAACTAAAATAAATTAAATTAAAATTAAATTAAATTAAAATTCAATTAAATTAAAATTCAATTAAATTATATTAAATTAAATTAAATTAAATTAAATTAAATTAAATTAAATTAAATTAAATTTAAAAATAACCCTTAACCCATTTCTAACTATTGTCATATAGAAAGTAGACATATTACTTTAAATATTAAGCTCTAATTGGCTAACTTTTTTACCACCCTAGAAATCTTCGAGCAGTTAATCATTCTAGAGCTTATTTCATAGCATATCTCAGTTTGTTTAAGCTGCAAGCTTCTTTTGATAATTGAAGTTATCTATGTTCCTTAAAGTTGAAGCTGAATTTTATTGTATTGGCACCACCTTATTTTATCCCATACAAATCTATACAGAAAAGTCTAGTTCTGTCGCCTCGTTTGCTGAGCGTGAAACCTTTTAGCTTTCCCACTCGCTGCCGAGTTACTCTTTGAGAATGGTCTTGTGGCGCTTCGTTGTCGTGTTCGCGGCCGAATGTTGTGGTTGCTGCAGCCACAACGCGCGCTGCTAGCCACACCAGACAGCGAGACCCAAATTCGAAAGTTCGCAAAACGCACAAACATCTCTATGTACTTATATAAATAATCCTAAATATGTACGTATGTGGATAATTCAGCTAACGCGCATAATTCATGTAAGCATGACAAAATGATTAAGCGAATTGCCATTTTCACATTGTTGTTGCTGACAGCAATGAGAAAGTAGTAGGCCATGTTTTTCTGCTGGCCTAGAAATAGGTGATGGGGTCGCAGTTGCGGAAGTGTGGTATTCTGTAAGCACACTCAGGCATGTTTATGTGTTACGCTGTGGAAGCTCTGTGCTCTCACTCGATTATTAGAAGGAACTTAATATGACGAAACAGTAAAAAAAAGAAAGAAGTTGAGAAAGAGAGCGAGAAAGGCATATAAGATAATTCTGAGCTGAGCTGAGGAAGCCAAGCAGCTATTATTAAAAATAGTTAAGGAATTGACAGGATCTCTATATCGGCGAAAACAGAAACCGAGATGATTATTATGACCCAAAATCCTTCCAACCTCGAGGGATACATAACTGTATTTTTTTACTCATTGCATAAGAAGTTTCAACCAAAATTTTGGCCTGGCTACGCTTGAAAAGGGAATTCTGAGCTGAGCTGAGGAAGCCAAACAGCGGAGTGCCCAAAAGGAGGTCCTTACCCCTTTAATTTGGATCGTAACGATGAATGATCTTTTGAAGGATCTTAACGAGCGAGACTGCCAGGTTCAGTACTCAGACCATTTTGATCTTTTGTTAAAAGGAAAATTCCGTTTACCTTCTACCTCAAAGGTATCTAAATATGGTTACTCAGTGGGCTGAGATAAATATATAAGTCAGAAATCCAAATATATACAACTGAGCTAGTTTAGCTTACTCGATTATACAAAATCCCTGAGTATACTCTCCTCGCCTTGGGAGACTCTATTCTTCAATCGGTGGACGCGTGACTTGGCGTTTAACCTTGATGGGAAGTTGTCACGGAAAGCATATATGGGGTTGTTGCTTGGTGAAGGAAAATTCACAGTTGTTGAGCAGCTTGAGATCCTTCTGGCCTTGAGTGAACCTTCCAATACTTGCTATTAGCTCTTAGCAAAGCCAATCTCGCCGTTGGTGTTCTAACTGAAGAATGTCTAATAGGTTTACACGAGGTGCAGCTAAATATTCTGTGGGACCCTTTTTATAAAAGCTGTACGGAGGAAGTCAAGGTTTTTGCCAGACTGATATTGAAAAATCTCCACAGACACACCTTTGGCTAAGCGAAGTAGCTGGAATTGATAACTACCGCCCTAATACATTTGTGATAAGATGAAAATGCCTCTTTGATCTGTGAAAGTCGGGTTTTATCTCAAATTAATAGTGGTATGCTATATCAATTATACTAGTGACCTATTCGGTTCAGCACTCTCATAATTTAATGATAACTACAGTGAACTTATTTTAAAGAACATTTTGTATAAAAATATTAATTATTTTGCTACATAAATATATATACATCTCATTCCTTCTCCTCTCTAAATACACGAAGAAGTCAAAGAAGGCACAAAGAAGGGCGACCCTTAAATTCGAGGATATTAATAAAATGACAAACACTGCTTAAAAATGTGCAAATGCTAACACCAAAGTGCGAACAAAAAAATTAAAAGAAATGTGTTCGTATATGTGTGTATGTATTCACATATCCGACAATAAAGGCGGCAACAAAAAGTCAGCGACAGCGGCAATTACAAAGCCGACAACAATAAAAATCTACATAAGTAGCGACAGTGGAAAAAGCTTAATTAAATTGTTTGCGGGTATTAAAATTGCCAAGCCGAAGAAGGAGAGGCAGCAAGAGATGAAGAAGAAGAATAAAAAAACTAAGGCGAAAGAAAAGACAACAAAATTTTAAAATAAGAAGTTAGAAAAACAAAGCATGCCGTCGTCAAAGGGTTTAAATGGTAAATGGGATTTCGAAAGCTGAAGCTTAGAGCTTGAGACACGATACAGGGCAGAGGACACAGACAAAAAGGACGCTAGCAAGCAACAACAATAAGGGCAGCAATTTAATGCCATGCTAGAGGAAATGCTGTACAAGCGCAATACAAAGTAAAGGATAAAAAAACAATAACAACACAAAGACACAGTTATAAAATATTGTATAATATCAACATAATATTTGCGCTATTTAACCCTTTGGAACCCACAAAGCGGCGCGAAGACAATAGGATGTGCGCTTGGCGTTGGAGACAAAAGACTGCACATTGTTGTTGTTGTTTTGATTGTGCTTTGCTGAAAGCTGGGTGTTATTACGGAAGTGCTGTAGGAAGTGTAGGGCCACAATAGCAGGAAAGTATATCTAATGAAAATAAAAGGAAATTAAAAATGTACAAAAGAGTGTGTGGATCAAGAGTGGAGTTGTTACAGAGCGAGCGAAGTTGGCTGTGGTTTCCATTAATGTGTATGTATTATATTTAAAAATTCATGAAATGAAAGACAGGGAAGCTTTTGCAAAAGTATGAAGAAGACGCTCCGATATGTAACTAAGAAGCTATGAGTCAGAGCTATGTTGCCTTGTCTCTTTTCATGGCTTACGTATCAACTTTTCGGCAGAAATCAAAACGCGCTTTCTCTGTAGTCACTTTTGTGGATCACGTGAAAGTAATTAGTCACGATAGGCTCATTTTACACTTATTTAGGGAAGTCAAACGAATCCGTTTTATTAGCTTTAAGATCTTAGTGGTCCGCTGCATCCTTCCTCAACCCTTATTCCTACATTCTGTAGCAGCTAATATCGTGGTTCCATGTCGTAGAATCGGCAATTTGGGCAAGAGGCTATGCATATGTTAAATAGCTGTTCTATAGGCAGTGCCCAGTATAGAAATGCCATAAGTAGCCAGGATTAGTCCCTCGAGAGATTGATATGCTTTTAAACGTAATAATATTGATTTGTCTATCGCATACCTGTGAGTTGTTGCCTATAGCCTTTTCTACCCTAATCAGTTTTTTATGGTAGCAGCTTTACTGTAATGCAGAGTTCCGATCCTATCATCTTAGAAGCAGTTGTAGAGCGGCTAAGGTCGTCAGCCGGTTTATTTCCCGGCTGTATTCCTATAACCTGACATTCAAATGTGATGCATTTGGTTGCGAGCTGTTAGGCTGATCGGACGTTCTCTGCGTTGCAATCGTCTTAAGTGCCGCTTGACCATCGCTAGATATGACGATATTTTCATTGCGAAAGTTGTGTTCGAGTTTTATCTACACATATCGACTTATAGCAGAGACTTCTGTTAGAAAATGTTCGGAAAACGTCCCATGAATATGGAAAGTTTGACACGATCCTGAGACACCTGTACTAATGTCTACTCACGTTTTCCAGCCATCAGTGTACTATTTAATAGTGCTGCCAGTAGTAAGTAAAGCGTGAGGTTTCTTTACGTCTCAGGACTTACCGGATAGTTATCTTTACTCTTTAGATTTAGTAAGCCCACAACCTTTAGATCTGAGATGTGACAGTAATTCTAAAAAAAGCTGGACTTATCTTTATTGTTTTTTTAAAAACCAAAACTCAATCATCCAAGTATTTTGGTTAAAACGTTGCTCAGCTTGCCTATTAATGCTCTGTCTTTTCATAGTCTAAGGTTTAGTTTTAAAGGGATTCAACCTGAAATTATGATCTGAGTCATAAATCCAGAAGGAAAACGAAAATGTTGTTGCCGATTAATGTCTTTTTATATATTTCTTTATAAAATATTTGGCTCGATCGATAATATACACCTTTAGTAGCCATCTGAAAAGCTCAACTAACTATTTAAATTATTATTTTTGTTTGGAAATATAATTTTATTTCAAATATTCATATATATAGATAACAGTCCTGATTTTGTTAAGGAACAGTTTAAAAGTATTAAGTAATTTTTAGTGTCCTTGATATTAGGAACCTTTCGTGAGTGTTTTGTGACAATATGGCCTACAGAAAATATGTGTTGATGTATGAGCATATATCCTAGGCAAGCATCTTAAAGTGGTCTGTGGTAAAATATAACTTCTGCAAATATTTAAATATTGAGTTATGTTTTGTTAGTCCGATCTGTGAGCAGTCTAATACTGAAGCTTTTGAATTCATTATTAGTGTGTATATAATACATAATTTCTTTTTTATTTTTCATTTTCAATATTATATTTTCTGTTCTTTTCACAAGAATCCAATATTTTATGGGTGGCTTATGATGAAAATATTAATTAAATATTTTGTATGGAAAACTAAATTTCTATTAAAACTATTATTTTTCTTCAACCTTTCACTTCATCTAGGCAAAAAAAAAAAAATAAACGTCCGCATTTAAGCAAATGAAAATGAAAAGTGAAACTTCAAACTGCTTCAATTTAAACGCCGTGAATTGACGTTTGTCCATTGTAGACGACGACGCTTTGCGCTTAATTCACTGGATATTTATCCAGACTCTACTGCCCGCTATATGGAAATTTCCTACTCATTTACTTTATAATTTTATGAAATTCCCACAGCATAATTTTAAGTGCACTGCAGTTTTATTTCACATTTCCCCTCCACTTGCTGCTTCTGCGTTTCCGCGCAGCTTTCAACACGGCAGGCGAACGTGTGAGTGTTAGCATTCACCATTGTTTCAGCCATTCGCGGATGTTGTTGTGTGTCTTCCGCAGTCGGCTACAATGGTGATTCGTATATGTGTGTGTGTAGCGGTGTGAGTGTTTAACAGAAAAAATTAAATTACAACACAATAAAAATGAACTTTATTGCCGCAGAAAATGTTGCGGTTAAATTTTTACACGGCTACAATGTTTAAATTTCTTTTAATGGCTGGAAAAAAGGCAACCGAGAAGTTCGCAAAGAAGTCTGCCAAGTGGCCATTAAGACATTGTTACCTTCGTTTTTTGCGTGGTGGCGTTTGAGGCGCCAAAAAATATAAATGTATGGAGTTGCATGAAGGAATGAAATTTTATGTTGCCACTAATTGGTTTTACACGACTCAATGAATGGGCTTAAGTGATGGCAGTTTATAATTTTGAAAAACATAAGTTGCTTGGTTGCAGTGGGGAGTGCGAAAAATCGTTTGGGAAAGGTAAATTGTATAATGATATTAACAAAGTAATTGCTGGCTGCGTAAAGTAATTTGTAGCTTTGGTTTATATGATTTTATATTATGGAATTATACAAAACAGTAAAGAAATTAAATTAGGTAACACAAACTTTTGAAAATTTAAAAATGGATTTTGTAAAACCAAAAAAAAAATAACATTGATAATCTCCTTAGTGGAAAAAATTAAACAATTAGTATATATAATAAATAATTTGATTTTTAGCAATTTTTATGATCAAAAATAATTAATTTCATTAATTTTTCTGAGAGATTACGTATACGTCATTTCGTTCCTTATAAACGAGGAATAATTTTTCATTAATAGCAATTTAATACATACCTAAGTAATAAAAATATCTAAAGAAAATAATACTCAATAACTCTACATGGCAAAATTTTAGTGGTTCGCCTTCGAAAAGTTGCATTTATTCCTGAAAAATTTCTCATATTTAAATTGAAAGGTTACGTATACGTCATGTTCTTCCATATAAAAAAAAAATATTTTTTTATTGGCGAAATTTAGTAACAATTCATTAAAAAATAATCGTAATTGTTTTATTTTACAACAAAACAGCTGAATATTGAAGATTATTTACAATTTTTCATTGAAAACAATTTTTTGCAGCGGTTGTGTATACGCAATGTTGGCCTCTAAAAATGTCGAACATATTAAAAAAAAGAAATGGAATTAGAAATATTTTTTTGGGCACAAATTTTGGCAAATGCTGAAGATGGTCTTCAATTAAAAAAAAAACCAAGATATGTTACGTATACGTCATGTTGGTCCAGTTTTAAGCTAAGTTATTTTGAAGGACTACAAATAAAGCTTATAAGCATAGTATTTACACTTACTAAGAGCATATTTAAAAGGAATTTGTTGAAATTTTTTAAAATAAATAAAATCCTTAAAAAGCCCAAGTGGTCAACTCATAGAGATTACACTCATCACAAACAATCTTATAAATTATAATTATTTCTACCAATTCAATTTTTAAATAATAATTTTTTGTACCAATATTTTTTAATTTTTAATATCAACTTGTTTAAAATACATTTTTGAAATAGTTGGCAACGCTTGTCAAAAATGTCATAAATGGAATCTTCTTGAATTGCTTTAAGTAGTTGAATAAACACTTAATATTATTTAATTACCCCATTTTCACATTTTATTTACTTAAATGTTTTAAACAGGTGGCAACCTTATCAATTTTTTTATTCACAAATTGTCTTAGATAGTTTAATTCAGTAATTATTTGTTTAATTAACCAAGCTATTTAATTTAATAACTTTCTAAACAGATGGCAACCCTTCAATATAAGTATATTTTACTGTATGATTTCTGAAAGTTAGACATACACACTGAGCTCTTCTTTCTTGCACATTTTTTAACTTTAAATAATTTGGTGTAAAATTAATATTGCTGATTTTAGAGAGTTGCCACATGCGATTAAATAGAAAGTTTTTTAAAAATACTTACTTGGCGACGAAATGATAATATAGTTTGTGTACAAAATTTTAAATATTTTTGAAATGTGGTTTTTTTTGTTTTTCAATTTTTATTAATATTGCCACCCTTTTGAAATTTAATTAATTATGTAAATATATATTAATATAAGCTGTAGCTATATTGTTAATATTATTTAAATATTTGCATTTACAATTTTATGGTGTTGCCACCTGTTTCAAAAAAATTAACTTGAAAAATTTGAAAAAAATTTAAGCAAAAAAGTAAAACAAGTAGCAAAAAAAGTTGGGCACAGACGCGTCTTTCATAATTGAAATCAAAAGCTCAATGTTGAATATACGTTTTAACGGCGTTGCCACTCTTGTTCATTTTTGGAACAAATATAAATTTAAGAATTAAAAATCAGTTAGTAATAATAGCTTTTGTATACGCCGTATAAGAATTAAAAATTTGTGGTGTTGCCACCTGTTTCGAAAAGAATTAACTTGGAAATTTAGAAAAAAGCTTTGCATAAGAAAAAAAATTAAGACAAAGTTGCATTAAAAGTTGGTTACAGCCGCAGCTTTCATAGTTGCAATCAAAAGGTCAATGTTTAAAATATATTTTAACAGCGTTGCCACTCTTGTTCTTTTTTGGAGCATATATAAATTTAAGAACCAAATTCAGTTATTAGTGATAGCTTTTGTATAAGATTAATAATAATAAAGTAAACTTTATGGTGTTGCCACCTGTTTTGAAAAAAATTAAATAGCAAATTTTGAAAAAATATTTGCTTAAGAAAAGAAGTAAAAATAAAGTTACGATAAAAGCTATTATAAAAGCTTTATAAGAAGCAAAACTGTATGGTGTTGCCACTTGTTCCAAAAAAAAATAATTTGAAAATTTTTAAAATATTTTTGCTCAAGAAAATAAAACAAAATTGAAATAAAAGGCGTGGCATTCGGAATTTTACGTTTATTATGTTTTTACTAGAAGAAAAATTTGAAAAGAAAAATTTAAATATTAAGTCTAAATACTAACTACATTGTTGTTACACACATATGTATGACATATTTAAAGGCAAATATTGTGGGTTAAGATCATGCTGGCTCTTTTAGACTTCGAATATCTGAAATATTTCGAATTATCTTGAAAAAAAAGGTGGCAATAATACCACAAACGATAATTATTACCTTGAAATACACTCTTTATATAATTTATTTTCCTTGAAATTAATAGAATTTTAGTACACGAGTATAGCATCAAAGAAACTTTTGCCCCACGCCATGTAACTTAGTCAGCATACGCTTACCTAGCAAAAAAGCCTAGAAAATGAAATTAAATTCCTTTCAGCGTATTTCGCTGATCGAACATGCACACTTATATAAATTCATAATTCATACATATTTACAATATCTGCTATTACCTAAACTTACAGAAAATCATATGTTTACTTAGATATATACCAAAAGCCTGACATATGCTTGTGTGGTTGTTGCTATTTGAAAGCGCTGTCAGCAAATATGAAGGTGTGGCAACATTGAATGCGCAGAAAAGTTTCAACTTTTTCCATGTAACGGCAAAAGTCGCCACACAAACTGAACAAGTGTTGTGTTGTTGGCCTACTCATCTGCTGGCATATGCAATAAATAATTTTTGCCGCTGGCAGCGCACGATTTAACTTTAGTTTAGAGAATTTCTAATAAAGTTTCAAATGAAGTTTTTGACTTCGCCAGCGTTCATTTCCCCATCAGCGCCTTCGTTGAATGGCTTGTGCCTTTGGCCGCGCTGTCTGCGGCGTTTCCTTGCTCTAGAAAGCGCTGCATTATTTTCGTGTGCGTGTGTTCGCTTGTGTGTATGCGTGTGTGTCTCTCGGCATTTTCTTGTTAACTTCCTGCTTGGCAGTGGCATTTTGTTCGCATTCAAATTGCTGGAAATTGCGGCCTAGTAGATGATGAGGCAGGCAAACTTACACTCACACACACACATGCACACGCACACTGCAGCGCTTGAGCACACATATGCCGTGCTAGTTGCTGGCATATGTAAAAATTCTTGCCTATGTGCATGTGTGTGTGTGTGTGCGCTGAAGTGGCAAACAGGCATTCGAAGAAATGCCTGGCTGTGGGGTGCCGCAGCGGGCGGGCGTGCTGCCATTGTTGCAACTTGTCTACCCGTCAGTGTAACAATTTCCGACTTTTTCATCTGGCAAAATATTCAACTTCATAACTGTATAAGTATGCGACCGGAAGTAGCTCTACTTTTACTTATGCAACTCATTGTGGCTACGCCTATTCGTTCAAGCGCTGCTGGCGCATAATAATAGGGCACGGACGGACTGTTTTGAAGTGGCTGTGTAAAGTATATATAAGTTTTTCGAATTTTCTGTGCCGTAGTGTCACATGTTATTCGTATGAGAGAATGTAAACTTTATATATGTTTTTTTATACAAGTTTTTCTTTTCGCGCTTTTATATGTAAATTTTTTTTCGTTTTTTTTTCAATAACTGAAGTGTCAATAATACCGAAGTTTTCGCCAAAAATAATATTATTTTGCGTAACTTTTAAATAACCATGCCAAAAGCGGCAATAACAAAGCAGCGTGTAACAAAAGCATAGCGAAGTAAAGGTGGATAAGAAAAGAAGAAGTAAAATATATGAAAATTCAATTTAAATTCAAATTCAAATTTTGAAAAAAAAATCATTGTTTATTTTTTTTTGAATAGGGGGAAACATCGAAAACCTGCTTCCCATTCAAGACTCTCCCACGGAACCAGCTGATTAAATATTACTTCGTGGGAGTGATAAGCCATTTAAGTTGCCTCCATTGTAATTTGGTCTATATGTCTCATGTTTTGTTATGATGGAGACTGCCGCTTCGTTGACAGCTTTAGAATTCTCATCAGCCTGACACATGTCAAATCGTCAAATTATCCAACGTAAAACTACCAATGAGTAGAGTTTTAAGTTATTACCTTGGTTTTGAAAAGAGAGGTTAATGAAAGAATACATGCTCAGGGTCCTCCATGCATTTTATACACATCGGACAGTTTAAACTAATATCATGATTAAATATATGTATACAGGTAGCTTAGAAAGCAGCTATGCTCACTTAGTGTCTAGGTTAAGTACATAGAAATCCAGGTCCCCATGAGGTCTGTTTATCCGCGAATTGATGTCCGGTATCAATCTGTAGGTCCAACGTACGTCCTTTGAGTGAGGTTTGTCACCGCTGCGGCCACATTGTTAAACATTTGACTCTCTCTGCTCTTTTAGTTCCTATTGACGGCTCTGCTCATACCGATTCACCCTTTTGGATGGTATTGAGCGTCATACTAGTTGTTACTTCAGCAGACTATTTGGATATTGTTTGGAAAGCACTGATTACTTTTAGCCTGTGTTTATTTGCGCGGCATTTACTTTAATGTCGCCTGAATTCATATTGGCGCTGAATATAATACATATAACCTATATTACCTTTACTAATAAAAATCGCCGGCTGCATCGCACGCAGTCATTTTTCTTGACAATGCTTTTATGATTCTATTTTTTATACCGGGAACCTTCGAGTCAAGATACTCCCAGATACTTAAGTTGTGACTGTGATTGAATTTCATGCTCTCCCATGATGAGATATATTCTTTCCTGTACTTTCTAAGTACTTATTAGATGAACTTCTGTCTTGTATTTAGTCAGTACTAAACACATTGAGGAGAACTATTGGTGCAGACCGATTAGACACTCATTGCATTTGCTCCGGCGGTTATCGAGGTGTTTGACCACTGTCACCACTACAAGGTTATCAGTGGATGCGTTTAATTTCATGACTTTTGGTTTGGTGTCTTCTTAGCACTCCATCATATATCACGTTCCGTAGGAGGTGGCTTAAAACGGAGCCTTGCGGTGTTTTGGTGCCTTCATCATCTAATATTCGATAGTCGCTTTTTTTCGAAATAACTCTAATAATTCTTACAAAATTGCGGGATTAATTTTAAGACTTGATTAAATTTGTTCATTTTGCTGGGTTGAAAGCAGAGGATGGGGTCATGTGTAGAAGTTCACGCAAGTGAGGAAAGTTCTCTGATCGCCATTCACTTGGGAGTGGCCAGAAACGATTCTTTTACATATGGCTCAAGCAGATCACGACTTCCGGTCTTTGGCGAAGTATCCTCTGGGTAGCCTAAGAACATCCGTTTTAAGGCGAGCTAAAGTGAGAAGGCGAAACATCCCCTACATAGGATTGTGCGCTAGGTTTGGGACCCGCCACGTAAAAAAAAACACCCAATGGAAACTTCGGCTATAATCGCGTAAGTGGTGTCTACGCCAATTAAGAAGAAGAAAGCATTCTTGACATCCACGATGACCACGAATTTGTACACGTTCTTATCTCTCCAAAAAATTGCTCATTTTTCAATCGAGCGCTTGAATGGAACATTTTTTCACTTCAAGAGTTATGTCCAAGAAACTTGCCAATCTTCGAATTTTTGTAAAAATTGTTTAGCATTTGTGAACGGTAAAAGCTGATGCATGCTCCTTACCAGTTTTTTGTACAGCTCGGCCGGCTCCGCCGCTGTAGTGTTCATCAGACGAGTTATTACTATTCGCACTTTTCATGGTCGGTCAAGGAGCGGACCCCAAGGTCATCAAATGAGGAATCGAGTTTACTATCTCCTGGTGTTTTGCTTTCCAGCCATACTTGCCATTCAGCAGGCTGGATGTTCTTTCCATAATTTCAGTAAGGTCTGGGCATCAGTCACTAGTTCTACTTGAGTATGCTCCGGTCTTGAAACCTTCTGTTAATTGTCGCATCTTTTCTTTGAACGAGTATTACCCCTGTCGGCCAGCTTGTCCAGCTTTTTGTACCAACGCATTTCGTTATCTCTCTAGTTTTGTCTGCAAATGTTCCATTTTCTTCAAAACATCGCTAAAGTAATTAATGTCGAGTTAATATTGATCGGGTCCGCTACTGTTTTGTTCACCCGGCTATCGTGGGAATGGCGCTTTTTTCAGCGGCCTCGGATCGACTTCTCCTTGATGATTATGATTTTTGGTGAATTTTTTGAAGTTAAAGAATGTTGATGTTACTGTAACTTGGACGCTTTGAACTATACTTCAGCGAAGGCTAAAAGTATTGATTTCCGAACTTCTATAGCACCGGAAAGCCGGCCAATACAACCCTACTTGACTTTCTGCTGCACCGAGGGAAAAGTCAGGTTTGGAAGTTACCTTAACCAGAGCTCATAAGTCGAATCTATTATTTCGGCTTCATAAATTAGTATGTCTTCTGTCTCAACGACGGGGTAAATGCGAGGTTTGACAATTTAGTAATGAGACTGATTTTATTGCCGCGCTTGTGGTAAACTTATGACCTTAAAATTTCCTTTCTCTTTTTTTGGCATCCCTCCCCTTTCCATTGATATATGTACCATCGCTCTAGCTTATTTAGTTCGCCTGCTGCGTCAAGTTGAGTAGACGTGTGTTTGTAGTGCTCGTCAAGAAAATGGAAAAAAGAAATCAAGAGCAACGCGTCGCGATAAAATTTTGAGCCGGATTGAGCGAAACAGCTTCGGAAACGTACGCTAAAATTGTAAGAGTGTATGGTGATAGTGCTCTTAGTCGTGCCCCAGCTCACAATGGTTGTCTCCGCGTGCCTCCCGCCCGAAAAAGCTTGCATGAGCAAGTCGAAGATGAAAACGATGATTATTGCCTTTTTTGAAAGCCGTGGAATCGTCCACAAAGAATTCGTTCCACCGGGAAAACTGAGAATCAAGTCAACTATTGCCAAGTACTCGAAAGATCGCGAAAACGAGTCAACAGGGTGCGCCCAGACATCGCTCGTAACTGGATCCTTCATCACGACAACGCGCCGTGCCACACCGCCCTCAGCGTGTCCCAGTATTTGGCCTCTAAAGGGATCGCCGTGTTGCAACAGCCGCCTTATTCGCCCGACATGTCACCCTGTGACTTTTTTTTGTTTCCTAAAACAAAATCGGTGGTCAAAAGAACCCATTTTGAGTCGATTACGGACATCCAGGCGGCCGTGACGAGGGTACTCGCGGACATTCCAGTCGAAGCGTTCCAGAAATGTTACGAAGCATGGAAAACGCGCTGGAATCGCTGTATAGCTGCCCAAGGGGACTACTTTGAAGGGGATGGCAGAGTTGTAGAATAATTTACAAATATGCGGTTTTTATGGAATCAGTTTCTTTACTTAATTGTCATACCTCGTATATAGAATCAGTGATATTTGTATACATTGTATGCAGAGTTCCTCGGACTAGTTGCATCATTTGTACAATCTAGATTTCTGTTCCTTTTCTTGAATTTAACACTATATATTTTCAAAAATTGCTACCAAGAATCATCGAAAAAGCCGCCGAATTTCACTATTTATATCTTTCTTCTTTAATTACCGTTCATTATGGCCGCTAAACGCTTCTGTTTGCATATTTATCGAACGAATTCTCACTGGATCTCACTTTTGCTTCATTTTGCGTGTTTCGTGTGTGCCTGTCTTCGGGATAATTCTCCTACAATGGGATACTTGAAACTGAGGCACACTTTTAGTTTGTCTATGCTACTAATTTTGGCTGCCAGCATACAACGATATATTACCGTTAAACAAACAACAACAGCAAAACGTAACAACAACAACTCCATGATCTACAGTAATTTCGACTAATTCCCTTGAGCCGAGTGTCAGCTGTGCGAGGAAAAACGATGTGAGGTTAGGAAATTGTGGATTTTCCAGACACGCAGACGCACAGACGGACGTACGTACAGATAAACATACACACATACATACAGATAGCTAAACATTGATGCCTTGGCGTTCAGGTTTGAATTATTGTTTTTGCCAGCGTCTAACCCCACGACGTACCTGCAGCTCTGTGGCGCATTCCATCAGGGAAACAAAGTACAAGGATCTTAGATTGGGATTTCAATTCTACATAATGTCAACAACAGCAAAAACAATGCCGAAAATGCGTGCCAGAGTATGGGTGTGCCACCGTTGATGTTATAACGGTACATGCCGCACACGAACAACAACAACAACAAGGAATGCGGCAACAACGCAATACTCGTACGCACCGGACGCACGCGTGAGAAAAGCGGAAATTAGGACGAAATTCCGACGAAAAAGTTTACCTTAGAGCCGACATATAATTTATGGCTTTCGCATTTTTGCAACAAGCAAAGCGACGCCGAGGCGCTGCTACGGCCCGCCGGGTGCTATATTAGGAACCGCCAGAGGATGGGGGCTGTAGCGTTTTGATGTTGCCGAAATTAGGGTTCATTAAGCGAAGACACACTTGCATACCGACGCAAAGTTTAGGGGGCGGAAGGGGATTCTGGAAAACTAGTGGGTGTGGCGACAACAGCGCTATACGAGTGTGTGCCGCCGTAATGGCGTGGGCAAGACAATGCTGGGGTGCCCGCGAGCGTGTATGTGAATCAGCGTTGACATGTGACAAGCTACGCGGTGCGCTGTTGAAATGTGTACATGTAGCATGCAACATGCTTGCATGACTGTCTGACGCAGCAACACAAAGACACACACACAAAGTAGATACATATATTTTAGCTGTCTGCGTCTTTGTGGCAAGTAGAAATTGACAAGAACGGCGCGGCAAACTCAACAGTTGCCATAAGAAAACCATATCAATGCATGCAACATGCCACAATGGCAACTGGAACAACAAAAAAGCCAAATTAATGTACACACATAACTGTTTTGAGGCTTTTGTGCGCCGCTAAGTATGCTTAGGAATTTGTCTTATTCGATTTCACAATTTTTGCGTTGCCAACGCTTGAAGTGTGCTTGTATTATGTATGTGTGCGTGTGTCACGTGGGCATGTCTTGACGACATGTTGAAATGTGCTTATTTGATTTTTGTTTATTTTTTTCTTTTGGCTCTACCTGCCCTTTTCGTAGCTGTCAATTATTTTTGTACCACGACATGCGACAATACTAATGCAACGATGTAACGGTATGTACCTGAACATGTGTATGTGAATGTAGACGTATCTCAAAGTTTTTTTCGCATGCACATAAATATTTTATAAATGGTAATTGGCATACTGATTTTCGAAGTTGTCAGAAATCTCTTAGAGGAAGGCATGCTGGAAGACGCTCCACTGCCTCAATGCGTCAGCGATAGGCTGATGGGTTTTTGGGTAGTTTCATACTCGGATGTATATCTTGTCTCAGTAAAAACCTGACTATTGGTATTGAATGTTTGCGTCGAGCTGAAGGTAGGAGGAAGGCGAGAATTTTCGTTCAAAGGCACTTGGATTGTTTCAATTTGTGATACAAAGCGTAGAGCGAAGTCGGTTTATCCGCAAATGGATATCCGGTAACAGTCTCTGGGACCAACGTCCTTTCAGAGAGGTGTGTCACGACTGCTGCAGTATTGTGAAGCCTTTGACTCTCTCTGAGTTTAGCTTAGGATTTGATTTGCTTTACCTGCAAACCATAGAAGTGTATTCTAAGTGTCCTTAAAGATTTTCTTTCCTGCACTTTCTAAGCACTAAACCCTTAGAGGACATAAGAAATTATGTAACAAAGTAAACCCCAAATTGAATCTGTTATAAAATGAACTAAGCTCAAGCTCATGTAAATACCGGAACACTCTACAGTATGATATAATGGCTCATCATAAAATCGCTGTCATTTGTATGGAGGCTAGAGCTTCAGTCAAAGTGAAGTCACTTTCAATATTTAGAGTAAAAATGGTACCTTCTTCAAAGCAGTGAGTTCAAGTTAGGTTCTGCCATATAATGAAATAAGTGTTAACTCTGTTCTATAAGAGGATTGGAGTAACAAATAAAAAACACCTATTTGAAGGATATATTTTTCAGCGACTAAAAATACCCTACTAATATGGAGGTAAGTTAGTTTAATCTGGTAGACCAATAAGCCACGCATAGAGCTGTTTTGGTTCTTTGCGATACTCCACTTGATATCGCAAAATCAGTTTCTGGGATCCTTTAAGTTGCTCGCGTTTGACGAGAATTTTAACAAACTCTGCGGCTTCCTCAAGTGAATGGTGCTGTGGGGACCCCAGATACTTACTGCTTAGTCTTACTTCGCCAAATGAGTACTCTTGGCAACAGACACCAAATATCGGGTCTCTTGGTGAAATTAGTTTGATTGAAGCTCCTATGAACATAACTTGCAAAGATCATTAATGCAGCTTAACTACGAGAAAGTGATGAAAGAGTTGTGGAGACTTCTGATCTGCGAAATTAGGTCAGGAAGAAAACTACAGAATCATTTAATTTATACAATATATCAATAAATACTTCGCTTTGATTCTTCTCAGTCCATGAATAATATTTCATATGCCTTTGCAAAGAGTTTTTTTCCACATAAATGATGTTATACAGGTGATGTATACTCAAGTTTGACCTAATGGCAAACTGCGTAAAAACATTATAGCAACCCGGAAGACAATGTAAGCAGAGTAATTATAATTTTTGACACGTAAGTGGTTCTTTTAGATTCATCCTGTCTTCCAAGTAGGATCGAGTCGAAGAATTTCAGTTATCATACTTTCTACAAACAGCCCTATAAATTTGTGGCAGAATCAACTCGTTTGTCGATATGCGACTTTGTGTTTGATTCATAAGTCGAAGTGCTGGGCATTACAACGGATAGGTGTTCATATCCGTCGAAGCCTTCCAAAGCTGCTATACAGTTTCAGAACGGAAGATGCGACTAATCTTGAACAGTTAAATATAGCCAAGTAAACGAAGTTGAACGTTGCATCAAGCCTATTATGTGACGTAAATTATTGGAGATCGATAATATGAGATTTGAGGACTTTTTGTGGGGCTTGCGACTTAAGTCAACAGATTGTGATGATCAATCTACGACTGACCAATTGGAAATGTTGGAAATAGCCAACGTTTGAATGGCTTATACTAAGAGTTAGAAACAGAGACCGAGTAAATATCCGTTGCCACAGCAATCTGGTCTACATAAGTATCGGGAAAGGAACCGGATTTCTATCTGGCGGAAGATTATAAACTGGGCTCAATTCTTCTAAACTACTTTAGAAATGTCTCTGCCGCTACAGCAATAACAACAAAAGAAAACTTGTTTGGTTAGTGGCGCCAGAGACACTTCTTCTTCTTTAATGCGTTAACAACAGCTCGCCAGTCGATCTTCCATTTCGATGTTTGTATCATCATTTGAGATTCCAATCGAAGCCAGGTCCTTCTCTACTTGGTCTTTCCAACGAAGTGAAGGTCTTCCTCATCCTCTGCTTCTCTCGTCGACGCAATGAATACTCGTACTCTCAGAGCTGGACTGTTTTCATCCACTCGGACGATATGATCTAGCTAGCGTAGCCGCTGTCTCTTAATTCGTTGAAATATACAAATGTCACCGTTTAACTCTTACATTCAGCGTTTGCTTGATGTCTAGAGATATTTCGTCTTGCCTTTGTTCACTACCAGACCCATTTGCTTCGCTTCTTTGTCCAACCTGGAGAAAGCAGAACAAACGGCGCGGTTGAGGCACTACATAGTTCTCGTATATTCAAATAGATAGAGGAACAGACATTCCTAAATCGACTCAGGTCGTCATGCTGATCGTTTATATATACTTTAAGAGATCTCTGAGGCTTACTTCTTTCCTTGATATATGCCGTTGCTGGCATAAAAAGAGCTTTGAGTTCTGTATGTATATTTATAAATGTATCGTTGAATACGAAGCCTGCTGAGGCAACTAAATAAGCCACTTCATGCGACGCGGCAAAAATATTTATTGAAACAAAATAAGGAATCATAACTCAATATTCAAATTTCAGCACACATCTGTTCGAATTTTCGTTGCTCTTCATTTCTTTTTATTTTGGGGTTTTTGTTTTTGCATGCGCAGCCACCGACGACGACTTACAACGCCGAAGGCTGTGAATAATTTGCGTGCAACGCTGCCATTTCCGGTACGCTGAGCGGCAGCGCCACAACAAAACGTTAATGACGTGCCGCATGCACCGTGTGTGCTTGTGTGTGTGTGTATGCGCGCGGAAATAATGCCGGCGGAGTCGTCGAAAGCAATCGAGCGCACATAAATGCAATATACCAAATAAATTTATGTAAAATACGATAATTGTGCGCATTGCTGCCGCGCCACTAATGCCACGCTATGCTATGCTATACGCCACATACTTATACATACATATATGTGTGTGGGAATGTAAGTGTGTTAGTGTGCGCTTTGGCTGGGGAAGAACTTAAAAGGTATATCGCGTCAGTAACTAGCAATTACTTAAATTTGAAGTGTTGCGAAAACAACGTTGCATATTTCGGCTGCAACACACGCAGCAATGCAGTGGCAGCAGACGTGCCACAAACTATTCATTTTAATGTGGCAATAATGGGAAGCGGTAAGCTTACAGAAATACTGATATAAATAGATAAAGCAATATACATAGCGTGCCGGTTGCAGTTGCGTGCTTGCCACAAATACACGTAAATATATACACACACATATATGTATATTTGCTTAAGCTTATAGGTGTATCCTTCGTGTACATATGTGTGTGCGTTGAGTGTTTGGTTGCATTTTCGAAATTTGCATATAAATGAATTTTGCTGACGGCGTAAGCAGCTAAATATTTACATGTGTAAGTATGTATGTGTATTTATATATATATATGAGTGTTTATATGTATATACAAATGAATGTTTATATGTTGCATGGCTGCCTACCACCTTTTCAATAAGCCAAATTGTGAGCATTTTGCAAATTCGATTTCGAAAATTTTACTCTGCAATTCTTTGCTATGCGCAACTGAATGCTATTGGTGTAATTTTCAGGGAACGCAGTTGGACTCAATATCCATAAATATTTAAATGTGTAACCGAAAGCGTTATGGCGCAAGGTGGCAATTCTCGTTATGCAGTCGAAGTCTATAGCAAACAATCTAGGCAACGAGCAACTTTTAGTCTCTTTGACACTCGCTTAAGAGAGCCCATGCTGAGACTTTCAGGTTTCCTTGAAGGAACTTAATTTTGAGCTGCCAGTTTGTAGGCAGCTATATATATGAAATAGTGTCCCGATATTGATGGTTCTTCTTGGGAAGAAGAGCGAGTCTGCAAAATTTCAGATCCATATCTCCAAAACTGAGTGAATAATTTTTCGTATATACAAAGGGACGCACATGCGAACAACTCTAAATCGATTCATGTTGATCACTTATGTTATATATGTATGTATATTTAACAGAGTCTCTGTGGGTTCCTTTGAAACTTCGTGACAAACTTAACTCCTATTTAACACTGTTCAGGGTGTAAAAAAGAGTAAAATTTCTTCCAATTCTAGTGCGTACTGTATTAGACTTTGGCTCTCTAGCTAGATGATGAATGTACGGTAACTTAATTTCTATAATTTTATCTCATTTTAGCCAATCTAAAAGCCTATATTTATGCTTAAATAAATAATAATATATTTATGCTTAAATGTACAATATTCCTTAAAGCTTAAAGCTTTTCTGAAAAGCTCTTTCCCTAAAGCTTTCAACAACTAATATTCGATACAATTTATGCTTAAATGTAATGTAATCGGTAAAGCTTAAAGCTTTTCTGAAAAGCTCTCCCCTTAAAGCTTTAAACAACTGAATGTTCACTATTATTAATGCTTAAATGTACACAATTCGGTACAGCCTAAAGCTTTTTTGAAAAGCTCTCCCCTAAAGCTTTCAAAAACTGAATACTCAATATTATTTATAGTTAAATGTATACTATTCTGTAAAGCTTAAAGCTTTTCTGAAAGCTTTCCCCTTAAAGCTTTCAACAACTGACTATTCAATATTTACGAGTGTTTGTCATTGTAAATTTGTACTCGTGTCAACAAACTCGTTTCTAAAAACTTTAACGATATCGTCTATTTTGAAAAGCTTTAACAAAGCTTTAAGCTTTAATAAAGAAAAACTTTTACAAAACTTTAATCATGAATTTATACTCTTGTCCGCGCACCCGTATATAAAAACTATGTTAACGATATCATCTATCTCGAAAAGCTTTAAGAAAGCTTTAAGTCTTATCAAAAAAATCTTTCACAAAACTTTAATAATGAATTTATAATCTTATCAATCCACCCGTATACTAAAACTATGTTAACGATGTCATCTGATTAAAATGCTCTAACAAAGCTTTAAAGCTTTCACAAAGTTTTAAAGCTTTAAAAAAGTTGTTGAGCTTTCACAAACAATAACTTTTACTAAACTCACATCACTGCTTATTATCAAGTCGTGAAAGAATTTCAACCAAAAATTTCAGTTTCGAATCATATACAATATTATATGGAAGTTGAAAAATCATTCAAGGAGTAAAACTGCAGAGAGCGTTACTTTAGGAATTTTGAGAGTCAACACGTTCATCACAGCCAAAAAAATCAGATATCTACAAAGTATATGTTATGGTTAAAAAGTATTACTTGGTTGAAATAAACATTGAGGAACCTCTGAAGGTTTCGAAAGGTCAAAGTACACATATGAATTCGTTACTCTTCAACTTCAATGGTTTTGAAGTTTTGCCAGCGGAATATTAAAGTCCAGTCATGCGTTTTGTAAATATTTTGAATATTTTAAACTGAAAACGAAAGTGGTTACCGATGGGAGTATATTTTTGGGATCTCAGCTCTAATACATTAAGTTCATTATCAGCGGTATAGTAGTTCGGAGGACATCTTACGGTTTAATCTGGACCAGAAAGCAGTCGTACAAGTTCTGGTTGTTGATCAGCGCCTGCTGCGCTCACTGCAGGTCCAAAGAACCAATGCCAGAATACAAGAAGACATTGGTAAGCCCGCTTGCTTCCAGTCTGATTTTATATCTTTACAAAGATCTCACTTGAGAGATATTTGAGTTAAACGAAGTAGTTCCTAGGTCTCTATGATATTTTCAGAACAGATTGAGAAATTGAACGTCTTTCAGTGATTCATGGCTTAACATTTTTGTAAGGTTGGTTTCCAATATTATAGATAATACTAGAACAAACAGTTGCGGTTCGATACTTTAAGCTAACCTTTTTATCTTATTCTATAATTAGGCTCTAGAAGTTACAGTTTTCAGTACACTAACACTCCAGTAAATAAAAATCTTCCTCATTTTTTTGGCTGACGTGGTTATTTTTTTACGACAAATTGCAGTTAAGAATCTACCACTTTCGAATGTGAACCTTCTTCACACCTTCCTCAACAGGTAAATGTTTTCTTAACACATCTCCCAACGCTGAGGCACTTGCTCGCTCATTTCGGCAAGTGTTTGCGCTACTTAATTGCAGGCGACAGCAACACATGTGCTATTCTTTGCAAGCAAAAACAATAACAAACAGATACACAAGCGCCCACTTGAAGGTGTATGCTAAAAGTTGAGCATGCAATTTAATGAGAAACTCTTGCAAAATTAAGTCACTGAAGCGTCTAAGTAGCTCACACTCTCACACTTGTTGTCTCACAAACTTGCACTTCTTTTCGCATTCCCGGCAATGCGACCGCAATGTGTTTGTTGCATTTGTTGGGACGACATTTTCACACTTGACTTCGGTAACGGTAAATGGTGAAGTAAAGCATTTACATTTGTTGCAAAGTTGCAACTTACTTGCATTTTGTCATTTTATCGCCAACATTAAGGCAACTTTGACGCTCTCAAACCCTTCATCGCTGTGTTTAAGTGTTTGTTGCTTTGGGGAAAACTTGCATTAATTAACGAAAAAAAAATGTTAAACAAAATTTGAAGAAAAGAAATACTGAGCGCTCATTGTTGCAGAGAATTGATACTCAGCTACAATTTTTTCTTTCAGGTTATCTTAGTAAGGATCCTAAAGCCACCGACTGGTTGTTTAAAATTGGTCAGAGATTAACCTACTTCGCTTGAGGAGGTGTACTCTAGCACCGCTATCAGTAGAATGAGAACGGGTCGGGGGACTCTTTTCCTCGTATGGTCTAGTACAGGACTGCTGGGCTCCCCAGTAACTTGACCATCGCTGGTCTACCAGCTGGTTCATGCCCAGTCGTTATATCGTTTTGGCCCAGATTGGATTCTAAACGATCTCGCAAGCTTTTTGTTGTCAGTGGGGCAAGCCTATTTCTCATTTTGGCGATTTTAACAGGCCATTGCCCTATCGACGATCTTTGAATCAGCCTTCAAACCCAACCTAAATAATTTATATTAAAAAACTTAACCCACGAAACTTCAATGAAAAACGTAAATTCTATTATATCTATGGACCTTTTGATTATCGTTTCAATGATTTACGTTTCTCCTCATTTCTTGTACTTTAAGAACTATCCAAGTCATAAAGTAATTTAATCACCCCACCGATTTCACTTTAATTTTATACTTACTTTTAAACTCAACTGACCATGCACCATATTACAATGAATATGACTATACCTTACCGCTTCCCAGTCTTTACTTTGCTTAAGCAATAAAATAACGGCAATAATTACCCTCGGCATTATTTGTGTCTCTCACTCATTAATAGCGTAAATGACATTCGTTCAATCAACAAAGGATTTTCACTCCCATACAACCAGAGGCTTTCCCACCTCATTCGCCACCAACATTGTTGTAACGAAGAAATGTGAGCACTCACCTGCTGCTGGTCATTCTCGTGTCGTCAAAGAAAGTGACCGCACATCAGTCAAGAAGCTTCATTCGACGGTTAAGGCAACGCGCTGTGGTTTTTCAACAAAAAATCAGCTGAACCAGCTGGTATTGTTACAGTGGTGGTGGTCAGTGGCGTATTGAAGTCGATTTGAAAGGGGCGAAAATAGCACGGAGATTTAAAGCATTAAGTTTTCAAGAGCTTTGGAGTGACGGTATCCGAAATTGAATTAAATAGACGAGTTGTTTTGACCGTGTTGGAAAAAATTTCGCTGAATATACGCACTGGACGCTTCTTGAGCCAAGCAGCAGTCTGAGAGCTTCTCAGTGAAAGTCGCATGGGTTCACAACAGTTTGAGTTTTTTATCATTTAAAAAAGGAGCTCGAGTTCTAACGAGTATACGGATGGCCATTCGGACAAGAATACATGGTTATACTCCTTTAATGGAGGCTTCGTTTTCCGATGGAGTTTGTCACTCGCAAGGCGATATGTTTTGACAAGCTTGAGCTTCTGCGAATGAAATTTTACTGTGAACCAGAGATTCATGAGCTCTTTGCTATAAATGGTCGTACCAGCTGGAAGACACAAGGTACACGATTAGAGCTTGAGAAATAACTCATTACTATTGATCTTCTTGGATGAATTTATTATACAAGACCAAAAATATCCATGCGTTTACAATCGGCAGATCCTTAGGGGCTTTGTGATGATACTATCTATCGAACCACCGAAAATTGTTTGGAGGAAAACTGCTAATGTCGTAGATTCTTCGAGAGAAAGTTTTTGCGGAAGATTTGCGATCCTTTGCGCATTAGCAACGGCGAATATCGTAGTCGATGGAACGATGAACTCTACGAGATATATGACGACATTTACGAAGTTCAGCGAATTAGGAGACAGTTCCTACGCTGACTAGGTCATGTAGTCCGAATGGATGAAAATACTCCGGCTCTGACAGTTTTCGACACAGTACCCGCCGGAGGAACAAGACCTGCACTCTGTTACCAAGACAATGTAGAGAAGGACCTGGCAACCCTTGGAATCTACAATTGGCGCCAAGCAGCGAAAGGCAAGAACGACCGGCGCGCTGTTGGAAGCTCGTCTATAACCCTGTAAGCATTGTCTATGTCAATAAAGAAGAAACATATGTATGTCAGACTGTGTTCCGTTTGAGTGAAATCGACTCTGCACGGACATAAAAGGGTCTTCGGCAGTCTTATCATTATGAGTGACACTTCCAAAGCTTTTTAGTGAAAGCGTTTTTCAAAATAGGTACCCCATCTGTTCCTAAGCAAATAGGGGAATTCACAACCACAATCGACCTGCAGATTATACGAGCTATTGACAAGAACACTTTAGTTTCTCAATTTTTCGATATTTAGACGTGACAAATGTGGTTTTGATTGGATTGAGATTTCTGCAATGAGGTTACTTCGAGCTATTAAAAAGAACGTGAAAGATGAGGTTTCGACCTCGAGATTCTTCAAGCTATAGCTAACTTCAATACCTTTAACAAGGCATGTTCCTTACTAGTCGAATATTTCTTGCATCACCTCCTTATACCCGCCACTGCTCGCTTAACTCTCTTACTCACTGACGAAATTGGCTTTACAGTTATTTTCGGCCGCCGCTTTCGCTCACCGCAATTCGCGATTAATCGTGATAAATTGTGCGTAATCAACTTTCGCATACAAAAAGTGCGGGGCCATGCCATACGTCTTCCTTTGCTCTCAACGGCAATGTGTTTACAAATTTTTTCGAGTGCAGATTAACGCACATAAATACACGTGTCTATATATGTATAGGGCCTAGGCCGTTGGTCGCCGTTGATTATGAAAAATATTTGCGCGTGCAGTCCAGCCAATTTACATACACCGACACACACACACACGCTGACATAAATACATGCCATGCTGCATATTTTAAGTAGATTTTTCATCATTATACATTCCATGCTTTTGTTGCTGCCTTGCTTATATTTAAAGCGGCACTTTTATGCCACACTGTGGCTTTTCTACAGCGTCATTGTTGCTATTGTTTTTATTGTGGTTTCTTATTAAAAAATTACACATAATTTTTCATATTGCTTAAAATAGCCCTAGCATATATTTCTCACACAAATACACACACTCACAGTGTTCTAGTACACTCACTCGAAAAAATGTGTGTACATTGCATTTAAGTACCTTTGCCTTAATTTTTCTTACTTCCTCTCTAGTTTGCAGAACCTTTTCATCATCTTTTGCCACATTGTTTTGCACTTGCTTTATTTCTCATGCTTCGGCCTTTTATTTATTCTTATTTCTTTTTTCGCGTTGTCAACATTGTTGTCTCTGCTGCAGGTCAAAATTATCATAAAATTGTCAAGTGTCTCTGTGTGAAAGTATTACGGAAATAAATCAGCGGGATTGTGTAGATTTTCAGCGCTCACACGCTCGCTGGCTGCTGTCGCTGACTGCCGCCATTGTTCGCATTTGTTGTGGCTTCGACAGTGCGCACCAACATTTATATACTATACATATATGTATATATGTATGTAGTGTATGTACGGCTTCGCCTTTGTCAACGAGGTCAAGTGTTGCCAGCTGCATGAAAGTGTTATTTGTATGTGTGCGTGTGTGGGTTCTCTGGCTGATTTTGTTTTTAAGTAGGTGGCAGTCGATAAATGAAGGGGTTCATAATAAATTAAACAAGTAAGGAAAGGCTAAATTTGGATACATCGACTACACAGGGCTAAATTCGGCTATAACCAAACATTTCATACTCTTGCATCTTGTAATGAGTAAAGTTGGGGTACATAAAAAAGACTGGAAGTAAAAGAGATACTCGTATAGGTCAAATAATCGTTTCTGGCCACTCCCAAGTGAATGTCGACTAGAGAACTTTCCTCACTTGCGTGAATTTCTACACATGACTCCAACCCCTTTTTTCAATTTTAGATTAACCAATAATATATTATGTTATCCACTGCGAGAGCATTTTTTTTTTCTTGTGAGACACTCTCATACCCTTTGCAAGGGCTGAATTTTCAACATTTTTATATCAAAATTTCAGGAGGCATTGTTCAAATATGATTGTTTATATTAAAAAAAAAAATCGTAAAAATATTTTTTTTTGTGCCACTGAGACCACCTTAATCGCGAGCTCAGGTTTATTTGCGGTTATGAAGAGGTCAGTCCGAAAACTAAGCCTACAGCTTTTGGCAGTTTTTGGGACAGAGTAGTCAATTACGAAGCAAATTCTATGATCTACGTAATATCGGTAAGTTTATAAAAGCTGTAAAATTATGTGATGTTGATTTCCACGAAATGCTGTAGTAAGGATGAATGAGAGTATCTTCGTTGTTAGTCAAGAAACAGACAAAATGAGCTTTTGCAGATTTCTGTTATACAAATATTTTTTGAAAGTTATAATTGGGTTCTTGGTACTTTGCTTCCAGATTGAGATATCTTATATATCTTCATATTTTATGTATACCTTACTTTTCGCTGTGTATTCATGCTAGCTCTTTTGCTCTTCCTTGCCATTCTTCATATTCCGCAATGTGGGTGAAATCCCTGTAACTGAATCTTACTTTAATATGTTAATATGAATGAATACGCCGAAGGTAGCCCAAAAGTAAAAGATATTTCCTCTAAACAAATTTTTTATTACAAATATTTTTTTGTTCCTTTAATTCTATGTATGTATGTAAGTATAAAAATATATTCAAACTGTAAGCTATTCACACATCACGCTGAATACTACATTTGACATTTATATTAATTACCAATGGCTTAGAAAAGATTAACCGTATTTTTGCGGTTTTGTGCAATTGAAAGCACTGGCCACCAAATCAAAACCGAATATGTGAGTATACATGTATGTATATATGTACATATGGTGTAGATATATTTATATAACGCAAAGCAGAGAAAATCAACGCGAATTAATTTATATATGTATGTACGTTTATGTATATGTAAAATAGAAAAAAAATTGCAATAAAGGGTGCATTTTTGGAAATGTAGAATTTTATATAAATAAAAAATAAATAAAATGAACGAAACATAAATATGTATAAATCATATATTCTGCAAAATTTTTTTAATAAAAGGTGTATTTTTTGAGTTTCAGTGTTTTTTTTTGTTCAAATAAAAACCGAGAAATGGATGAACTCGACAAATATTTACGTATTTACATGTGTTAATTGTCCTCGGTTTTTATAATAAAGAGAATTTATTCAGCTATTTATTTTACATAAAAACAGAAAAAAACATGTAATTTCAAATATTTTTGTTATATTTTGTTGATAAAAGTAGTTAAACTTTATCATACTTATAGTTTACAGAGACTTTTTGGCATATTACAGCCGCGATTATGCTCTAAGAGGACTATTCTGCCTTGCTATATACTCGTAAATTTCTCAGATGTACTGCCGAAAACCTTCACCTTCATACGTTTGCCTTTATATATTTTGACAGTCTGTTTGACAGTTATTTTGACAGAGCTTTCTTGAGCTAGTTTTATGCCTCCAAAAAACCAACCCTATATACAATTTTTTGCAAATATTTATGCGCATTTATGTATTCAAAACACTTTAGTTGACAAATCAATTAAACTCTGCTGGCTGCTAATGCATTTATTATTTATAAAACACATACATATGAGTATATGTATATTGCCTAATATATGCCCAGCTAATACCTATTTGTTTTGCGAAATTGCCGTCAACTTAATTAAATACCCAAATGTCATTTCGTGAAATTAGTGAGTGGTAGACCGCAGTCAGCAGCCATGAAAATCAGTGCAAATGTGCTTTTGATGGTAAAAGGAGCAAACAATTGTTTTATGATGAGGAATAAAAAAAAATATTTTGAAATTAAAAAAAATATTTATAAAATTAAAAGAAAAATCAAATTTAAATTTTTATCAGGGATATTAAAAAAGCAAGAGAGAAAAAACTGATGGTTAAGGAGCAAAGAAATTATAGTTGAAACTGTAATTTTTTTTTTTAATGTTTGAAAAGAATTACTAAAAAATAAAAAAAAAATTAAAAAGAAATTAAAAAAAAAATAAAAATTTTACTATTATTATAGGGTATAAGATATACGTATTAATAAAGAAAAAAATAATATGATATTATTAATGTTTTTTTTTTTAATTTTTGTAACAAAAAATAAAAAAAACAGATTTAAATTTTTTTTAAATTTTAATAAAAAAACAGCTTTGAAATTTATAATTTGATTTTGGTTATGAAAAAAATTAAAAAAAGAAGAAAAAATAAAAAAAATGATAATGAAGGGAAAAAATCTTTTATGATAAAAATTAAAAAAAAAATTAAAAAATAATTAAAAAAGATATTAAAAAAAAAATTTCAAAAATATTAAAAAAAAATATTATTATTGAGAATAAAAAACCATTAAGGTATTAACAAAAATTATTATTATTAAGATATTATTAATTTTTTTTCATTTTTATAACAAAAAAAATATAAAAAAACAGATTTATTTTTTTTATTTTTTTTTTATTAAAAATAACTTTGAAATTTGAAATTTTCCTTGGTTATGAAAAAAATTCAAAAAAAATTAAAAAAAGAAGAAAAAATGATAAAAAATGTTATATGGTAGAATTTAAAAAAAAAATTAATAAAAAAAATTTTTTTTGAAATTAAATACTAAAAAATTTATTATTAATAGAAAATTTGTAAAAAAAGTTAAAACAAACATTTTTTTATAGGATTAAAAAAATGTTAAGATATCGTTTTTAATCTTAAAAAAAATAATGCGATTTTTAAAGTTTATGAAAAAAAACTTAAATTTTCATGAAAAAAATGTTCTATGACAGAAGTAACAAAAAAAATATTTTTAAAAAATTTAAAGAGAATTAAAAAAAATTAAAAAAAAATAATAAAATAAAATTGTGTGAAAGTAAACTGATTATGAAGAAAAAAAAATATTGTCCTATATTTTTTTTATTTTCTTTAAATTTTTAGTTACAAAAAATTATTTAAAAAAAATATTTTAAAGAGAATTATACAAGAAATTTTGAAAAATTATAATAGAAAATTTATAAAGAAAATTTATAAAGAAGTTAAATATAAAAAAAAATATTTTATTTTAGAGAATAAAAAAGTAATAAAATTTTTTTTATATTCATAAAAAAAATAATTTTAATTTTTTATGAAAAACAAAAAATTAAAAGACGTGAAAAACTGATGGTGAAGGAAAAATAATTTTTTTAAATAGAAGTTAAAAAAATATAAAAAAGTTGTAAAAAGATTTATAAAAATAATACTAAAAAATTTATTAATAATGAAGTATATACAAAAAAGTTTAAACTATTGCTAAATAAGAGCCATAAAAATTAACGAAAAATGTTTAGCATACGAAAAAACATTTTATTAACACCTTTACAAATATCCTTTTAACCTCCTGAATATCCATTGACGCCAATATTGACTTAAAGCTTACTAAAATCCAAAAATTTGCTAAACCAGCCTAAGTAATTAATTTTGCTTACAAATAAATTGTAATTAATTCAAATGAATGGCACTAAATCAGCACAACAACAAGTCATATTGATTTTTGTTTTAATTTTTGCTGCTTAAAAGCGAAGTCTGCTAACAGCCGGACTCAACTGTCCATTCTCTACAAAGCAGCCAAAAGCTACACACTTTCTCACACACATATACACGAGGCACGAGGCACATTAAACACAATCTACGTTGTCAATTGTGTTTGTTGTCATTATGTACGCCTACAAGTATGCCAAGATTTATTAAGTAGGCGTTCTGTCCCGGCGGCCACATATATCATTTTCAATTTCGACTTTTCCTCGGGCGCTAACGAAACGAGCTGCCACGTTGTTTGTTTGTGCTGTAAGCGGTTATTGTCATTCGAGTAACAGTTATTTGTGTTTGTATGTATGTACAGTATAAGGAGGGTGTGTCCATATACTCGTACATAGTTCACTACAAATACACAAGGAATTGCAGCGGCACATTGATTTTGAAGTTTGTTGCTAATATATTGAGCATTGTGTATTTATTTGTGTGTCTGTGTGTCTTTGTGTAATTTTGTGCGACAAATTGTCAATGCATTGTTGAGCAAATGGTTATATAAGCAGGCAAGAAAACAAAAATATTGCGGACAGACAGTCGGGAAATGATTATTTTTGTGCATATAAGCATAGCTGCTGTGGGAAAATGCTAATGAAATTGCAACAACAATAAATAATGCATGTAATAGAGTTGAGTAGAAATATACATATATGTGTACAGTATATATACGAATGTTGTATGAAGCATATTTTTCGGCGTTTTCAAGCTTAATTCTGTCGCACAGTTAATTTCGTTGACCTTTGAAGGAAAAAAAACCAAAACAAAAAAAATTGGAAATATATAAAATGAGACATAACAATATATTGTTTGTGTATTTAGTATGCTTTGATAATAGTTTGTTTGGCTTTCGTTCTCTTTTTTTCATACTTTCCTTTTTTTTCTGTTTTTCCAATTTTTTTCCTATTTTTGCGATTTACATCAATCTTTTTCATTGTTTTTCTATTTTTCTGTATTTTTCTAGACTTTTCTATTTTTATATTTTATTTTTTCATTTTTTTTCTAGTTTTTGGCTACACCGTCAAATGAAATCGGCTGAAAATTATTGGGGAGTTGTCCATAAATAAGCGCAAGATTTATGTGTTTATTGAACTTGGCGAAATTTATTTTAATTGACTGTGCAACAAAAGTCTTAATATATTCAATTAATATGAGTGGTATTTAAGAAAAAAAGCAAAAGGAAAAAGAAAGGAAAGGAAAGCAATTTATTGCATAAATTATAATGAAGCAATATCTGTAAAAGTTAATTTAATTTTCACAACATTCTTTTATGTAAACTATAAATTCTCAAGGTGAACTCCTTATTTCACAGTTGGAAAATATTTTATTTTTTTTTTAATACTCTTCAAATTCTTTCATTTGATATGCATATTGCAAAATTTAATTTTCAAAAAGGTGGCAACTCTGCAGCAAAATATTTTCGAAATATTCAATGCTTCAACTTCTTCAACTCGATACCCATAATTCATTCTAAAAATTAGTTGAATAAAGTAAATTTAAGTATGGCAACTTTATGAAGAAAGTTTTATAATTTTTTTCTTTTTAAATATTGTCTATATTTTATAAAGAATTCTTTAAATCCTTTTATATAATATTAATTTTGCGAAATTGAGTTTTCAAAAAGGTGGCAACTCCGCAGCAAAATATTTTGGAATGATTTTATGCTTAAGCTTCTTCAGCTTAATTAAACAAAGACAACTAAAATTATTTGAATAAAAAGTATTAACGTATGGCAACCTTATAAAAAAATATTTTGTGATTTATCATGTTTTTTAGAGAATTCTTCAAATCCCAAATCCATATTGCAATATTGAGTTTCTAATTAGGTGGCAACACCACGGAAAAATATTTCGGAAAGTAATTATGCTTAAAATAAGTAGAAACAGTTTCTGAATATACCTATATATTTAGGTATTAAATTAATACCAAAAATTATTAAAAAAACAAAGTTAACATATGGCAACCTTGTGAAAAAATAATTCTAGTAACTGTTTCGTCATCTTGATATTTAATAAGCTGATTTGTTTAGTTTGTTTGTCCATTAAATAGTTCTCAAAAACATTTCATTTTACATCACATTGGGATATTGGATTTTCATTTAAGTGGCAACGCTGGAGAAAAATATGTTTCAAGCAAATCGTGCCTAGAATTTATAACCTAAGCCTAAACTTTCGTAATTCACATAATTTATTGTTAACTTATTTAAAAATTTTAAGTGAATACAAAAATTAACGGGTGGCAACCTTGGGGAAAATACTTCTAATATACATATATGAAAATGTTTATTAAGTCCATTAAAGAGTTCTCACAAAATCTTTAATTTTTTACGTACATATATTACATAATTGAATTTTCATTTAAGTGGCAACGCTGCAGAAAAATTTTTTCAAAGCAAATCATACCTAGACTTTTTCAGCTGAATATTAACAATTTGTTCTCAACTTTTTTTTCAAAATCGAATATATTGATAAATTTAAGTGAATAAAAAATTTTAACGAGTGGCAACCTTGTGAAAAAATTTTCGAATATTGATGGCAAATTTAATGCACATGTGCACAATTTTAAACATTAAGATTAAAAATTTTATTGTTTGAAAATTAATAAAGAACTGGCAACGCAATGACAAGAAAAAACTTAAAAACCTAACCTTTGTATGAAGAACTCTTTTGTACGACGAGATATCTTCACTAAATCTGGTAAAGATTATTATTTTAGATATTACAACAATCTTCGAAAATATAGCTCAGATTGGAAAACTATAGCATAAAGCTGCTATAAAAACTGACCGATCCAACTGAAGTGCTTATATGGAAAACTTTTTTACATGAGAAAGTATCTTTAGGAAATTTAGTACATAATATTAACTTAGGTACTCCTACCGTCTCCAAGAATATAGTTCAGATCCTTCCTTTATAGCATATAGCTGCCGTACAAACTGAACGATCAGACTGAAGTGCTTCCACAGAAATAGACCTTAGGTCGCGGTGCAATGCCTATTTATTTACCTGCCATCCACCTACCAACTTCATAACATAAAAATATATATGGCTGCATGTATACCAAATCACTATTTCAAACAACAGCAACAACAACAATATATTGTCTGAAAATTATACAGCTAAAAACTGTTAATGCGCCACTAGATAAATATAATGCACGATAATATTGTCTTTGACGATTTTGTTGTGCGGCAAATTTGCACAAAATTTAATCATCCTAAGCCAACGAATCAACAAGCATTGAGCTGTGGTGTATCAAAGCAAAAACAAACGCATTAAAATGTGTGCGAAATTTTGCAATGAAAACAGTGCATCCGCTTATGGCTGGGAAGTAGTGATGAGGAATTATCGCGTTTAACGCCTGAATGTATGCTACATAAATGCGTGGCATTGCAAATGTATGCTTGCGTATAACAACTTGAGCCAAAACAAGCAGAAAAACAAATTATTATTGTTATTACTGTTATTATTATCAGTGGAGGGCATACAAAAACCCAATAGAAGCATGCGCAAAGCAAATAACAACATAGCACAGTTAGTTGTTGTTAGTGCAAGCATACGCCCACAATAACAGTTAGTGCGTGTACTGCACAAACACACACATATGCATATATGCACTTAAATGGTTGTTGCTCATTAAAAGCGCGCGGCGAATTTAATTTCAGCGCATTTTTCGTGCAACCGGGTCACTCATACGTCCCGTCGGACCACACTGGGTACGCACAACATACAAGTATGTGTAATGTGTTACTGTAATGCACACACGCCTGTAATATTATGCACAACAGACGTCATTATGCTAATGTTTTTCCGATGTTTTCAGTTTCATTCACTGGAAGTCGCGTGTTTGTGGCTGTGTGTGTGTCTGTGTATGTGCATTTATTTCTGCACGCATGGTAGCTGTTGCCGCCGCCATCAGCGTGTGTTATGACTGTTGTTGCTGCGGTTTTATGCTTCGGTTAATTGTGGTCTCATAAAATGGCACCAATGTCCTCTGTAAAAGCACATAAGCGCTGATAAAATTTACAATTTTTCCGCCACAGTCCAACGCATACCCAAATAGTTGTATATAATATATGCACATACATATGTATGTCTGTATGTGTGTAAGAGTGCTCTGCAAGTCTGCAGTAAAAATACACTATATGGCAGTCGACGTTAGGTAGACTTATATGGTTGGATATAACGCATGGTGGCGGCGCACAGTGGGCTGAACTGTCAAAAAATTTTTTTTATTCTCGATTTTTTTTTTTATAAAAAAATAGAAATTTTTAAATTTCTTCTACTTTTGAGTTTTTATCCCACAGTGCAGAGTTCTTTAGTAAATTTCACAAAAAAATTTTTCTCTTAAAAGTTGCTTTTTTATATATATTTTTTCATCCCACTGTACAAACCATTACTCTATACTGCAACAGAAAAAATATGAATTCAAAAAAAAATATTCTTATTTTTTGAATTTTTCAGAACTATTTTACATTTTCATCCCACTGTGCAACACATTATTCTACATTGTAAAACGAAACAAAAAATGTTTTTCAAAAAAAAAAAACGATTTTTGTGTAATTTTCTACAAATATTTGATTGTTTTCATCCCACTGTACGAAGTATTTATACTATTATACATTGGTTAAATTATTGCAGGGTTATTTTAGTCTTAAATGCAGCAAAATTGACCAGTTATATTTTTCAACTTTTTTTACATTTTTTTTTGTAACCTACACCACTGTGCGGAACATTTTATTTACAATTGAAGCAAAGAAAAAACGTCGGGAAAATAATAATTATTTTTTTGAATTTTCGATTAATATTTTGGCCCTTCAATCCACTGTACAACTTTTTATTCCACATAGCTAAACAAAAAAAAAAAATATACCCCAAAAAAATATACTAAAAAATATTTTTTTTTTAACTTGTAGAAATTTTGGTTTTTTCATCCCACTGTACAAAATATTTTATCATTTTTCATTTTTCAAATTATAGCAGGGTTATTTGAGTCTTTAATGCAGCTAAATTGACCACCTAATATTTTTCAAATTTTTTAAAAAAAATTTTGTGTAAAATACCACTGTGCGGAGCATTTTATTCACAATTTAAGCAATAAAAAATAATCGGTAGATAGGTAAAATTAGTAGCATAAAAAGTTATTATTTAATTTTTAGCTATTATTTTTTGTCTGCCATACCACTGTGCAATAAACAATAATTTTTTTTTTTTTTAATTTTACGCGACCAATTTTGGTGGCACTAAACGGTATGGTTGAAAAGTTTTATACAAGTTTTTCTTTCAACGTAATACTACTGTGCAGTTATTTTATTTTTGTTTTGTAATTTTTACTAAAATAGAAATAGATTCCAAAATTCATTAATTTTTTTCAAAACGAAATGAAAAATTTCAATAAAGTTAAACTTATATTTATTTTTAATAATTTACACAATTTTTCTTTTTATTTTTCATGTTTCATCCCACTGTGCAACAAGTTTTATAACGAATTGCTTAAACAAAATTAATTTCAAGAACATAATTTTTTATATTATGAACTTAAAAAAATATTTTTTTTTAATATTTTTCGCTTCTCGTCCCACTGTGCATGCTACGTTCGTGCATTTTAAGCGAAAATTTAAGCACATTCGCGTCCACGTCGACGCAGTGCATTTAGTTATACCCGAGCTACCGTACATATTAATGTTACACATTTCCTTCCCCTTCGGCCCAACAGTGTTCACACACTCACCACACTCTGCCACTCTTATTGCACATTGCAATTTTATGCTCTGCTTTTACGCAGTTGTCTAATTCGGTAATTATAAATGTAAACGCAGACAAATTCGTAGTGAAAGCCATGCTATGCCTTGCTATATTATGTTATGCCATGCGTTGTTGTTAATGTCAAGCTTTATTCCCCACGCACACAGTGCAACGCGCTATCAGTCGTTGACTGCTTGAAGCCAGTTTCGATTTACCGTTAGTGTTTTTATTATGCCATAACTGGTTTGGCAACATACATACTTTGTTGTTATTTTTAGTTTATATAGGTATATATATGGTTGTTGTTGTTTTTACCGTTGTTTTCATATTTTAATTGCGCTTAGCAACAACAGCAACACGCTTACATACTCATACTTAAATTTGTATTTGCTGTATATTTTAAAGTGCTCAGCGCTGACCAATATCAGAGCAATTAGCCTAAAATTATGCTTGTTATTACATCATCTAATAAAAGCTTGCGGCTCGGCTGACAATTACATACAGTTAGATGGACATAATAATTGTTTTTGCTAAATAGTAAAATTTTAATTTTTGTTGTTCTTTAATCGCATTATGACATGCGTCATTTACGAAGCTAAACTAAAAAAAATATTATCTGAAAATGATAGAATTACAAAAAAGTAGAAAATATGTTTAGCGAGTGGCGAAACGAACGTGCATTGGTACTCGTAAAGCAAGCAAATGATACTCGCGAAGATTAAAGTGATTTTTTATTTTGACTGCTTCATCAAATTTTTGGCGAGTTACATCCAGCAGATACCAGATATTCACAAAAGCTTATGCCATAGAAGTGGCCGCAAATAGAAAAATCAATGTTTTGTACTACTTCAGACATATACTTAAGTCTCGGTTTGAGAAGCTCAGTAGGCAGTAACATGTGTTCTCTCTTCGAAACTTAAGACGCTATGCGCTGCTAGAGAAAGATATTTTTTCAATTATAGTGAAAATGAGCTGATTTTTGGATGAAGTTCAAAAGCAGATTGATAGGCTACAGTTCGAAAGCCATAAACTAAAGAAGAAGCGGATTTAATGACGCGGAACTCTAAATTTTAGACAAGAAAAAATAATAAAAAAAAATCCAAAATTAATAAGTACTTGCTTTTAGGCTACATTAGTAATTTTGTCGGAAGAAATCGAAGAAAATATGCTGAGTCAAAACCAGTTCAGCGTTTTCACAGTGATTCCTCAACCACGCAGCTACTCAGCCGCTCTGGCAATTGAGTACAAGTGCGCGCTAGCCGAGGTTGCAATGTGAATTCACGCATGAACGGCTAGTGAAAGCCAGAGCAACGGCATTGTGCACCGCCACCGCACGCAAACAGCTGAGTAGAAGCGAAGCGGAAACCCACAATCGATCGCCTGTGCTGCCCACATATGCACGCGTACATACGATATATGCGTGAAGGAAATGAAGGAAGACGCCTTCAAAAGTTTAAATTGGCGCGAGCAGTGCGAGTATTGATGGGCAATACAAACACACCCATACACTTATAGACTTGTGAGGGATCTGTGGTTGTTGTAGCGTGTGAAGCAGGACTCGAGCATATTTTTGGACTAGTGATTTGGTTTATTGGCCTCTTGACTCAGTGTGCTAAGTTCTCGAGGCTTGTGGTTATGCCGACTTGGCACAATTACAATACGAACTGCGCTAGGCCAGCAAACACACAGCGATATATATACATATACAGTTATTTTGTATTTGTGTTGTTATAAATCGGTATGTGTGCATACAAACCAAAGCTGAAAGCATCTGCATACAAATGAGCGGCTGCTCAAAGCGTGCTTCTGTATATACGTATACTAGTACTGCATGTGATTCGTATATGTGTTTGCATGCATGCATGTATGTGTGTATGTGTGTTTTGGTGGCATGTGTGCAACGAACCGCAAATTGAGTGTTAATGAAGCAATTTTTATTAACTTTTGCACGTTTGTGTTTTTCTCACTCAAGTGATGAAATGCTTTTGTTTTCCGCATATACCAACACATACATACACAGGCACACACATACACATGTAGGCGAATGCCCAACCGTATTGTATTACAACATGGCAGCAGCTTGCATTTGCTTGCACCAAAAGAAAATAAAACCACTTGTGTAAAGCACAAACAAAGCGTAAATTGCTGGCGAAAGTTATGCTGTAAGGCAATTCGTTGCATACTTTTCGGTGTTGCTTGGTATGCCGAAGGTATATACATACATCTGCATTGGTTTTCATTTACTGAAACCGTATATGACTAAAGCAAGAGGCAATAAAATTCGTTAAAGCAATTTCTAGTAAGAATTTGAATAAAACGAATATATTTGAAAATAAAAATAATTGAAAAAAATTTTTGAAAATTTAAAAAATTTATATACTAAAAATATCCGCAAAATATTTTAAACTTACGAGTAATATATATTTTCTAAACAAAAAAAAAACAAAATATTTTAAAACTTTCGAATAATAAATATTTTATAAAAAAAAGTACCAAAAATATCACTAAAAAATCAAAAATTGTCATTGCGCCGAAATGTAGGCAACATTCTTGAAAGTATATTTTATATAATCAAATATTTCAGTTACTCTTAAAGATAGATTGTAGGTTAAGCCACCTTCGCGCGGTGCAGCTTTAGTAACCTGCGATCTTCACGGACTGTGAGAACTCTTAACGAACTTGATTTCGATTATGATTTCAGGACTGAAGCTTTTGGATTTTATTGAAGCCTGCTGGTGGTCGAACTATTCCGTCAATTGAATGTGTGGTACTGATATCCTACAGAAATAGCCATCAGGTTAATATCGACACTTCCTCCATCACCTTAAAACCCTGGCAGGCCTTGCAGTATGTTCCTTTCGCATCACTATTCATTTGATGTGGTAGGCGAAGGTTGAGAGGAATCCACTTTGCGGTGTTCGACTCTGAAAACATTGCCCTATAAGGACGTGCGTCAACCCTGACCTTGAACATTTAACAGAATAATCTTGCAACTAACTTTTGCGAGTTGGATGGCAGCTCTGAGTGGTGAGCCAATAAGAAGAGTAAAAGGAACATAAAAACCGAAGGGACGTGGTAGGTCGGAAGCGACTTTAAGAACGGACTGAGGGATTACTGCATGGTTCGAAGAAATCGTCCTCCACATAAGGCAAAGGTTCAACTTCGGCAGCAGGTAGACTGTTCAGGAATTTGAGCAGCATGCAAGCACACTTGAATGGACTAAGAGAATACTTAGCGGTGGCAATGCCGGCGGTTCAGCGGGCTCGAGAGTGTCTCAGCCTATATTAAAGCGACATAGAATGCATTAAGGGCAACACTCCCTCGCTAAAAAGTTTTGCACGGCCGCAGTAGCAATATTCTGTGAAGTCGTTAAATGGCCTGACTCACTTGAACTGGAGGTGTGTGATCGCAGTAGGGAAAATAAGCCAGCTCCCAAGTGGAGTGAAAGCGGACCGTGAAGGCTATATACGTAGTGTTCATGAAGATAATCAGATAAAACTCGGGCCATCTCCTAGGTGTGAAAGTGCGAGTTGGCATCGTAGTAAAACCTTGTTGCCATTTGTCAGCCCGGTGACTTCTAATTGACCTGTTACCCTTAGTCTTTCTCTACTTCACTAAAACAGTTTCAAATATCCAAAAGTTTATGAGTCGATATGCAGCAGATTCTCAAAATTTTAATAATATTTTTTTCAATGTCGACAGATCTCGAAAAAAATTTGAAGTTACTGCTCTGTCTGGGACCCTATTTTGTATCTCAGTGCTTAGCAGTAGACTTATGATTATGCTCACACATCATATGAGATCCCCTTTTGAGGAGTTTAAGGTATATATAACTGGATTTACGAGTATAATTATTATAATACTTACTGAATTTACCACAGATCAAGCTTAAAAGGTCGCTCTACTCGATCTTCCTTCAACTCTTCTTCTTTTTTCATTTCGGTTTATATGAAACCCTTAACAGCTTTTGAAAACATAACATCGCAATCTGCCATTTAGTCCTTCCCGTAGTTAATATTTCTTGCAGAGCAGATTAAGTAAGTAAATACTGCTATATTTCCCCCAAAAATCAGTATATATTTTTGTTTGTATGCATTTAACAAAAACACAAAATTTTGTGCCGACAATGACTGGCGCAAAACCTGCGAGTCACGCTACGCGTCGAGCTGAGCAACATGTTGTACAAATTTGTCTAATGAAGTAGCACACAAATGTGGCACGACGACGACAGACGACCTAGTCGTATTACGATAAGGTTGAGAGATGTTGCGGCCGAGTGCCAATGATTGCAATTGAACACAGCGGGGAAGGTGTTTGGTTTATTAAAATTCAAAATTGCTCCCTAACCAGCGATATACGAGCCGGTTTTGTGGCATTGACTGACTACCGCTGCCGCATGGCACTTATCACAACTAAATACATATTTACTGGGCAGCTGCTAGTATTTTTAAGAATTAATATACATATAGATATATATATATATACATATATTTATATAAATATATTCACGTGTATGTGCGTTCTAGTAGCAGGCTTACAAGAGTTTCGAGCATTTGCTTAGTTACTCAAGGACTGCGGCATTACACGCTGTGCCAGCGTAAACATAACTATGTTTGAACAAATATATATATTTACTCATATACGATATATAAGTAAATATGTGCGTGTTTGCAAATTTGCCATGTCAGTTTGTTTGGAATTTGCAGTGGCCAAGTTTAAATTCCGTAAGGACACGTTTTATGTTGCAGCTTCGCATGTTACCCACTTGTAAAAAGCAATTAAATAAATTCTAATGTGCGTTGGGTCTTGGCTTAATATTACAACGTGATTTTCAATGTTTACCACCACTTACTGTTTAAGTGTTTAAATTGTCTTGGTACACTGGGAAAAATTGTTTTTGAGAATATTCTTTGTTGCAAATTTTGCGATAAAATTTTTGCACAGTTTTGCTTGAAAGATCACCTTTGAGTATTAAAGATCAGTGTTTAATACCAGATTCTTTTGAAATATTTCGTTTACTAAATTGCTTGCAGGGAGTTTTGGTTACGAAAATTCAATTTATGCTTTACTTTATACAAGAATCTATTTTTTCAGCTATTTATTTCTCTACCTAGTACTTTTGGGTAGTCAAACCTTTCACTAGCACAAGTACTGGACTAAAGCTGTAAAAATTGTTTGTTAAAACTGTACCAGAAGCAACTCAGTCAGAAGACAGCCTGTCTATTTCCAATAGTTTTAGAAGTTTGATAAATTATTTCCGCTACAAAAAACCTTAATTTTTTGTCTCATCTTCTCGCGGAGTGTTATCGTGCTTTGACTATAAATGAGGTGCAGCTTTGCAGCCAACTTAGCTGACACATATATCAAGCTTTTCTTCACGCCATACAGTGTATCTTCAGCCGCTTTTAGCAGTTACATTAAACCTAGCAGGTATCTTATACCCTTTTTCAAGAGATTAATAAACTTCTAAAATTTTATGAGGCGAAGCGCTCATTAATTGTCACACCTTTTGATAATGGGGTAAACATTTGTCCCATATACCGTAATCTTCATTCTAAAAATTTTTTTTTAATATGATGCCGTAAATTTCAGGGAAATATGCCTTAATTTTAGTCTTCGACTTTTACTCTCCCGAATGCCATACTTTTTATACAGAAGTTTTTGAAGTCATTCCCTTCAATTTTAAAAAATAGTTAAGCAACGTTTGACTTTTTTTGCCCTTTAAGTCTCTTATAAGATACTTTATTGATATTTTTTCTCCTTTAAATCCCTTATATGACACTTTTTGGACTTATTTTTCTCCTTTTCTCCCTTGAATTTCTTATTTGATGCTCTTTTGATGTTTTTCCCTTCTTTAACTCTCTTCTATGATACCCTTTTGACTTCTTTTTCTTTTGTAACTCTCTTATATGATACTTTTCTGGTATCTTTTCTTTCTTTAAATGTCATATATGCTACTCTTTTGACTTCTCTTCTTACTTTAAATCTCTCATATGATACTCTTTAGACTTCTTTTTCTCTTTAAACTCTCTTATAAGACACTCTTTTGACTTCTTTTTCTCCTTAAAGTCTCTCATATGACATACTTTCTTTCTCAAAGCAGATCTTTGCAGTCAACTAACCAATTTCAAGGAGGCTTCGGCACTTTTGGACTTTATCTTCTTCCCAATCGCTCTAGAATACTAGCTTCTTTTGCCTCTTGGAAATCATGTGGTCTCTTTGTAAGTATTTTTTGTGAAAATATTTTTCTAACTCTCCTAAATCCTAAAGGCGTATTCCCTTTATCTACAAGTCGTATGTTTCTTCCTTGGAGGTGTTTCAGTCTCACAGATATCCCATAAGGTTTAGTAGTCCGAGTTCAGAGCTGATTTATATTATGAAGACAAGTGTTCTTTATTCTTTAGCACTTCAAAATCAAAGTGTTCTCTATAATATCCCAGAGCGGCCAATATACTTTGTAGAAATGTTTTCTGACAGATTTATTACAGCTGTTTGTAATGAAACTTAGCCAAAGTGAATTTTTATCCATTCACAGTAATGTAGTTGCCACCTTTTTTGGTAATAAGCGCGAATCTACCAGTTTGATTAGATCTCAGCAGTGTCGTGAAAATTTTGCTAAGAAGACTTAGGGGTGTGTTTAGCACACAAGAGTGTTCCAGATTAGCTAACAAGTTCAGGAAATTTAGGCAGCATATACTTACGGTATTCAGGTACTAAATTCTGAAGACATTGTTTCGTAAACTTCACTGATATATCCTTAAAAGTTCCATGTAATCCTTTTTAAGTTTCGCTTTCTGAAAAACATTACCATAACAATTTCCCTTCCTAACCACACTTTCTTATAATTTTATCTAAATGATAATAGCGCTGAAATTCTCCTATTGTATTGATGACTTGCATACCCTACAACTAAAATTAAATTTTTAATAAGTAAAATTTTCATTGTGCATGCAAAATTACCCATAAACATCAATAACAACTTCTTGATTAAACAATTTCATTGTTATTACAGTCAAATGCATTAAAACATGGACACTTGATTCACATTGAGTATGCAAATGGGGCCACACACACACCAATGCGTACTCTTACATGTAGATAGACCCCAAATTGCATGCATAAATGACACTTGAAATATTCGCAGAGGCACTTCAATCGGTATTTATGCATGTATATAGGCAAAATCACATATATATTTGCATGTATGTATATATACTTATATAATATATATGCAGTTTTATTTACATATTTCTGTGTTTACTTAAGTTGTGTGCTCACATAATATTTCGATAAACGCAAATGCGAATGAAATAGTCAAGAAGACAGCCAAGAGCAGCCGCAACCCATATATGCGCCTAAGTGTAGGCAACGCACTTACACTGCCTACGTTAAAATCCCCTCGCCAGCGTGTCTACACTTCAACTGCGCAACATGCTCATGCACTTGTGCGAGCTACTCGAGAATCACGACAGTAACTACTCTCGCCTCGCCAACCCGCTGCTGCCCCCTCATTCCCTGAACCGCTACAAATTAATAGTTATGTTTGTTTGTGCCTGCAGCCGTCAGTGGCAAGCGGGAATTGTGTCAGTGTGTTAGTCGTGCGAACAGCATGACTCGAACATAAGCGAATGGCATGAATTTGTTGGTCATTCGTGTTAAGTTCTCACAAATTGGTAATGTTTCGTAATGTTTGCTAATGCCTGGCATTTCCAAGAGGGTGGATGGCAACGATTGGCACGAGGCGCCGATATAGCTACAGCTACAGCTGTAAGTTGGTGATGGGTGAGAGTTGTTCTTGACTTAACAACAAATACAGAAGCCGTAGTAGATAGAACAACAACAAAAACAACAACGGGAGTAGGAGAAAACAACATTCAAAACGAAATTACAACGAAAAGAAGAGCAACAAAATTGATAACAACAACAAGAAAGTTACAACAATATCATCGCCATAACTAAATTACAACAAATACAACAAAAACAACAGCAACAAACTTTACAACAACAACAACAAAAAATCATTAATAACAACACCAAAACCAGCAACAGTAAAGAATAGCGACAGCAACAACAATCAAAAACTACAATAACAACAACAACAACTACAAAATTACCAACAACAGCCACAATCGGAATAAATTGACAACAACAAAAATTCTTGTACGGCATCAATAATGCTAACAAAGTCAATAAGAGGAATAATAACAAGCAAATATTGTAAGTAAGTAGTCGTGCATGATTCGCTCAGCACGCTGCCAGAATTTTGAAGTGACTTTAAATTATTAGCAAATTTTCGTAATGGACCACGAGCGAGGACAAGTGCTGGTGTCTGCTGTAGCGTGCTGTCCTTCACAAATGGCCGACTCGTTACGAAGTGCGTGTCCTCTTGCGAGTGTATGTGTAATATATTATATGTGCGTTGCATACCGTAAGGCGCTTAGTCTGTACCAACTTTTATTTTTCTGCTTTAAAATTAGGCAACTGCGTAATTTTGCTAAATTTTGCTTTTAAAATTCCAAACACGTCGCTTGATTGTAGTCGCCTTTCGTGCAGCTTGCGCTTTTTTCAGCCGGCGTTTGTGTACCTTGGCTGTGCGCTGTTGCTTCCGATAAGGCACTCACTGATAGGAGATATTAAATTTCGCAAGAAAAGACAAAAACTGAAACTAAGTAAGTAAAAGCAGCAGAAAATCACGGAAACAGTAGCTAGCAACGTGCTTTCTTTAGTTCAACACACGCTTATGATTATATACAGTTAGAGTATACTAATGCTGATATGACCCCCTAGTCCACTGGATGTTAATGAGGCATGAAAAAGCTGCGTAATGCTGACTTTGTAGCGCAACTTTGTGTAGTCAAGTCATATTGTATGCTGGAATGGCGTTCAGGAGAGTTTGGATTTCATTTCTACCAAGGAAGTATAAGTGTTCGTTTGTCTGGTGACCAACAAGTACTTCCGGCTCAAATCAGCATGTCACGGTGGTTCGTTGACGCGCAAACATTCTTTTTCTTGAAAAACAAGAACTTTTCTTCACACATATTTTTCTTTTCTTTAGGTATAAAATACTTGAAGTTTGCAAATTTGTGAGGTTAATTTTGAATTTCTGTAATGTCAATGTTAAGTAAAACTCTATTCCTGTTAACTAACATTGGTTGCTTTTAACACAACCTTATAACTGTTAGCTAACATCTACTAAAATACTGTTATTAAATTTTGATATTACATAATTTTTACAGCTACTTCGTTACGAAAATGTCTTGATTTTTTACGTAATTTTTAGTAAATCTGGGCATTCTGCAGATCAAAGAACCATTGGTCTACAAAGGGGACGCCAACAGGGTAATCTATGATCTCTCTAGCGAGAGACCTAGAACCTGTACAGTAGTCAGGAACAATATTGATTTCGTTTGTATATCAGATTTTCTGTCACAGGAACTAGTTGCTGAGCAAGCCAACGACAGCGATAGAGTGGATTTCGTCCTGGATGCAGCCTATTTCCCGGGAGAGGCATCCACAGCACCCCCCGAGAGGCTGAGGATAGACTAGTAAATTACTGCAGGTGACACAAGCTGTCCCTGATGCTGGGGTGTTTTGCAGACGCCTATCAGCCGGAATGGGGCAATACGGACGGCAACACATGAGGAGAGTATCTTTAAAGACACGTTGGTTGTGAACGCTCTATCGTTACAATAAGCAAAAGGGAGGTGTTCGACACCCCTTTGAGGAAAAAGTCAATGAACGGAATGATCTCGCAATGGAGGAACCATGAGTTTCGCGCTAGAAGTAGAGGTCCCAAACGTATTCCACGGTACACGAACTGGAACACCTTCCGGGATATGCTAGAAACGAATTTGAGTGGAGAGGGACAGCTTGATAGATGATTGTCTCCGCTGAACCAGTCCATCATAGACTGTCTTTGATGGTCAAGCAAACTCTTAGATCTTAGAAAAAAGTGACGCAAGCTCTTGAATAAGGCGTAACGTACGAGGCTCTGGAAGGAATATAAATGCAACCTTCTATAATAAGGAGATTAGGTCAGCAAAATAGAAAAGTTTTAGGATTTTCTGTGAAAACATCATCTTGAATAACCGTAGGTGAACATACGCCATCTCGGTTATATCGCAGTCGGTAGTCGCAAGACAACTGTTTACTGCGTACTAAATCAAGTGGGCTATGGCTTCGTACGCGAAATTCAAGGATGGTCCAACTTAATTTTTTAACATCCTGCTTTATTACGCATAAATCGAAGCTCAAGGGGAAGGTTGGAGAGGAAATTTAATTTCATTTGCATGAAAAGGTTCCCCTGCCTTCGTGCATTCGGGCGCTCAATCTATAGACTTCGCGCGAGCTCGGCAAGCGTTGGTCACCAACCAGTACTTATGGGGTTACGAATGCCTTCTGGTACAGTGTGGAACGTATATGGTTCATTGAACTGCTAGCTCGAATCAAGGCTGACATCGCAGCAATAGATAGGCGTCCTAATTAAGCACTGTCTCTTTGGCACTCACTCGATGAAGCTAAAGATTTTTCAGGAAGCAACCTGCCAAATTTGCTGTGAAAAAGAGGACATTGAGACACCTAGGCGCCTTCTCCTCCACCAGCCAGCTTTCACCAAACTACAAGTATGATTGAACTATGACATACAAACTTTTTTATACACAGGAACATATTAGGCACAGATTACTGCTCAAATATAAAATTAATCCAACTCTCTCGCTTTCCTTTCTTGTAATGCATTTACTGTTAGATTTTCATTAATTTCAATTCGACTTAGTTTGGCCTGATTTCTAGCATGCCTACTTTGACAAAAGGTAGGAGATATTTGCAATTTTTGTCAATAAAAAAGGCTGGAATTTTACTTAACTGACAATGCAACCGGGCAACGCTTTTCTTGGGACCTCACCTTCCTATACTATCGCTCTCTCTCCCGCTCTTCCTCTCGCTTGAAGTTTCCTGCTGTGAGTTAAGGCATTGTTTGTATGCCTTTTGTTGGGCCGTCCGTTTGTCGCATACTTGGCTGCATGCCAGCGAATGGCAACAACGATGACAAGTGCAACAACAACAAATGTAACAACAGTTGCAAGCCAAATAATGGCTACAAAAGTGGAAATTGTTGCAACAAAGCGAATTGTGTTGGCAAATCGCGGCAGAAACCAAAAAAATTTCGCACAACAACAGAGCAGAAAAAACAACAACACATAAGAGAAGCAGCAACAAAAATACAAAAACCAAAAAAAGTAGTTTGCAAGTCCAATTGAAAAGCGTGGAATGCTCAAAGAAAGAGCCAAAGCAAATGCATGTAAATCTAATAAACACATGCGAGTATACATGTGTGTGTGTGTGTTTGCGCTCTCGGCCTGGCGAATTTCAGCGGAAAAGCCGCCGAAAAACAGCGCCGTCTTATGTGACAAAACAAATGCTCAGCCACCGAAGCTTAGAGAATTCGCCGGCATTACGCCAGCCGCACAACAATGTGGCAGGCAACCGCATTGCTCAGCCAGCAACAACAACACAACAGCTGGTGCTTTGCAAAACAGAAAAAGTGTTAATTTCGTAGAAAAAACGTAAAATAAATGCCGCGTTGCCTACTTGTGCGGCCTTTAACCCTTGTGTCGCCCTGCTAAGCTTCTTCGGCAAAAGCTTTTAATTTTTGTGTATGTGTTTGTTTGCTGTTGCATTTGTAGCACATGGACGCGTACGAAAGGAATTAAAATTCAAAAGTATTTGTTCCGGCGTGGTTCCGGTTTCCGGCAAAGTGTTAAAGTGGGTCGTTACCAGCTGAAAGCAATGCTGGCTGCATACGCAAGCGAAAAGCGGGCAGTCAACGCAAGGCGCGTACGTATTGTGAATACCGAATCATAGTGTTTTGTATACAATATTTTGAAAACACCGCTACCCAAAATAAAATGTCAATAGCAGGGAGTGTGTGGGTGTTAAACCGTTAAATACTATTGCCACCAATTTATTTTATTTAAAAGTTCGAAGAAAGCTTTATAGCAATTTTCTGATTATATGATACATTTTTCTTAGTTAAGGTTCATCTAAGAATAATTCAATGTGAAAACTGTGGGTACAGACATGACCTTGACAGCTTTTTTAGAAGTCAAGATATTTCATCCCGAGCTATAAATGGAAATATTTCTCTGAACATATTGTTATGGTGAACCAATATTCTTCAGCAGAAATTCATTTTACAGATAATAAAAAAATGTTTAATTCCATAGCAAAAAAGTTCATACACAGCTTTTGAAAGCTTCAAAAAACGCTTTTATATTTCGAATGCTGGTCTTCTATGTATTATAAGTCAATACTGAATTTCATGTATTAAAAGCTCAGATACAGCTTTTGAAAGCTTGAATAAACCATTTTATTTCCAATGCTAGTCTTCTGTATATGTGTTTCTTTTCGGATAATAAATGAAGGTTTTGAGTACAGTCATGGCGTTGAGAGCTTTTTCAAACAAATGGATAATTTTAAGGATCCAGCCCTGCAATCATGGATATATTTCTTAGACTATTTTGATACTTTTAACCAAATTTCTTCACAAATAGCGTGATTTCCTCATAATAAGTAAATATTGAACTGCATTGTACATAAGCTCAGATAAAGCTTTAGAAGGCTTGAATAAAGCTTTAGGAAACTAGACTAAAGCTTTTATATTTTCAATGATACATTTTAGTATTCTTCCTTTTTTTATAATAGGTAAATATTAAATCCTATAGTGTAAAAGCTCATACAAAGCTTTTGAAAGCTTCAGAAAACTTTTAGTATTTCGAACGCTAGTCTTATGTTTGTCTATTGTATACGTATTTGGTTTTTTTTTTTTTTTGATAATAAAGGAAAATTTTAAGTACCACCATGGTGTCGAGAGCTTTTGCAAACAGCAGGATAACTTTGGGTATCGAGTTACCATTACGGATATATTTCTCAGACTATTTTGAAATGCTGAATCAAATTTTTTCCACAAAGAGCGTTATTTACCGATAATAACGAAATATTAAATTCGTTTGTGCAAAAGCTCAGATAATGCTTTAGAAAGCTTTAAACAAAAGCCCATATAAAGCTTTTGAGAGTTAAAAAAACTTAAATATTTCGAATTCTAGTCTTTTGTATAGCTAATTTTTTCCAATAATCAATGAAACTTGAGCTTCACAGTACAAAGGCTCAAAACAGCTTTTAAAAGCTTGATTAAACGAGTAATATTTCGAAAGACATCCCACTGCGTACCGACAAGTTTTTCTTTTATTAGCTTAAAAGCTCAAACGATCTCCGTCCCAATCGTATTGGCCAGCTGAGGTAGTCTAAAAGCTCAAAAGCAGAGCTTTTTTCTACAAAGCTTAGATGCGTTACGAAACCACTGAGGATCCACTGCACATCTAGCGGACTAATAAACAGACTCTTCTTGTTAAACTTATATAATATCCAGCTCAATAGGTCAGGTTATGTTAGGTAAACAGGGTGATTCCAAAGTGAGGTCACGAAAAAGCTGGAGATGCTTGTCCGTTGTGATGCTCTGAACTGCGAGGGTGGGATCAAAAACCCGTCGCATATCTACAAGACGCTCATTGTACCTGTTTTCCTTCCGGAACAGGTGAATATAGGGTTCAACAAAATTATTATTTGTTAACATATTTCTTACACATTTACTATGAATTGATTTAGCCGCCTTTGAGTACATTAAATTGTCTAAACTGAAGAAAGCGAGTTGTTGTAAGGCATTTGGCCATTATGGAAAATTTTTCTAAAAATAATGAGTACTTCATTTCTTCGAAAAATAAACTTGAAGCGAAATTGATGCGCTATCAAGAAATAAGGCGCTTTTCTAAATCCTTAACTACCAAGAATTGCCTACTCGAAGGGTTTAAAAAGTTTGATTTCAGCGCTTCTAATGATTCCCATGGAAGACACATTAATCTGTTACCTCAGAATTGTATTTGTAAATAATATACCTCCAAAAATACGCAGACAAACACACACTTCCACAAATTCAGTGCATTAAAGGGTACATAAATTGACGACAATCAATTTGTGGCCATACACTTTCGGAGACTCGCATTAAATTGTGCGAGCAAAGAAGGGAGGAAAAGCAAAACAATTGAGGCTGCATAGAAACCAATGCAGAGAAGCGTAAAAAGGACATTTTTCGAGTTTTATGCTAAACTTCTTTCAGGCACAAATTCATAGGGGACGCATGGCATGCGGATAGGTGCTCCAAGTGTCGAGTAGCACTTAAATTACACAAGCAACAAGGTAGCACGAAGCTGTTGAATGATTGCCAAAGAATATGCGAATGTGGCAACAATATGAAGAAAGTTACTCAAACCTGAGGCCCGTTAAGTGGGCTGTAGTTGGGTCGCTTATTCAGCAAACGAAGCGCCTAAGCTGTTGATGCGCATGTATTTTTTGGTATTTTTTTGCACCCTTGTGTGCTCGTAATTTATCTAATGATCTCAGTGCGTCAACTGTAAGTTATTGTGTGTGTGTGAGTTTGCTTACGAGAAACTGCAAATTTGTAGTCACTCAAAAAATAGAAATATCTTCCTACACATTAGTCAAAAGCATGGAAAGTTTCTATTGCTTCGCTGTGCTTCTTTCTTTGGGCTCTAAAAATAAAAATGGCAACTTAATTTTATTGATGACATGTCTCAGGTGGCAGTGGCAGGCGATACGGCTCTGGCAGCTGTTCATAAGTTTGAGGGTTAAATCTATAGTTTATGCTGTTTTTTTTCACATTATTTCAATAACATGCCCTCACTTGCATGAACTTCGACACATTTTTCGTCCTCCATACCATTTTAATAATTTTGTTTTTATTTAATTTCATTTGACATCTTCTGAAGTACAAGGAGTCTTTATCACACTTCATCTCTTTCCATTTCAGAGCTAATTTCTTTCCATTTATTTTATCCTTTCTCTTTAAACTGATCTTTTACAAGGATTTCAAAATTACAAAGTTTGGAAAGTAGCCACGCCCACTTCCCTTGTAATAGTGTGCTAAAAAATCATACAGCTTTCAAAACTCTCTAAAGAATACCATCAGAGCTTCCAATTCGTCAGTCGCAAGGTTTTGATAGAAGGTTTCTGTGGGGTTCGTGTCTAAAAATATACTATAGGATTGGGTTGTCTACTTTTTGGTGAAATTTCGTATCTCGTAGAATAGTATATTGAAACTCAGTTATATATTCTCATCTCGTCATCTTAAAATGTTCTAAAATCATGCACAATCATGACCACTTCACACATGTCGACAAGTCCCTTATATAATTATGGCTCAGAAGGAACATGTAAGAAGGTTTCACTATGTGGTTGGTGGGAAAGGTTAGGTTAGGTTAGGTTAAGCTGGTAGGTCAATGAGCCACGCATATGCCAGTTATGGTTCTTTGCGAGACCAGATGGAGTTCAGCTGTTATGTCCATGAGGAGTAGTCATCCTTTAGGCTGCCTGCGCTTGACGCGATTTTTAACAGATTCTGTGGCCTCGCTATCGATACTTCCTCCAGTGTATCATATATTGGAGACCACAGATACTTACTGCATAGTCTTGTTAAAGCGGGGTAAGTTCACAAGAAATGCTACATTGTTTCTCTGGTACCCTGCCCTGAACATTTCCTGCACTCTTCTCATTTTTTTTGGATTTAAATTCGGCCGCAATCGTGGCTCGAAGACTTGATGAATTGCTCTTCCACAATTTCAGCCATTTTCAACGGATGTTTTCATTCAAACGCCTCAATACGGCCAAATATAACTCTTTCTTGACCGTTGGTCTCTCCTGAATAAATGCATGATGGACCAAACCACGAATATCCAAAGAAACAATGAGCATATCTCTGATTTTTGAGAGGCTTTGGTGTATTTTTTTTTTATTTGTTTTTTATTTCGACTTGTTTTTTTCCTACATTCCGATGACTGTTGACTTGTTTGCGTATCAAACTCATAAACCCATGTCTCACGGGCAGTTATAATGCTCTTCATTAATGTGGGTCCTTCCTTTTTTTTAATATTTTCCTTAGTTGAAGAGGTCGAACATCGTCCAGAACGAAACATGTCTTCAATGATTTCTCGACCGCCTTTGATGGCTTTAATTACAATTTCAGCGTACTTGAGAACTCGCCGAGTTCCAAGAGATTTCAGTGACTGCGAAAATCACTCAATGAAAGTCTTTATTTTTATTTAAATGACCCACCCTAATGTTTAACTCTAATTAAATACAGTATATTTTTGGTGTCACTAACTCTGCGCTGATGAAAATGCTTTAAAATTCAAATAATGCTAATAAGCCGCATACATTTTTATTTAACCTGATACTCTTTATACATATTATATTCATGTCATAGTATATAGCAGCAACTTATGTTGATACAATACAATACAATACAATTGAATAGAAAGTGCTGGAAAATTATTTTAAATTTTATACGAAAAAATAGCCGAAATATTGTCAGCAACAGAATATGTTGGCAATGAAATAAAAGCAAGGAAAGTAGAAACAAAATAAATGTGTTTTTATAATTTTTTTTTAATAAATTTGAAAAAAAATATAGTAAAAATATACTGTAGTCAATGTACAGTGAAATGTCTGCGTTTTTCAGCTGTGTGTGTGTGTGCTTGTAGGTGTGTGTTTAAAAAGTGAAAAATATATTGCACAATTGAAAGTTGAAACTGCTGTCGAGCAGCACAATGGCAGAAATAAACGCCACAAATCGCTGATGAAGTTTGGGTGAGCCAACAAAATGAGAAAGCGTTCATACAAGACACAACTTTAGCTTAATTTGAAAAATTGTCGGCGAACTTTAAAATTTTCCCTCTTAAATAGGACGTGAAATAATTTTTTCATTGAATATAACATAATTCTTAAATCATTTGGTATAATTTTTTTCACAAACGGCAGTCTTGTAAAACAATAAATAATTCTATAACACATTTCCCAGAGCAAAAAAAATTGTCTGTGCATAATAGTTCGTTAAAACAAATAAATTCGATGTTAACTAGTTTTTGACGCACCCTAATTTATTTATTTTTATATATTATTTTTATACATGCATGTATTTATATGTTTATATGTGTTTATACGTATGCATGTGTCCATTGTCTGCCGTGAAATTCAAAACTAGCCGGACAGTTATCAGTCAAACAGCAAACCAGCGCACAATGTAGTACCAAAAAAATGCAATTAGCACCGGAACGAGGTCTGAGCGCGGGCTAAACTGGCTTTTGTTGTAGTTTGCAGGATTTATTGCGTTTGCTTTGTTAGAATTTTTCAGCAACTAACTTTGTATTTTAATATGAAAAATTGCGCAATAATAGAAAAATTATTTAGATGCAAGAATAACTAAAAAAATACAAAAATTATGTTCTTTGTAAAAAAAATAATATATTTATTTGAAAATTAGTTTTATTAAAAAAATTAGTTGCTATGTTGTTAAGATCGTTTACTAGCTTGTTGAATACTAATTTTAAAATTTCCTTTAAAAGAAGAATATTAATTAACATATTAAGGTGTTATATACAGAAGGCCGATAAAAGCGTATTTTTCACAATTTTTTCCGAAAAATCTTTTAAATTTGTTGTTTCAAAAATGTGTACACATATTATAGTATATCTTAACTGTATTTTAAGGCTTAGTATTAGTAAAAATATTTATTTGGAAAGGCATTACAGCTCATCACCGGGAGCTCCTCTTAAAAAAGACGTTATGCGGTGAGCACTATATGCCTGAACTGTATCCTCTGATTTAAAGAAACAAACATATTTACATTTCTTAGCGCCAAAATAACGAAATCTTGAACAGAGAGTCTCTCCAGATTATAATATCTCAGCACACAGATACTGCATACACGTAGAAAGCTATTTTTAGTGTTTCTCAATAGTACGTATAAGGCTGCTCTGTAACTCCTTTTCTCTCTATCTGCTTTCCTCTCTTGCTATCTACATCTCTCGATCGCTTTCTCTCCAGCTCTCTTTCTTGCACAATAATTGAGACTCACAATCACTTAGTTTCAAGAAACCTTCTGATCTACACAGTTTAAAAATGCTTTATCCAAAATACTTCTAATGATATTCAACTTTCATAAAATTGTTTTTTTTTTTGGCTGTTTGTGCCAGTAAGCTATTCTAGGTGAGAGGAGTGATGGAAGAGACTGATCACTTCTTGAACTCCGTCCATTAATGAAACACCATTATCTGTTTTAAAATCTATGTCGTTCTCCTCAGAGGAATTTCGTGCTGCAAAACCCATAATTCTGTCTTCTTTTTACGAATAGCTTCGCGCAAACGGCGCATAATACTCAAATAGTATTCCTTGTTCACAGTTTGGTCAGTGAGAAGAAATTCGGAATGCGCAACATCTGGACAATTCAAGAAAACTCTCAACAAAACCTTGATTTTTGAGCTGCTTCAATTTGGTTTTTTCGGCTTCGGCTCACCTTTGCCATGATGTTCGGCCGATTAATCGCCTGTTTCCGGGTCGTAATATAAATAGGTTAAAGACTCATCGCCAGTAACAATACGTTTCATGGCATCTTGGTAGTCGGAAAGCATTGCTTCACAGACGTTAACGCGACGTTGTTTTTCGTGTTTTCACTTTTCTCAGGACGAAATAAATTCAAAATGTTTTTCAGTGATTCTTCCGATATTCCAACGATGCCAGTAAGATCCCTGACTGTTAATCGTCGATTCCCTAGCACCAATTACTTTATTTGAATGACGTGTTCATCATCAGTTGATGTTGATGGCTGTCGTGGTTCTCGAACCACTCTGAATAATTTTTATCAATCAAAAACACTTCCGCGTGGCAAAGAATTTTTACCGAAGTCCTGCTCCAATATTTTGAACATTTTCGCACCAGAATTATGTTATCAGCTTAACCGCTGGACATTGGAAAGTCGATGAGATTGCTAGACGCGCTACCCTTACTTCAATTTCATCAGTTAGAAAACAAGCCTGTAGTCCATTGCTAACTTGTTTTGTAGCCTTTTGCATCTATAACACCGTTCTGGCTCAGAGTGCTCTTACAAGGTTCATATCTCCGCTATGGTTGGTGTTCTGACTGAGCTAATGACCAATATACGATGAGGCTACCCCGTATGTAAATTGTCAAATATTTGTACTCTCTACTGCGAACCTGCCGAACATGCCGAAGTTGCAGGAATTGATTATTATTAACAAATTTATGGTGCGCGCCAAGTGTTTTGTCGATCGATAAGGTTCTGGTAATCCATATTTAAGAGTTCTGAAAAATACTCAGAACCAGCGTTTACAGCTAACCAAGTGGAATCCTGCGTTACCTTTAGTATTATTCTTTGTTAGATTTTCTCTACTGCCGAGAGTATCAGATATACTTCGCTCCTAACTTCATGCAATATTTTGAGACTAACAGCACTTTCTACCCTAAAAGTAGAATGCTACTCGGGTACGCAGATGATATTGACATCGCAGGCCTTGACAACTGTGACGTCAGCCATTTTCAAGCCTAGAAAAAGAAGCGGGAGAGATTGGTCTTGTGTTATACGAGGGCAAGACAAAGTATCTGTAGGCCACATACAAAGATTCCTTGTGTCTTGGAAGCTACGTCATGCTTGGTAGCTACACATACAAATGAAAAAGTTAAGTACTTTGTATATCTTGGATCCTGCATAAATTCTACCAATAATCTAAGCCTGGAGATCAGTCACAGAATGAACCTTGCCAACAGCTGCCACTTGGAATAAGATCCTACTTTCGACGTACAAAAATTACGTTTTAAAAGATTCTCATTATTCCCGGCGCAATGCTTCTTTGACTCGAGACCCATGAGTAGACAATGAAGACAAGAGCCCACACGCATCCTATAGAAGGACTAAGTGCATATCGACTGGTCAACACTTGATATGTACAACTGAGGGCACAGGGATGTTTCCACTTGGGATGTATAACTGATGTGATGTGACCTTGTAAAGGATAGAGGCAGCTGGCTGGCCCCAGTTATAGAAAGAAAGAAGAAGAAGAACGGAATTATAGTTACAGGATCAGGCTTGTATATAAAATTCATCTATTCAAGCAGATTTCGATAAAAACTATCAGAGGAGCTCAAAAGAACTTTCGGCAGCAATAAAACTATACATACGAGTATCTTCAACGAACTGGTTGATTTAGACCTCGCTTTGTATTTACTATACACTCCATATATATATATTTAAATCTGGCTGTAAATACTTGCATATATTCAGCGCAGTTCCTGCTACATACACCGCTGTTGTAATGATTTATACGCGGCTCTGTGATCGTCGTGATACCGCCGACCGCTGAAATTTCCCAGTGATTTATTTCCGTTAAGCATTTTTCATTTATTTTTATACTGCATAGACCTCCAGCTAACGTCACGTGTCTGTTTGTATATGTGTGTGTGTGTGCGATATAGAATTTAGCTCGTTTGTCGTCGTAACTTGACCTCGCCATGGCGCTTTGACAATGGTCAACACGCTTCGGCAAATCCGCCAGCATTTCACTTTGCGCCACCAAAGTGGACAAAACGGAAATTGGAAGCCCGAAATAAACCAAAAACAACAAAATACACGATTACTCACACACATTGTAGCCACATAGATACTTAACAGTGTCTAAAGGATAACGGTACACGTGCGGCTTTGTATATATTTGCTGCTGTAAAATTTTTTTTAGCGCAACATTTTTCTTTTTATCCCTCATATAATTTTATTTGTCAGTATTTAGGCGGAAATGCGGCCATTGGCCTGTGACAAAAACGCACACACACAAACATATAGGAGTATTACGCGCAAAGACGCGCATAAAAAATCATTACGAAGTCGCACAAAAAATCGAGTAAGTATTACAAAAACAAAATCGTATAATCCTCGCATTTTTCGCATGTCTGTGCGTTTTCGTACGTATGTGTGTGCGTGTGTCAGCAGCGTTAAAAGGGTTTGTGCGGTGGGAAGCATTGAGGCGACTCAAATTCGCAGCAAAACAACCTCAATTTCGAGTGTGAAATCGGACACTGATTACTGTCCGTCCGGTTGTCGGCTCAGCGCTGCTCCCCCCACCGCCTTCCATGCTGACACTACTTTTACACAAATAAAATTGTGAACACACATATTTACAACTAATGGTTGAACACACACCAACATATACATGTGTATGTTTAACTATGCATTCCCCAGAGTTTTTGTTCATGTTTGTGTATATGGATGTGTGCGTGTATGTGTCAGGCCCGTGTAGTTAGTGACGCGTTGGGATAGAAATTTCCTCCGACCGCTGTGGCAAATGAACAAAGCGATGAGGGTCACAGTAGTTTGGCAAGGTTTGTGGACGTTTCCACTCCCTTTTTTTGCGGCTCAAACTCTTTAGATCTTGTCAAGGTTAAACCAATATTGGTGTGTGGTTAAGATGTGTGTTTGCGCCTTTTGAGTTTATTTAAAAACTGAAAGGCTATAGTGACTTCATTGTCAAAATATTTAACCTCTGTTGCTATTATTTAAGGTTTTAAGAGCTATTAGTGGATTACTATATGAAAAAATTTTGTGAAATTTGTTTTGAAAATTCGGAAGAGTCAGTAGCAGTTGGCATATCACTTAAGCGTTAAGGATCTTAAAAATAACTCGACAGAAAGTTCATCGATTTTTCCTAACTGACTTCTGCATGACAAATATCTTGGCCTAGAAGATTTAGAGCACTTTTTCAAGATTGCATAGTAATATAAATCGGTACAGCACCTGTATTATGCCAGTATTTTTGAATTAGACCAGTTTTATAAACTATATACTGCACTGTAGTCAACTATTTTATAGCTATAAAGGCTTGTTTATATATTTGTCAATACTGGTATATAAAGTACAAGTATAACAAACAGATCAGGAAGGTCTGACCAAAAATTTCCATGCATTTATGACATATTTACGATGTTTTGGTATTATTACGGTCAAATAACCATGTATTCGCTATCAAAATATTAAAGTCCATTATTTTTGAATTCGACCAGTTTTTATAACATATGTAAATACAAACATTATACGAATTTATAATATCTTCCAGTTTATTTGAATTATACCAGTTTTTTTGAATTATGCCATTGAAGAATTTTGGAACTATACCAGTTTTTTACATCACCTTACTTGAATTGTAGCCGTTTGTTTGAATTATGCCGGTTAATTTTAATTAAATTAAACCAGTTTATGTAACCTATGCCAGTATAAGTGAAATACGGCTCTCTATTTGATCGAAAAACATTTATTTAAATTATGCGAGTTTATTCGAACCTGTTAGAACTATGCCAGTCTATTTGAGTTACATATGTATGTATATCAGTTTAAACGGATTATGTCCACTTAAATTATGGCGGTATATTTGAACTATGAAAGTCTTATTGAAATTATGTCAGTATACTCTAATTATACAAAATTATTTCAATCATTTCAGTATTTTTGAATTATACCAGTTTTTATACCAGTTTATTTTAATCATGCCAATAGCTTAAAATGATTTTACCGTTACCGTTTACCCGTTTGTATAATTTATACCAGTTTGCTTGACTATTTTCAGTTCATTTTATTTCAATTTTTCCAGTTTATATAACCTACGGCTTTATATTTGAAATAAGCCTCTCTATTTGAATTATAAAAGTTAATTTAAATTATACCAGTTTATTTTAATTTGAGCAGTTTATTTGTATATTTGTTCCAATAATGTCAAGCTATTTGAATCATAATTGTTTATATGAATTGTGACAGCCTGTTTAAATTCTGACAGAATATTTTTATTATAGAGAGTTTGATTTATGTCAGTATATTTGAATTATACCAGTTTATTACAACCGTGTCAGTATTTTTGAATTTTCAAGGTCAATTTGATTTATGTCAGCGTACTTGTATTATACCATTTTAGTATTTTAAAATTATACCAGTTAGTTTTATACCAGTTTTTTTTTTAATTTTCTCAGTTTATTCGTTTTGTACTTGTTTATTTGAAAGATGTCAGTCTCTTTGAATTATACCCGTTTATTTAACTTGCGGCAGCATACTTAAATTATTCCACTTTTTTGTTTTTATGTCAGTCTAATTGATTTATTTCAGTATATGTGCATTAAAGAAGCTCTTTTGACTTATACCAGTCTATATAAGTTATACCAGCATCAGCAGTATTTGAATTATACCAGCTTATTTGAGCTTATTGAAGTCTAATTCTATCGTTGTGGGCACTAAACATATTGTAGTTTTGTCCAATTATATTATAATTAAATCTAAACCTCTAAAAATTGTCTCGTGGCAAGCGAAATTCTATTCAAGCATAAGAGAGACATCTGCTCCAGAGAGGGTATGTAGTAGAGGTAAGCACTATAGTAGGTGATATATACTTATAAAGTGTATAGTGTAGCATAACACTCGGTGAAATATGCTTGTGCTTTTAAAATCTTCTGCTTTCATTAACCTTGGAGTCAAACAATCAAATCGAGTATTTCTACAAATTCAAATAGTTCAATTAGAAATTCATGCTATATACTATAGTACACCGGAAGGCCTAATACGCAGGAAGAAGACGAAGATACATCTAAATTGTACTTCCTTCGACTAAAAGCATCTCTATTTCAACTAATTAAAATCAGGAAATATATGCGCACTCACTTTCACACGATTTCACCTTTCGCCACTGCCACAAAACCTACTAAATTTCGTGAAGTTAAACATTGGTCAACATTTAAATTCATTGAAATCTTTTACACACCGGCTTCATTTTATCGATTAGAAAATAAATTCAACTATATCAATATAACCTGCCATTATACCTGACCTTGCGCGCTCCCAGCATAGTCCATGGCCTCGGTTACCTCGCTTGCTGCCAAACGCACTCGCGCGCGCCGAAAAGGCCATTGTGTAAAGGAAATACGCATAAATCCGCTGTTTAATGCAATAACGAGAACAATTTCCTTTATTTATGTGTGCGTGAAGCGAGTTGAGCGTGGCCGTGGCAGCGACGGGAGCACACGCAACCGTGCATATGCATGAGTATGCGATTTATATTTATATTCATATTACAGGAAAGTGTGCATATACATACACACAAATACCGCTTGTATAGGTATGTCGTCTTGTTGTTGTATTATTTGTGCTTGTTGTATGCAATTGTACAAATTTAAATAACATGCCAACACCTTGCGCCCACTTTACACCGACTGCCTTTACGTCCACCGTGAGACGCACAAACAATTCACTTCCGCTTTACGGTTTGTGGCACATGTAACATACATGGCTATGTATATGTATGTGTATATGCAAGGTAGGTGGCAAGTGGCTTTTTAGTGTGCTCATGTATGGCCGTGCGTGGTGCCATATGAAGCAGCCAACCAAACAACTGGGGTTATAAATTGCGGCAGCGCCTAAACATATGCTACCGTAACCATAAATTTTTGCTCACGCATAACAATTTGAATGCCTGCTGCTGCTTACGCTGATGGCGTGAAATAAGAACCCTTTCTTAGGCATTTGTTCTTGATGTGAAATGCGCTTACAGGGTCAGATGAAATTTTGGAGTTTAGACAAAATGAATTTGGTTTGGAGGCAGAAGGGAACGAGACTAAATGTAGGCAGCCTTCTAGCTCTGGTAGTAGGAGAGCCGCAAGAGGCATTAAAGGCCCTTGTCAATCCGCTAATCTCATAACAGCAAGTCCGGTCATATTCAAAATGAAATTCCAAAAAAAAAATTTCTATAAATACCTTATAGCTTCCCACTCACTTTCATAATCTAGAATAATAGAAACACCTCAATGGTTCTACTATTAGTTCCGTGGACCAGAAGAATAGAAATACCTTAATGATTCTAATATTAGTATCGTAAGCCAGCAGAATACAAACATTTTTATGATTCTATTATTAGTTCCATCAGTCAAAGGAATGTGTGGAAATGGCATATAGAAACAATTTTCAAGCAAAAGCTTCGGTCCTCATGTGGTTCATTTTCAGTACTAAGATTTTGGTTAGGAGGTGCTAACGTCAGCTCCGTCGTCCAAGGGAATCTGTGGAAGAGAAAGATTTGAGTATTTACCAACATACGTAGAGCTTTGATCAGTATTCATGTCACTCATTGCCAAGCACGTTCAGCACCACTTGGGTTTCAAAAGACAGCGTTGGAGATTTGAGAAAGTTCGTCAAAAACTTCTTCACTTTCTGTGAGTAGAGCTGGTAGATTTTTAAGCACAATTTAGAACCCATCTATCCGGATATCTATCTAAACGTCTTTACAGCTTAAGCTTAACCTATTTTGTATCAGTTCTGGCAGAGAGATTGCAGCTTCATGTCGAGTAAACTTCATTTCTAGGAAATATCTAAAAGGTATAGTGTTTTTCTATAGTGTAGTTGTCGGACAAGAAGGCAAGAGTTCGAAGTACTTTAGAGAGATTTACACCAGCAAGATACTAGGGCCATAAGTATGAGCCGCGGACATAGAAAACTTGAATCTTTAATGCAAAACAGCTCTAGAAAGGCATGCAACGTACTCTTATGAAACAGAAGGGATTGTTGAACTGTTAACCAGCCAAGAGACCATCATGAAACAGAAGGGATTGTTGATCTGTTAAACAGCCATGAAACCAGCAGTTCAAATGAGCTCAAGGGCTCCGAAAAGTAGATGTTGCGCAGACTGATGGAAAGTAGAAAATGCAAGAAGCTTTAACTCTTGGAACCACACCGAAAATTAGTACATCTTCGATTGTCTCCGTGAGAGTTTCGTATTTACAAGGCTTCCTCATTTCTTTATCGTCTGACGTCTTTCCATTTTACTCACATAGAAACGCGCTTTGTTTCAGAAAATTTACATACTTACGTTTGGGGAGAGATAAAGAGGAAGGGGAGAGAAACGCCCATATACTAAAGGTACATTAATTATATTTGATCTATATATACTGATCATTTTCATATATATTTTTTTTAAGTCTTCCCAGAGATGACCTCTGGTCTAGAAGAAATAAAGTTTGAGTACTGACATGTCTCAACTTAACCCTACTATGCTTACATTCACTGGTCATTTTGACCGTTTTTTTTCGGAAAAAAATTTGCAGATTTTTTACGGAAGAAATACATATGAGTAAAAATTACTTCCAGTGCCCAAAATATTCTATAAAAAGTAAAATCAAACTTTAAACAAAATATTTGTAATCACCCTGTAGCGCAAAACAACTGGCAGTCGCTGTCAGTCAAAGCAGATTTCTGTTATGTGCAAGGTATCAAAATGAAATCAAAATACGTAACACACGCTTTATTTTTATTGTAGTTATTTCCGGCGGCTGGGGTGTAACAGCCGTGTGTGCCCCATTTAGGCGCTGAAATAGAGGTCGACTTTTAAGCGATTTACGGGTGTGCCGAATTGTTAGCGAACACGCTACTTACATACACACACGCGTTACAATTTAAACGTTGTATGTGTGTATTTTTATTCGTACATGTTTGTTGTAGCAAATTTGTGTAGTAATTTCACAGCTGTGGCGGCGCGTCAAAATCACATTAGACACATCAAATGCAAAACGGAAGTTCATATTTTTATTCGAATTGGGGCACATGGCAGTTACATACACACAGACATGTGTTTATTTATAAATATATTTAGTCTTTAGGGAAAACTTGCGATGGGTGGAATGCGGAAATTTTATTGTGATAAGGTTTGGGTAGGTGTTGTAGTTAGGTTTTAGTTAGATGTTGTAGTTATGTTTCAGTTAGTTGTTGTAGATACTTTTTATATACTCATATGGTATATATTTTCTTTGCATTAAAATCTTAATCTTAATAATTTTATTATTTTGAAAAGTATGTGTTGGAAGTCAAGTCCTCAAATCTGTAGGTTCTTCGATGTATTTTACAATCAGCCGATAACTTGATATTAATCACGATTTTTTTTTTTAAATACCAAGCATGAGTAAACTGTAAGACCTGGACAGCGGAGATCCAAACCGTTTCCACCAACAACAGCGAGATTGCAGATCCTTTCATTCTATAGAACGCTATTATAGTTAAGCCTCTTACGTTCTACGGAGTCTTTGCATGATAAAAACATTAGCAAAGGCTCAACTTTCTAAAAAAAAACTCGAGAATACTCAATAACTTTATAATAGAGTCGCCGAAGATCTCACGGTCAGTTCCTCACCAAAATTCCTGCGATAGAGAGTAGGAAGAATCTGCTGGAGGAAAGGAGCAAGAAGCAGTCAGGTTTTTTACGAACGGGTTAAGGCTTCAGCAGAAGGTTGTTAGTGGAGTATACTGCCAAGAACTAAACACTAGTATCCATTTCAGGCCTGTTGCCATTAGAAGTTGATTGACTGTTCTGGAGCACAGCTTCTTTAAGGGAAACTAGTGGTAATACTAGCTCTAAAGTTTTTGATCGTGTATTCAAGGCTGATTAAGGAATTCGTATTCTTACTATTAACGTCATTGGATTAGTTCAGCATAAGGTTACTTTAGCGACCAGGCCACAGCAGACTCCCAGACTAGCTGATGGGTTGTCATTAAAGGGAACGGAAGTCTCGTTGTCTTTGGTGGAAACGTGGTGGTGTGTCAGACCTCCGTTGACCAAAGCCTTAGCGGAATCACAGACAATCTGATGGGTTGGAAAGAATGGGTGTCTGTGTCTCCCTGTCAAAATGAGAACTAGCCGTAGCTTCGCTGTCCTCTTGTTGGCTACATTAGTTAGGTCTGGTAGGGGATTGGTGAGCGTTTGACAACTAACGGTAGCTATAATTAAAATAAGGAACATCAAAATAGAATGAAACTAGTTTCTGTGAGACGTTGGCACAGTTCGGTTTTCAAAACCACAACAAAAAAGTTTCTGTTTAAAATGCCAGAATTGAAACCTTCAACAAGAGCTTTTTCTAATGAAAACCAAAAATAAAAGACCAAACACACAAAATCTGCTTAGAAAACTTTATGCAAGACTTCTAATTTATTTCACTGCAAAACAAATGTTTCAACTTCAAAGAAGTTCATGAACTTATCAACAAAGTTCTCTTGTCGATTGAAACATTTTGACGAATGTGCCTATTCGCATTACGCATTTGCATTTAATCCTTTCGGCGACTGCATTAAAAAGGATATGCTTAAGATCAACAAAATGCTTGCTGTTTGCACATTTGATATTGTCGCTGGGTTTTATGCTTCTTCTTCATCCTGCACTTAGTATTTTTCTACAAAAGAAAACACTTTACGCCGAAGTGAAGACGAGACCTTTTAAATGCCTCACTGTCGGCACAAAACAGCGCGCTGCCGACTGTTGCACCCGTTGAAAGGACGAAAGGCAGGCATTTAATGCGGCGCCTGACGCGTCAAATTATGTAAAAGGCGCATAAAAGGCGAACTGAAACAAGAAAAAACGAAGCGGCAGCAACAACAATGTAAAGAAGCGCCGTAAAGCAGCATGAAGAGACGAATGTTACAACTTCAGCTGCTGTCCGATGAGAAAAAAAGTGACGCGGGAAGTCTATTGTTTTTATTCAAATGCCAGGGATTAGTTTCCGCGCGTCAGTCTACAACTGGCAGTCAACTTCTGAACTCGTCTCAAGTCATTGTGCCCCTTGAATGCCGTCAACGTAGCAAAGAAGCAGAAGAAGAGGCAAAATATACAGAACAAAAAGTGAAAATGCCAACAAAACAAACAAAGCGAGCCAACGAAGTCAGCATATCACATTTGCCGCGTCGCACTTTACACCGAACACGCCCTCTTCCACCACACCACAAAAGTTTCGAGTTCACAGTTACAGCATTTATTTTCGAAAAATTGAAATTCATCAAGATATGCAAATTTGCATTTTCGGCATCAATGACGGATCACAGTTCAACGAAACTCAACAATTTCGCTCGCCATTTATGCAAGAAGACGCCTAACAGACAGACAAATAAACGCAAATTTAGTCGATGACGAGTAGTCGTACTTCCGCATGGACGAGACAATCACCAAACGACAGTTTCAAGTACAGAAATAAATAAATAAATAAACAAATATATAAAACACGGTCCAAGTTCGTAAAGAGTCTGGTAGTAGGTGGCATCTGTTTGTGAAAATATTTTTATTACATATAGTTCTGACAGTTTCTCGGAGTGTTCAGGAAGACTGAAATCAGTGGATGCAAGCCATTACTTGTCTTTTCAGCTAGAACTACCTATAAAATAGTATTAAATTTATTTTCCAGTAGAGGAGTTGGAAATTGTATTTGTATTTTGACATAGGTTAGGTTAAACCTTTGCGATAGTGGAAGAAGTTCCTAGGTCCAAAGGAAGTAGTCTATAAGATGTCTGCGCTAGACGAGAATTTTAACAGACTTTTTGGCCCCACTATCGATACCTCTTCCGGTGTATCATACCAGTGAGACCCCAGAAGCCTACAGCGTACTCTTGTCAATGCAGGACAAGTGCACAAGGGATGCTCCATTGTTTGCTTGGGCCGCTGCTTTCGCAATAGCAAAGACCTCAGCTTGAAATATACAACAGTGGTCCCACAACTTAAAATGTTGCATTATGCCTAACTTTGGACTGTTTATTCCTTTACCTTTTACGCCAGCCATCGCTTCCTATGTTTACTTTGAACTTTCTTTCCCAGTTGAAAAGTCCCATGCTGATCTCTTTGCAAGCACTCCCTATATAACCCTTTGTCTTTCTACCGGCATACCTGTAAGAAAGAATACGAAGATGGTAATGATTATGTATAAGAAAATGATCAGCTGGGTATATACATATAATTAGCTGGTCCTAAAGGTTCATATGAGTATATTGGTGAGATCACTTGATAAATGCCTTATTACTTACCCAAGCAGTGTTATAATGCCGAAAAACCCAGCACTGTGCTGAAGAAAATCCAGGTCAAATCCAAAGTAAAACCTGTTGCTTTTGGGTGTTGATAAGTAACCCTTTATTGGGCCTCTAATAACTGCTCGAGGTTATACCATCAGATAAAACAAGCGATGCACGCAGTGAACATCTAAACTTGTAACTCCAAAAGCAACCACAAATCAGTGCGATGTGATCTAAAGTGAAGTTGGTCATAATGCCAGACCCTTCAAGATATTTAAGAGTCGTCCTGGATACACTGTTCTTAAATATTTGGTTACGCAAAGGCTCTGTGTAAAGTGAGTGCTGACTGAGGTTGCAATCAACCAAAGCCAAAAATGATTTCTATCAATTCTTCCGAGCATGTTTCTGTTCAACAGTAATATACCTAGTCAAGGGGTGAAACATGAATTCATCAATTCCCAATGACCAATAATCGCAAGGAATCTAATAAACCGTAGAAAGACGTAAAAGCTTTTAGAGGAACGCAACGAAAATAGTTTGCTAGAACGGACTGCAATTTGCAGAACAGTCAAATGATGTCATCTGATGGATGGATACCTATTATTTAGCTTAACGATTGCAATCAAGAGCTAATCGAAGTGGGATTTGGAGAGTTTCCTGGAGGAGAAGTAAAAATAATTTTCTGATTTAAGATTGACCTCAAACCAAGATCAAATTCAAAAGTGGTTCTAAATTGCATTTCCGATGCAAAATTATTTATTTTTAAGAAATTTTGAGCGTTATTGCCAAAAACCTACAAGACAACCAAAAGAACTAAGATTTAGTATCTCTTAAAACGAGTGTCTTTATCTATGTGACCAACAATATTTAAAAAAAATATATTTTAAAAATGTGTTGTTAACAGATTTGAGGTGTCCAGATTTGGAAGAAACTTAATTTTGTATCAAATGTGTCCAAATATATGAACGCCGCTGTTTCAAAAAATTTTGTGTATTTGTTTAAAAAGTATAATAACATTTTGTTATGGACAGCCCAAAAACTCTTAAGATTTGATAGAGATACTACTCACTTATAGATCTTCTTACTATCGTGTATACCCAATAATTTTAACACCACTGTTTTCAAAAAAAAATATTATATAACATTCTCTATTTGAAGAACCGAAAACTGTTAAGATTTGAAATCAATATTTATCTAAAATATTTTTTTTTTTAGTGAGTGTTTCTATTAAAGTGGCAACCACTATTTGAAAAAATTACAATGCAAAATTATGTTATAGACAGCCCAAAACCTCTTCAGATGGAAAGTGATGCTCAATAAAATATAATTTTTTATCAAGTGTCCCCAATTATTTGACCACAACTGTTAAAAAAAAAATTATAACTGATCATTGTGTTATCGACAAAAGGAAAACTATTAAAATTGGAAATGGTACTCTCATACTTTTGTTTTTTCTTAGAAAGTTTGTAATTATGTGACCACCACTGTTTAAAAAAAATGTAAGAAAGCGTTTTGTTATTATAAAACTGAAAAGTATTTAAATTTGATAGCGATACAAACATACATTAAAATTTGACAAAGACACAAACATAACATTTATTTTTCTATCGAGTATGCCTAAATATGTGACTACCACTGTTACAAAAAATTATAGTTAAGCATTTTGCAATAACAAAATAGAAACTATTAATATTAGAAGTGATACTCTAATAAAATATTTTTTCAATCAAGTGTATCTAATTATGTGACCACCAATGTTTAAAAAAATATAAAATAAAATTTTGCATTGTAAATAACACGAAAGTTATTAAAATTTTATAGGAAACGTAAAATATATTTTTCGATCGAGTGTGTCTAATTATTTGACTACCACTGTATAAAAAAATTTATAACTAAACATTCTGCCACCTCATTTAACCATCTTATCTAAAACATTTTCAAAGTGGTACCCTCACAAAATATGTTTTTCTACAGAGTGTGTCTAATTATGTGACTACCGCTGTTAAAAAAATGTTTTTCTTAAAGACTCTATTAGTGAAATCTAATAAATTTCATAGTGGTAGAAACATAAAATATATTTTTCTATTAGGTGTATCCAATTAAATGTCCATCACTGTTTTTTACGAAAATTATTTTTTTTAGCTAATTCTTTTAAAAACACCATATTTATTTGTCATTATGCAACATGCATTACTGAGGTAGCCTGAAAAACTAGCGTATAACAACAATTCTCTCCACAAAGCAACACGACTCAAGACCCTGTCAACACAAGGCCCAAACAGAAAACACAAAAAAACATACATATAAATGTATAAACAAAAAATGCAAAATAAAACATTTAAAAGCGCCATTGCATAAATTATTGTGAAAATACTGCACGAAATATTTTTGAAAAATTTGTATGCAAAGCGGCAAGCTGCTGTTGCAAGCAAACATGCAACAAACAAACAGAATTTTCAACAATGACACCAGCAACAAACAAGCGACAGCGAAGTAGTCGGAGAAGAGTGGCAGCGGCACAACTATTTGCAACAGCGACGACAACAACAATGAAATTGACAAAAGTAGCGTGTTGATGGCAGCAAAAGAAGCTGCAGCGGGCCACAGGGGGGTGAAGGACACATACTGGAAGAGAGACATAGGGAGTGCAACAACGAAGCCATGGCTTTTGTGACTGCTCTGCAGCGGAAATTGTCATTTTTCACGCGCATATAAATTTATAAATTTCAGCAGAAACAACAACCACAACAACAACAACATGCATGTATTTATATAAGCATTTATATACAAATATGCTTACTCATATGCGAGTGAGTTGTACGCGCGCACTTTTTCTCCATGCATAAGATGTAAATGTGTCCCACGATTGTGCATATGAGTGTGTGTGTGTAAGTGTCAGTTCTGTATGTGTGTGTTGCGTGTAGCGAAAGAAAATGCGCGCTAGCCGGATGCACGCTTCGCTGTTAACGTTTGAATGCGCGCATTAGTGTGTGTAAGTGTTGCATTGTGTAAGTGCAGTGAAGCGTCAAGCGTCGCCTGGCTGCGCCACCAACTCGGCGTTGTGTGTGCCTGTGTGCGTGGGATTGTAGAGTGTTGGCTGTCGCCGGCGACCGCTGCCAACCATGACCGCCATCGCCAACACATATGCATGATATGCATTAATTCGTCTGCTGGAGCGTACCAACAGTGGTGTGAAGAAAAATGGTAGTCGCAATTTTTTTTTTGGAAATATTTTTTGCTGAAGACTGGAGGTTGAACTCCACAGATGATTTACTTAGGTGACCTTCATAATCTAAAATTTTGGATTTTTTTCCTTCTGCTTCTCCTTCTTAAGAGAGGAGCTGTTATGATAAACTGAAGTTCATTCTTCTTCTGCTGTATATATATTGTCTCACCATTAGGCTTAAAACAGCCAGAAAGTCTAGATTTCCAAAAGTTTGGAACAACGCTCGCCTTCCCATGTACTCTAGCGGGAAGGTGCTTCGAGAAAAAACATTACTTATCTCTCATATGAACAAAAAATTTTACTAAAATGGTTTTTACGATTTTAGTCGATATTGTAACCCCAAAGGTTCCTTAATTCTGAAAGTGTCTAAAGGGGAGAAATATTCTTAATGATTGCAAAAATATTATCTGATCTTATACCAAAAGGCCTGACCTACATACGTCGAGTAGAGTTTGCAAAAGTTGTAAGCTGGAGACCAAAAGTTAAATTTGTGACTGCTTTTCTGTGCACAGAGCCAAACTTAAGCCTTTTAAATCTGTTCCAGTTCGATCTGATCGATCTGTTCGATCTCTGACGCAAAACTCATGAGAAGTCTACGGAACTATTCAATGTATTTGAAAGTGGTGTGAAACTTTGCTATGCGGTTAGTATTTCATAAAAGGTGTCGAACTTATATGCACTGGTCATATCTCATAACCAGGGTGTGAATCTTTGGTAAACAAGTCATATTCACAAAAAATTTTAAATATAGAAGCATTTTTATTCTAAAAAAGGAAGAATGAGACTACTGAAAATATTACTTGCGACCAAAATTCGAGCTAACTTTGACCTCACAGAACTATCTACTCTATTAAAATACTAAGGCATACATATTTTATTGCCATTTTTTCCCACTTCACTGTACATCCGCGTATATAATAGTTATGTAACTGGGTATTCATAAGTTGATTGTTTGTCAAACGTGACAGCATGTGTGTGGTATGATGTCGTCATCAAAAACGTGCAGCTATCTTACACATACACACACACATACATACACAAGTTTGTGTCTACTATTGTTTGCATTTGACTGCAAATGTCTCTGAGTTTGAAGAAGAGATTTTTACAAAATAGTTTCGTATGCATTCGTTGGACAAGTGAGTGCTGGATGACAATGCTAAAAGCGCGAAATACTTTATGTAAAAGATGAACTTCAAAAGCATGAAAAAACAACAAGAACAACAGCTAGAAAGAAATGCATGGAATGCATAACTACAAGAGAACGCTATAAAAAGTAATTTATTAAATATGATATAGCGCAGTGAAATTGCGAGAATACCTTTTGCGCTGTTGTCGTGAGCTTCAAGTGGCAGCCATTTGCATTAAAAAGTGCTGAATTTTCCATTTTATATATATGTCTTTATTTTATTATAAATTTATAATCCATATATATTTATTTTATTACAATTTCCTCATGTGAATTTTAAAGATAGCTCCATTAGTTGTGTTAAATTAAAAAGTCGATCCAAGAAAGAAGCCCACTGGGATAATTGAGAACAGCGATCCATTGTGATACCTAACCAGCCCCTCAATATTTGGGAAATAGACTCTCCAATTTACAAATCGTGTTGAGCCCGATTCAGATTTTTTGAGGCAGCAGATACCAATTACGGCTATTGCGCCAGCAATATTTTTTTTGTTGGCATAAGTTGTTAATTTGAGATCGTGACGGCAAAATCTTAAGGTAATGAGTTCCTTTAAGGTATGATCTATAATCTCTTGTAGGATCTAACATTAACAGAGCCTATGATAGATTCTCGACATCATTCTACTATAACTTTGCCTAAGACCTGTATAGTGAATCGCTTATTATTCGGTTCTCATCCCTTTCAAATGTATACAAGGTCTTTTCAAAGCTACCAAAGACTGCAAATGTACCTGGTACTCGTTTTAGTAGACCTATTGTATCAACAAGTAAATGCCCTCGAATCGGTTGATAAGTATGAAACTTTTTTCCGTAAAGCTGTCTTTCTAGAATCGAAGATGATTTAAAAAATTTGAATTTTGTCTACTAGAAATCTGAGATCGGGGTACTGGATCCAAGTGGCAATCAATATAACCCCAATTTCTTTTTTTCCTCGAAACTATATTTCAAATTTTTTAACATAACATTATAAAGCTTGAACCAAGGAACCGATAAATATTTGATAGATGGAACTGATCTTTCTTCATCTGAGTTTACAATTGACTTCTTTCCAAAATGACGGCTTATGGTCCAATCTTATGTATTACTTACTCAAAACTTGAAATGTTAAGAAATTACTCGGAAAGTTTCTCGATAGACTCAATTTGATATAATATCTGCAAAAAATAAAACTTTCGTAATGAAACATTTACATCGCAGAATTCGTGGTGTCGAACTAGAAGCTCAAAAACTCCGGTTCGGTTAAAATTTATACACCAAGGTATTTCAAAGAAGGTGTTTCCTAAGAGAAAGATATCTAATAAACTTCATAACATCAATTTCTAGTCATAAATGCCGTTGTTTCGATCACTGCATAGTTCCCCGTTGAGACAGAATAAGCTCTTAACAAACTTTCTGAAGTAAAAAAGTTGGTTAGTGCTGACACCTCGCCGGAAAAAGCAGCAAAATATCACTCTCTTGAGATAAATTGATATTTGGTTGCTTCCTGACCGGCTTTGGCATCAATTTAACGGTAGTTTATTGGCAACAATATCCGCTAAAATTCTATTTCGCCAGAGTATCTGATTTTGAGGTTATGTATATGAAAGATTAACCTTTCAAAACCTTACCAAGATCAGATCACCGCCGGTAATAATACTGTTTGGGACATCCTGGTATTCGGAAAGCATTGTTTCATAAACGTTAACGCAATGTTGTTTGAATTAATTTTGGAACCAATTGTACTTTTCTTAATTCCAAATCATATTTCAAAATGGTTCTCACTGATCACGATGTTCCAATGATGCCAGTAGAATCTCTATTTGTTACGCGTTGATTCTTAAGCACCAATTCCTTTATTTTATTGATGGGTAGATCAACAGTTGATGTTTTTATGTGATTATTTTGATGTGACATTTGACAGAGATGTTACTGACAGTCACATTAGCTTAGAAAAAAAATATTTCGACGACTGGATTTTTGCATGAAATTTAAATTATAAAGTCTTACTATTTTTTTCCCATAGCTGTAAATGAATAAAACTATGCGGCCATGTGTGGCTTCACCAATCAATTACAACCAAATGTATTTTTTTTTTTTGATTTCACTTCTAAGAAAATACTTGCGTTCATTTCATAGTTCTTCGAAGTATTCTTTTTTCAAATACGTATTTACTTTTCGTGTTATTTCTTTTTCCTTTTCATTTTATAGTTAAAGTTAACTTCTATTTTTTCACTTCCGCAAGCATAACATTTTTTTTCATGCTCTCTCAATCCAAACTATGCTTACCTGGAGCAATTTTTTGCACCTGCAATAACTCAGCTGGTTTCAAATTTTCAGCTTCCAATTGTTTTTTCACATTCTTCGCTAGCCTTTTTAGTATTTGCTCGTTTTTTCTTACACTTTCTTCAAATTGCTTGCTTTGTTCCTTTGCATTTCTCACTATTTGCCGTCATTATTAACAGAGTGCGTATTTTGTCTGTTTTCTACCTTCATTTACTACGCTGCATTCTAATTTTCCTTCTCTTTGCTCTCGCTTGTAGTGTTTTAAATGTTTCTCTCACTATTTGTTGTTGTTTTTCGTTGCCAATACAAAGTTGCTGTATGATTTGGTTTTATTTTATTTTTCACTTGGTTTCTTTCAACATTTTCCATTGCTTTGCATTGTTAGTTCTTCTTTACTTTGTATCGGGTTCATTTTGATGTCATAAAATTTATTTCTGTTTGTCTTTTAATTGAGTTCGCAAAATGAAGCTGCAAACTTTTTTCGTCTTCTAGGGTACTGAAATTTTAAATGCAAACTTTTTTCGAAGTAAAAAGTTTTCACTTTTCACTTTTTTTTTGCTAATTGGGAATGACGGATTTTAGTACAATTTTTCAAAGTTGCCGCAATCAAGACATTTAAAATAGTATTTCCTCTGCAAAGGCAATAAAATAACGGCTGGAAATGTATTTTCGTAGCATTTATGGCACGAAGAGGAAATGTGGTAGTGTTAAGTTGAGCTTTTTTGTTGAGTTGAATTTGTTAATGGAGTTAAGTTGAGTCTAATTTAAAGTCAAATAGGAGTTTTCGAGAAATTGAAGAGCTAAAAGGCTGAGCGGAAAGAGTTGCGTTTAGATTACTTTTCAAAGTCAACAGAAAAGTTAATTAAAACTGGAAAAGGCAAGAAGTTTCTATCTTCAGCGATTTGATGTTGTTGCTATGGCTTGTTGCACATTTCAATCACTGCTTCATACTAATTATTGCTAAACGTTCGACTGCACTATTAGGCTAGCTTAAGGTTGTGCAAAACAGATTTTCGAAAAATTGACATAAGATGAGGAAAAACGAAGTTCTTTACGAAGGTTTATCTTAAAAAAGATACCTAAAATTTAGTAAAAGAGAGCTCATCTGGTATCACCAGATATATAAATATTAATTATTAATACAAAAAGAATATTGCCATATCACTGGAAATAACAAAAAATTTTAAATAAAAATTATATTAATTTATTTTATGGTTTATCATAGAAAATATGCCTAAACTTAGTGAGAGAGAGCTTATTTGGTATTATTAAATATATAAATATTTATTATTTACTCGTATACAAAAGTAATGTTGCCATATTAATGAAAATAACAGAAAACCTTTAATCATATTTTTTTATTGTGAAAATAGAGCTGAAAAATAATTTAAAAGCGCCTATCTAGTAACAGTAAATGCGTTTGATTATGATAATTATGCAAGCATAGTGCTGCCATATTTTCTATAATTAAAATGTATATTTTTTTATTTACAAAACTTATAATTTTTAATAATTCCAATATTTTTTTATAGATAAACAGGTGTTTTCTGCTATTTTTTTTTATTAAAAAAAAAAATGTTGCCATATCATTAACAAATAGAATAAATTTTAGTTAAATATATTAAATTTCATTTCAGCGAGCTCTTCTAGTATCAGTAAATGAGCTTAAATATATTATTTATAAAAAACAGTGCTGCCGTATCATAAAAAATTAAAAATATATCTTCTTGCTTAGTTATTTTATTTTCTGCAAAACAAAAAAATGTTTTTTTAGAAAACAAGTTTTTTTTCTAAGACTTTCCCTTTATTTATATAAACCTGTGCTGCCATATCATGAAAAAATGTATGTTATGATGAAATAATTTTTTTTTTTAATTTTATTTGAGTGAGATCAGTAAATGTGCTGAAATATATTTATTCTGAAAAAATTGTGCTGCCATATTATTAAAAACTTAAAAAATATATACCTTTTTATTTAGATAATTTTTTTATTATTTGCGTAAAAATGATTTTTACATAATCATTTTTTTTTTTTATTATTTATTTTATTTTTTACAAAAGTAATGTTGCCATATCATTATAAAACCTACATATGTATCTATGTATGCTTTAAACTAATATGATTTTTATTTTATAAATTTGATTTGAGTGAGCTTCTCTAGTATCAGTAAATAAATATATTTATTACGAAAGAACAGTGCTGCCATATCATTAAAAATTGAAAAGTATGTACCTTCTCATTTATTTATTTCATTTATTAGCACAAAAACTTGTTCATAGAAAACACGATAATTTCGAATATCTCTTTTTTCTACAAGCGCAATGTTGCCATATCATTAAAAAATATACATACACTTTAATTTAATATTTTCACATTACATTTCATTTGAATGAGCTGTTCTAAAATCAGCATGTTTAAATATATTTATTACGAAAAAACAGTGTTGCCATATTATTAAAAAAATATTTCTTAAAAATATATAACGAAATTTTTTTGAGGTTGCTCACCTATCCATTACTACAATAGTTTAGGTATCATTAAAAAAAAAAAAATGTATCCATTTTGTGCCAAAAAAAAAAATATTTTTTTATATTATAAACAGATAAAAAGCAATGAGGATTTTATATAAGCTTTTAAAACCGTGTCTTTCATTTTCCACTTTACAATATTTCTTTCAACGTTTCCTCATTATAACATCTTCTCTTTGACATATACTTCATTCTTTTCACTTTCCTTCACGAACAGACATGTGAAATCATAGCATACAATTTACGTACATATGTCAACTGCCTTACGTCTATACACATGCAAATTTTCAGCTATCAAATCCATTATCCGCCATTGCTCACTTCTGCGCCATCTTCACTAATTCTATTGCGGCGTGAAATTGAATTAAATTTTGCGCTTTTTCACTTATCACTCACTTTGAGTGCACATTAGGTGGTGAAGAATTAGAAAATCAGCCGAAAAAATCATCTACGCACAATGCCGATCGTTCAAGAGCCGCGAAAAAGCAAATACGAAAATTTGTTGCCTGCTTTTAGGCGTAAACTCATATATAAACAGGCGCAGCGCTTGAGTGATATGTCCTTACAAAGCAATTGATGCCTCTTCAATGAGCACGCGTGTAGGTGTATGAAAATGAGTCACTTGCATATGTGTTGGAGTATGTAAACACACGCTTAGACACTTACACACACATATTAATGCATTTTTTGCGCGCGTGTACGCCTGCAGAGGTGCAAAATCGAATTGAATACACCTTGAACCTGAATTATAAATTAAATTTCCGACAGCATAATAAATTTAAAGCAAACACATAGAGACGCACATGTGTGTGCATGTATGTACATATTTATATGTTTTTTCTGTGTGTGTATGTATGTGTAGTCATAAGTATGTTTGCACTCTGCTATAAATAAAATGAAATTTGTAAATTTACTCTAGATTGCTTGCCATCAGTACGGTGTTGTTGGCGCGTGTGAAAACAGGTGTACTTACATACAAATGTGGTCTTTCGATGATGGTTGTAGTGTCAGTATGTATGTACATACATACATATATACATACATATATGTAAATGTAGTGAATTCTTATTAAATTAAATTATCTTCGTTTTCAATCGCTTTTTTTATTTTATTATTCAATTAAGAAGTTAGTAAAACAGTGTTGCCATATTGAGCTATTTTTAATGCACCAAAAATAATTTTTACATATTTTTTCCAAATAAATACCGAAATTAGTCTGCAAATTTATGTTAAAAAAAAATTTTTTTTTGTTCGGTATTTAAAAAAAAAAGTGTGGCAACACTCGTAGTATGCACGGAGTAACAATTTTAGTGTTGTTATTAATTAAGCGCTTTTACGGACGAAAAGGCCAGTTCCTGCCTTGAAATTTTTTGAATAAAAAATCTGGTAACCCTGGTGATATTCACGGTGTAGTAAGGCTTGCCCTTAAATTTTAACTGGGCTTATTTCGGGCCTAAAAAACTTTGAAAAAGTGACACCCAAACGGAATTGTCGTGAAATTTTGTTGTATGACTTTTTAGTAAAAAATCCGGCAACCCTGGTAATGTGTTCGGAGTAGTAATAATTGCACAAAAGTTTTAACTTTTATACCATAAAATATCTCTCAAAACAACCCATAAATGGAAAAAATTGCTTGTGTTCTTATTCTTATAAGAACCACTAATAGTCGCGAACGCATCAGCCGTATTTCAGCAGGCATTATCTGCTGGGTTCAATGCAACATGTGCGCACGTGTCAGTATGCGTGTGCTCCTTGACATGTTGTTCTATCAATATTGAAACTTTTTCATAAAAATATCGACAGTTAATCAATAACTGTGCCTTTGAAAGCATGCTTCACATACCTTTCCATGTATCATACATGCATGTTGTATGTATAATAGATGTAGCAATATAATTGCCATTATAAGTATAGATAGGCATATGTATACACTACATGTTTATGTATCCCATCTCCTACCCTCAACTTATACTTACATATATTCATTGAATTTATAATTTTACAATTTTGATTTATTATGTTGCCGGCAGCATTTCTATGAGCGTTTCCCACTGCTGTCGCTGATAAGACACATGGAAACAAAATTGACGCCTAAATTTGTATATGTAACAGTGTTTTTATGCAGCTATGTGCGTGTGCTGCTACATAAAATTTAACAAATGCACAAATATAATGTCTAGACAGCGAGAAGTATTTTTTCAGGTTTTTCTTTGACTGTTTAGCAGCCTGAATTCCGGTTGTTAAGTAACACAATTAATGGACTATTTTTAAAAAGAACATTAATTTTTTATGTAATACAAAGAAAAGTAGTAAGTGTGTTTAATAAGTGAGACTGTGGGTGACATGGAAGCATGAGATTCGAGTTTTTGTTGACCTAAGTTGAACCGGAATTTGAAGCTGTGAAGGAATATAGTTCATATTTTAAAATAATTGTTGGCTTTTCTGGATCGGCGAGTAACTTTTTAGGTGCTCTGAATTTATTTCAATAGTTATGAATAATTGCGACTTTTAATTTTAACAAAAAATTTTTTATTTTAAATTTATTAAATTTTTTTTTCATTTTTTTTTAATTTTTTTTAATTTTTTTATTTTTATTTTTTATTTTTTTTTAAATAATTTTTTTTAATTAAAAGAAAAAAATTCAAACACGAAAACTCAACAACACTCTCTCAACTCGCAAACAACTCACTTTATTCCATTAAAAACTGTTACTCATAAATCGCCAGAAAGTTAATGAACGCTTTTAATCAAAAGGCGCAAGACAACAGGGCGTATACGTAACCAATAGCTCAAATGCACTACAATGTGCGCTACTGTTGGCAATTGGAGGCTGTAGCGCATAGTACGGAATACAATGAGTATATGTCCACAGTGCCATGCGAACTTTAAAGCAGCGCTTAAAAACAACAAACTGCTGCGGAGTCACATTCATTCACAGTCTCTTCATTTCCTTGCGCAGCCACATGACTGACAGTGGCAACTGTCAGCGACACGGCAATATTTATGTAGATTTGGAAATGAACTTAAACGTGATGACTTGCGGAAATGAAGTTTCGATGTTTACAGTGGAGATTAGTAGCTTAATGAAGTGAGACTTCATAAGAGAAAAGTGAGGGAAAGTTTCGATTCGGTTAAGAAATTGTTGGTAATGAGTGAGATTATGAGGGATTATTAGCAAATAAATACACAAGACTTTTATATACCCGTATATATATGTTATTTATGTGATTATATATAATTTATTTTAAGTTTTTAAGATTTCTTTTAATTTTTGTTTGGAGAATAACTTCGTAGAAATAGTGTTGATTCACTTATTGTCACTTGGTTGGAAAGACTCTAAAAGAAAGAAACTGGCTCTAACTTTTATATTGACCTCCAAAACTTTCATGACATAGTCAACCGAAAATTGTAATTGAAAAGCTGCCCATAAGTTATTTATCGAAGACGCAAACCATCACCAATTTATGACTTCTGATGTTATGCATGCAAAAGAGATAAAATTAAACACCTTTTCAAATTTTTTTTTCCAGTGGTACTACGCCTACAACCTTGAAATCACTAAGTATGTTCCCTTAAAAGAAAACCTATGCATCTCCTAACTATTTTGCACAAAAATCCAGCCTGATATCTGAGATAGTATAAGTAAAATAGAGTCAAATGCTACTAATCTTACATATATACATGCTGTTCCAAAAACACAACTGGACGCAATGTTGAGATAGAAATTCTATGTACGGAGTCCCCTTATAAATATGGTATTAGCATTCGTAAAGCTTCTTAGCTAAGTCTCACACCTTTTGATTTATTCATAGTAGTTAAATAGTAAATACAATGACAGTAAGTTAATAAGTTTTTTCTTTAATTTTTTGAGAGATACTGCAGTATATATTAATATCACCAGACAGATTTTCTTGCAGAGGACGGCTTTAAACGTCGCTTAACAATCTTGAACCGACCAGTCACTACGAAAGTTCTAATCAAATGCATACATTAAATTTTATATAAAATCTCCCATATAATCTTGCTGATAACGGGCTTACTATAATGGATTCTGCATTTGGTAATTATTGGTCAACTCAAAAACATTTCGAAAAATTAATATTTGTGACGCTCTTTAGCTAAGTTTCACACCATCTTCAAGTTATAGTCTCCTTGGCAGCAGAAATAAATCAAAAAATTAAAACTATTTTCAATTAGAAATTTTTTATGGTAAAGCAAATGCAGCAAAAAATGAAAACGGAGTGAAGAATAATTATACAAATAAATATAAATCGTAAATCTTTCTAGCTAAGTTCACACCAGCATCAAGTTATAGTCTCTTGGGCAGCACAACTAAAAAATCGAAATCTTTTGAAAGGTCACTAGAAATCCTTTACCAAGGCAAAAAAGCAAAACTCAAAAGGAGCGAAAAATAAATTTTGGTAAAGTTTTTTAGCTAAGTTCAACAGCAGCATCACGTTATAGTTTCTTCGGTAGCACTAGCAGAAAAAACTCGAAAAGAAATTCTTTACTAAAACAGAAGAAGAAATCCAGAATGAGCTTTTAGTTGAGTAAAAGTTTCAAATATAAGACTAAACTATAAGTTTCAAAGACCAAACTATATTTGACGAAAAGAATTCGAGTAATGTCAAAAGTTACAAAATCTTACTACATCATTTGAAAATACTATTTAGAATATTTCTGTTATTGAATTAATCAGTAAATAATCTTTAGTCAACGGAAAAAAACGTTCTAAAGAAAAACGGCTATGAAGCCTTTTATCTAAGTCTCAAACCTTTGAAAAGAAATGTGTGAAACATTAGATTAATGTCACTGAATAATATTTTAGTCATTGAATAAAAGCTGAAAATATAAGTTCTCAAAGTTTTGGTGAAATGCTATACCAGTGAGGGGCAACGTTGAAAAAATCTGAAAGATTTCAGTTCAAAGATGCTTCTATCTTAAAAAAGTGGTTTGAATACTTGCTGAAAGCTTAATATTAGGAAAGCTTTTCGTTATTTTTAGATCAAATTCTTAGTATAATATGGCATCCGATCTTTCTATGATTTTTATTAGTATTTGAGATGTTAGGAGTAAGATAAAGAGCAGAAAGTCATTACTGCGAATGAAGTGGTTTGAGTATCTGCTGAAAGTTTCATGTAAGGAAAGTTTTTCGATATTTTTATATAAATTTCTTAATATAATATGGTCACCGATCTTGCTGTGAACTATAGGAATATTTCTGTGATCGAGAGTAAAATAAAAAGAAATTCAATACTATAGAAGAAGAGGTTTTAGTACCTACGAAAAGTTTCATGTAAGAAAAGCTTTTCGATATTTTTATACAAAATTTTTCAGCTACCTACTAGTCTCATATATTTTTGCATTAATTTCTAAGTTTTCACCAGGTTTCATACAATTTTGCATTATATAAGCAAAGCTTTAATCAGTAAACGGTATTATTTTAATACATGCATAAACCAAGTTCCACACACATAACTACCGTTATTTCCAGCTAGTGCTTAATATGACACCTTTGTGCCGTGTAATTTTTCACTTTACACATGTTACACCCAGTCACGACCCACATCTTTCATTCTCTTGGCCCGTACACTATATGACTGACCACTCGCTATTCCCATAGAGCTTTCAACCCTTCTTTTATTAATTTACCTTTGTTGCGTTTATTTTTTGCTGTCTTCCATTGTGGTTTTTCTGTGCGGTTAGGCATAGTTTAGTGCCGGACTAAATTATGCGTGCTCCCCAGCAAGCCTTACAGGGGATTTATTCATTTCATTTTGCCCTTTTCAAGTTTCACAACACTGACAAGTGTTTGATTGGGTGAGTGTACATGCGAGTATGTGGTAAAAAATGTACTACCAAGTGGGTAGACTTAATGTATGGGGCTTAGTTATGCATTTTCGACCTTTATTATTGTAACACATACACATTTGGCATACGCTTTTCGGGAATGTTATGGGGATTTTCTAGTGGGCTTTTATTTTATTGCTTCAGTTGGTCAGTCGGTTCACTGTGGCGAGGCTTAAGCAAAGATTAAATGAAGCGGTAAATGAGCGTTACTCATGTGTCATGCGGTGCTCAAGGTAAAGCGCTTAAGTGCACTTGACGACTGCGCGGCGAGATTTGCGGAGGCTCACACCAAGCAGGTCATATAAGAGTGAAAATAAATTGAGTAGGGGCCGCATTCATCAAGCTCAAAATTTATATATAAGTGTGTGTGCATGTGGCTATCATGAAAAAAGGAAAGTAAGAAATATTTTACGAGTAAAGGGTAAAAGTTTTATGTGAAGTAAGTTAAAAAGTAATCAATATGCTTTATGCTATATTTTATGAAGCGAAAGCTGCTCAATGGCTTACATATATAAAAGCAGAAACTTTCGAGTGTCATCGATTCAGTAGTTAAAACACACTTTTCTTTAAAAAAAAAAAAATGAAAAATATATGAAGAATATGTCTGCAAAAAAATGTTTCAAAAATATATACGCAAAGGAATACCTTACAAGCGTGCGTGTGCAGCTGCTGCCTGCACTTGAGTTCACTTCCATTCATTGCGTTTTGCCATATTTTGCATACATTGAGGCGTCGTGCCGTTGCAATATTCCAGTTGACTTCGTGTGCATGTCAGCGTTACGTCAACTACAAGTTAAAACTATTACCGAGTGCTCATTGAAAGCTTGTATTGAAAGACGTGGTTCAATGGCACTTGAACCTGTTAAGTGTATGGGCATTTATACTACCGATCGTCACATAAAATGCAAAACAAGGTATTTTCAAAAAATGAAAATTCAGTTTTTTATTGCTTACGTCTCACTAGATCATGCTTCATATATGTAGCACAAAATTTTCAGCTTCCGTTTTCAGATATAACCGATATATAACCATTTTATAACCAATATAAAACCAATATGTAACCAATATATAACCATTTTATAACCAATATATAACCAATATGTAACCAATATATAACCATATTATAACCAAAACTCAAATTGTGTTTCAAAATAAGTGGTTTCTATTACACAATTGATGATTCTAGGAATTTATAAATAAATCAACTGGAAAAGAAAACAAAAAAAATGAAAAAAATGGAAAATACACTTTTTGGAGATTTACGCTCGTAAGTCGGTTAAATATGAACATTTTTTGAATTTTTTTTACAAACCATCCTCATTGGATATACCTTCATAAACTTACTCGGATTAACTTTAAATAGTAGCTATCGTATTTTCGTTGATCTTTAAACTATAAAAGATACCCTTTCTCTGTTAGAAATTAAAACTGAGAGAGTCGTCTATATCACCGCGATTCGAATGGTACTGCTTAGGGTTGAAACAATATTTGAGAGTACTCATAGTGCAAATTTTCAAAGTCCATAACAGGCAGTTTGTATTCGTGTTATAAAAAATCTATCTTTCCAGAAAGCTGAAGGCCTAAGATTGCTAGTAGTAGAATATTTAAGCTGCAATTTATCGCTCTAAATCAAGTTTAGATACTCTAGCTGATCTTATGAAGAACTGATGTTATCTGCAACATTAGTATACTGCCTTCACCGTTTAGCTAACCCATACGTCGATCAAACTATTACTCAGATGGAGTCAGCAGCCAGAAACTTTACAACTATGCCGCCAATGCTGACACCAGGCACTCATGAATAAAATTCAGTTTTAGTAGTATACAAACACTCGATTTTTGCACCTAAAGTCTGTATTTGCATAATCATTTTTATTGCCGACGAACATTGCCAGAGTACATCGAAGGCTTAGCTTAATAATTAAATTTATTTGAATTTACTTAACTGAGCTTTTAGTATCCCTTAGGGTAATGAATTGAGGCATTTTAACTAAATGCCAAGCTCAACAAGCTGAAAGGTGTTTAACTCATACCTTTTGCCTTTCGATTTATATACTTTTTTATATCATGAAAAGGTCCGCCTGTCTGTTTGTCTGCTGGTACATAAGCGAACTAGTTTCTCAGTTTTGAGTTATCGATCTGAAACTCGTCACACTTCCCTTTCTGTCCAAGGAAATGCTCGCTTGTTGTATGTGTCGATGGCGGACTAATATAGTATATAGCTGCCATACAAACTGAACGATTGGCATAAAGGGTTTGCATAGAAAGCGATATATCGAAGGACGACATATCTTTAATCCATAATCAAATCCATAAAGTAATCTTCGAAAGCAATTGCATAAATCGGGTCATTAAAGCATATAGCTGCCACACAAGCCGAACGATCAAAATAACCCCACGACAGTCGGGTTTACGTAAATGGAACGGAGCCGAATTTTCATCTAGCCAAGGACTGTCAACTCGGCGGATTTCTTCCGTTACAACAACAACAACAAATTAAAAGCTAGTTCTTGTATGAAGTTTTTTTTTATATATTAACGATATTCTGACTTCAGTGCGACCAAAGCTAATCTTTGTTTTGACTTAGCTTCAAACCGCCTAAAATATTAAGTAGAAAATATATTCCACATAAAAATATACAAATTAAGGGGATTAAATTCGGGCAAAATTGTAAAAGCATACAGTAATGCGTTTACTAATCGCATTGACTTAACTCTTTGCCGTAAATAAGCTCTTCTCAGCTGACTTAAGCACACAAATTACTCATTACTACAGCTATGCGCTGAGTTGGAGCCCAACAACGGCTAAAAGCTTAAAGACACGCTTTACTGTGTCGGCTTAAATTAAACACTGCATCAATATTTAGTTTAAATTTCGGAAATAGCATAAGCCTTAGATCTCCGTATATGCAAATTGTGGCTGTTAGCAAGCCTAAAACTGTTTAAAATAGAATTCAGTTGGTGTGGTGCATGTATACATGCAAGTAGCTATATACCTAAATCTACGTAAATACATATGCACTCTCACCTATATTGATATAACAGTGGTAGGAATTTCGCATAAAAGCTTTTGCAAACACAATTTCTAAACTCCAATTTCAATTCATATTTGCCAAAACCACTAAATGCTGGCAGCGCCGCTAGCCAGGCTTCGCGCAAAGCGCTGCCGGCCGAAATAAATCACAATAAATATCGGAGTTTAGGTGGTTGTGGTCAGCGTTGGCGCTTAGTACAAAGCGTGCTCGTTGTACAGCATAAATCAGGGTATGGTGGAAAATACATATACATTTATAGACATACATTCGCACATGAAAAAATGCATTTTTTTTGTCAAAAAAAAATGAGACCAATAAAAACTGTGTCACAAACTGCTAAATGGAAATTCGTCGTGTTTGTGAAAAATAGAATTGAAAAAAATATGCCATATATACATATATAAGTATATACTATATACATACATACATATGTATATATATCCTCATTCAAATGTAATATGCAACGCGCCGTACAAATTTCAATGTCTCGTTGCCAAAGTTGGCGTTGCATGCGATTTTCCGCTGCCGCAGCATGCACTTCGTGTGTGTTACGTATACGCCCCGCTGGCAAACAACAACTTTCGCTGCGTTTAGATAATACATATAAATATTTGCGCGGTTGAAAAAGTTCATATTTGTGTTTGACACTGGTGAGTGCGCCAATTTTCAGCGCGACTGCATGTGTGGATGTGTGTGTTAGATAAACGCGCGACAAACTAAATAAATAGAAACACATATGAAATTGGCAAATGGGAGTGATGTGTGTCCGCGTGCTTTGTTTGGGCATCAGCGCTGTGCGACAAGTGCCAAATTGCATGCAAGTGTATATGAAAACACACACACACATATACATGGTTGAAAATATAGGCAAACATTTACGTGTTCGAATAAAGTTATTAATAATTTTAGCAAAAGCATGAATTTTGAAAAAAAAATTAAAAAAATAATAATAAATTTTTTAAAAAGTTAGAGTTTCAAAAATTTCGAAAACTAAAATGCAGCTTAAAATAGAAAAAATAAATGAAATATGAAATAAATGTTGACTAAAAATATGAAGTATTTGGAAAAAAATAATTCGCTTAAATTTTTTTTCTGACAAAATTCAGTTTTAGATAAAAAAGTCAAATGATGAATGCAAAAATACATAAAAAAGATTACAAAAAAAACTAAAAATTAAAAACAATTTTTTTTTTCACCTAGACTATTTTTTTTTAATTTTTTGTAGGCTAATATGGTAAAACTGAATTTTGATATTTTAATTAATTTTGATAATTAATTTTTTAAATTTTTACATAAAATAAGTTTTATGAGAAAATAATTAAATGTAAATTTTTTATTAGAAAATATTGTAAAAAATAACTTTTTGTTTAAAAAAAAAAATATATAGTAAATATCAAATATTTAAGAAAAGATCCATTTTTTTATTGTCCCATTAAATTTTAAACTTTAATATTCAAATTTTGAGAAAGTAATAGTTTAATTGAGAACTTATGCGCTCGAGGTAGGCTAGACTAAGTGCGCTGTCTTTAAATGAGTTTTTCTCGAAACTGTGTTTTTGAAGTCAGTTCGCAAGATTTCTGGAAAACTTATTAACCCAATTTCATGATGTTTTATAGAGGTCTTTGAAACACAATTCTTAAAGACTTGGACGAAGGCTTTTTTCGATCACAACTATTTGAAGAAAAAATGTCGCGAAATTTTTACTGAAATATTGATTTTTTTTATAAAAATATCTGCCAAAAATCCAATTTTCATTTCTTTTTCTTTGTCCACGTTCTAAGTTAAAGTTTAAATTGAATACGTATCTTTCACTGTGGAGTATTTCGCTTTGTGGTTCACCGAAAATGACGTCGAAATGGCTGAGATTAAAATATTTCATTTTCCAAAAATTTAAGAATGTCTTTGTTAATAGTGTACGTTTGTAACAGCAAACAAATTCCAACAAAATATTTAATTTTTTATATGTGAAAAAAATTGTTGAAGAAAGGTAGTTTTTACTCGAGGAAACCCATGTAACTCCCTAAAGCAGTTAAAGAAAGAAGTTAGCTCTCAATATGTTGAGACTAGGTGGAGAAAAATCAGCAGAAAATCCATGGCTGGGTTGTGTTATCTATAAAAAAAAAAAATCCGAGAATCTTCTGCCAGCTCTATTTATAGTGACTGACGTGATGCAGTGGACACCCAAAAGAGTTTGTTACCGACGAAAACTTCAAAAAACTCAACAAAATAATTTTTAATGACCGAAAGTTGGAGCTGTTGTAGGTAGCAGATAGTGCAAAGATATCAACTGAACGTCCACATCACATCAATAACGTATATTTGAGTATGAGAAAGCTCTGTGCAAAGTGGATGCTGCTCGAACTCAATTTTGATCAGAAAACAACAACGAGTTGGTATTACGGAGCAGTGTTTGAAGATGTTCAAGCGTAATAAACCGGACTTACGGCATTTAGATGTAACAATGGATGCACTATGGCTTCCTTATTTCAATCCGAAGTACCATCGTTAGTCATCCAAATGAACTGAACACGTTGAACCCGCTTCAAAGTGTAGAAAAACGCAATAGCCGACTAGCAGGGTTATGGCGACTATATTTAGGAATACACATGGAATAATTATTATTCACTAACTTGAAAAAGGAAGGACCATCAACAGCAACCATTTGCAGAAGCAAATCGAAAGTGCTGTTTCACCAAGGCGTTGCACCGTTGCATAAATTAGTGCAAATGTTGGCAGAAATTCATGAATTGGGCATCGGATTGCTTCTGCATCCACCATATTTTCCAGATTTGGTTCCAGGCGACTATTTGCTGAACTAAGATCTCAAACGAATGCTCACTGGGAAGAAATTTTCATCAAAACAAAGTTGTGATCGCCGAAACCGTGCTACAAAAATGCTATCAAAAGGTTGTAAGGTCGCTATAATCCCCGTACCAGCCTTGAAGGATGATTATTTACGATATATGTAGAATACATGCTGCTCATAATTTTTACATAATTTTCGTTACAAAAACTCTCAAATTTCAATTTCTAAATTTGAAATTTAAAACCAATAATCTTGATTTGCTTCATGCGCTTGCTTTTCAACTACCACTCTTCAACTATTTTTCCTCCCGCACGTGTTGGCAATGTTGCAAATCAATGGCATTTTTTATTGCTTGTTGCTACAATTACAATCTACGATTTATTACAAATCGATTTTAGGCGAGCTTTCTTTTTCAACACATTTCAATACACACACGAAGAAAACACACATACTTACATGTACATGTGGGTTTAGCCCCTTACTCCAGCTCATTGCCAATGTATTAGATTTTTATGGCGCGCTTATATCGTATTTCGTAGTAGCATTTTAACGGTGTATTAGAGAGGAAATATGATTAAATGTTCGACAATTTTATTTGATTACACTCGATTGCTTAGCAAACTCGTAAATTTGAGGGATTTTTCCATTTTTATTTTTATTGCTGCATCGCATTGTGTTTGTATTGTATGGTTCGAAGTCTGAACTATAGTAAATTGATTTTTAATTGGAATTTTATTTGAGTGAATTGTGAATATAATTGCTCGAAAGGCGTAATCGAATGGAAAGTACTTGAACAGATGCTTTTTACAGAGAAGAAATTGTGAAGTGATTTTAGGGCAATTTATTAAATTTCAATATTGTTGTAGTTCAAAAGTAATTGATGTTGGATAAAATTAAATCAAGAAAATTAGATTAAAAAAATATTTGAAAAAATGTGTTTATTGTAAAATACTTAGTTCAAAAATTGTATTTCGTAAATTAAATGAAAATTGTTTGGCCGCAGTTTATGCAGGCATCTTATCACAGCTATCGAACTTTTTGCAGTCCCATGTTAAGTGCGCTGACCCAAAGCAGCGAAAGCACTTTTTTGGGTTTTCTTTCATCGCAGCCTATAGTTAACCCAGCCAATTTTAATGCGTGCTTGTCACCTTAGAACGTCAGTTTTATCTTTATACTCGTATATGACTTCACCAGCTCTCTTGTGTTATGTATATCGTCAAGTCTTCGATAGGGTTTTGTAACTCTTTTTTTTACAGCCCCTGCTACTACTGCTTTTGTTGTAAGTGAGTCAAAGTCTCCAAATTGTATAGTAGCCTTTTATTTAAGGTCGGCCACAGTTGCAGATTCTTCAAGTGTGGTATTGAGTGCCTCACAGAAGCTTGCTTTTGTAGTCTGTTTCTTCTCCGGCTTTAATAGAAGGGCCCCAGATTTTGATTTGCGAATCCCTTTGATCTCAACCTCTGTGTCTTTATGATTTACCTTGCTACGGATATTCTTAAGAACCTCCGCTTGGTTGCTCCCTTCTGCTGGCTTTATGCTTACGGATTCTGATAGTAGTTAGTGCTTCCCCCACCGTTCCTTCGTTTGCGTGGATCTTCTTTGCTTTTTTATGCAATACTTTTTGTCATTGACGGTTTTTTTCGTTTCAAGGTCGCACTGTTTCTCGATGTTACACAGAGTTCGTCGCACGCCACTTCAACTTTATTGACTCGGGAGTCGTGATGTGTCTGCTTAGATATTTCCGCCTTTCATCATATTCTGCAATGAGCCAGTTTCTACGGTAACTCTTGAACTCAGGAGCTCTTCTTAACTGAACCTCTATGGCTAAAAAATTATGGCGACGTGCATTGAAAGTACCTACTACGATTTTGACGTGACGAAGGTGAGAAACAATATTAGTTTGCCAGCCATTTCAGTAAGATGTCACTCTCACCTATTAAGCCGACAGAATACTGCTCTAACCGTCCCTTGTCAAACTAATTTTAATGGCCTCGAATCTGTTGGGCGCTTACCCAGGGTTTTCGTTGACGTCTGTGCACATTTGGTGCTGATCGTGGTTTTGTTCTCTCGTCGCTGTGTTGCCTCCCTCTCGTGGGTACGTTCTCCGTCGATGCAAACCCGGTGGGGTGGTTGGAGACGCTTATTTAAAGGCGGCATCTTCTTGCCTCTTTGCGGGAGCTTTATTGAACGAGTGAGGTGTTTTGAGTCAAGCCCTCCTTTCCTGCAGCTGTTGGTCGGGTGTGCGTATTACTATTCGCAGCTAACCTACTTAGCGTAGGCCCAGTATCCGCCAGCCGTGTGTTTTTATTTTATTCAAGAAACCTTTAATAAAAAATTTAATACTCATTTTTTTATTAAAATTTAAATGTAATAGCTTTGAAAATGTAATAGTCTAACAAATTTTTTTCCTAAAAATTTTTATTATTTTTGGATGTTTATTTTATTTTTAATTCTTATTCATAAAAAAGAAAATTTATTGTATTAAAATAGAAATATAAAATATTCAAGAAAATTTTTATTTAATAATTATTTTATACGCATATTATAAAAACCGAAATTCCAACAATTTTATAAACTTTTAATATTTACAACAATGTTCTAAATATGTTTTCTCTTGTTAACCCTCTGCTGTCCATACTTAATTTACTTTGAAAAATTTATTGCGCACTTAAATAGAAAAAAATCAATGCACATCGTCGCTCCTGATCGAAATTGTATCAAAATAAATAAAAAAACAACAACAATGCAGATACTTGAAGCAAAGTGGAGTTGCAAAAATGTCACCCAAATAATAAACATAATTTCCGCATCGACGCGCACAGACAACATTCAGACGCAAGAGAGCGTGAAAATATGAAAAATAATTTCACAGCAGAATTCATTTTACTAATATCTATTTATTATTGCATTGTTTGCAATTGGTGTTGTTGTGTTTTTTGGTTTTTCCTTTTTGTATTTGTCTAGCATATGCTTCTGCTATTGATTTTCGCCAATTTATCAACACCATAATCAACGTGAATGAAGGCACCAACTCATAAGTAATTTGAATTCATTGAGCTAAAGCTAACGGGTGATTTTTTTGAGGTTAGGATTTTCATGCATTAGTATTTGACAGATCACGTGGGATTTCAGACATGGTGTCAAAGAGAAAGATGCTCAGTATGCTTTGACATTTCATCATGAATAGACTTACTAACGAGCAACGCTTGCAAATCATTGAATTTTATTACCAAAATCAGTGTTCGGTTCGAAATGTGTTTTATCGACAAATTTTGTTCAGCGATGAGGCTCATTTCTGGTTGAATGGCTACGTAAATAAGCAAAATTGCCGCATTTGGGGTGAAGAGCAACCAGAAGCCGTTCAAGAACTGCCCATGCATCCCGAAAAATGCACTGTTTGGTGTGGTTTGTACGCTGGTGGAATCATTGGACCGTATTTTTTCAAAGATGCTGTTGGACGCAACGTTACGGTGAATGGCGATCGCTATCGTTCGATGCTAACAAACTTTTTGTTGCCAAAAATGGAAGAACTGAACTTGGTTGACATGTGGTTTCAACAAGATGGCGCTACATGCCACACAGCTCGCGATTCTATGGCCATTTTGAGGGAAAACTTCGGACAACAATTCATCTCAAGAAATGGACCCGTAAGTTGGCCACCAAGATCATGCGATTTAACGCCTTTAGACTATTTTTTGTGGGGCTACGTCAAGTCTAAAGTCTACAGAAATAAGCCAGCAACTATTCCAGCTTTGGAAGACAACATTTCCGAAGAAATTCGGGCTATTCCGGCCGAAATGCTCGAAAAAGTTGCCTAAAATTGGACTTTCCGAATGGACCACCTAAGACGCAGCCGCGGTCAACATTTAAATGAAATTATCTTCAAAAAGTAAATGTCATGAACCAATCTAACGTTTCAAATAAAGAACCGATGAGATTTTGCAAATTTTATGCGTTTTTTTTTAAAAAAAAAGTTATCAAGCTCTTAAAAAATCACCCTTTATAAATAAATAAGTAACACAATTTACCGTTATTATTTTTATATTTATTGCTACTTTGATTTTCAAGCAGCACATAAAGGCAGCATATTTTTGGCACACACTGTTCGCCCACAGTGTGCCCGCCACTGAGCGGCCTTGCAGTCCTTGCTGCTAAATTTAAAATTTTCACTCGGCGAAAACTAAATTTGGGTGAAATGTGTTGCCGCACATTTAATTCAATGTTAGCAAAGAAAACATTTCCTCTACAAGGCACTTAAATGCCCAACTGTCTATGTTAATAAAGCAAACACTTGAAATTTCATTATCAACTTTCTTTGTTTCAAGCGAACTTCCGTCTTTTTAAGCTTTCAGCCTTATTTGCAAGTAAATGTGGCGCTTGCCTTTGTTGTTTCTCATTACCCGCAGCTACAAGCTTTCCATACAGGTGCTCATTGCGGCATTTGGCGCAATCCTTTTGCACTAGTTTATACTCTTTCAGACCGTCTTCTGCGTGATAAAAAGGAAATAATAGAAATCATCATGCGTAACGAATTTTAAATTTCTTGAAAAGTACGGAAAAGTTAAGTTCATACCCGGAAAACATCAAAAGGTCTGTAGGAAAATTTTGAGTCATATGATTTTTGAAGGAAACCAACTCAACTAATATTTAAAGATAATTTTTGAAAATCTTCAAGTTTATAGTGCATTTTCACTTTCAATTTCATTAGTTTTGGGCATTTGTACAAAAAAAATAACAAAAAAAATATGTTTTTCAAATTTTCGTTCCTGAAAAAATAAATTTAAAAAATTAATATTTAATTTGTGAAGAAGCAAGCTTTCTTTCAAAACCAAAGCTTCAATAACTAATCAATTTTTATTACAATTTTCTGTAAACACAGTATAAATGAGCACAAAGTGATGTGACATAGTGTTAAAAGAAATTTTTTAACCCCCCATTGCAAAGATAATACCAAAATTTAAGAAAAAGCTTTCAGAAAGCTTCGAAGATAATAGAATAAAGCATCCAACCTGACAAAAATTCAGTTTTAAAGAGTTTTTTTGTGCGTTTGTCATTGAAAATACCAAATTTAAGAAAGAGCTTTCAAAAGCTTCGAAGCTTTTAGAAAAAAAAGCATCTAGCCTGACAAAAATCACTTTGAAAGAGCTTATTTTTGCTTTTGACATTGAAAACCCCAAATTTTAAGGAAGAGCTTTCGAAACATTTAAAGCTTTAAAAATTTTTTAAGTGAAGTGAATAAAAGGTGTTTTAATGTGCTTGTTCGCTCGTTTCTCAAATTTTTTTTGCGAGATAGGTAAATCAGCAAAATTTTAAATTTATTTGATTTATTTAAATTTGAACGAAACCTGTGAATAATTTGGGATAAAAGCTTTCAGCTGTTTTTTACACTTTTTTTAAACCTACTTTGAAAAAAAAAAAAACAAATAAGTTTTAACGATAAATGTAGAAAGAGCTTCTAAAAAAGCTTTAAAAATTTTAAATTAGCGGACGAAGCTTTTCTAAGGAACTCACATATTTGCTTTACAAATTGTGTATTACTTTTGCTTAAGTCAATTAGGTAAATTTAGATTCCAAATCAAAATCTCAGAAAGAGCTTTCGAAAGCTTGGGAGCTTTAAAAAAAAGTTTTTGCGTTTTTAGTTTTCTTAGTACTTGCATTGAAATAAAATGGCAGATTTAGTTTTGACAATCTTAAATGTGCAAAAAAGCTTTCAGAAAGTTTCGAGGTTTCCAAAAAATATTATTTTAGCGTACACTTTTAGTGAAAACTATCTTTGCAGACGTTACTACTTTTAACGAGTTTATTTGACCATTCTTTCAAATCCTGCATTCCTTTTTTTCAGTAAATGCGGTCTCTGAACTCGAAAATGTGTATTTCAAAAAGAGCTTTTGAAAAGTTTCGAGCTTTTAAAATAAAAATAATATTTAAGTGTAGAGAAAACACTTTAAACGCGTTTTTTGACAGATCATTTTTAACAATCTTTACTGTGAGAAAGAGCTTTCAGGGTGCTTCCGAAAATTATTATTTTAGCGTACCAAACTAGTTTTAAAGAATTTGTCTGACCGTTTTTTTAATCTTGTGTTCGTTTTTTGCAGTAAATGCTGTAGCTTTGGCTTCAAAATGAGAGTTCCAAAAAGAGCTTTTGAAAAGCTTTGAGTTTTTAAAACAAATATGATATACATATAAGTATAGAGAAAACACTTTTAGCGAGTTTTTTGATTTATATGACGTAGTTATAGCTCCATATATAACAACTATATAAACAGCAGATATTAACTAATCAGCTGATTTCTCTTAGAAACGATTTTTGAGCTTTCGAGGCATTAACTTAGCTACAGTTGACACTTTTATTATCGAATGTTTGTTGTTTTTGTTCCTTGACATTTATTAGGAGCTCAAATAACCTCAAATTTTTGAAGCTAAAAAGTAGAGCTTTCGAAAAGCTTTGCGGCTTTGATGAAAAACCATTTTAAATCGCATTATTTATTTATAAACTTAAACTATTAGCATAAAATTTTATATTTATTGCAAAATAGTATATTTTAAACTTTAAATAAATATAGTAACAACAACAACTTTAGTACTTAATTTACTAGCTAACTGATGCGTCAAATAAGTCATTTCAAAGGTACGAAACTTGGCGGCAACAATAAATAAAACTTTTAAGCAGAGTAAATTATTGCTTTTCAACCACCTCAACAACATTTAGTAGCCCATTTACCTAATTAAACATTTTCCCTACCGAGCACTCGCTCAAGCAGAAGACAATCAAATTTGCTTGCAACCAAACAAATGCACAGACACAAGCATAAAGTATGCTCAGCCGACCGCTAGCGTAAAGAATGGCCACTTTTTGTTTGCTTTTTCATAAAACCACCACTTAAATATAATATTTCGGCATTTGTTTCGACTTTATTTGCTGCTTAATGAAGCTTTGACTTTGCTGACCTTTTTTGTCTAACCACTACACTTCAAAGTTTGCCGCAATATAATTATACAAAAGATTGTTTAATGTTTGTGTTACGGCGCTGCGAGGTTTTCGGTTACCGTTATGTATGTATGTATGCGGCCGAGATTTGTTTTGTGTGTTCTTGTGGTGGAGAATTCAAATTTAAACCGTAAATACCTGTGAACTTTGACTTGAGCAAAAATTTAATGGAGCTCAATTATGAACTGTATATATGTATGTACATATACATATAAAGCACACATAAGTGCGTATATATAAAAGTATCAATATGTATGTATATATACATTTATGTTATAAATTCACATTATCATTTGCTGAGCTGTTTGGCCTACACTGGCCTTTGATGTGTATCGGCTGTGATTGATTACTTAATCAGTTTAATTGATCCGAAGCTGCTGCAAGTGAGCTGCTTATTTATTTAATGTGTAATAACGGAAAATCTGTTAAGCCACTATATATGTAGACTATTATGTGCGCTCCGTGGAGTACAAAGCCAGCGCTTGCATGCGAACTTTTAGTTGGAAGCCATTGAAAATATTTTGGATTTAATTAACTTTTTATGTAAACTACGCTTTCGCAGATTTGTAGCAGGAAATTCAACTTAAAGTTATATTTATTATATATCAGCTTATTTATATGTGTAAGCTGGCTTTAATCGATAGTTCCCGGCTTTATTTTACAAGAAAAACAGTTTTATGTGTGAACTGTGCAAAAAAAAAAAAAACAAAACAATATTAAGTATAATGCAATAAAATGATAAACAGTTAAAAAATTATTAGGAATTACTGCAAAAATGATCAGCAGTTAGTCACGGATTAAATTGTTCAAAAACTCTTAATCGAAATTGCCACTCATATAAAAAAAATTAGAATAAATTTTGTAATAAAAATACAATTATCAGAGTAACTTTAAGTCCTTCATTCTGTTCGCTGTTTAGCGTCAGTTGGTGATTCCTAGTATAGCCAGGCCATTCTCAAACTGATCTTTTCCACGGAGTGGAGATCTTCCTCTTCCTTTGTTATGACTGTCAACAGTGACGTGCGACGCCTGTGTGTTTGATGACAGGAGATATTTCATCTTGTTCTCGTTCACAATCAGACATATACGCTTCGGTTCCTTATCCAGTTTGGTGAAAGCAGAACTAAAGGCACGTTTGCTGAGGCCAATTGTATCAATATCATCGGCACACGCCAGCAGCTGTACAGTCTTATAAAAGATTGTACCTTATCTATTCAGATCTGCAGCTCGAATTATTTTCTCCAATAGCAGCTTGAAGAAGTTACACGATAGTGAGTTGCCTTTTCTCAAACCTTCTTTGGTATCAAATGGCTCGGAGAGGTCCTTCTCGATCCTGATGGAGCTTTTGCTATTGCTCAACATCAGTTTTTTAGTCGTATAAGTTTTGCGGGGATACCAAATTCAAACATTGCGGCATAAAGCCAACTTCTTTTCAGACAGTCAAAAGTAACTTTGAAATCGAAGAAAAGCTGGTGTGTGTCGATTCCCTTTCTTCGGGTCTTTTCCAAAATTTGGCTCATGGTGAATGACTTCGATGCTAAAATAACCTTCACAAATGTATTTTTTATATCATAAAGGGTATATATTTCGTATTCACGATTGTGAACGTCCAATTTATATGGCAGCTACTTGCTATAGCGATTTGACAAAAACTATTTGTCTGAATATTATAGCGGTGCCTGATATAATAGTCCATATCAAATTTCGTGAAAATAGCTTTTCAAATAAATAAGTTTTCCATATTAGCACTTGATTTACTCGTATATCTCTCAGTTTGTGTGGCAGCTATACGCTTTAGTAGTCTAATCACAATAATTTCTTCGGAAATTGTAATGGTGCCTCAGATAATAATCTGCGCCGAATTTCGTGAAAATATCTCGTAAAATGAAAGAGTTTTCCTTAGAAGGAGTTCTTACCGATCCTTCAGTTTGTATGCCAGCAATAAGTTATAGTCATCGTACATCGTCGGTTCCGATATGAGGAGCTACTTGATAAGAAAAAGACGTGAGCAGTATTTCAGGACGATATCTGAAAAACTAAGAGTTTATTCGCGTATATACTGAGAGTTAGACAGAGGGATGGACATTGCTATATCGACTAAGCTCGTTACGGCGATCATTTAATATATGTATTTTACAAAGTCTTTGATGTTTCCTTCTGGCAATGTCAGAACTGCAAAAATAAATCCTTTTGGAACAAATCTTCCTTTTGAGTGTGAAATCGGGTAAAATTGGACTATCACCCTCCCACTGCTATCAAGAAAAGGCTTTATATGCGCCGAAACAAAAATGTTATAATGGGCATGTTTGTCCACCTTCAGATGAAATTCTATACCTTAGGAAATTCTTGACCAATTTGAACCTCAGTTAGTCAATAACATTATATTGACAATGTTATCTTACAGTGTGAAAATAGACAAAATCGGGATCCGATTTCTCCTACTTTCCATATAACATAATTTTCAAATTCGACGGTTTCCCTTACTTTACAAACATATAAAAATCAAACAGCAATGGAGATATCAGAAGTGAACATTAATCATGCCATCAAACGTTTCAAAATCGCGCGAAAGCGGACTATCGAGTCCTCAGATACCAAATATGTGGACCTGAGCGGCTATGGCAGACATGTTTTTTCTATATTAGTGAAAAGATAAACAATGAAGCTTAGGGAAGGTCTTTTTCTGGTTTTAAAGTGTTATGTTGTTACAGATGCGTAAAAACGTGTTTTGGCTTCCCATAGCCCCCATAAACCTAATAGAATGATTTTTAACATTGCAGTTGATTTTATTCAAATATACTGGTCATGCTAAGAGGTATGTAGTTAAAACTCAATAAACAACTTTTTTTGGTTACAATAAATTTTCATACCCAAAATCTGTAAAACCGAGTCAATACTTATGCTGGCTAATATAACTAAATAAGGATTTTCAAATATCCGGTTGACTTTATACAATAGAGATTGATCAATCTGAGGGTTATAACTAATGTAATCCTATGTCCTAATGCCAAAATTATATAAAATTTTGTAGGACTACCTGTAAGCCCAATTTACTCAATATAACAATTTCAAACTTCTGCTTGATCGGGACGACCTTCAACCTTTTCAGCTGATAAAAATGTTTCAAAAATGAAGGATATGATGCTTGAAAATCGTCAGGCAAGTGTTAAAGGAACGGCAAAAGAACTCGGCATAACTCGCGAGTCCGTTCTATTGATTTTTTTTGATATTTTGTGTAGGAAACGCGTTCTTGCCCGACTCGTCCCTATAAAGTTGTATTTTTTCAAAACGAATACTGCAAACAATTCCCTTGGTATGCTTGATCGTGCGAATTCCGATCCTACATTCATGGAAAGCATTACAATTGCCGATGAGACATGGCTTTATAAGTATGACATGCAAACAAGTCAACAATCTTCGAAATGGAGGTAAAAAACGAGTCGAAACCAAAAAAAAAAAAATCCCGCCACAGTCGCTCAAAAATCAATGTGATGCACACTGCTTTTTTCGATATTCATGGTTTGGCGCATCAGAAATTTGCTCCGGAGGGACAGTCGGTCAATAAGGAGTTCTATTTGGCCGTATTGAGATGTTTGCTTGGGAATATTCGTCGAAAATTGCCGAAATTGTGGGTGGAAAATTCTTGGATTTTAAACGATGATAATTCACTCTCGCAACGAGCCATGATTGTGACCGAATTTATAGCCAAAACGCAATGAAAACCATCGTTCAGACACCGTATTCTACAGATTTGGCTTCGTGTTATTTTTTCTTGTTCCCCAAACTGAAATTGCCGCTCCGTGGAAGCCGTTTTCAGTCGATCGAAAAGTTAAGACAAAGTTCACTGTAGGAGCTGAAGGCCATACAAAAAAATGTTTATGAAGACACTCCACGAGGACTGGAAAAATTGTTTGCATTAGTGTGTTATATCTGGTGTGGATTACTTTGGAGGAAAAAAAGATAAATACTGATGAAAAACTAAATATAGTAAATCTTGACTTTGTTATTTTAGCAGATTCTATACCGTTTATGTGAGTTATCTTTCCTTCCTTTTCAGTTTTTGAGATTTCACTCTGAAATCTGGCATCTCTCTTTTTTCTCTTTCCGATTGGCTCGGAATCAAATGCTTGTATGGTAAACTTTCTAGTTTGATGACATATCTTCTCAAAATTCGCCACTAGTGTTTGTTTAAAGCAATAATGCAATCTGCCAAGAAATTGTTCAGATCGAATTATTTGAGCTCATAGCTGCCATACAAACTGATCGATCAAAATTAAGATCTTGTATGAAAATTTTTTTATTTGACAAGATATTTGCACGAGATTTCACAGGGAATCATTTTAAAAGTAACGCTAAAAAATCTGAAGAAATTGCTCAGATCGAACAACTATATTATAAAGCTGCCATACAAATATATCGATCAAAATCAAGTTTTTGTATGGAAACTTTGTTATTTGTGAATAATGCACACACATATCTGTCAGTATATATGTATGTACTTAAGTCCTTGCAACAGCAGCACATGTCCTTTAAAGTTCCGTTACGTTGTCATGCCTGCCACATCGTGCTATCAACATTAGAAACCCATTTGTGTGCATTTCTTTGCAATTCTAATGTGACACTACTACCTTCTTCGCAAATTAACAGCTATTGTAAATCCAAAGTAGTACATACCGAGTCTGAAGTATTCGTGTATGCCAAATGTTTGTCGAACACTTATACAAACAAACACAAATGCACACAAATGTACCGATGATGATACTACACGAGTGTCATCGAGAATAAAAGACTGAATGAATGCAACCACAAACGCCACAAACACAAACATACACCCACACTACTGTATATATGCTCTTAGAAGTGTGTGTGTGTGTGCGTAATAAATACTTTTGTGTTGTACAACGGAATGTCATCTGTATTTCTTGACTTGATTGCTGTTGTTGCAGTTTTTGTTTGACTATTGTATACGTAACAGCTGAAAGCTATCGAGTGACAACATTCTGATTTGCTGTTGTGTCTTTTAATAATGGAACTGTGTGGTAGAGGCATAAGCAATCTTACGAAGATTCATAAGTATATGTATATGCACAGGGTGAATCGTCGTTGATGCAGTTGTTGGGCTCAAATGAGAAAGTGATTGTTTGAGCGAAGTCTATGTATCTCGGTCAAAGAAATGGTCGACTGGAATAGAATTTTGAATAAAGACTTTAAGCTTTTCGCTTATAATTTCCAACTAAGTCAAATATTCAAGGATTTTGGCCCATTTTCTTCGTTGCCACTTCGCAGAATCTATTTCTTAGAAAGAAGAATGATCCATATCCATTGCCAACCAAAAAAAACATCACTCCTTTTATCAAAAGACCCTTCCCGTCATCGTAGAGAAGCCAATGAATTTGTAAAGATTGTCTGTTAGAGCCGAGGAAGGCGAGGTGGAATCATCTTGTCACTGCCTTCTCTATAACCCTGCTTTTGCTACACTGAAATTGAAATATCTCAATTCAATGATCTTTGGTGATCTATGGGTGGGTGACTGGTGATCGATTTTAGGAGCCTTTGGGTAAAGCAAACCAAGTGAGTTTCCTTGATTTGGACTAAGTCTAACCTGGAAGAGCTGGATCTTGACCGGATTGGGTCTCCAATGAACTGTAGAGGAGGTTGATAAACATTTTTTGCGTCAAGGTACTGGCGTCCCGAACTTAACTTTTGTAGTAGAAGTGACAGAAAATATTCCAAATAAATTGGATGATGTCCGATCCTGTAAGAGCCGGATTTTCGAGTATAAGCATCTGCTGTCATACAAAAAGGGTTTGGGTCTCCATTGAACACAGGAGATTGATTACGGCTTTTTGTTGTCAGATATTGATGTCCTGAACATGACTTTTGTAGTAGAAGTGACAGAAAATATTCCAAATAAATTGGATCATGTCCGATTCCGTTTCTGTAAGAGCCGTATTTGGAGTTAAAACAACATGTGCCATATAAAAAAGGTTTGTGTCTCCGATGAACTCAACAAGACGTTGATACCCGTTTTTTTTTGGTGGCAAGAAGTTTAGTCCGAAAATTGGCCTTTTTAGTATTGACAGAAAATATGTATTTCTCAAATAATTCTGTAGCATTACATAGACTATCGTGTTAACGGATGGTTAGTAAAATACTGCGGCATTATGCTCCATTGGAACATGTTTTGAGCACTAAGGGCGAAAGTTACACACTCCTCGGCTTTGAAGACATTTTTTGATCTCGGAGCTGCAATTTTATGACTTTAAGGTTCTAAGAAGAAACACCATAGTTAAGTGAAGAATCTTTTTTGGTTTGGGTTCTCAAAACAAATGAGCCATTTATGAGATAGATCCAGGAATCGACTTCAAAATATTTGAAATTTGGAAAATTGTACTTAAATCAAGCATAAATTTTCTCTTCTTCCAAAAGCAACGAAACATTTTAACAATTTTCTGCCAGATTCCTGTTTAGTCTAGCATAATATTGACCTCAGTGGCTGCTATTAATGAGTTTAAGTTATATAATCTTGATAATAGTTCCATTTCGAGGAAGTGGAACCTTCATATTCATCAATTCTCTCGCTTCAGGGTCACAGTGTGGGTTGAAAACACTTTTATTTAATAAAACTTATCCTTAAATTTTGCTAAGCTGCTTTGTTAGCATTGTGCTTTTTAACTATTCCGGTCTGTGCGAGATTCTTAATGGCAGAATACTCAAATCAATGTCTCTTCTAGGCTGAATCGTGAAAATACATTAACCGCAATCGCCTACCTTAATTATATCCTGAACTGTATACCTTGTTTAGCCATGATATTTGTAGAGCCAATCAAAAATCTTCTTTATATGTATGTGAGGAGTATTCTAACTTCGGTCCAACGTCTGTTCTTCTCGTTCTTCCGATTCTTTTACTTTCAAATTCTTTGCATTTCAGAGAGCATGCACCCTGTATTAATGTATAATGATTTGCAATGCTAGCTTATAAATATATGTACGGTTGTTTGTAATGAAATGCTTGTTGTTCGTTTTGTTTGCCAATCACATGTCAATTGCAAGCTACACTTTAACACACTTACAATTGAAATACACAAACATACATACTTACGTATACCCACCTACTCACAACTGCAAGTCACATGATAACAGCGGTTGGTAGCAACTGTCCCACCTTATCAACCAAAACGTTCATGCAACTTTCGACGCGGTCCGAGTAACGAACAAAATAGCTGCTCAAAACGACTGCTTCCACATATAGCACATACATATATAACAGTACATATATATAGGGGATTAGTGGCCACCACAATGGCCAGCAGACGAGTTGCTTTAAGAGGCAACAATCAGCCTGTGCGACTCACGTGATATGTTGACCGTAGCGGCGTGCTGTAGCCGGTGAAGACTTCCACCAGCAGCCAAGCAGCAATTTCAATTACATGTTTGCTGCTTACGGACAGGTGAAACGAACCTCGAATTGTGATAGCATTGAGTCGAGACTATTGCCTGTGACAATTGAGGATGGCTTTTTGTTGTTGCACTTTTGATAAATTGGGCTCGAGAGTGCGGCGAATGTCGGTGCTGCGCTGAGCAAATTCCAGCACTGTACAAATGTATACGTATAAGTATATTGTATATATATAAACAGGTATTATAACGGTATTTGTGTGTGCAGTTTGTTGCACAGCAGTTACGCTCTAAATGTTCGTTTGTTGTCCGGCTTTTAAGTTATTTGTATTTGTATTGTGTCGTTTGGCGTTCATTGTCATCGTCAAGTGGTTGTCATTTTGTTGTCATTACTGTCATTTCAGTGCACTCAAGTTATTCGCTTTCTCTTGTTCGCCTTGCAATTTTTCTGATTTGTTATTTATTTTCTCATTTGAAAATTTTTCATTCTATTATTAGTTGTGTTTAGTTGTCTGTCTGCAATAATATTTTGCGCTGTGAAGGGCAGTGCTATGCTCGAAGCTGTCACTGAATTGTGACTTAAATATTGACAATGCATTTGGCTGACTATTTTGTGAAAGTGAAGCATATATTTGTTGGTATTTGATGTGAATATGGCAGCAGAGCGGCCTTCTAGTAATTTGCTTCGAAGAATTCTGAAATATTTAGTAGTTCATTGAGAATTTAGGTAAATTAGGTCAATATGTCATTAGTTTTCATATGATAGTGGACAGCAAATGTTGGCTAATTAGTAAATAAATGTCAAATATTGAATTATATTTGACTCTTTGAGACAGCAAAAGGAATAAATATTACTATCATGATATGTATATATGATTATGTGTTTAATCAATTTATTGAAAATTGTCTCAGTTTACTAACTATTAAAAATTTTGGGGCATTACCTTAAGTTAGGTTAGGTTAGGTATGACGATGATTAATTTTAGATTGTTATACACAGTTCTTTGTCAGACCAAACGAAATTGCGAATGTGATTGGATCTCCACTATCGGCAAAAGCCTCCTTAATCTATCACAAAACTGCTTTGGTCTTTTATATCTATTTCCGGAACTATTACCTAGTAATGTAAATAATGTTACATTTTTTTCAGAGAATATAATTTTTTTAACAAATTTTTAACTTTGATATTGAAAGCCATTAATTCTACCAAAAACTCTTTCCTTTTTTATGATTTTTTAGCACTAACTTATGTATATGAATTACTCCTAAATGTAAATTAAGATTTATTGTTCAGTACCTCAAAAAAATATCGTTGCCTACGTTTTGAAGTAGGATTAGCCAAGACACACACCTTTTCTGGCGATGAGGCAATATGTCCTTTGTGAAGCTAAACAAAAGCACTGCCATAGTTGGGTGTTAGCTATCGGCAAAAGCCTTCTGAATCTATCATAAAACTACTTAAGTTTTTTGTTTCTATTTTCGGAGATATTACCTTTATACTAGCTTAGTAATGTTAGCTTTTATTGAAAAAAAAACTTTATTTTTTTAATAAGTCTTTCGCTTTAATATTGAAAATTATAAATTTCATCTGAAATTCGTGGCTTTTTTATGATTTTTTTACAGCTAACTTATATGTATTGCCCCTAAATGCATGCTACAATCTATCTCCGTTGCTCCGCACTTCAAAAAAAGTATCGTTGCCTACAATTTGGCGTATGTGTAGCTAAGACACAAACCTTTTTAATATAAATAAAAAATCTAGTATCTAATACAAATATATTTTAATATTTTCAGACCCTTTCTAGTTGCTAATATTACCAAATATTTACTATAAATACATTTTACAATATATAAAATCTATCTTCGTTGCTGCGTACTCCAAAAAATAGCGTTTACTACATTTTGGCGTTTGCTTAGCCAAGACACACACCTTTTTAGTATAAATAAAATTGTCTACTGTCTAATACAAATATATTTTGATATTTTCGGACCATTTCTGGTGCTAATCTTACCATATATTTACTATAAGTATATTTTTGGTGTTTGCCAATAATTTAATTTTTAAGCCGTATATATTATATACGATAAATTTTGTAATTTTCGGTGTTATGATTTCCTGACGGGTTTATTTATTAGAAATTATTTCAAGCTATTTTAAGGGGTCAGATAAGCATTCACGTACTTTTTAAGAATAAATTGGGTTTTTGTGTTTCAGAAAATCCAAACATGAGAAATCGTGTCCGTCAGTGAAAAAAGGCATCTCATTCACCCAGCCATTTCTCCGATAGATGTCATCAAAAATTCCGAAGAAAATTGTTTATACACTCCACGATATACCTCATGATATGTGAAAAAAGTTCTATTATAGAATAGAAAGTTCTATGAAAAAAATGTCAAAAAACAGGCCAGATTACCCTAAAGAAAATATTAGTAAAGGAAATAGTACTTTTAGTATTCAGCACGGGCAATTACACTGACTAGTATTAGAGTTATCTGCAGCGAAGTCGCAAACCTTAGAAGTTTTGATTACATTTTAATATTTTAACAAAATAATGCCTTATAACGTTTGTAGGTAATATTTTTTATAAATGCTTGTTGTTGCTCAAAGTCTCTTAGATATTTAAGAATCGAAAAAGTAAATAAATTTTATATGGAAAAAAAGGTCACAGTAAATATTTGTTGTCAAATTCTTAAGGAAGCTGAGTGGCTTAAAAGCAAAAACTATTTTTCTCCAAATCTACCTTTCTCTTGTTCTTTCCACTTACCTTTTACCGCCGCTACAAAATGAAAAGAGAAATTTATTTTTGTTTTTCTAGTCAGTAAAATATATATATGGATTAAAGTTGCCTACATTTAGGAGTTTTTAGCAAAGTTCCAAACCTAAATTAAAAAATATGACCTAAATTTAATTAATGGATTCAAAATTCTGTCGAATCTCAATGTTTGGATATTCTGATTTGTAGTAAAAGCGTGGTGATAAACTTTCTACAGAGATTTCCTAATTTTTTATTAGGTACTGGTCACCAATTTTGGAATTCCATGTGCTTCGCAGCAGCATGTCTCGTCTCACAAAAAAATCCTTTATCAGAACTATAGAGTTGTCTTCATGAGACATGAAGTCAAAGAAATCACCAAGCCTCAAATAAGGGTACTAAAACATTTGCGGCGCTGGAAGGACCGCAGCGGGGATCGTGACCATACAAGCAACTCATGCTCTCTGTGTTAAGCTTGTAACCCTTGCTGACTTTTTTGATTCCAGCTTTCGCTTTAGTTTCGGTCGGTCAGTCATACAGTGCTTATGCTTGCTTTATTGTCAACTTTATTGTATAACAAATATGTTGCCACAAATAAGCCGAGCTAATAAAAAAGCTAAACTAAATAACATTTTAGTAAATGCTGTAATTATGGGGCTAAATCTGCTACATGAGTTAGCTAAAGGGTAAGTGGACACTAAATAGTAAATTAAGGCATTACCGTATAACGAAAAGGTAACTAAACTTTTGTATAATAATATATACTTATGTTGTAGAAAAGTTTGACATTCACAGGCGATTTGTCACTTCACTCGACCTCAGCACTTCACGTCGATTCAACGCAGTACTTTTCTGTCTACTTTTAGCATTTTTAGTGCCAACATACTTAAATATTACAAGCAAATTTACATTAGGCGAGTACAGTTACAAACAAACACACTTAAGCAGAAAAGTGTGTGAAGGTCAAGTTAAACCCACACTTTAGACGCTACTTTTTCTCATTAACATTGCCATTACTTCAACCTAACCTAGAAGGAGTACTTAAGAGCAGTAATATTTAGCACAAGTGCAAGTCAAATCCATAATCATGTATACATATACATACATGCAAGTACATCCATACTAATGCGTGCAGATTTTGTCGGTTGGATTTTCTTTTCATTACTAACGCTTGCTTTCTTCTTTCCATGCAGATTTGATTTTGAGTCATCTTTAAGTGACTGCGCTGCTACTTCTCCTGCCGCTTTTAAATATGCAAATTTTATGATCTTGACAACGCACATGCCATAAGCATTTCAGCCAATATGGCGCTATGTGAACACATTTATACCGTTATACAGATATGTACATATGTTTATAGCGATTATAGCGATGTGTGCATTTATAGTTGAGGCTGTTCGATATATAAGATTCGCTGTTAAATCATGAGCACAAATCTCATTTACATATGTAAATATCTAATAGAAATTGCTTCAGGCATTTTATACGCAGTACTCGTATAGGAGTATGTATTTACTTTCTGTGGCAAATAAGTGTTTAATGTTTAAATTTTCAAGTTACTTGTTAGCAGAAAGTAAAGCTCATTTTCAGAAAAAATTATTAAGCGAACTTTAGTTTGTATTTAAGAATAAATGCTAAATTACTACTTGTTTCAGACCTTGGCCAATGGATTTTCTCTCTCTCTATGATCGTCAAAGAGACGGTATGTCTTCACACTTCAATCACGTATCTCAGATTATGGAGGTTGGAATTTTTTCATAACATTTTTTCTTGACAACTCTAAACTCACGTTCTGTAAAGAAACACATTTGACTTCAATTCAAGTTCAATATACTATGCGTACTATTCGTAACACCATCACTCATCTTCAGACCCAGCATTCATTATTGGATAATATTCGACCGAATAGAGTACCTACAGCAAGCAGTGAAGGAAATATAGCCCCGTAGCTGTGACTATTCACGAACATGGTGTTGGGTCGATTCGGCGCTGTTCGCTGCAACTCCGATTTGCGTATGGAACGACTTGGCACATTTTACGTCAGGATCTTAAATTGAAAGCATACAAAATACAAAACCTTCCCAAAAGACATCGCTTACCTCAATGGGCTCTTGAAAGCTTCAAAGAAAATCCAACATTTTTGAGCCAATTTTTGTTCAGCGCTGAGACCCATTTCTGGCTCAACGGGTATGCAATTAAGCTAAACTGCCGAATTTGGAACGAATAGTGAGCCGGTCATATTTCCTCAAAAATGATGCCGCTGCGAATGTAACCGTCAGAAAATTGAGTTCAATTAATATTTGTAATTTTATTATTATATTAGTATCTTTAATCGAGTTCAATTACTGCGATAATGTATAAGTCTGGGTTAATTGCATAATTAAATGTTTGAAATTTATTTTAAGGATTAATTAAAATTACATTATATCCATAACTTGTATTGATTCTTAAAATAAATTTCAAATATTTGTACTAATTAAGTGTAAATTGCATAATAAATACTTTTAATTGAGCTCATTTAGCACCTCATTAAACTAAAAGTAACGAAATTTTATTAAGATTAGTTTTAATAGAACAACTAGAAGCCTTAATGTAGCAAATTGAGTTTAATTACTGTGATAGTGGAGAGATAAAGGTTAAATGCACGATTAACTAATTGTTTGAAAATTATGTTAAGTAATAATTAAGGTTGCGGAGATAATAACGCTTATATTTATATTAATTAAGTATAAATTGTGCAATTGAGGTAAAAAATTTAACTCAATTAGCATGTCATTGGACATACAATTCAATTAATTTTTGGTGGAACAATTAATAACTGGGAATGAAAATATTATAAATTGAGCTTAATTATTATGATAATTAGCTATTCCACTGAAGTTTATATACAGATGTGATTTGCGGTAAGGAAAGAATATCACCTTAATTTGTTTAAATTAAGTGTAAATTAAATAAAATTGAGAAAATTAGTATTTTAAAAAGAGTTAAATTAACGCACCTTTAGGAATACATATGTATATATTTTTTTTACGGGTGAGGGGTGGAAATTGTCTACCAAAGCGGTATGTGCCACTAGCAGGTCATTAAAAACCCTGTTCTAAGGAACCGATATTAAATATGCAATTAAAAGATTTTATGCAACGAATTGAGCTCAATTAGTGCATTAATTAATTTAGAAGAGTATTTTAACTGCGTAATTATCTTTACTTATGCATGTATTTGTTTATTTATTTATAATTATAGATATAAATAAAAAATTAAGTTGAAATTTGATTAGAAATACGAAAAGACTTTTTCGACTACCCAATATTAAGCGTGAAGATGTTCATTTATTTTACATTAAGTTTTAATTGTGTAATTTAGAGCTTTAGTGTGAGTGATTAATGCTCGCTTTGCATTTGCAATTGAGAAACGTAAACTAATTGATCAATTAAACTGGTGTTAGTTTCGTTGTAGTGGGAATTATATTGAAGTGTTGGCTCAATGAACTCTTTACTTACCAAAAGTCGCTTCATAAATGTGTTTTATTACTTTTTAGCCTTTTAATGGTCCAAAAGTTTAACAAAAAATGCTTTCGACTCACACTTTTCAACGTCACTAGCAGCTGGCAATAAAAGTTAAAAAGTCTATCATATTATCTTCGACTTTCCCATTATTATTTACAGAATTGCTATTATTATCTACAGCATACACCATGTCGTGTTTTTTTGTTTCTTAATTCTTTTATGGTAATTCAATTGAACTTTTCATATTTATCATGCTGACATACAACAACAGGGGACCCAGAACAAGTAAGCATGTGACTTACTTTTTGTAATTGTTGGCATAAGCGTGTGTGAGAGTGAGATTGTGAGTGAGTTTGTGTGTTTCAGGGAGACTGTGTGCGTTAAAGTGTATATGCGTGTATCAGAATGAGTGTGTGTGTGTTCGTCAGAATGAGTGTATGTGTGCGCGTATATTAAGTGAAGTGACAGCCATGCATGTAAGTTCCTCTTCATCCAACACGCCATATATCTGCTCTCCATCTATAAGCCTTACCGACAGCGTGCATGTATATAAGTGCTTAAATATACATATATACATATAAATTAGGGTGCTGGTTAAATCGCAACTTGACTTTTTATACAAACGCCCTGAGTTTTTGCCTTATAAAAAGATTTTCCAACTTACAAAAGCATCATATATATTTTCCCATATCAATAATATTGATATTTCGCCTTAAAAACCTAAATATATAACTTCGAAAAATTGATTTTCGAAAACAAAAGTTCGTGCTTTTCAAAAAAGATCTGCGTATTTTTTTCCATAAAACTACTCGTTTAAAAGTCATACACAGTTAAACTTACACATCAAGTGTATTGAACATGCAGTACACCATGTTGTATGAGTAACTTACGTTTACTTGGCACTTTCATGAATGCCCAGAGTATTTGATGCATAGCTTTGGGTGCGTATAACTTGCAAAGAAGTGGTTTTATGGAAAAATCGTCAAAGTATTTTTTGTAGAGTGGAAAATTTTGTACTGCAATATTAGTTTAACGAAGTTTTAGGTTAACTACTTAAGGCAAAATTGCAAAAAATCCGATGTCATATACAATACATGGCAAGAGTAATATGATTTAGGCACGACTTAGCTGAAAAATAAGTAACTATTTTACTTTATAAAATTTTTTAGGGCAAAAACTGAAATATCAGTGCGCATATTCAAAGAAAATAAAAAAAAATATCAACTTGGCACACCCTAATATTTAAGTATGTATCAATGTGTGCTTGAAAATAAAGTAGTTGATGTCAGATCACTTCATATAAAATATTTTATTATATGCAGAAAGACACAAGAGAGCAAGTCGAGTTGAGTTGGCTGTGGTGATAAGCTGGAAAGCGTATGAACGCGTTGCGCCAACAACAACGAAAACAATAACAACAAAGAGTAGTGAGAAATAATCAGGCGAGATCACACAATGAAATGCATTGAAATTCAGCACAAATTATAGGGAAATTGTGGCAATCGGGCGTAGGGTGGATAGTGATGGAAATCAACTTTGAATATGTGTGTGTGCTTGTGTGTTTGTGGTGTGAGTATAAAAGAAAATATTTGCAGTAATGCACAGCATACAAAAGGCAACAATTATACACATACATATATGTGATATATGAAGACACAAGCTTACAATAAACTTATTTCGTAAGCATGCATGCGTGAGTGTGTGTATTTGTAGTGCAAGCAAGTATATAGGTCAATCAGGCGCTGTGCTTTATGACTGCATATGCACTTCGCATAACACTGCCGTGCATGTCTGTTTGTATGTATTGTAAGTATAGCTTTCTGCTATGCGCGTGTGTGTGCGTGCGCGCAGTGGCAGTGGCAGTGGCAACGGCAATGTCACAACAACAATGCAAACAATGCTCGAGCACGCGGTCGTCAACAGCAAGTCAAGTGGCATGTAATCTGTCGTTGCATTACAGTTATATATATATGTAATGGTGTATGCATAAATATGTAAAAGTATATGTGTCGATGTGGCAAGCCGCATTGCGCATGCAATAAATTTTTAAAATACGCACATTTAATGCATTAAACATAAGATATGTGCAGCGCGGCTGGTGGGAGTTGCAACGAGGCGGAGAGTTGCTTGCAGAGAACACGAGAGCGAAAGAGAACGCTTGTATTGAATCAATGACATGCATAAGCCGTGACTTATGTGTAAGAAGCTTTAGCTTTCGCTTTTATGGCGACATTAAAGTGTAAGTTATATTAAATTTCCATCCTTTATGTTGTTGTTGTTAAGGTTAATTGTGACTAACGGTATTTAAACGAAAAATCTCATTGACTTCGGTTGCACCGAAGCTATAAAACACTTTACAGGTGCATTTCTGATGGCATAAAAGAGTAAAAATTATTTATCTCGATTTGCATTGGTCAATTTGTATGGTCATCCTATTCAATTTGTTTGAAAATTGCAGTGCTGGTGTGGAAAATATTCTACAACAAACTGTGTGAAGATATCCTGTAAAATAAAACATGGCAGCACTGGCATTACATTTTTTTTAAAAATATTTCAGCGGTCTTTAAAGAACATAAATTTAGCTATATTCAGCAGCTTTATCTTTAGTCTACTGAAACTTACCATGTGTCATGTGAAAATTGGCAACATTGCTTTAGTGATCTTATGCTATACAGAACTTTTCATCGCTTCTTTTCGGTGCCATATCCTTTACTTGATTTCAAAATATGTTATTGTGGTGTAGTGCTTTTCTGTAATATAACCACATTTGTCATGAAAAAATTGGCAACATTGCTTTGATGAAGTTATTCTATACACAATTTTCCTACCGCTTTTCCAGTACGACGTTTTTTCCTTTTATCAAAATATGTTTTCGTGGCGAAAATGTGCTAGCTAGCGAGTACCTTTCAGCAAAATAACCATATTTGTTACGAGAAAATTGGCAACATTCTTTAGTGAGCTTGTGCTATAAAAATTTTTTTCATCACTTATTTTCAGTATCACACCCTTTGGTTGTCTTTAAAATATGTTGTCGTGCAGAAATTGTGCCAGCTATCTGGTGCCTTTTATCAAAAAACAGATTTTTTGGGAGAAAATTGGCAACATTGCTTAAGTGAGGGCATTCTGTACACAATTTTTAATAGCTTCTTTTCAATAGATGGTTTGCCTTTTATAAAAAAATATATTGTGGCGGTAAAATTGTGGCAGCTAGCTAGTGACTTTCAGGCACTCTACGACCTTGGAGTACTCAATTTGGCTAATATATACTTTGACAAAGACTTATGAAACTGTACATAAACTCTTTACAGATACTACAAATGTTAATAACTTTAGTATTTACAATCTCTTTAAGCATTAATTGACACGTGTTACTCCGAATTGTCGATTTTCGGAGTTTTTCATTCCTGTAAATTATCTTATTCTATCGAAACTGTTAATTTGGTAAGTTCTTCAAGCGATTTTTGTTGGCCACGCTTAAGTTTTTCCTTGTTTTTTTGATGTGTTTTCTGCAAAATGAACGCTTTAAAGTTATCAAAACGAATCCTCATACGGTCTAAATTGAATAAGAGCCACAAATGTTGCACGAATGACCTCCTTGAATTAAATTAAGTTTTTCTTTAAATAAATATACCCAACAATCAACAGCATGTGCCTCAAAAGCATTAAAATTATTACGCAGCGGAACACCTACCGAATCCCTATGGTTCATATAACAAGCGCCTAACCACAGCGCGACGCGCCTATAAATAGACACACGCCTATTTTGCGAAATTTAAATCTACAAATGGTTGACTTACAACCCAAATCCGAATTGTCGTGCCCATCATAAGCACACGCAGTTGCGACGAGGCACTAATATTTGCACACGCACACATGCTCCCGCACGCTCATTAAAATTTCACCACAACCCAAATGGTTCATCAGTCAGCTGGCGCTAGGCGCTGCTACAGCGCCATGTATCATTTGTGTGGGGCCGCCCTTGTCATGCCACGCGCTGTTTCACACGCACACCAACACACACCAAATGTACACATGTGCGTGTACGCTCATAACTGGTGATATTTCTTAATGACAACGCCGGCAGTTGGCATGACTTGTATGGCTGGGGATTAACCGTAAATATGGGGTGTGTGCCATCACGGCCGGGAAATCAAAGTCCGTCTATTGGCATTTATGCTGTAAACTGCTGTGCGCTGCAGCATAATCAGCAACATTGTCAATGTTGGCTTTGTCGGCGCCGGCTGTCGGTGATAAGCCGAAAGGCAGCTCATTACTTTTTCAATAACTTAATGAATATACATGAAGACATGTGAGTACATTCATAATTTTTGTATGCTGTCTTACTTAAGTGCTTAAGGAAGTGCTTGCGGAAAATTATATGTGGCAGTTTTATGCCGCAAAGTTGCCTTATTTGCTGTAAAATTTAAAATTTTTTTAAAGATGCGCCAAAATGTAGGCAACATTTTTATAAATTCGTTTTTGGTGACTTCTAGCAAATGCGTTGAACAAAAAAATGACAAAAGAACTATTATTTGTTGTATCAGCTATTTTTCGAAGCAGCATTCAATGAAATTAGTACAAAAGATAAAAAAGCGTTGCCTACATTTCGGCGTTTCAAAATAAAAGTGTTAAAATTAAAATCAGAAGCATAAAGTGAAAATGGAACGCGTAAAGAGAGATACATACGCTTTTTTTATTTTAAGAAATTTGTCCCCTTTTTCAATATTAGCTTTGCCTACATTTAGGCGCTTTGAGCAAAAAGCATTAAAGCTAAAATGGAATGCTTAAAGAGAAATATAGACTTTTTTATTTTATGTAATTTATACCCCTTTATATTTATACTTTAAGAATTTGAAAAGGAATTTATTTAAAAAAAGCACAATGGCGTTGCCTACATTCAGGCGCTTTGAAATAAAAGAAAAAAAAATAGTACAGAATTCTTTAAGAAAACATAGTTTTTATGTAATTCAGATCTTCTTGGACAAAGGAAACCCGATAATAATTTTTAATTAAACACAATTTCCTCTTCTAATTTTTTATTAAAATTGTCCTTCGCAATGGTGCTTAAAATAAAAAATACTACCGCTTCAATTCAAACCTACTACATATCAATATCTGCCCCCCTGTTACTCATAGTCGTTAAATGCTATCGCCTCGAGTGTGTACTCAAACCATACTGCAGCGTCTATGCGAAAGTCCAGACAATATTAAAAACAGGAAACTCGAGCAAAGCAGAACTGCTGTAACTGTCCCATAAGGGAAGCACATTTTTTCTCTTCATTTCTCTGTTACACGCCTTTCGTTGCACTTGGTTGCCCCAAAGCATGTTGTCACGACCATAAACCGCCGTGGCAAGTCGGCAAACGGTTAAGGTTATGATTGTGAGTGTAATGATGCCACTTAATAACTTCCGTAAAGGCACTAATAGCTAGATAGTAGTGCCGATGTGTTAGGAAAAAAAATAGTGAACTTGCGCTGGCAGTAGCAGCAATTGACGCGGGGAAGCTTATGTCTATAAAAATTAACTTGACGCTTAATTGGAAGCCAAATGCAGTTGAGTTGAGTTTTAAACGCTCAAGGGGGTGAACGATGGTGATGGTTGCTGGTTACATGCTTCTTGTACTAAATGCTGCCGAGTGCTTAGTTCTAATGTGGCAAGTAAGGGCTGGACAGAGAAGGTCAGTAGCACGACAATAAACTAAGGAACCATAAGGTGTGGTAGATGTATGGTAGAAATATTAGTTACATCACCAGGCACGGTCTCAATATTTAGGACTACACATAAAGTTCTGAGTATTTGCAAGCCCTTTCTTTTCTTTTATACTTATTGAGAAATCACTGAATTATCCGTGGTCTTGGTAAACTTTTCTTAGTACAATTAGACATTCGTCATATATTAAACCCTATGAACCACTGCCATCATCAATAAAAATTCGACTCGTAGTAGTATTTAGATGAAGAACCTTGCTTAGATACCTGGAAGGATAAACAGATCGATTTAGAGTTTCAATCTTTCATCTTAAAACCACATTTTTTGTATTATGCATTTGCAAAAAATTTAAGACAATTAAAAACTTTAAGCCTCGTTCCTTGAAAAACAGGTTGAAATATCGGCTTGGCTCTTATCTGACAAAAATTGAAGAGATAAATTTGATGAGCCTGGGTTAAACTGATTGCTTCTCAAGTTAGCGATTATTTCGGACTATGAAGATTGCGAGTGACATGTAAGAATGACAATAAAGGTGAGACAAAGAAAGTAGCAAGGTGTTAGCGAGAAAGTAAGAGAATAGAATGGAAAGAAAAAGAGAGGGAAATATACCAAAACTATAAAATACTCTATAAATCGGACTCTTAAAGAGGCATTTTATGTCCTCTGCTATTACAATACAGGACTCAGTAACGAGTTACCTTTTTTCAGAATTTTTTTTAGTCTAGCAGGTATTAAAGGCCTTTCTTAATTTTCCTACTTGCCGAATGTTATCGTGGAAGTCATATGGTGGCTCGTCCAAATATGTCTTGGTCTTAAACTATGGACTTATGGTGATAATACAAATCAATCAAGGCAAAATAAAAACTGGTTAATTCGAATAGATATATATCTCTTTCAATTTCGATGTCTGATCTTTCTTTAAATTATGTATAGGATGCCTGAAAATGTCGGAGAAAGGTTTTTATATGAAAAATGTGACCAAAAACTGACCAATCTCTGGTCTACGAAGGCAAGTACTGAAAAAAGCATTATTTCTTCTAACGGAGCTCGATCTCTCACCTCAAATAGTACAAATAATGCAATTAAGAAACCGAATGGTAACAGGTCTCGTATTCATAGAGCAGAAACTGGTCAGTTTATAGGCCAGATTTGGAATTACTTACGAATTTGAAACTATCTTTTGGCTTTTGGTAATAAAACTTCAAGCGTCATACATTTTTACTTTCCTTAAAATCGTTAGAACATGTAAGGTTCGTGCTGAGCCAGTCTCATATTCACATTATTAGCAAACAATAAATTTCGTTAGGTTCGGCTCCACAAAAGCTATAATATGCTGAATTTAATAAATAAAAAGATCCTTATCTTGATTTGGATCGGTCAGTTTGAATGCCATAGCGGTCCTAGTATGGCTCTAGTTGTATATTTTGCGAAGATATCTTGTCAAATCAAGTAGTGTTCCAAAAAACAACTACATTTTGAACGATTTTAGATGCAGAAGTTTCCTTCTGTGTACTACAAACTTCTGAACAAACTTAAGATACCCTGTTCGGAGTAAAATATAGTATAATGAAGTTACGGTTACGGAGTGCTAAATAATTGATTTTGCCACAGAATATAAAAAAAAATAATTTCGAAATAAATGACACTCAGCAACTGATTACTAGTACATATGTTTGTATATACCCTGAATAGAAGACAACCAACGTCGGCAACAATGTAGTTAGCGTGAGTTGCACAGTCAATACCATCGATAATATCGTAATAAGCTTAAACGACTTACCAGCACACTCATACACATGCGAGTTGAATAGCGGATAACGGCAGATGCCACACTGTCAGATTACAATTAATGTTTGTAGCTATATAGTATATATGTATGTGTGAGATTTTCAATATATGTGCATGTGTGTATGTATACACTGCCTAAATACAGTTGAGCATATCTTTAAGGATGTTTGGTGGGATATTTTGTGAAGCCGCATTAATAGGCGAATGCTAAGCTAATAACTCAAGGGATTCCCAACACACACATACACATTTACACACAAACAAGCAGACTAACTCGTATAAGTGCATGTTTGCCGTTAACAAAAAGGTCATAAGCTTACAAAAGCTGATTTCTTGCATGTTTAAACACATACTCACACACACACATATATGTATGTATAAACACATATATACAATGTTGAAAACACTAACAGAAAGATGCTTTGGTTTGATGTTTTGTAAGCTTTTTAATCAATATCACAACTGATAATCTGACTCTTGAGAAAATGCTGCCTTCATCGGCGCGGTTGTAGGTTAATGCAGGTAGACAGGAAGTCATTCCGAGTCATGGGTTGCGTTGTGCGCAGACATTACCGTTAATTACCTTTGAGAATATTAAGCGCTCACACCACCTCCAGCTCAAGGAGTGTTGTTTGTAACCAATCTTTGTGTGTTTTGTATGTATATGAAGTATTCTCAAATTTTTACTTATTCACTTATTCACTTGAGCACTTCAATACTTTTAATGGAAGATTTTTACGTTTTGCGAGGCTTGGTGAGATTTGAAATATTTTTCAAAGCGTATCTTAAAACAATATTTTTCTAGGAATGAAGTTAAAGTTGAGTCCTCAGAAACTACAAGTGTAGCGGCCAGACTATATTGACCAAGAAGATTTTTGAGAAAGAGAAATAACATAACCAGAAGGTTTTGCTACCATATATTAAGAGATATGAATAATTAGAAAGAATTTTGGGAAGAAGAAGTTTTCTGCTTGGCTCTTCTAAGCCTGTTTTTGCTTCAACCAGGTGCTATTTCATATATCCAAAGAAGATATTTCAGTGATGCGAGCTCAAGCTCAGGTTAGGTTAGGTTAGATATATGGATGATCCCTCAGCATGACGGGAGATCAAACCAAGACTCTTGTGAACAGTTCTTTGTGAAGCCAAACGAAAAAACTCCTGTAGTTGGAGTTCAGCTCTCGGCAAAAATGGACAAAATCAATCAAAAATCTGTTTAGTTGTTTTGTGTATATTTCCGCTATTTCACTTCGATGTCTAAAAATATTAGATCGGAGGTGTTTTTGCCTTGATCTGGAAAGGCAGAATACTCGAGAGGCAAAGCACTGAAATGATTCTATCTCTTTTCTATTTTCTTTCGTGTAGATAATGCAACAGGCAGCCGGTAATATATTCAATCTTACTACAAGAATCCGGAACGGACAGTGTCCAGTTAGAACTCCTATAACATTGAGCTGAGAGCGAGGAGTTTCCTGGATGATTTATCCAGGTTCAAAAGGATTTTGCGACTTTATAGCTTCTGACCAGGTTGCTGATCTGGTCTGAGGCACAACGGTGCAGTTGTTAACTACAAGAAGCCAATGGAGTTTCTATTCGTTGCCATCCCGCAGTTATCGAGATTGAAGTAATTGTCGTAGCAAGCTCATCAGCCTTGCAGTTTTTTTCAATACCACTATCAGGTGACTTAGACAGTATAATTATGAAATAATTCGATGCTCTGCCATCTAGACATCCTCTCACATTTTGAGCGCAAACAAAGAAAAGTCCGGGGCCATATCTGGGCTGCAGAGCGGCTACGTTGTGATGAGGTTGTCAACAACGTCACAATGTCTGGGTAACGAATACTGTTCAAAACAGATGCCTGCCAATCCTGTGGAAAAGAGCCCTTGGCTCTAATCGGTCTGCATTTTTGGCAATAAAATCGCTTAAAGCTTAATAAGTTCAAACTTGGAGGAGGACAATAGCAGTATTGCTATAAATTTGAAGAATATTTTGAGATTACGGCTTGTACTGGGTTCTATTTCCTGCCGCCAGTAGACATGAGACACTTATTTGGAGTAGTAGACGGAATCCAAAAATCTTTCCAGCATATACTTTTTTAAGCTCTTACAACATGCTACAGAGTATGATAACTAATCGAGACAGACTTAGTGTTATATGTATATACATAAATGGTCAGGATGACGAGGTGACTGTCCGTCCATCCGTTCTCCTGTTCTAGAAGAAATGTAGTTGTGAAGGTCTTTATAGCTTCGGGTCAGCGGTTGTGAACGTCTTTTCTCACCGTGGTTCCATTTCAAGTATCCGTCTATCAATAACTAGTAATGCGACCGGGGTACTATAAATATCACTGTCTGCCTTTAAAAATCTAACACCGAACTCACTTGTGGCATGAGCATATTCCCAAGTAATGACTGTAGTCTTAATATCAGCCTAGTTCCCAACGAAAAATACAGCTTTTTAAAGTCTTAAACTCAATTTCCAAAAAAATGAAATGCAAACTTAACGCCGCACACGCCATGAATTTTACAATTTGCAGCAGCAATTGCCATTTCTTAGCAACAACTAGCTTCTTTTATGCATTAATCTCCACTTCAATTTCTTTGATGAATAAAAGTAACGAAAACTTATCGATTTCCTTGCGTATACCTCACACACGCACACACATAAGCCGCGTCACAAGTAATTTAGCATTTGAGTCACGTCTGGGCGAATTTGAAACCTTCGGTTATAACAAGAAAACTCATGTTCGACACAACAATTCGATTCGGTGTGGCTAATATTTCTGCTTTGCGCTGCGTTGATTGTGCAGAAGCAGAAGAAGAGCAAAAAGTTGAAAAAAAGTTAAAAAAGGTGGGTAAGAAAATCAGCAACACGGGCCGAAAAAACACTCGTGGCGCACACATGTCTACATAACGGTATGCGTATGTTGGCGTGTGTGTGGCAGAAATAAAATTTTTCAATACCGTTACTATATGCAATGCAGTCGTGGTCGGCACGCTCCGTTGCGCCTTTTCGCTTGTCATGCCGAGCAGCGTTGCTGCTGTTTGCTTGAGTACACCTTACCGGTCGATTACGCTTAGCCAACGGGCTTCCTCCACACACAACTCAAAAGCCAGCGTACGCGTGTTCGGCTTTGAATATGTGTGTGTTTGTGCGTGTCGGTTATGTGTATGTTTTATTACAAGTTAAATTTCTTTTAGCATACTTTTAGGTGCATATAACTGGCGTTGTATTTCTTTTACTCGTCCGTCATAAAAAGGCATTTCGTTCGCTTATGCTGCGCACTTGTAAAGGAAGCCACAAATGTTAAGCTGAACATTATCGTCAGATGTTGTAAAGAAATTATGGCTTTGATTATGAGTAAAAACCGGCAAATAAGCAGTAAAATATGAAAATAAAATGACATAACCGAGATGGACCTGCAAAGACTGGCACAAAATTGCGGAAAATTTCAAAGAAATATATAATAAAAAATTAATGTTTGGCGACACATGACAATGAGGCAAGTTATGTGCAACATATATACTAATATGTATATAAATATTTTTTTCTTCGACGTACTGAGTTTCGCTCTGAAAGCGCTAAAGTGCTTCAGTCCAATGTACCTTAAATTTAATGTTATTCTTTGCATTAGTGGTGCACTTGAAAGGGATACACTTGATCTGGGCTTTGCGAAGCGATGTTCGAAAGTGTTGCAGCAGCCTACTACAAAATTTCTATGTAGAGCCATGACTAATATTGTACAATAATTTTGATATATTCATTATAGTTTTTAATAGATGGCTTTCGTAATCTCTTTGGTAAATTTCTCGACTTGTACTGTCAATAATTGGGCAGCCTGAAAGAATCAGTCGTCCAAAAGCGACTAGCTTTGCCCAAAAGTGGAGGTACTATATTCCTTTAGAACAATGGCGGACCACAGATATCGATAGTGATTTGCCAGAAGTTCCAGGAGCTTGGTTGCTAGGCTCTTGTATATCTACATTCTATTCCTTACCTGCCACCAAGTGATTACCACTCGTTCCTGCCAAGAGCGAATAATTTGTTTTGGTGAAAAATTCAACTCAAGAGCAGCTTGTTGCTTTGCCACATTTTTACCAATAGGGATCATGGTTTGTATGAGAGTGGCTTCCCACTAAAATGTCAACAATTTACCAAACAAAATGATTAATACTTAATTTAATAGAGAGGTAATGGATTTCCTTTAATATAAATATTTTAAAGTCACTGTAAGAAACTTCAATAGCGCTTACAGGTGAAAACGTTCTGAGTATGTATAATAAAATAAGTTGCTGGCGGGGGTTATAATCTCAGCAGGTTCAAAGATGTAATCAACCTCCCTTAGGACAAATTCGGTCTACTTTTCATTCTACACTGGCACTGCAAGCCGCAGAAGCACTTATACAACAAAGGCCCAGCTTCTTGTGCAAATTTCTGGTTCTGCGGCACGGAGCTTGAAACTCCAGAACAGTGGCGAATTGCATAGCGGTCAGCAGACGCAGGATAAAGCTTCTGGAATCCATGTTTCTAAATAGGGAAGACATCTAACAGTATATTGGACTATATCAATAAGCTGGAGCTAGGTAAGTCTCTGTGCTTTAAGAGAGGGCACAATAAAACTAAGGTCGCGATGCAATATCTTTCTGCCTTAATGTATAACAAAAAAATTTTAAGCCTTATGGCAAAGTTTTGAGTCGCTATTTGCAACATTAGGGTTCGCAAATCTCGAAATTTAAGAGGCAACCAACCTGCATAGTACAATTCTTCGTTTCATATACAGAATCTAGGCAAAGACAATTTCTTTTTTTCAACCTTGTGAGCGAGAAGCATGCTTCAAGCATTGTGAGCAAGAAGCATGCTTCACTTGATCGCTTCTCAATCGATGTTACGTGGTATGTGACTTTGCTAAGACTAGCGCGCCTACAAGTACGCAATAACTTTCTTCTATCCAGTTGTTGGCGTTTTGATAACCAAAACTATTGTATAAAGGATTCAAAAATAGTTTCGGTTATTGTGTTTTGTACCTTGAGTTTTAGACATTTTTTTATTATTTTGGAAAATAAGTTTTCTATACTTTCATTTTGTATTCTAACTATATTTTTTTTTAATTATAACAGAGTGGCTTGGAGTGTTTGTCATGTTTAACTTATTCTTATAAAATTTGAAGCATAATTGCTAGCAGAAGTCGTTTCCTTAAAGTCTAGGCGTGTAGAGATCGTGATTTATTGCTTTTCGATTTATCACATTTGGTTCGTGACTCTGCTAAGGTTTGCCTAAATGTAGGCAATTGTTGTTTTATCTATAGAATCAAAATTTTGGCATGTTTCGGTTTTTGAGGGTAAACTATGAAGCTTTACTTTTTTAAACAATCTCTGTGTGGAATTAAGTTGAGAGTCTGCAGGTCCGTTTGTCAAATTTTATTTTTTATTTTGTAAATGTAGAGCATTCCTTCTTTGAAAAGTCGTGAATTTATAGAGATTGGTATGTTTAAATGTCAAAACTTATTAGAAGAAATTTCTTAGCTAGACAGATTAACAGGTTCTACTATTTAATTAAGTTCCTTTCAGCTTCCTTCCCGTTTGAACTAAAGCAATCTCCTTTTTCCTGAGAATTTCTCAGATATTTTCAATGCTTCAGGTTTTAGACTTGAGATTATCAGTTCTCTGCTTGAACTCTGTTCTACTCATATTCATTATCCCCATCTTTATTTATCTATACTGCTTTAAAGCCCTCAAAAACAACATATATGCATGGACTTGAGCACTTGCCTCCCTAACTGACAACTGCTGACGTCGCCCTCCGTAGACTTAATGCCAAATATACAGTTATTGTTTCTCTCATTTAAGTAGCATCCTATGGCTTGTATTACCGCTCGCAACTCATCGCAATACCAGCAGCATTGAGTACATTCAATGGGCTTATTGCTGCTGTTACTCTGCTTATGGCTGTTGTTGTTGCTGCTGCTGCCGTTGAATCGCTTACTGTGGACTTGTTGCTGGCGGATAAGAAAACAATCAACGACGACGACGACGACGGCGAAGCTGCTGACACTTGCAAGCGTACACTTTGACAGCGGTGCTGTGGGCGCGCTTGTGTGTGTGTGGGCGAGCACGTATAGTAAAATGAGATTTAAGTGAAATTGAAAACCGTTCTTTGCTTTCTGCGATTTGCTTGCGCGTGTGTGTGTATGTGTTTTTTCGTTTCTCTTTATGCGCTCCTTAATCTTTCTTCTTTACTTCCGTTGTTATTTATATGCGGTGCGCTCGTATAACTGTAATCCGATACACATGCTCAGCCCTCGCATGTATGTGTATGTGCATGTGTGTGTGTGGTCGCGTGAGTAAAAGAGTTTAACTGCTGTGACAGCGCGTTGCTGTGCGTGGCAAATAACGGCAAACGGGCGGCAACTCGCAACTGGTGTGTTTGTGTGTGTGTGTGCCTGGGTGTGTTTGCGCCTGTTGTTGGCGTTCGAATTAAATCACAATGGTATTAAATTGCGTGCGTGTAAATGGGCACGGCGTTAAAATGAATTGAGTGTGAATTGTGGGCTTGGGTGTTTGGCTAGATGTGCCTGTGCCTGTGTGGGCGTGTATGTGTTGCTGAGCTAAATTACGATTTTGAGCAAAGCCTGCAAATAGAAAGACAGCTGAGCTAGGAATGTTGAAGCTTTTAAAGCGATAAGAAAAAAGCGCCTTTGAAGATCTTAAAAAAAAGTTCGATAACAGATATTAATTCTCCGAGTTTCCTTTTTAGTTTTTGTCAATCATTTCAATTTTTTACTCCTTTAATAAATATTGAACATCAATAAAGTCCAATTCAAAATCCTTTTTAGTAATTAGATGTTGAATTTTATTAATTTTTCATTTCAGGGGAAAAAATATGGTTAAAAAATACTTATTTTCAACTATATGATAACTTGAAAATATAAAAAAAGCTAAACTTGATTCATTTGATCGCTTCACATATCGATCAATAATAGCTGGTGCGTGATTTTGCTAAAAGTAGCTATGCGCCTAAATATAGGCAATGAATTTTTAAATTCAGTGACGCTCTAATGCATTCTTGAGCTTCTCAAAATCACCACTGATGATAGAAAAATCGAATTTCGCTCAATCTCCTACGTATTTACGCTACTTCTCCTACGTATGTAGAATTTCATGGTTACAAACTCTTCTTCTTTTCTATATCTATATCAGTGGTGATTATTAAACCACTGTTTATACTAATTCAGTATATCCAATAATGTATATTATAACACTTCTATTGAAACACCATTGACTAACCTAGACTTTAGTTATATGTACTTACTCTCCTCCCATCATAACTCTCTAGCAAGCTTAAATATAATTCAAGTGCCACTTCGTCCTCTCTAATTATACAAATTAGCATTCTTCCAAGTTTCCATTTCCCACTTTGTGCGTAGACACTACGCAAGCCGCGTAATTACTAAAATTTTGCAATTTCCTTTTAATTGCTCTCAATACCTAAGTAGCGTGGGCCGGTGGCAGTGACCAGCCGCAGCTAATGCCATGTTGTAGACAGCGTCTGACAATAAGTAATTTGGCTATTAAGCAGGCATTGCTGACTGGCAGAAGGCTTTGAAGTTGCAGATTTGGAATTTAATTTATTGATTGTAGGAATTGACCCGCAAATTTTTGGATGGAAAATTTAAAAAATTGGTTATCAACTAGTAAATAATATATGTATGTAGTTGTTTTTGGTAACAAATATGTAAAAATATTTTTTTTTTGGATAATACAAATACTATTAAAAAAATTGTTTTTTAAATTAAAGAAATTAAAGAAACTTTCAAAAAATTTAATTAACTGAAAAAATGTAAAACAAAATTTCATACGTTTTTTAATGAGTTTCATAATTTGTTTTTTGAAGATTAAATATTTTAAATTTAAGGTACAAAATTTATTTAATTAAAAAAAATTAAATTAATTAATTAATTCAAAAAATAAAAAATAATTTAAAGAAATTTTTTGTTTAATTTTTAAACTAAAATTTAAATTTTTCGTTCCTCAGAAGAAATATCAAAACAAAATTAAACCAATTAAAAAAACTAAATTAATTTAAGAATTGTTTTTCATTAGTTTTAAATACATTTTTTTTAACTAAAATTTCAGTTTTCCAGTCTTCAGACAAAAACCTTATGAAAAAATTAAGCTAATTAAAAAAATTAAATTAATTTCAAAAAATTTTCTGTTTAATTGTTTAAACTAAAATTTAAATTTTCCGTTCTTCAGAAAATATTTTAAGAAAACATTTAACTAATTAAAAAAATTAAATTAATTTTAACAGTTTTTTATTAATTTTAAATAAATTTTTTAAACTAAAAATTCAGTTTTCCATTTTTCAGAAAGACCTTGTGAAAAAAATTAAGATAATTAAAAAAACTAAATTAATTTTAAAAATTTTTTGTTACTTTTTTTAAACTAAAATTTAAATTTTCCGTTCTTCAGAAAAAATCTTAAGAAAACATTTAACTAATTAAAAAGAATTAAATTAGTTTTAACATTTTTTTTTTAATTTCAAATACATTTTTAAACTAAAATATCAGTTTTCAAGTCTTCGGAAGAAACCTTATGAAAAAATTAAGCTAATTAAAAAAAAAAAAAATTAATAAAAAAATTAAACTAATTAAAAAAATTAAATTAATTTTAAAATTTTTTAATTAATTTTAAATAAAATTTTAAAACTAAAGTTTCAGTTTTGCAGTGAAAGTTTCGTATGGAGTTATTTTTTTAAGTCTTGAAACGAAATGCAACCCTGAAAATCTGACAGAGTTGCATGCGCCGTTAACTTCTATACATAACATACACATATACAATTTTTTCGAACTTACTTTTAAAACGGTTTTTAATATTTGAGTATAAGTAATCCAGAAGAATCTTCAAAATTAAGAATGCTCTTGACAAGGTCAAAGGATAGAGCCTTTTTTATTTATAACCAACTTTTATATTCAAAAACTATATCCAAGTTTTCCAGTTTGTGCGTGTGTTAAATAAAACTTACCCACAGAGAAATTACAACAACAACAACAGTGAAACCAAAACAATGCAAAGAAAAAATCTATAGCTGTGAGCCAAACTACAGAGATTGTTTACAAGCGACAACTGTACAATGAAGCTTTCTCTAATGCCAAGCGCCTACACACACACACACACACATATATATATAAAAGCGGAGACTATAAGTAACTTGCGACGACTTAGCGTTCATACATTTACAAAGTAATATAAAACAAAAGCAATAACAACAACAGTCTTGTCATACATATATTTACTATTGAGCCAAACAAGACAAACATATGTACGAGTATGTATATTTGCTTGACTGTGCGACTGTCTGTCCAGTATAACCCGCTTGGCACGCCTTTGGTCTGCACAAGTGCCGAGCATCTTCAGGCTAATCGGCCTAACTTTGTCGCATTTTGTTTGCTTTCTTATAATCTAACTACACATTTGTTGCAGTTGTTATTGTAGTGTAAGATAGAGTTGTTTTTGGAGATTTCAGTGTTGTTGTTGCGCTTAGTTGCTTTGCAGCTAGCGGACTTTGCAGCAAGTTCGCTACGAAGTGCTTGGAGTTTGGACTGTTTTACTATAAAAGTTGTTGTAATTGTTGTTTTTATAAATATTTTCTTTATTGTTGCTGTTGTTCTACTGTTTTTATTGTTGTTGTAGCTGTTGTTTGCGCTTGTTGTGGTCGATATCATCATTCGTCGCTGCGTTGTATTGTTGTTGGTAGCAGTATATATGCTTAATGTTGTTGTTGTTATTGTTGTTTTTATGTTTTTTTTGCAATGGTTGACTTTCAGCTTTTTGCCAAACAACATGTTGCCACAATTATTTTATTTTGCATGCACGCAACTCTCCATCTTGCCTTTGTCTGTATATCTCGGTTTGTATTGTCCTAGAATGGATTTGAAAGGAAGCGATAGGAAATTGAAATGTAAGAAACCGGAAAAGTTTTGCGGTTATAAACCGCTGTAATGAAGAAAGTGGTGATAAAGGTAAATAATATATAAGGATATATATACATGTATTTATAAATATATTTATTGTATTAAGCTGGCCACTTTCACTTATAAATTTTGTTCACGGACAAGCTTATCGGAAGTAAATATTTTCTGTCTACATTAAAGGGCTCTCCTAATGTATACAATGAGAGACTTACTTAGTTTCTTTTTGAGTTAAGCCTTTGCTGTGTATTTGCCTTTATTACTTTAGACACAGAACAATATTTTCTGAATAGATATCGGTTGCTCTAGATTTTTTCTTCAGAAAAGTTAAATATCAGAATTCCTTCCGACTTTCTATTTGGAAAAAAGTTATCCAAATTATAACAATGTTCTTACACAATCATAAGAAAAGATTTTTTAGCTGATATTCATACAAAAAACGCTGGCGATAATCGTTAATATTATACGCTCTGGTTGTATTAACAGAGAAAGGGTACCTTCGTAAGCTTGGAAACTCTAACCAAATAATGATTTTTTCTAAATTTTTGTTCAAAAACTTACTTCCAAGGCTCGGCAAATAAAAGATTTTTGGTAAAACTATAATATCATTCAATTAACCCATTCGCCGCGGTCGTCAAAAAGTAATTGTATTTTTTCATAGGATTTCTGTATTTTCTAAGGGAAGGCTATACTATGTGAAGAAATCTTTTGAATCGGACCATACAGCTGCTATACAAACTGAATGGTCAATTTTTCATTTGACGAGAAATCTTCAAGAAATTTGACATAGACTATTTTCTAAGCAGCGTCACAACTTCTGAAGAAATTTGTAACTTCTGAAGAAGAATGTACTTCTGCGGTCAATCTAACCAGCAAAACATTATTTTTGTTTTTCGTAAAAGTCCATAAAAATGACATTTATATGCTTTATATGATAATACAATGTAACGCATACTATATGAAAAAGTCGATTGCGAAATGATGATTAAAAAAAAAAACAAAAAAAAAATATATTATTTTTTATTTTCATATATTTAACTGTTAATTTCTACTTCCACTTTAAACCGTTAGTCAGCTTAAAGCCTAACCTGCAAATATCGCTAACAAATTCCACAATATCCAATAACATTCACCAACTCAACCGCGTTGAACACTTTAGTGTTACTCATACGCCCAGTGGCATCGTAAATGTAAACGCGTTTGCGGCGAAATAAAATCACTAAAATAATACGCATTTCACTAGACGCAACAATAAGCATTTGCACACATAAATTTCCAACAAAAACTGGATGTATGCCGTATGCACACAGCAATTGTGTGCGCGAATGTATAATTGGGCTGTGAGATATACAGGCTGGCGGCGCAGAGTAAAAGGCCGCTTAAGCCCTGTGTGCTGTTACCTGTCGCCTGTCGCGTCACCAAAGTAAGCGCGCTTTATTTATAATTTAACAAATGACACGCACATGTGTTGTATCTAATGTGAGCGTTTACGCATGTGTGTGTTAGTATGTATGTACATATTGTATTTTGTGGCGTGTTGTTGCGGCTTGAGGCTGTCCAAAAGACTCATTAAATTCCACTTTAAGATGTTTGACTTGAATTCTCCCTGTTGTCTCGTTTGTGCTTTGACTTAAAGACGCAACGAGATGAATGAACACAGACTGACGCATATACCAGTGCGCAGTGATATGTATGTGTTTGTGTGTTGCTTTGAATTTAGCAGGAAAGACACTCGTACTGGAAACACACATGTGCCGTGGAACAATTGGCAAATGAGAATAACGGCACAACGCAACAATAAGCGCAGTACAACAAAAGTAATAACAACAACAAGTGAAATATAATGTACATGTACTAATAAACAATAGTCATTGTCGCAAAGGCATAGTAATGTAATGTCATTCACTGGTTAAACCGGCACAAATATACATATATATATATATATAATATATGTACATACTTATGTAGTAGGGTGCTTGTTTTTTCCCAAGTTGAAGTTGAAATTCTTTACACATATAACGAAATTTCCATATAACTTGATTTTGATCATTCAGTTTGTATGGCAGCTATATGGTATAGTAGTCCGATCTAAAAAATTTCTTCAAATTTTGTAGAATTGTTTGAGAAAATAATTTTTGCCAAATTTCATGCAGATATCTTTTCTAATAAAAAAGTTTTTCATACAAGAACACAATTTTGATTGTTCCGTTTGTATGGTAGCTATAGGATATAGTAGTTCGATTTAGAAGATTTCTGCAGATATTGTGGTGTTGTTAGAAAAAATAATCTGGGCAAAATTTCGTATAGATATCTCTCCAAATAAAAAACTTTTCCATACATGAACACAATTTTGATCATTCAGTTTGTATGACAGCTATATGCTATGGTAGTCCGATCTTGAATATTTCTTCAATATTTATGGTGTTGTTTGAGAAAATAATCCGTGCTAAATTTCGTATAGATATCTCTTCAAATAAAAAATTTTCCATACAAGAACGTAATTTTGATCGTTCAGTTTGTATGACAGCTATATGCTATAGTTGTGTGATATCAGCGATTCGGACATATGAAGAGCTTCTTTAGTAATAAAGATTGTATGGAAAATCTTAGATCGATATCTCAAAAACTGAGGAGTAATTTGTCTATATAGACGGACATACGGACATGACTGAATCAACTGAGATCGTCACGTTGATCGTTTATTGCATATATATATATTTCATATGAGATCTTCGACGTTTCCTTCTGGCTGTAAAAACTTCATGGTAAGCTGAATATACCCTGCTCAGGGCATAAAAATCTATTTGGTCAAATAATAGACACCCTAATATATAAATGCTAACATACACATGAATAAATACATGCCGACGACGTGCTGGCTCTAGGCGCAAGGCGTCTATTAAACTTTAACGCACGTGCGAAATTACACAAAATTATACAAATTTATATAAACACACGAACATGCATCTATCCATGAATATTTACACATACATTCGTTCCTTCATGCATACCAATACACACCTAGATCCATAATAAATGCACACACACATCCTTACAAAAGCATTCATAGACAATGCCACAATAATTTAGTTGTTTCACTTACGTTGCGAGCGCCAACTACTCGCTAGTGCCATAGCTGAACTCCGCGTCCTACGTGGCACATGGTATAGGCTCAAACGTGTCTGCGTGACAGAGCTTAGCTTTCGTTTATGCGCCACAATTGTAGCGCTGTTGCGCCTACAGACATTGCTTCATACATAAACATACGTTTTTATAGTTTCGTGTTGTTTTTGTGCGCCGATGAGTTTGTAATAAAACGCAATTAAGTGATTACAGTTACACGCTGCCTCAGAGGTAAGTTCAGGTATGCAAGTTGTTGTTGTTACTAAATTAGTTTTTGTGTTAAAAGTAATTGTGCGTGAGTATTTAAGATTTATCTGAAGTCTTTTGGCCCTTTAAGTTGCCATTTTGCTCATATTAGAAAGTTAATTATAGTTAAATGCTATAATTATAGCAAGCTGTTCTTAAAAATTTTCAGCGAAAGAGTTCCACTTATGGCTAGGTAAATATTTAATGAACTTTATTGCAGCTAACTCTGCATATTGATGGATCCCACTTGAACAGTATTTGTACTTTCTGTTACCCATAGACTCCTGCAAGATACCCATAATTCGACGAAGCGGTTTGAGCTTACCACAACTTTGCTAAGTCTATTAATATTAAACCCGGTCACTTCCCTAGTTCCCACAAAGGTATGTCTACCGAGTTATTTCAACCCCAGTCTGGAAAAAGTCGGACAACAGACGTGAAACTGATAAGATTATTCCACTCGCCATCCTCCATAGTCCTCCATAATCCATTTAGTCGTACTGCGTGTGTACTCGTGGGATAGTGTCCAGTCAAAACTTCACAAAAGCTGCGAGATTGACTTTTGCTAAGTGAAAGAAGTGTGGATGACCTCTTACGGTTGACTAAAAGCCAAAAGCAACTCATGTTCCGACACGTTCTTATTATTGATCAGCGTCTGTCAAGCTCACAATTTTTGGAACCAATCGTGCTTTCACTTTTATTATGCCCAAATGATCCTTTAATTGATCCTTTCGATATTCCAACGATGTAAATAAGATCTTCATTGAACAGCGGCTGCCCAACTTACAGGAGATTCATAGATCCAGCTCCTGCTAAGCTCACAGGAGCTCCAAAGATCCAGCGCTAAAGCGCAAGAGGCCACCCGACCCGATCAGACAACCGACTGGCTTTCAGTCGTACGAAATTGGGACCAAATTCCAAGCAAGCTCATCGGCTCTTCAGTTTTCAACATTTCCCTGTGAACAGGCACCCATACATGTCTAATATGGCAAAAAATTTATTTGATATTGTTGATAATGAGGTCAGGTATTCCTTAACAAGTTTTGAGCGCATATTCAAACCACTATAGCCACTGGGCTATCAGATTGAATACAAGCCGCTCTGAGGCAGGCTGTACTTCTCAGCAGTGTATCTACCACTGCCTTGTTGTCAGAGACCTCCGCTTTAAAGACGCTACAGTGCTCTGAAAATCTGAGACTAGAGTTGATGGAGAGATCCCGAAAGAAGACTTCACCTCCTGCTTTCTACTTTAATTTCGATAAATCTTTGAAAACGCACACTGCTCATCTTCTCCAACGGCTTCGCCCCGCCCACAAATAACTTGCAGATAAGTGAGCACAGAAAGAACAGCCATACACCATTGGTGCAAAGTATGGAGTGGCATTGAGTGCCACACGCTCAACTGTTTAGCCCGTGTACGTTTTTCTAGCGTCCTCTATCAGACAACTATCTTGTTAAACACTTTTGGCATAACCACGGCTTCATAGAGCCAGAACGCCACGTTTGTTGAGAGACCCCACCTTTTACCAGTTGCTCCTCTGCAACAAGGAACGGAATTCTGCCGTTACAACAACAAAAAAATTCTTAGTATTTGGATTTATGGCTCATCCAATTCTGTCTGCACACTTGGTTATCATTTTACGATACCCTTGGATGAGATCATAGGAGGTAGGAAAGCGCTGAGCCTTCCAGTAAGCCCCCCATAAGTTCCGTTTCTTCAAGTTCCCCTGTCGTTTAGAAGCTTTTTTTAGTTACTATTGCTTCGATTCCAGGAGTGCTCGCCATTTGGACACAATTTTAATCGCTAACCGACCAGGCCTTGCAAACCCATTTGCAGATAAATAAGAGTGCAGAAGATTTAAGTTTGCACAACATGCACTTACAACACAGTTAGAAACCATTACAAGTAACAACAACAACCATCTCGGTACTTTATTAGAGTGCCAAAGTGTCGCCTCCTCAGTGACATATACCCATCGTACAGCATCGAGTGCGGGATAGAGGCTAACCGACAACCAACAACCGTCAGATGTCAGCTGCCAGCCATCAGCCAGCGACAACAACAACAATAAAATGACAGTAACAAGTAACAGCTGAGCCTCGAACCCAAGGAGCTAACTGCCGCACCAATTGTAATTGCGCATCGAATGACATTCGGTGGGGATGTGGAGAGCGTCACCAGTTTGCAATCCGTATGTGAAATGGGCATGTGAAATCGGAATGGTATTACATGCCGAGACTGAAATCCGCAAAATGTGCAATGCTTTGAAAAAGGAATCGATTAGAGCCGTCCCCGCGCAGAGATACCCAGCTGTGGCAAAGGATTGTGCGTGTTCGTGGCGTATAGTGAGAATTGGAGTACAAAGGCTTGGGCATGTTGCATGCAACGCTCTGTGCTTGTCTCCACAACATACGCATGCCGCATGAAGCTGAAATTGGTACTGCTGCGTCAGCTTTGTGGTGCTTCGATTCTCGGCAAAAGAGTTAATGAAATTTGCAAACGTGAACACAAATTGCAACGAGCGACTTACGAACGGGACCCAACACACAGCCATGTAGAGTTCATCAATGCTACTACTGTTTGAGACAGCATTATGTCATCTTCACATGTCCTACATGTGTTGCTGTAGTAAAATGATAGCAGATTTAGTTGATTTTGCTTTTAGAGATTTAATTATGGCATTCGTGTAATGGAAGGCTTGCGCAGCTGTAAAGGGAAAGATGATTAGAGTTTTAAGAAATGGGTTTTGGTTGTTTTAGAAGTATCAACAATGATTTATAATATGCATTGGGGACCAAAATTAGTTACGTTTTATTAATGCTATAAGAACATTAGCAAGGATATCAGGCTTTCGAGTGTGAAAGTTCGCAGCAGAGTAGTCTGGGCTTTATCTAACGAAACCACATCCTCTCTCAGGAAGGCCAACTGAAATACCTTCAATGCATTGAAGGATGCAATTAAGAATCGACTGTTGCGTCACGTATATGCTGTCGAAACTGTAGTTCTGGAAGTCTAAGAGGCGCTCATATGAAGCATGTTGGTCTAGATTAGAAAGATCAAACCAAATACAGCTGTAATACTTTCTCTTCTTTCGAAGATGAGATAAAAGAACTTAAAGACCGATGAGGACGAGATTTTGCATCTATATGTGGTCAGAAAACAATTATGGAGAAGTAAACATAATGGCCGATAAGAAAACATGCATTTCCTACCTTATTAAGCATTATTTTCTGCAACTTTGTACATACATACAGATATTGTGCTTCCTCTATATAGATCTATAGGATTTTTTGTTCCTTAGTTCCACCTTATGCTGGGTTTCTGAAAAATAGAGAAGTCAAGTTCCAACTAACTTCGCAACTAGTCTTGAATATTATTCTCAGAGTTTCCAGAAGTGCTTTTAAAGAAAGTCTTTTCACATGATAAGATAGAGTCTTCCCGAAAAATAGCAGTAATCGCTATATAACCTATTATCAAATAGTTTCTTTCCAGCTGGTCGTCCAACTATGGTCCTACCGTAAATGTTAATCTACTTAAACTTAAATATGAGAAGATATACTTTTATGTAAGGGAAGTTCAGACTTCAAACTTCCTGGTGCATCTCTCGTGGTTCTATATGTAGTTGGAGTGAAGGACCCCCAAAGTGGACTTTGTTTTATCTCTTTTCTCTCTTTCTTCAAAGTCAGTTCACACCTCAATTATCAGAGCCTCTATTGGTGAATCGTAAGATGTTCCGAAACGCACTTTTGGTTACACAGCCTATGTTCCCAAGGAGATACTTTTATTTCTAATCAACGGATAACACCCGTTCACACTCGACGAATTTGCTGAATTTGTGCAATATTTGGAAAGTCTTTAGAGATTTCCATAGCTCTTCTAACATAATTTTATAAGGCGATATTCATTTGGATACAAATTTTAGCGGAAATGGTTGAAAAGTGTGTTTTTCGAAATTTATTTATTCGAAAAAATTATTTTCGCATTTTTATTTTAATCTTTTTAAAGCAAACATAGCTAATATATTTTTAAATATTTTTTTCGTAGATTTTTATTGAAAATCTGTTTTTCGAAATCCTTTTCTGTACGAAATAATTTTTCGAAAACTTACTGTGTCTAATCCTTTTTGTTTCTGAAGCTTGTTTTGGTGAAAGTTTTTTTTCAACAATTTTTTCGAAAACGTTATTTTCGAAAACTTTTTTTTAATTTTTTAATTTCTTTAATTCAAACATAAATTTATTTGTATGTGTATCCAATATATTTTTGAATACTTTTTACGAAAATTTTTATCGAGACCTTTTGATGGTTACGGCGGTTCCTTTTTTCTTTTTGTCGGAAAGTTTATTTTCATAAATTATTTTTGAAATCTTTTATTTTTGAATTTTTTAATACAAGCATACAGATATAAAATATTTTTAAATACTTTTTTCCAAAAATTTTTATGGAAAATATTTTTTCGAAAATTTCGTTTGTGCAAATCTTTTTTTCGAAAACCCTTTGTATCGAAAACGTTTTGTTACAACTTTTTTGTCGAAAGTTTGGTTTTCGTAAAAACTTTTTTCGAAAACATTAATTTCGAAAATTGTTCTTTTACTTTTTTAATACAATCATTCATATCATATTTTAAATATTTATTCGAAAATTTAAAAGACAATATTTTTTTGAAAACCTCTTTTTGCGAAACTTTTTTTCCGAATTTTTTATTTTTTTCGAAATTTTTTTGTATCCAAAATTCTTTGTTTTTTTAAGCTTTTTTTATATTTTTAATACAATCATTCATATCTTATAAATTTTTATAGGAAATGTTTATAATTTTTGTTTTGAAAACCTTAGTTGGAAGAAAATTTTTTTCGAAAAATTTTTGCATTTCGAAAACATTTTTTTCAACAATTTTTTGCCATTTTTTTAATGCATATATCAGTAAATATGTGTTATATAAATACCATAGAAAATTTTTAAAACGAAAATGGCGGAGTCTCACTTGGCATTACCACCGTGTTTCAAGCCCTTGAGCACTTTAAAAGACTTTAATATTATATAATTCAACCAAAACTGTACCAAGGTTGCCGCGTATACTCAAAATCCCGACCAGTGACACGCTTTAAAAAAAATTATTATTATACAATATATAAAACCAACAATAACAAGAGTTGGTGTGTTTGCGTCACTTTCTGCGTTTGAAAGAGCCGCCCAATTTGCAAGTGGCGAAGTTAAATTGTCATATGCTTCATTGGAGTGCCAATAAGCGCTTGTATTGTTGTTGTTTTTGACGGCATACCAGGTTCCACCACCACCAACCGAGTGGTTTGCTGTTTTTAAACCTTTTATTTGCAGTAGTGTGTATATGTATTTACATTTGTATTGGTTGCATGCATGTCGAGCAGTTATAAATTGCCTGCATTGATGTCGGTACAATAACAACAAAAATATTGGAAAAAGAATTGACCGTATAGAATTAAAATACGCAGATGCGAAAGGCCAACGACAAATGACCACTGCTACCACTGTTATTATTGCTGTTGTTGTTATTTTCCAGCACCAGCACATACACTCAACAATGACAGCCAAAAAATATGAACAATTAAATGGCAATAAGCGCAGAGAGCGCAGGGCGAAACAGAGTAAGAATTCGGAAGAAAATTACCAGCTTTCATCTGCCGTTGCTTGTGTCACGAACGCTGGTATTTTCTTTTAATTTATTACCTTATTGCAATGCGAGGACGCAGGCAGCGAGTCAGCGGCTGGGTAGCGCATGCGGCAGCTGCCCCCTGATGAGTGCAACGCATAAAAAGCGACCGTAAATGCAGCAATTCGGATCAATTTGGATTTGTGGCATTATCAGTTGCATGCAACAAAGCTGCATAGCAGTCGAGTGAAGTGGCTGGTGGCAATGCAGCATCGATCAAAGCAAATGACAGGCGAACAAAGGCATTAACATACAGGCGCTTGTACGACACACACACACATGCACTGTCACGCAAGCGTACACATACGAACACGAGCTGGCGCTCACACGAACACACTGATACACACATTCGCATTAACATTTGCGCTAAGTGCCACGCTGTGTCTCTCATTTCAACACGCTCCTCAATTTCGTGTATTTTTCGTCGCGGCACTGAGCTTCCTCGGCCATGTTGCATGTCCTGCTGACTGCCGCAGGCAATCGGCGATTATTTATTTCGCTCTTTTTATCTGTCAACGTAATTGTAGCTTCTTCGGCACGACAGCGATAGCGCCGAATACGTGTGCGTCTGTTGTAAATTGATTGTATGAAGCAGCGCGGCCGCGTAAGGGTCAAATTAAGAGGACAATATTCTGTACAGAAAATCGTTGAGACATACTTACAAGATTTTATATACACAAAAACAGATATAAAGTTGTAGCTGCGCCTTGTAAGCATCAGTTTCGAGACACGCGGAAGTCAGTGTTTTTCATGCAAGAGAAAATATATGATACTTTAAGATTCGTGCAGTGACTTGTAAATGCTACGAACAATAATATATATTACATTTGACCTTCAATGAGGCATTCTCAAGCTGTTAAGCAGTACTAAAGAAAGCTGGAGAAACTCGGTGGCATATTTAACGCTAAATAACCTATTTGCTTCCAAATCTATTTAGTCAAGCTTCAAGTTTCGAAAGAAGGATTTGCTTAACCGTCTGAGAAGTACAAAATAGTGTGAGTAGACTGAATGAAATTGTGTGTTTCTGCTTGAAATTATGTTGCGAAAGCTAGAAAGGATCATTTCTTATAGTTTGGAAGTGCCGAAGCCTAAAGATAATAAAGGATATATCATATCTAACTTCAATGAGGCTTCCTCATCTTGCAGAGAAATTGAGGCACAAGAAAGAGAGCTACATAGAAATTCTGTAGTACCGAGACTGTGTCTCCACAGAACGGGTTGGAGGACTCAGAAATTCTCACTCACTTTGACATCATATCGGATCACTTGGATCATGGAGTCGCTAAACCAGTCATTAAGATAGTAGTATATTTACTGCTGCGGAGTGTAGCCTCCTTCAGAGTAGTGCCCATCCAATCAGATAGCAGAGCGGAGTTACTAGCCTTGAACTCATTAACAGTGCGTTCAGGGTTGGCCAACGAGTGCCTAACCTCGCTATCAATAGCATCGAGTGTCTTTGTGATAAAACTGGTATGGGTGGTAGGCCACAGCGACAGCGCGACCGAGACTTTAAAGCTGATAAGCGAGCAAGCAAACGCATTCTGCAGCCGCTATGGGTAGAATGACTCGGTGCTCCCATATCCTCTTACGTTCTATTACTGAATAGCTGTGCTTCGCAGAAGCTTGTTCAGTGCTGGGTCACCATTGGTATATGTGTTGGCGGAAAATCCTCTGGGCCAAGTCCTATCGAGAGGTTAATCTCTCCTTTCCCTAGTTTTGGTGCTTTTAACGGGCCATTGCCCTATTGTTGTCCACGCTGAAAGGCTGGGAGTCCCACCAGACGACATCTGCAGAAGCTGTAGATCAGTTCAGCTGTATCATAAAAACTTTTCTTTCCAAAAGTAAGTTAAAAAAGACTTACACCTAAGCTCATATCTCCGAAACTATTTGCCGGTTCAAATTGCAATTTTCGGAAAATATTCTAAAATATATGTATTTTTTTCCAACTTCAAGACAATTTTCGGAAAATATTCGCATTCGTTATATCAAAAAACAAAAAATCGATTTTTAGAAATTTATTAGTGAGTATGGGTACTTAACAGACCCTTTTTTGACAAGGTCGGACCTTGGTAAAATTTTTTGTACAGTTCTAATCATTTTCATTCTCAGAATCAGAGCTCAATAGCACCAGTATAAATGACTCTTTGTGTAAAACTGAACTTGGTAAACCACAAACCAACTAAATTATGACGACAGAGTTGCCAGAAATCTCATACTATTTTGTAGAATAATTTAATTAGCCCAACAAAATAAACTGTCAATTTCTAACTGTGTCAAAATCTGTATTTAATTGAACTAAACTCCATTCACCGCACATACAAGGGTGCATATATATTTATATGCGCAGCAACCAAGGGCCATCCGAACACAGCTTCATGTTCACAAAAGTGAAGAGCAAGCTAAACTATGAACTCCAAAAGCAACTACACACACACTACGCGGTTACGTTGACTTTTATAAATATGAACTCATTTGTTCACAGCTCGGGTGCGGCTAAAAGTCAGACTTGCACAAAATCATCACTGCAGCTAGAATATATGTGAGTCTATGCCCTTATATTCACAGATTAGTGTCTGTGTGTGTGTTTATGGGCACTGAGTTTGATGTGCGCCCATATCACCTGACGTGAGCCGAAGCTTGAAGTAAATTATACTGAAATTTAGTTTAACATGCAACATAACGGTTATACTTCTATGTAGATGGCTGTGAGTTTGTGCAATATGTATATTAGGGTGGTTCTTAATAAAATGGAATTTTTTTATTTCTTTTTCTAAATAAGCTAGAACATATTTGTAAGGGATATCGCTATAAAGGTTGGTGTCAATTGAACACGCCATTAGGGTGTGTGACAAAAGTTTCATAGTTCAAAAGTTAAGATTTCTTCGATCAGCTTTGTTATAAGCACAATTTTTATATTATATTTTCCGATACTTATAGCCAGGGTGCTGTACTAATTAAATTTTTATTAAATTTCACACATTTATGACCCACCCTAATATGAAGTATGAGTTTTCTTCATCTATATATAGTTTTGGTGATGTAGCGCTTTAATATCATTAAATTTCATAAAAAAAAATTCCAACATTTTACTCCCACCCTAATGTGGAGTATGCGTTTAAGTTGAAAAATAAACTCTAAAGAAAATCCTGATCATTTTAACACGAGCATAAGCAAATTTTCAACAATTTTGTTGATATTCAATATACATAAATTTACATGCGAAGTGGAAGAGCAAGAGAGGTTGAGAAAGGGAGAGACAAAACGCACGTCAACTTTGGCCGCTGAGGGATGCGAGCTTTAGTTAAAACCCGTAGCAAGTATGTAAGTGTATACATACTTTTGATATACGCGCATATGACAGTAACGGTACTCTTATTCAGTTGCATGCCACACTCTCTATCAGCTACATCGTTTTCTTACCGCAACTAAGGTAAGGTGTTGTTTTTTTAATTTGTTATGCCTTGTATACCCTGAACGAGGTATATACGGAAGGAAACGTGAGAGATCGTATAAAATGTAGATATAAATGATAAGCGGGATGAGCTAAGCTCGATTTAGCCATGAACGGCTATCTCCCAGTATATACGCTAAATAACCCTTTAATTTGTGAGATATCGATCTGAAAATTTGCACATGTTCTTTTCTCATCAAGCAGCTGCTTACTTATCGGAAAAGACGATATCGGATCACTATAGCATATAGCTACCGTACAAACTGAATGATCAAAATTAAGTCCTTGTATGGAAAACTTTTTTATTTGACGAGATTTCTTCAAAAAATTGAGCATGATTTTTTGTCAAAAAGAATGCTGCAATCTGCGAGGAAATGATTCAGTTCGGACGGCTATAGCAAATAGCTGCCGTACAACTCGCCAATCGAACTCAAGCCCTTGTAAGTGAAACTCGTTCATTTGTCAATATTTTTTTACGAAACATGGCATACATTATTTTTCTAAGCAACGCTACATTATCCGAAAATATTGTTCAGATCAGGCTACTATAGCATATAGCTGCCATACTAACACACCGTTCAAAATCTGGTATGGAAAAGTTTTTGTTTTATAAAGGGTATTATAACTTACAAACGAAGTTTAAGTGTTTTGTTCTTATTTTACATAACTCTACAAAATGTACACATATACAAGCGTGATACTAGTGTGTTGAAATCAACCGTTTTGCACATTTCTGCCACACGGCGCCGCCTTTTCTGCACCTCCACAACAGATCACCCTCACCAGCACACATGCTCCTAAGACCTAACGGTAAGTGTGATATTGGCTTATAATATGCATAAATATATCTAGCAAAGTATACAGTCCCAGCGCTGCTGTCACAACCTAAGCTTTATGGTCTGGTTGCTCATACGCCCTGGCATGCCTGTTTAACACATTTGCTTGACTGGTGAGTTAACATTAAGGCATTGAGCGAATGGGCAAAAAATCGCACAAAGCAGCTTTACACATGCCTTCTTATACACACACATACACATAAATACTAGCTGCCAGCTGTATGTGCGGGCGCTGGCCAAGCGAAAAAAGGTGTGATTTATGGATATTTGGGTTATGAAGCTACACACCACAGGTGTTGCATATACTATGAGTATATTTGTTGGCAACTAACTAGCGCTGCGGCAGCGGTATGCAGCTAGTGCCATGCGGATCAAGGCTGCTCTTCCGGTTATGCGCACATACACACACAGACTTACACCTATTGGCTACTAATATGGTGACCGCAGCTGCTGTGGCTGAACCGAAAATGTAATACTAGAATGTGCAACTTCATTGTGTCCGCACACGGTGGCTATGCGAGTATGCTGAGCAAAAATTGTGTACAGCTGTGTGCGCTTTTTGCCACTGTCTTTCACTTTTTGTTTTTTTGTTTGCTTGTTTGTTTTGTTTCTGTAACAACTATTTGCTACAAGTGGCAGCAAGTGGCAAGTAGCATGTCCCTAGAGCGTGACTGCTAGCAGAGCGCCGCACGTGAGTGCGCGTTCTCTACACAAACACAAATACATATTTACTCACATATACATATACGTATAATATATGCATTTGACCACTGCGCTGCTGCCTGCGTTGACTGGTGGGAGATTTAAATAAATTATAACAAATTATGTCCGCAGGTCGACCGTGTGCAGTGGTGGCAATGTAATGTGTGCAATTTCACTCACCGGAATTTACCTAGACTGAAAATGAAGATACCTTCAAACAAAATGGTATTTATTTAGTTGACAGTATGTAAATAAGCTGGCGTTGAATAGCTGTTGCAAATTGCGATTGCCAAGACTTGATGACTGAACTTGAGGAGCTTTGTTATACTTGATGCAGAAAGCGGCATACTCTCTAAAATTTCTATAAGGCTGGTTATAGTTCTAGTTATAGATCACTTAGAAAACACAAGTTACGAAATTGTTTTTTTTTTTCTCTTTTGCTTTAGAGTGTTTTGGTGCGGGCAGCTAGAAGAGTATTGCTTGTTATCTCAAGAATTCAGTTCAAATGACCACAGTGTACTTATTGAAAAACTTTTGTTGCGGTTTTATTCAATATTTAAAAATATATCGCTGATTTCTATTAAGATGACTTGGTCTCCGCAAAGTGACAAAGCACCCACAATCTTTTTCGAACAATTCAAAATTTCTCTCATTCTCTTACTCTCTCTTGAAAGGTTCTTCTGTTATGTAGTCTACAAGATCATAGGCGAAAAGAGAACTTCAACTTGAAGAAAATCCATCTGAAAGGCCTGTGTCTACAAGTTTAAAGAAAAGTTATTATTCGACCACCAATATCGGCATTCTAGACATTTATATTTTGTTTCTATTTGTAGAAAAGTGCTACAGAGTCACACCAAATGCTTGTAGAGGTATGTTCTGCTCATGCTTTATCAAAACCAACATTAAGAAGATGATTTCAATGACTCAGAGGTAGCAATTTTATGTGAGAAATGAAGGAAGTGAACAACCATCAAAAAAGTTCGAAGATGCCGAACTGAAAGCAATATTGTATGAAGATGATATTCAAAAAAGTCAAAAGCAAATGTTAAATTTTGCACAACAAACAATTTCAGACCTTTTGAAAGCAATGGGAAAGATCCAAAAGTGTGGAAAATGAGTGCCGCATGAATTGGTAGTTTGATAGACAAATGGAAAACACTTGTGGAATTTTACTTCGAAGGTACGAAAGAAAATGAGTTTTGCATCGAATTGTCACTGGCGATGGAAAGTGTATTTATTTGAAGAATACTTAATAGACAAAATTACGGTTGAATACGGGACAATCCTCACCATCAACTGTAAAAAAAGATCGCTTTGGGAATGTATTTTGATGTGAGAAATACTCTGAGGCAATGAAATGAGGCAATATTCTGTATTTGGTGGAATCATAAGGTTGTGTTTTTTATTAGGAGCTTCTAAAACCTGATGGACTTGTTTATACTAATCGCTACAGACAACAAATAATCAATATGAACTATGCATTAAAAAAAATTGGCAAGTATGAGCCAGAAGATACGGCAAAGTAATTTTGTTACACTACAATGGACCTGCTTACAAAGAAAAATCGTTTCAGGCTACAATGAAAGTACTTGGTTGCGAGCTCCTGCTCTACCCGTCGTACTGACCAGACTTGTCCGCTTCTGATTACCTTTTCCTTTCATCGATGGGACACGTAATAGCTGAGCAGCACCTGTTTTCCTACCCAGAAGTCGAAAATAGGATCTCTGAATAGTTTGCTTGAAATTACGAACATTTCTATTGGCATAGTCTGCCGAAACTATCAGGAAGGTAATCAAAATGTACAGAAAGTAATGGTCAATATTTTGAGTATTTTGTTTTTACTTTCTCATGCAGTATTTAGATCTTCTCTAAACTGCTCTTATGGTGGCAAATCAGCATTTGAGAATACAAGGGAAGAAAAGAGAGAAGAGGAGAGAAAAAAAATCTGAAATTTGTCATGGAGTGATCTACGTCCTCGATTGCATACCAGCGATAAGTTCCTTGATCAATCCACCTCAAAGTTCCAAAATAATGATCGTGTGCTATTCATGATAAGATTCCATTTTTGGTCAAGATGAATATTTTGAGTTACTATAGCAAAACTACATATGCTGCTTCAGACTGAGTAGACAATTGAGAAGTAAGGTCCGCTTTTGACGAAAATGTATGTTTAGACGTTCTGAGTATGTATGCCATAAAAAGTATTAAAGCTAAGGTTGGCAGATTGCAACAAATCTCGAAATAGAAAAGGCAGCAACTTTTATACATAAAAGTTACATACATTTCTCAGAGATGGACTATAAAAGTTCTATGACGTCGCTATAAATCTTTAATTACAATAAAACACCCAAATATGAGATCCTTTTCCATTTTTGCATTTTTTGTTATTAACAGAGTAAGAGGGAAGTCTTACCTTAGAGAGAAGGTTGATTTAAACTCAAAACATGAGACAAAGTACCTGGGAGAACATGCAGCATTGATGTTGCCCGGATAGTCTTAAAGGCTTCTGTATTGAAAATCGGTTCGATAAGAGTCTCATTGTCGACTGTCTAGAGGAAAAGTGGTCTAATCTGAGGTACTTAACAGTAAGAAATTGAAACTGTTTTGCCAACTTTGGATATTGCCAGGATGATTCCAGACGTTTCAGTATTTAAAATGTGGCCGACAAATGTCTCTTGGTTGGTTGTGGGGAGAAAAAACGATCTCATCTGAGGTACTACAAGTATACAGTGAGAGGAAAGGCCAGTTTGGTCAATTTGAATTATTGTCAGGATGATCCCAAGCGCTTTAGTATTGATCATTTGTCCGATATCTTTCTCATTATAGACGAGGGAGCAAAAAATAAGTCTAATCTGGTTGAGAAGCAAAGCCAGATTAGCCAATTTTGGACATTGTCAGGACGATACCGTTTCAGTATTGAAAATGTATGTATCCGAAAGCAGTCTCCATATAGTTTTTAGGAAGAAATATAATTCTTATCTGAAGTACTTAAAGGTGACCAACATGGACTCTTTCGTTGAATCGGAGCAATTGATAGAATGAAATAATGTTGAAATGCCGTGTACTAAATGGAAATCACTTGAATGGTAAAACTATCCAAAGCGATTAAGGACATAAGAAGTAGCAACTTAGTTTTCGATGCTCTAGGCACAAATACATACATATATGTGTATAAAACACCGAACTTTTCACTAGCAACCACGGTTTGGTTAACATTAATGACAAAAAAATTATAAAAAACCACAAAACAGCTGCTTCAGTCACACCTTTGAATTACTCTGGGACACACAAGCGCGCTCAAATGCGTAATTACATAATTGTCATGCCACGAGGCGGCAGCCGGAAGGCATTAAGCAGCCGCAGCGCGTAGCATGCGCCGCTTTTGAAAACAAAAAAAAAAATAAAATAAAAATATTGCCCGTCAATTGACACTAATTGAAATATGCGACGAGCGGAGAAAAAACAATAAAAAGCTAAAAAGGCAGCAACAAAAACAATTAAAGAGAGGAAGACGCACTAAAGCGATAGACGGAAAAGAAAAAAACAATTTCAAATACATATATGTGAGGTTGATGGAAGTGTGAAAGGAAGGAAGGAAATGCATGTTAGTATGTATGTACACAAATATGAGAGCTGCATTAACGGTAAATTGCATAACGGTAAATTTTATTAATTATATTGTAGCAGTCATAGTGTATTATTGTGAAATTATACAGGGCGTTGATCATTTAAAAAGCGAAGTTGTTGTGTCATAAAAGCATAGAAAAAGAGGGAGAAAGAAAGAGCGGAAGAGACAGACAGTAAGAGTGAGCAGTTGTCTGCGTATAAAGGTGCTTGGCAAGTCAAGTGAAGTGTGCGTCGATTATTTTGCATTAATTGCATTTAAATGAAGAGTATGCAATGAATTAAAAGCAACAACAATAACACACAACAATTGTGTAGTAACATGCCATTGGCATGATTGTTGTGGCGAAAGCCATGGCGTATGATGCATATTTGAGTAAATGATGTGGTTGTGGTGCACATTATGGAACTAAGGAGCAGTAATTGCATATATTGATGGAGGAAAATAAAAAATTGTATTAATAGGTTTGGTACCTTCATTTTTGATAACCTAGATTTAAGATTTATTCCAACTTGAATTGCTGATTTTAAAGCTTAAGTGCCATAATACTTAAAGTTTTTTTTAAATGTTACTGTTGGCCTCTAGTAGAGTTAAGGAAGCGCTCTTTGGCACTTTTGAAACTGAAAATTAGGAAAATTAAAAAAATTTAATACTCAAATATTCCGAAAAAAAATAAACAAAAAGTGAGCACAGAGTGCATTCTTATTATGTTAACCAAAAAAATTAAAATATTGCCTATATTTAGGCGAAAGTAAACCGTTGCCTACATTTAGGCAAAATATTAAATAATTGTGCATAGTTAAGCAATTTTGACAAGTCAGGTGTTATGCTGTGGCGCATATTTCATATGAAATCTTTAAAAGCAGCACCACTTATGTTTTTCTATTGAGTAACAAAAAAATTTTGGTTTGACAACCGTTGCCTACAATTAGGCTCTTTAAAAAATTATTCCAAAAGGCACTTAATTTTGCGAAAAATGATATATTTCATACACTATCTTTACAGAAAGTAAGGATCCTTACAGAAAATAAAAATTTTTTCACTGTCAGTCCCTTTATACATACGTCATCTACTCAGTCAGTTTGAGAGATATTGGCCTGAAATTTCAGGCATATACTTCTCTCTTCAGGAAGTTTTTTACTTGCCGGCTCCGCCGACATCGGAGCACTGTAGCATGTAGCCGTCATACAAACTGATCGATCGGAATCAACTGCTTGTATGGAAAACTTTTTCATTAAACGAGATATCTTCATGAAATTCGACATGTGTTGCTCTCTTAGATAATGCTGCAATATACAAACAATATTTTTAAAATCGAACTGCTGTACTATATAGCTGTCATACAAAAGAATCGAACAAAACCAAGAAAAAGTACTTTTTATACCATTTCATATCATTTTATACAACAACAAATGCAACTGTGAAGGCTATAATAGTTTCGGTACAAAGAAATTATACCCAAGGTGTTCTTACTCTCTCTTAAACTATCACCTTACAAAGCAATTCCCTACAACTTTGTTAGGCTATCAAACTAAACTCTTCTCTGCACGCAGTGATAAGCTCATAATGTTCTAAATTTGCAATTACATACACATCTATATATAAACACACACATACACTCATCACAACCGTTACCATATTTTATATACCAGTTGACACACGCCACACACCCTTCGCCTACTCAATAATTTCGGCTCGCTAGCGCAAATTAAATAGTACAGCTGCGCTTATCTAACGGTAATATGCGCACAACATTTCATTTAAAATAAACTACAGCACCGACGCAATTATAAAATGAACTTACCGCCGAAAATGTCTGCTTATCCCCGTTTTGCTTTCGTTTTTGTTCTTATTTTGTTGTTTTTGCCACATGTCTAATATGTACTCATGAGCGGGTTCAACGTGCAACAAATATTTGCGTTTAACCACATGAATTTATGCCATAAAAATGTACCGTTCAAATATCCAAACAACAAAAGCAAGCGTTGAGGAGCTTAACAGCAGCGCCGCCCTCACACCCTCACAGGCATGCAGCTGCTCGCTCATAGTTCAATTTGTGCTCGTATTATATATCAGCTTATGTCTACTCATGTCTATGCTTCGTGTTGTTGTTTTTGTTAATAACTGCAACCCTTTCCGGAACAAGTCATTACAAAATTTACGCCACGCAGCTGCGTTATCCGCTGCCGCCGTATAAAACTGAAAGTTTAATGCTAAACAAAACCGAAAATTGCAATTACCGTTATATCAGCGCTTGTTTGTGCGCCCCAGCGGCAGCGACAGTGCTCCAATTTCAGTGTGTTAGTTCGCTAACTGAGACACTCGCGCGCCTGCTGCCACAGCCGCCGGCATGTAGTTGGAGTGCCGCGAGTATTTACACTAACACACGCACTCATACACTTATATAATATGTTGTATGTGTGTGCTTATATATGTAAGCTCGTGCTAATGTGTTGACGCGCTTTGGTTTCCCTTGTAATTTGGCATGAAATGCGCCATGTGCCTCCGGAGCACTTGAAATACTCCACATTACTGGCTTAATATAGCAGTAAGCTTGTGTATGTGTGTGTAGATAAATACATGTTGCAGCTGGCTGCTATAATGTTATATTTATATATATTTCTAGTTCTGCGATAATTATTTTTGGATTTAGTTCGCTGTGGCTTGAAAAGCGCTTCTTAGCATTTCACTAGGTTATTTACATATATATACTCGCATATTATATGTTGGGGTGTCCGTTATTGCAGAAGTCTATTTTTTTGCTGACTCATTCGGGATTTTCACATACCCCTTCAAAAGTTACACGCAGTTAAAATTATGCATCATATACAGAGCATTCATAATGTACACCATGGCGTATGAGCAGCACATAATTTATAAGGCACCTGTAAGAGAAGAAAGCAATCAACTTGTGAAATAACGTACACCTTAATATACGAGTATATATACACATATAACTACTTATCTGATTACATATAAGTACACTTAAGTACGCATATACTAAAAATGACAAATTTTTCATATATTCCTAGCAGCAATATTGATTCCTCTGTCGGCAATACTGTTTAAATTGCTCATGGCGAATCGATCATTATTGATGGCTTGCTATGTCCGAAATGATTAATCACTACTGCCACGCAGAAATACCGTTGGTATGTCAATAAAAACCTTTGTTGCAAACATAAGTCAATTTGACAGATTATATTTCATAAAAGCGACAGCGAAAGGTGACAACTTTGAGTGTATATTTAAGTTGAAAATTTTTTAATAAAATAGCTAAAAGTGGTAGTAACTATAGGAGGATAAGAAAATGCTGAAAAAAATTTGCTAAAAAGAGGTTAGCGTAGGATTCAGAAAAGCAGCTTTTGAACAAAAAAGAGAAGGCGATTTATCATACAAACTGCAAAGAAAATTGAAAGTTAGCCAAAAAATGTAGATTAACAAGTTTTTTAATCTGACTATATGCTAAACTAAAGCCAGCAAATTATCCACAATATACTGCTAATTTCAATCAAGCATAATATTTGTCTAAATTCACAAAAAATAATTATATCCTCAGAAAGAAACTTTAAATAAACAAAAATAGTCCCCTCCAGATCACGCTTATAGTGTGTACAGTTTATGGTTCGTATCTTCATAAAATAAAGCATTTTTGAAGCTAAATAAAAAGTGTATCTATATTTCAATTCAGTTCATCAGCCGCAGCCCACATTTAGGCGCATTATTACATAACCAAAAGTATTCAAAAGAATCACAAAACTTGCTGGGAAAGCGACACTTCTTTTCCTCGAATCCTAAAAATCTTCAAACAAATTTCTGCTATAAGACAACGATATCTTAAGAAAAGACGTAAACAAAGAAGCTGGATTGTAAATGAAACGTATATTTTTAATTATTCATCAACATTTATTTTTCGCCTTCAAAGTAGTCCAACCAGATGTAATACACTTATGGCAGGCATTTTTCCAGTTTTCAAAATATACACTTTTCGGGATGGCCTTCAGCTTTTTCAGCAAATTTTGTTTCATTTCTTAGATGGACTGAAAACGGGCACCACGGAGCCTAAATTTCAGTTTGGATAATTTTTATTTTGAAAAGCTCTGCAAAGAAGTATACCAATAATTTAAGTGTTAATTTTTTGCTTTAGAATAAAATACAATTTTGTTTCGGTACAAAAAAAATTAGGGAAAGGAATATTGCTTTAAATGATTAAATAAAATTTTTAATAATTTTTTTTTTTATTATTTTTGATGAATTTTTTTTATTTTTTGCATTATAAAAGTAATTTTCTTTTTTATTACAATTTTGTAACCTCATATAAAAATCTTTTTATAAGAACTTTAATTTAAGTCTTCCCAAACTTATTTCTATCACTTTAAGCCTTACTCCTTATGTGTCATGACTTTGAATACCGAAGACAGCTCTAGCGAAGCATAACTTCGCTTAGATGCATGCGCCAAAGCGTAAATGCAAACTCATTATAAGCATTGTTGTAATTATTTCGCATTGCACTTATGCAAAAATGACAAGTGACATAGAAACTGAGTGGAGTTAGTAGCAGTGACACACTCGACTCCATTACACATTGCTGCACAACACACACATAGACACACTTGGCATTTTTGCGCTCTTCATTGCAATTGTGCACTTCACCGGCATTCTTGTGGCAGGCATGATGTGGCACATAGCGCAACAACAACATGACAAAACAACAACTGTGGACAGTAGTTGCACGAAGCAGAGGAGAGGCTTTTTTGCGCTTAGTATTTAGATAAAAGTGCATAAAAGGGTGACAGTGAGCATGATATGTGTGATTGTATGAGTGCATGTGTGTGCATGAAAGAGTTTTGTGTCGAGTTCAAACGCCATTTGCACTAATGACACTTGCACTACGCACACGGAGACGTTCTGTGGCAAGGCAGCAGGAGGTAGAGAGGTGAATAGGTGTATACTATACAGCCGTTTGTAAGAGTGTGTGAGTTTGTGTGGATTATTAGGGACATCATAGCTCATCTTACACTTACACCCACACCTACACTCTCACATATATGTGTGTGTTCATTCACTCAAGTGCAACTCATTTGTCAAGTAAATCTGTCATTTGTATACATTTAATTATATAGTATTTGTATACAAGCATATATATGCATGTGTGTGTGTATTGCACGAAAATTATGCAAAGTGTCAATAGACAGGTGGCATGCTGTTAGTTGCCAGGCAGGTGGAAGGTGTCAACAGTCACTTATACTTGCACTTCGTTTGGATTTTGGATTGAAGGGCTGCCAGCTAAGCGCACTAATACAGCAACAACTGCTATAACAACAACTACAATTTGTGCGTGTGTGTGTGCTCCCGCTGCGCTTTTGCATACGTCGTCATTAGACAGCGAACAGACACTCACCATGTGCATGGGACAAGCATAGACACCAATACAAACACACACTTGGGCTCATCAAGCTATATTTACAGATGTGTGTATGTGTGTGTTTGTTGCTGTAACAGCCTGTATAACTTCTTCCACAAAGTGACTGCCTTATAAACTACACACAACCACGTAAACACACTAAATATATAATAAGTGCGCTGGCAGCTAACTGTAAGTTGCTGCAAATGTAGGCTCATCGCTGTCACCACCTCAGCTGCACTCAGCCAAATGAATGTAAAATTCATGTCAAGTGACAAATGCGGACCGCACAGCAGTCCAGCGAAGTGACAGGCAGCGGAAAGACGCACACATATTAATATTAGGGTGTTCGTTATGTTTCAAATTAAATTTTTTCTAACAGGCGCCTGTTGAAGTTTCAGTTTTTCGTAAACAAAGAAGTAATTGAACATAAACAGGCGCTTTAGTGTCAGTTTAAATCAAGTCAAAATTATTTTACTTATATTTATAGTATTTTATTGAGCTCTTGCATAAAATTAAGTTCTTCAACTTCAAAAAAATTAACTTGCGCTCTGTGAATACGATATTCTAATACAGAATTCAATGCTGTATAAAAATGCTCTCATTATATTTTTCAAGAAATTATTCCTTCATAACTTATACACACTTAAAGTTATGCCTTATAAATTCCGCGTTGCTCATACGTCATGGTGAACTATAAGGTATGCTGTTTGCTCAGCGTTTGCGAAAAGTCAACCTGGGAAACAAAATACACCCTAATATACATACATATTATATAAACACTTATATAAGCACACAACTATATAGGCCCTTAGTAGGCGTATAACGATTGTGAGCCTAACTTGCCACACACATGTGTCACACTGAGAGGCAGCGTGCGGCGCACAATTACGTTACTATCAAAATGGCCATGCTGCGCTGAGCTGATGGACTCATATTTTATTTCCATATTTAATTTAGTCTTTTTCCGCTGCTTTTAATTTGAAGTGCGGACCATAGAGTGCGACACATTTGAATGCTGAGTAGACTGCGCGGCTGGGTTGGGGAAGATTGTGCATTGTGTTACTGGGCCTTGCCACAATTCATGGTGCTGGCGCAATAAAGGCGTATATGTAAAATAAAAAACAACAAAAAATTGTAAATTTATATATGAAAGGGGCTCTATAAGTTATATCAGATTAATTCTGGAAGTAATGGTGTTGCAAGTAACAATTTGTGGGATCGGTTGTACGTATAATAGTTATATGAGATGTTTAAACGATAGTGCTGAATTTTAGTAATGACTAATTGTTTTGAAAAAAATTCCTAACCATATCTCTCTTCATAGTTAAATATATAAGTAGTGCCTTAAAGTCTTCTAGCTCAAGCGGTGTGGTGGCCAGAAACGATTCTTTAACACATGGTTCAAGCAGTTCCAGCAGCTCAGGCTGCTTCCGGTCTTCGATTAAGTATCTTCTGGGTAGCCAAAAAACATCCGTTTAAAGGGGATCTAAACTGGGAAGGCAATACATTCCTTACCAGACTTGTGAGCTGGATTTGGGATAAGCCACATAAAGAAATCCGCCATTTTAAAAAGAAAACAGCCTCGGATGAGAGACCTCCGTTTCGATAACGACCATCGAATTCGTCGGTGCCCGAAGTATGGTTATCTGTAGTACTATATTCCAGCATAGGAGAATTTTTCAAGCTACCTAGCTTTCTCCGTATCAAAAGACCACTAACCATATCGATTATGTTGTGATTGATGGAAAACACGTCTCCAGTGTTTTAGACGTGCGTACGCTAAGAGGTTCTAACATTGCCTCGAACCATTATGTTTTGCAGCCAAGATATGAACCTCCCTCTGTACAGCAAAAAACGAACGTCAACAAACACAGGGAAGGTTCAACGTCGGGAAGCTGCAATCAAAACAGTCACACGCGACTTGGCATGACACTGTGGAGAGTCATAACTTGGAAGACGTAGATAGTTTCGGCTATCTTGAAACCAGCATTAACACCAAAAATAGCTTCACAGTGAGTTGGCGATTGTGAAGTAAAGTCTTCTCTCGGAGAACAAAGACGGAAGCGTAGACAGTAGTAGAATGACAAAAGTAAGTATCACAGTCGGTAGAACGCTGAGCAGTGCGAGATATACGGCATAGCGAATCAAGAGACAGCGGCTACAATGGCTAAGTCATGTTTTCAGGATGCAAAAGAAGCTTCCAGATGTGAAGGTTTTCGATTCAGTACCCGCTGTTGAAAGCTGAGGAAGAGTAAGAACTCAGCCCCGTTGGGAAGATCAGGTAGATAAGCACCTTGGTCTTGAATTGGCTGCACTTGGTCTTGAATTGGCGCTAAATATTAAAAAGTTTCACACATGGCCTCAAGTACTGCTTGTACATCTCTCATATATTATATATAGTGTTAGAGGAAAACATTAACAACTGTTTATGGCATTAAAAAACTGCGGAGCTTCGAGGTTCAATAAACTACTGAACCGGTTTTTTTATTGGTTCACGTATACGTGCGACTTTAGTGAGCTCACTGCCGCTTACAAAGCAACACCGTTAGCTTAAACCGGTATCCTGTCATAACAAGTATAAAAGTGCCGCATAACGACGATTTTTACGCACATTTGCCGGTGTTAAAAAAGGATATTATTGCCAGTTTTTATTAATGCCGTCTTTTTGAAAACACAATAAAAACGTTTGAGTGAAATGTTGCGCTTTTGTTGCCAACGTTTTTTCCAGACACAATGCAGCCAATGTCGCTGTTGTTGCTTGATCATTTTCGGTGTGAAAATGTGCGTGAATACACAAAAATGACTGTGCGCTCGTATGTGTAAGGATTTGCGTTAACTAAATGAAATTTGTGCATGGTGAGGTGACCCTGTAGGAAATTTTTATGCCAAAGTGGAATAATGGAAAATTTTTGTAAGAAGTGTGAACAGATTTGAGGAACATATTAGAAAAATGTTATAAATATTCAGAGGATTGTTGCTATTATGGAAAAAAAGGATCATGTAGAAGAAAATATTTACATACCTGACTGGAATAAAAAAAATTAAAATAATAAAAGGTCATGCATTTTATTTGGAGAAAAGTCAGTTTATGTATAAAATCTTAATTAAAATTTTTTTTTAATTTTTTATAAATAAATAAGAAACCTAGATGCCCTAAAATCACAGTCTTGAAAAAGCTGGCGAGAGTTGGAGGTCCCTAAAGTAAATTTTCAAGTTACCAGCTTTGAAGTAAGTGAATAGATCCATGCTTGAGAGGAAAAATTGTCTTTAAGAAAGGAGAAGAAAAGGGGATTGGACTGTTAGTTATGACTTTTATCACAGAAAGTCAGGTCTTCATCTCATTGCTGCCATTTTTAAACACTTTACTTATAAACCGAAAAATTTCCTACAGATCGCCGCATTTTCGAAAGGTGTAAATGAGCGAAAGGATTTATAAAATCGTGTGGAAAAGGACACTTTGTCAGTGATAAAAAATGATTGCGCATAAATCATAAAAAGCGAACGTAACACTGCTTTAGCACCTGATATGGTTAGGGCTTTAATAGGTGTATGAGCGCAAAAATGATAATATGCGCGTAATAAAATTGTATAAAAATGCAGGAAAAGAAATTAATGCAGATTTTTGTTTTTGCAGCCATGTAAGTAACTATAAGTTAATCAACGAGAAATAACATTTCGAACAGAAAACATGCAGCAAGGGTTCAGCCTTTTAAAAATTTATGAAAATATCGTATAATTATTTTTGAAAGCAAAAAGGTTGAGCTTTTTAAAAATTTATTGATATCTCGACTTGTTATTTTTTCGAAACCAATGAAATAACAAAAAAAGTCAAATGCTTCGCTATTTGGACTATGAAATGCCGTAAAAATTTCTTGTGCTTTAAGTGTTTTTGCAAATGCATAAAGATCCACTAAAAGCCCCGTCGATTGATTCAAGATAGCTCAAAGAGGAATCGTTAAAGTGAATTTCGGTTCCTCATTTTCGCAAATTCTTCATTTACTGGTGGTAACATATTGTGAACTCTGATGATTTTATATAACAAAAGTTCTTATCCAACTCTTTAAGAGAGGTTCCGATGGCAGTCTTTGATTTATATATTACATCTTTATAAATAATATATCGATTTTAACGGTTTTATTTTCATATGCAGCACACTTTTAGGCATTATGCACATTTTGGCTTACCTTTAACGAATTTTTTAGGACAATTAAATTATAGATCCCTTTCTGAATGCTTGCTGAAGAGTTAACTGTTATACCTGGGTAGTTACTTATCTCATAAAAATCGAGTAGCACACTTTCAGGCGCAATACGATCTATTAATAGAAATTTTGTTTACTCCCCGTGAACAGTTCAGCTCATAGATCGCTTTGCAATTGATTGCTGAAGAGTTCGCCGCTATATCTGTGTAGTTATTAATCTGTTAAAAATATAGTAGCACATTTCTAGGCGCAATAAAATATTTTTTAATTAAACTTTAAAGAATACCTTTTGTTTTTCAGAAAAATCCAGGACACACAACGATTTTTAGACCATAAATCTACTGGACCTACTGCTTTACTTGGACATTACTTTGCGCAACATGCTTATAGGCGCAATACCTCACTTCAATACTTACTTGGACCAAATACCTTACTCCAATACTATATTTCAACCAAATTCTTTTATTTTTTTTTATACAAACACTGCTATTTATGAACGTTACTTTCTGTTGCACGCTTTTAGGCGCAATAACATTTTTCAAACATACTTCAATAAGTTTCTTTGACTTTTTAGAACAGTTCAGATCATAGAACGTTTTATATACTTTTGCTGAAGAGCTTTATTCACTGCCTTAACTTATTATATATATTTGAAAAGTCGAGTAGCATACTTTCAGGCGCAATATAATTTTTTAGCTATACTTTAACGAAGTTCTTTGATTGTCGCGATCTTAAAAGCGATCAAGATGGATTGACATTTCAACCTGTTGGTATTTTTGTGTTTTAAAATTCGAGTAACATACTTTTGGGCGCAATACAAGTTTTCCCTACACTTCTTTGATTTTTGCGTTTTAAAAATCGATCAAGACCAAATGCCATATCATCCCTGCAGCTGCAAACGTCCAGCTACAACAAAAAAACTGCTTACACACACACACAGCGGCATTTCATAAATTTGTGTAATATTGAAACGAATAATTTTTATTGATTGCAATTTATGGTTAATTTATGTCACTTTGTATGTTTATTTAAAAATGTCATTGAAATTTATTGCAAATGATAAAGTGCATTAAGGGTTGTCGGCGCAAAGTGCACGACACAAATGAATATATAATATTATATAATCAAGCGTGTGTGTGTGTATGTGTGCGCATGCACACAGTCAACTAAAAATGCCTACAGCCAGCGGGCGCTCGCATAAGTTGTGCTTACATGCATTTAAAAGCTTATTGCATTAAAACATTTACAACGAATTGGCAACGACAGCACAACCAACAACAACACGTACAACAGCAACGCAGTTTGGTGACCACTTGCTGCCATCGATTGGTTGGTGGGCTGCCACCGGCTGCATTGCCATCGAAAAATTGTATTTGTTCACCACACGATGTTCCGTGTCTCTCCCTTTGCAACAGCGCATAAATACACAATGACACACATACATATGTGTCAGCGCTGGCAGCTTTCGCTCGTTGCGCCCGTGTATTAAGTTATTTTATGCATGGACAAGTATTTTGTGCCTCCGATTACATAATAATGGCTCAAACAGATGCCAAAATTTGTATTGACATATTGTCAGGCAACTAATTGCTTTGCATTCGTGAGTGTGTTTGGTATCACAAAGTGCACTTTTCATGTTTTTAATAAAAATTTAATGCAATTTATATACACATCCGCACACATATATACATTTTCACCTGTATATGCATAATTTGTATAAAAAAAATTAAGTTTTCACATAAAACCTTTTGTTAACCATTTTCCGCAAATTTTCAATATAATCAATATTATTAAATTAATAAATAGATTTTAATACAATTATTAACGTAAAAATGTTACACAAGCATTTAAATTTAATTTACACGCTCATGAGAATAAAACATGTCAGTTTAGTGTCATTTTCAGCGAGAGAGAAGGGCAGACAAAGAAAGGAAGAAAAATCATTAACGTAGTCTACATTGAACCCAACGATATCTCAAAACTGAGAGACGAATAGACGAACATCACTAAATGGACTCGCCACAGTAATAATTTATTATTGAATATTTTTGCAGCCAACTTCAAACTTAACCGTTCCACTGTTATATCGTATATTCGGACAGCTTATATAAAAAGGTTTACCAGTAAAAAATTTCCATAAATTTGAGATTGTTTGTGCTTGGTACCCTATTGAAGGTTGATGCAAATCGTCGAACAATAACTCGACAGATTGCTCAAGGATTCAATTTGTCTAACGAGACTCCACACGAGCACTTGAGCTTTGTCTATTATTAGAAAAACTATAGTGTTGTACCAGGACAATGGCAGAACTCATTCAAATTTGATGACTCGCCAAAAGCTTTTGCATCTATAATGACATATGCATCCAGACAAAACATATTACTCAGATTTGACATCTTTGGAGCATTACTTGGTATCTTAAAAATGTTTTGGATCATAAAACCTTCACTGAAATTCGGACGTCAAAAGCCAATTGGATCAGTTTTTTGCCTACAAGAATCTAAAATTAAATGAGCCTGAAACCAATATATTGCCTGAAAGCTATCAAATGGTATTGGTTAAAAGTAGAAAACATGCAGTTTCATAAAAAATCGTGATCGATTTGCACTTAAAAACGAAATTACTTAGTGAATAAACCAATATTTAAGAGGTGTATTCAATAAATAATAAGGATGGGGTCATGTGTAGAAGTTCACGCAAGTAAGGAAAGTTCTCTGATCGGCTATAATCGCGTAAGCGGTGTCTGCGCCTATTAAGAAGAAGAAGTTCAATAAATAACTGGAATTTTCTTTTTTTTTTATTCGATTACGATAAAGTTGTAACCTTCAATATTGTCCCCATTCGAGATTATGCACTTATGCCAACGCTTCTTTCAACCGTGTAAATATTTCCTAAACTCGATTTTGCGATAGTATTTAGCTCTTTCAGCAATTTTCATCTACAAGTCTTTCGCAAAACGACAGTACTTTTAGGTTCTTTTTGTTTTTAGTGAATTATTCACGAACAAGCAACGAAGTGAGAGGTTTTAACAAGTACAGATCACCAACTTCATAGTCTTATAATAAGCAATGAATACAGTTGAAAATTTTATTGTACTTCAGGAGCATGCATATCACAAAAAAATTGACAATTGGCCTCTCCAATTTAAATTAAATTTTTTTTTTTAATTCTTAACGTCTCTGACATTGCTTTCAATATCTGATAAACTTCTTTGCAAGACTTACATACTCTTCTACTGATTTAAAGATAGGAGAGATGGAAGAAGAGCTAAGATTTTTGGAAGGCTGTTTTTTCTTGTTCCAATTCCTTTCAACTCTGGAAATAAAATCTGCTGGATTGAGGGTAAATAACGATTAAAGAATTGTAATACCCTACAAAGCGCTTCAAAATACTATCGTTCTCAGTACCATTCCATTTGGGGAGCTCCCAGATGCAAACAGCTAAATAAAAATGTGCTTCGGTACTTGTCTGTCCTCAAATTAATGGCACATTGCTACACTAATCTTGAAAACGAAATCCATAACTTTCAAGCGGAAGCATTGTGACTCGACTGGACCCTAAAATTTAAAAAATTCTATAATGGTAATGGTATTACTTATCCACGCAAAACTAATACGGCTGTGTAAACTGACGTTGAGCAACACGAAAAGCTCCGTCAGGATCGGGAAGGACCTCTCCGAGCCGTTCGATACCAAACGAGGTTTCAGACAAGGTGATTCCCTATCGTGCGACTTTTTCAACCTGCTTCTGGAGAAAATAGTTCGAGCTGCAGAACTCAACAGAGAAGGTACCATCTTCTATAAGAGTGTACAACTGCTGGCGTATGCCGATGATATTGATATCATAGGCCTCAACACCCGCGCCGTTAGTTCTGCTTTCTCCAGACTGGACAAGGAAGCAAAAGAAATGGGTCTGGCAGTGAACGAGGGCAAGACGAAATATCTCCTGTCATCAAACAAACAGTCGTCGCACTCGCGACTTGGCACTCACGTCACTGTTGACAGTCATAACTTTGAAGTTGTAGATAATTTCGTCTATCTTGGAACCAGCGTAAACACCACCAACAACGTCAGCCTAGAAATCCAACGCAGGATAACTCTTGCCAACAGGTGCTACTTCGGACTAAGTAGGCAATTGAGAAGCAAAGTCCTCTCTCGACAAACAAAAACCAAACTCTATAAGTCACTCATAATTCCCGTCCTGCTATATGGTGCAGAGGCCTGGACGATGTCAACAACAGATGAGTCGACGTTGCGAGTTTTCGAGAGAAAAGTTCTGCGAAAGATTTATGGTCCTTTGCGCGTTGGCCACGGCGAATATCGCATTCGATGGAACGATGAGCTGTACGAGATATACGACGACATTGACATAGTTCAGCGAATTAAAAGACAGCGGCTACGCTGGCTAGGTCATGTTGTCCGGATGGACGAAAACACTCCAGCTCTGAAAGTATTCGACGCCGTACCCGCCGCGGGAAGCAGAGGAAGAGGAAGACCTCCACTCCGGTGGAAGGACCAAGTGGAGAAGGACCTGGCCTCGCTTGGAATATCCAATTCGCGCCACGTATCGAAAAGAAGAAACGGCTGGCGCGCTGTTGTTAACTCGGCTATAATCACATAAGCGGTGTCTACGCCAATAAAGAAGAAGAAGAATGGTATTACTTGGTAGCATTTAGAAAAATCTCTTCCGGATGAATACTTGAACTTCAAAGTCCGCATGTTAGCACTAGCAATAATGTTGGACAGAGAAAATACTATTCAAGCAGGTCTGCGTAAAGTATAAATATACTTGTTTATACTTTTTCTCTCCAAGTTTCTATGTTTTAAGCAGTATCAGAACCAACCCAATATGGTCGAGAATTCTACAGCTCCAGCGGTGTGCATCGAAACCTGGAAACCTGGCTGCACAAGGACGGGGTTTGACAAAAAAATTCACGCAACTAACTTTAAAATATATTTGTTATACATAAGAGGTATATATGTAAAAGAGTTTGAAATATTTCACATTAGTAGCATTTTCTAATTTCCGAATGATTTCCAGATACAAACCACAAAAAAGCACAACAATTTTTGTCAAATCCCCACTCTAAATATGCATAGTTACGCCTGCGTACAATTTCACCAGGTTAGCCTAGGTTTGGGCGTAAGGTTTATGTAAGTATTGTTTAATCTCCCTCGTTTGTAAGGTTTATAGAACCATTCATTAATCTACCTTGAACAAATATCTGTCCTTTGTATTACCCAAAAACTGCTTTAAGTACATCACTTCTAAGATCGCCAAAGCGTTTTGAGATCACCACAAATTTCTTAAGGCGGTCAATATCAATCCCAGTCATTTCGCTGGGTTCGCTAAATGTTTGTCTACCGAGATATTTCAGCCATACAACTTTGGCAATGAGAATCCTTCAAAATATTTTTCGCACCGCGTGTATACATATTGGATAGCGTTCGGTCAGAACACATAAGTGCAAGGTTCGGAGGATTTTTCACGGTTTTCTTTGAGACAGAAGCATCGCAGCTAACAAGGTGGATGCATACCTGAAGAGGTAGCAGATTAAACTTTGTGACAAAGATATTTTCTATATATACGTGTATGTCCTCCTTTATCAGATTTTCTGTACTAGAAGTCTTCGTTTATCTATATCTAAGCATATCAACATGATGATTTGATGGATGTCTGAGGTAATGAGTGTTCGTAGTTTTAATTCATTTGCCTTTTTAGAATCGTTCAGCATCAGACTTTTTAATAGTTGTTGGTATTATCGGGAAGATTATCGATTTTTGAATAATTTTCTACGGCGACAGTACACCAGACACACGTAGTAACCTTAAATTCAACTTCCCAGAGTTTTGATATTCAAAAGGGCCTTTTAGAGATTGGCTTTACAGTTCTCAATTTTTTAATAGACGAAATAAAAAAAGCTTCAGTGGAAATTTAAACAATCAGATATCGACTTTTGGTTTCAAAGAAGGATCGTTCTACTCTCCGAAACAAGCTCTGAAATCATACAATTGTTCAGTTTGGAGTTTCATTGCTCTGATATCATACAATCGATCTGCTTAAAGCTTCAAATAGATGTCATTGCCTCTTTTCAACCAACTTCTGAATTTACCGATTCTTCTTGTTATAGTGGATGAGAGTTTGCTTCAAATAGTTTTGAAAATGCGACTGTGCTTTCTTACATAGTCGATACATATTGTGAACAATTCTGAAAACACAGGCCCTACTGTCTTATGACCGAAAGCTCTTTCGTGCCTTAAAGCGGCTTGACTTTTTGTTTTGTTGTTGTACGTCATATCTTCGACTATCAGCAAGTGAAATTTTTCACCCATATCTGATATTTACACTATTTTCATCACAACTCTGCTTACTTACCCAACCTTTTGAAGTCGTTTATGCAAATATGAGCACCCACACCCTCACAGCTTTGCCGAATATCACGATTGAGCAGCATTTTGTACGCGTATTAAGCATTCTTACAGCACAACTGACAATTTCAGTACAGTTTACACATACGTCGGCACATAGAGAAATATAAACCCCCCGCAGAGTAGTACTAAAGTGGTCATATTAAAAACGGGAGCTTGTGCAAGTGAAGCTTAGCCTTGGGATTGAGCTGACCTGGACATGTTTACGAGCTCGGTACCGGTTGCATTGTACAGTAACAACGGTACCAAGATAAATGCTTATTTGCATTTACAGTTCCATACCAATAACTGCAGTAACAATAACAACAAAAACAAAAACAATACGACACAACAAAAATACAATAATATCGAACGAAATGCAATTGCCAGTTGTTGTTGCTGCTTTTGGCATACTGCAGACACTACACACTACAACACTGCTGTTGTTTTAGTTGTTGTTGTTGCCTGCATACCAATTTCGGCACCGAAGTACGCACCAACGAATCCAAGAATATTGCAGCGCTCACAAATTGTTATTGCAGTTGGCGTTGCAGTGGCTGCGGCAGTGGCAGTGGCAGACTGCAGTGGTATTTACGTGAAAACAAATACCTCAATACTTCGGTAACGGAAATAAATTGGAAAATTCGCTGCATCGAAGTTGGCGCAAACGTATTTTACACACTCTTCGTTATGCGCTCACAAAAGCGTTGCAGTCTATAAATATAATTTGTGTGCTTAAACTGGTTGGGAAGTCTTTTTTTTTGTTTTTTGGAGTAACTGGAAAAATATTTGTATATGGAAGAATAACGGTTTGGGCTTAAAATAAATAGATGCGGTTATGTGGAAGTAAAAGTTGGAAAAAATATTAAGCGAAGCCCTAACACCTATCATAAATGAAGAAGTTTCCATATAAGAACTTGATTCGACTCTATCTGTTTGTATGGCAGCTATATGCTATAGTGGTCTGATATCGGTGGTTCCGACAAATAAGCAACTGCTTGGGATGCAAAAAGCATATGTGAATTTGCGAATCGATAACTCAAAAACTAAGGGACTAGTTCCCGTATATATAGGAACCCACAGTCGCACAAGTTTTGGTTACTTACCATCACTTGCCAAGCTTATTAGAGATCCATAGGTTCAGAGCTAGAATGTAAGAGGGCATTGTATTAAGAGGACTCGCTTCCAATCGGTTAAATCGTAGTAAGGATGCCCTTTCTAGCAAACTCGCTGAGGTGATTCAGGCTTTCGGCGAACCCGCTGCAATCGATCGTCCATACAAGTCAAAGCCTCAAACAATTGCTTATAAGCGCACAGTCATTGAGCTCCAAGACAGACTAGATAGCTAAATCAATTCATCCCAGTATCATTTATATACTCATATGCTTTATAAGGTCTCAGACGTTCACCAGTGGATGTTAGAACTTCTTGGCAAACTTAATATGCGCTGCTGAGTGCATAAAAATTCATACAATTACTTGATTTTGATCGGTCAATTAGCGTGACATATATATCCTAAAGAGGTTCGACCTTGGCGGCTCTGACAAATGAAGAGCTTTTTGAGCTGAAAATATGTTGAAAGAAATTTCTGATCAATATCTATAAAATTCATGGTCTAGTTTATGTATACTATATACTGAGAGACGGATACTGTCGAATCTATGTACGTAGCTCATCACTCTTATTATTTATTATGTTGAAGACTTTCAAGCGAACTTTTCATATCCAGTTGCGGTTATAGATTTAATATATGTAATTCGAATAAGGCCATGGATACTAGCCTTGATATAACTGATAAATAATTCTTACTGGAGAAGGTCGGGCTTTGAATAATAAACTAGACCACAGTCTATGTCTCTTTCGCAACCCATTATTAAATCATTCATATCTTGATTCAAGATTCCAAACCAACCGATCTAATGGAAACTCATTTAACCAACAGATATGAGAGCTATGTAAAAACAAAATTTTTGGATATTTATAATTTTTTCATGAAAAGTGACTTCTTGTTTAAACTTTGTAGGCTTAAAAGTTCAAAAGAGTCACATATAGAGTTTCACTAACTGTAAGCGGCTCCACTCAGACATCAATTGTCTCAATGAACATGAGGTGGAGTTCGTTGCTGTTTTCGTCTTGCGTTAAGCGCTTTTTCGAACTCAAGCTGTAACCGAAGGGTTATGCGAAGGGTAAGCAGTCGTGAAAGGTTTAAATATACGGCTTGGGGTTTATGATTTATGTGATTCTCGGTTCAGCCCGGCTTCGCCTTATTTGTTTTTATGCTACAGAGCTTACTTGACCAATGTCAAATTTTTGCCAATTTTAGAATAAGTTAGCTCGTGAAAGTAAATAAAACAACGATCATATGACGATTAAGCGACATGAACCTATCAAAACTATGCCATGACGATTTGTTTCGATTACAACTAGTACACAAGGATGGCTAAAGGTATTATAGAAACATGAGTCTAGAATGTTTTACTTCGCCTATTTCAAAAAAACTTCGAGAACTAACAAACGAGACAGGACTTCTAGAATCATCGAGTGGTACCAGTAAGATGGTTAGCGGTCAGGGTGTTTAAACATAGCAAAGGATGAATGCTGCTGGTTGAGGTGCTCTATGCAAAAGACCAAGTACGATTTACGACCTACAATATGACCTCGGGAGTAGTATTGACGTTTGATAAGCGTTGTTCAAGTTTATGCAATACTTAGCGAGCCAATGGGGACTCCAATTGATCAAAGAGTTGTCGGGCTAATGCGGGAGATATGTGCAATTTTTGCCCCTGTGCCTTGCTCTTGACATTTCCTTTAATCAATTCGATTTGTCAGTCCTATTCATCAAATGTGTGCCGCCAAAACGCTGTGACCAGTGAGTATTTCAATCATATTCTTATGATCTCTTTTATAAAGAGTGAACTGGAATTTTGTGAATTTTTGAACAACCGCGTTGCACATAACTTTTACTGCTTCGCATTCTGATAGATCATTCTATTGTAGTTTAACCTTCCTTGTTATGGCCTTGCCTATATCGTTGCAAAGACAATTCATGGCTTTACCAAATTCGGTCACGTTATCAGATGACAGTCATGCAGTATTATCAGCGATCTCCTATATTGTCGTTGGCAATGAATCGATGCCTGGTACCGAGTAGAAGTGGAGTTGCAAGACACTTATGGCCGATACGCGATACGAGGTTGCTACCGTTATTGTACGCTGGGCTGACAACATAGATATTTAGTCTAGAGTTGCCTTCTGCTTAAAATATACTGCAGTGGTTCGGCAACATAAAGGGCTGCCTTACGAAGAAAATTATAGCAAGCGTGAATCGTTTTATAATATTCGAACAGCTCGGAATGCCTGGGTGACCAAGATCTTCTGGCATTTGGTCGGAAGTCTAAAAATCTGCACTTCAAAATTAAAAATCCTTTTTTAGTGGATTTTTAAAGTACCAAACGCCTCTCGAGTTTTATTTACTCGCCATGTAGAGTAGTTATACTCTCCTCACCTCACCTAACTACTAAAATCAAATATACAAACACAAATGTTTCCAAAAAAATGTTTCGAATATGTTATTCGCAATTAAACTCTTGATATTTTCAATAATTAATGCATCAACTAGATCGTAAATATTTAACTTATTAGCCGCTTTGCCAACCACCACCATTTTGTTTTGTAATAATTCTCATTTTATTTAGCGAAATTTACGGTGAAATCAGCTAAAATTATTGATTGTAAACAAAAATGGCCGATTACTTGTTGGCTAATGAATTGCAAAAACGCTTTTTCTGCCCGGCAGCTGCAGCCATTTATTTACTTTAATCAAATAAAATTTAATAATGAATAATAAATTAGGTTTTCAATGCAGAAAATTCAATGCACAAAAGCTAAAATAAAGCTATGCTGTAGTCTGCTTTATTGCTTTAAATGGTATAGATAGATTTTGATAGATTTTGGCTTACATATATTTAAAAAGAAGTTACTTTTTAAATTTGTGAGTATAAAATGATCCAACTAGGTCTGGTTATGTGGTGATGCGAATCTTATATGAATTTTTCTTAGGTCTACATCCACCAAAATTACCAAGAGGAATTTATAAGGGTATTAGTGGAGCCGAAATCCAGTTAAAGTAATAACATTTTCTTCAGGAAAAAGTCGTGATGGGGCAGTCAAATCTTTTACGACTTAGATCATAAAGTACGATCTGCTCTTTTGACTACCAGAATCGACTGTATCGGTGATACTTCGGTCATTTTGTCAAGTTTTTTTCAATTCGAAGAGCTCCTGAGACGGACTTTGCTCCGTCAAGAGGTTATCAGGAGCTGCTTTCAAACCGGTCAAGAAGGTATGGAAGAAATTTCGGCAGGAGCAATATGAAACTGCGAAGGCTGCAGTACAAAGTACAGCCTCGAATATAAAGTTTCTTCTTTACATCTTCATTGATTAGGTTACTCCACCCGAGATAGGGTCTAACCTGTGCTTTTACCATCGTCTCTCAATTAAGTCGTTTGACTACTCATATTTGGACTCGAGACGAGGTAAGTTTAAGTTCTTCTATTTTAAGTTTCATCAAAGTGAATCGAGAAATTCACAAACGAGGACTACGGACTGTGGACTGTGCACAGCAAACCTATTTCTTTGATATGAAATTCGAATGAAGGACCGATTTGGAACTCTGGTCGTTCGTGACGAGTCTGTTCATTTGGAAAGTGTGTTTAGAAATATTTTAATCTTACGGGCTTACAGTTGCGTGATTTAGCAGTTGATAGGTCTGAGGTTTGAATATAAGATAAGGTACCCTGCCAACTATTTTGGTATAAAGTGAAGCTGGATACTTATAAGCTTGCTGAATAAGATCCGGGAAGAGTGACTTTACCGTTATTTAGTCCTTAGTTCGCTGAAAGCTGAAATAAAAAGTATTCCAAATCAATAATTCTGAGTTTTGTGAACTTTAGCGGATGTGTTGTTTGAGTATTTTTCTTTTTAATTTGGTGAAAGTCGAACTCACGACTTCATTACGCCTTCAATAGTATATGATTGAGAGCAGTTGAATACCTTTCAATATTACTTTAACATTATTATAAAAATATAAAAGTATAATAATCAAATATTTGCTTAATAGATATTTGAAATAATTGTTAAGCATAAAGTTTCGGAATAATTTTGAACGAACTGCAAAATAATATTAAAGGCAAGTTGCTCCTCTGAGCTCGCTCATGTTTGTGTGCGTTTTATACATACATACTTTGAAACTAGTGCGAGTAGTTTTATGTTAGTTTTACAAATAGTTTCGCCTGCCGCTTGGCAATCAGCAGAAGACCACAACGCTCCATCAACTCCACTCCGCCGGACTGCATACCTAACCTCAACTGGTTGCCGTTCGCCGGTTGCTCCACTGAATTTCAATAATGGTGCACAACTTATGTATGCAAATGTTTAACATGGAAAAATATTATGTTGGAAATATGTTTCCATTACAACAACAACAACAGCAGCAAGAACACTGAGAACAGCAAAAGCAACAACAACCACTGGGATAACACTAACGCCAACATCTAGTATTGCAATAACAAAGTAACAAAACAAAACCGAACAAGGAATAATTCCAATGGAAACCGAGAAAAGTTTCTGCACTAAAATGCATTCGGTATTCAGAGCAAGTGAGCAATGCAAGCGGCGGCGACTCGAAAACCCGAAACCGCAGGGGGTTGAGCGATGAGTTTTTACCTATAGAAATGCATGCGTACGAGTACTTATGTAAGTATAGAAAAATTTATGTTTGACCAGCTGGCTGAGTATTAGAGGAGGTCTATGTAAGTTTATTAGTATCTAAGCGTGCATAAAAATACCTAAGTATGTTTGAACCTAGGTAAGTTTCCTTTTGCAAGAGATGCCTAGCTTGATTAATACTCCATTATTCTAATAGGCGGAGGAAACAGTCAGTTTTCACTCAAATAGTGTTTCTGTTGTGAGTTCTTCCCTTCCCTTTGCTTACAAGTATAAGTACAACATGGAGAAAACCTGCGTAGAAAGTTTTTATTAGTGAAAGCTTCTGGTGAACCTAATCTGGCTGACCGAAACCCGATTTAAAGGAGGCGGTTTTGGTTTGGAACACGTCGAACTGCTAGTGCGGCCAACAATGTTTGAAGATGAGCAACTGGAAACGCCACACCCTGAAGTTGGTTTCCAAACGCAATAAGATCTCAAAAAATATCTACCCGGTCTCTCCAACAGAGTGGAGGTCTTCTTCTTTCTCTGCTTCTCCGACGGGTACTATGTGGAATACTCTCAGAGCTGGAGGATTTTCATCCACTTGGTCGGCATGACTAAGCCAGCAAAACCGCTGTCTCTTAACTTGGGACCCGCCACGTAAAACGCCCCCAATGAAAACTAAACAACAGCCTCAAACGAAAGGTCATGGCAAACGCATTAAGAATTACGATTTGGGGGCAAGCACCTGGAACGTTCGGGCCTTAGTTGAAAAGGTGCCGCTGCCCAGCTAATTGATGTCCTCGTTAGAGTGAAGGCTGAAATCACCGCCGTCCAATAAAAGCAAAGACCGGCCAAGGACTGAGACGAGTATATCCTTGTGGCATTATAAGGAGCCCAAATGCGATGTGGGATTCATTGTGTCAGAGAGACTTCGTTGCCGAGTCCTGGAACTCATTCCGGTACATTAACGTCTAACCAAAATCCGCATCAATGGAAGAGAAGGACGATGTGGCCAGAAAAGCCTTCTATCAGCGCCAGGGTGGGCAAAGAAAATACCTTTATCATAACGGTTGGGTAATTCAACCTCCATGAGAAACATCCGGCACGGCACTTCAAGCTCCTTACATACAGCTGCAACCGAAACCATTGGTTTCCGGAAAATGCAAAAAAACAGTTGGTACGATGAGGAGTGCCGTGTCGCGGCGAAGACAACAAAACTGCCTACCTCGCAACGTTACGATCGACCACAACACGTGCAGAATGGGGTAGATACTCTTCCATCCGGACAATATGACCTAGCCAGCGTAGCCACGGTCTCTGGATTGGCTGAAGCATGTGTGTCAATGTCGCCGTATATTTCGTACACCTCGTTGTTCTATTGACTGAAGTAGGACAGCTACTTTTCATCCTGTCGAAGGCTGTTTTAAAATTGACGAAGGGTGCTACGTTTCGTTCTTCTTTTCTCTAATCTCTTCCAAGTTTTGGCGCATGGTGAATATCTCGTCAGTAGTGGATTTCAGTTGGACATTACTTTGAGAAATGCTATTGTGCAAGCTTTTCTTATATAAATGTTCAAATTTTGTAAAAAAAATCGCACGAATATATTTATAGACCTACCTTGGAGGTAAGATAGTAACTCTTTAAATAAATACGTACATATGTATGTAACTAAGAGAGCACCTAACTAAATCGAACGCGTGCATTCATCAAGAAAAGCATGGTTTCAAGCTTTTTGCTTAAAATTTGTGTGCGGATAAAGTTTAAGACACCACCTCGGAGACGCACACAACGAATCCCTTCACAATGCAAGCGTTCGAGTGCTGATGGATAAAGTGTGGCGAGAGTGGCGGCGCGGCGGCCGAAAGTTGATGAAGAAGAAGTTTCGCAACTCTCAAATGTGGTTATGCTTGGCAGTTGCGGTGCTTAGACTGCTGTTGTTGTTGCTATATGCTGTGCATTTGCTGCAAGACCGAAGAGTTGTTGCTGGTTTGTGGCTCCGCTGGAGTTGCTCTATAGATTTCAAGTAAATTTTTTTTTCACTCATTTTGCATAAGTATTCGACTTATCCTTGCTACATTTACTGCATGCAGTTTTTGTAAATCTGTACTTTTTGTTTATATATATACATATGTATATAAGTATATACTGCTTTTTTATGTGCATTTACATACATCGACATGCCGCTACACTTTATGTTGTGTGCTTGTTGGCTAGCAAATTGCAACATTTAATGTTGCAAAATCACTTAGGACAAATTTTATTGCTAAAGTTTTTGAGTTTGCGACAACAGCAACAACAGCAAGTACAGCAAGTGTAACAAAAACAATAACAATAGCAGCAACACTAAATAGTTGTAACAATGAATTCAAGTTACTGAACATTGAATATGAAAAGTGGAAAGTGAATACTTACACACACATACTTCGGCACACATTTACAGGCGAATATGCTACGAATGGCCTGAAAACACATTCATTATTGCGAACAGCCCATGGCGTACATTTTAGCTGCGGTAACTTCGCACATTTATTGTTCGCGGTCTGTGTGTGTGGGGGGCTGTGAAGACTATTGGCTCTGCTGAAATTTTGCAAAGGCAGGCAGTAATGTGCAGGCAGAGGTTGAAAGTAATAAAATAAAATAAAAAATAAAAAAAATATTATAAAAGTAAAAACAACAAAAAAATCATTAAATTTGAGCAGCATTTTATACCCAACACGTTTATTTTTGTTTATTTTGACATTTTGTGTCAAATAATTTTTAAATTCAAAAATTGTTTGTATGACAGCTATATGCTATAGTGCACCGATTTGCACGGTTTTCGCTGTGCAGTTTACTTGTATATTTCGTAATATTACTTAAAACTTTCGTGAATGTAGCTGCTTAATTGCCGAAGTTATAGCTTAAAAACTGGTTTTTGAAAAATCAGTTGTATGAGTACCATACGTTAGAGTTGAGCGATCATGTTTATTTTTACTATATGTTTTGCTCTTATAGAAAATGATACTCTGACAAAAATTCGTGTTTGTAACCGCTGAAAGACCTAAGTTATGTCTTAAAAACTAGTTTTTGAAAAATCAGTTGTATGAGTACTATATGTTACCGTTGACCGATCATGATTATTTTCACCATGCCTTTTGTATTTATAATAAACAATACTATTCCAAAATTTCGTGTTTGTAACTGCTTATTTGCCGAAGTTATAGCTTAAAAACTAGTTTTTGAAAGATCGGTTGTATGAGTGCTATATGTTGCAGTTGAGCGATAATATATATTTTCGCCATGCCTTTTGCATATATAATGTATGATATTCTGTCAAAATGTCGTGCTAATAAATACATAATTGGAGTAAATATTACACAAATCATTATTTTTGAAAGATCGGTTGTATGGCAGCTAGCAGTTTTGAATAGCTGATTTACTTGATTTTCACAAGAAACATTTCAAATACTGTGAGCCGGTTATACACAAATTTTTGCGCTGATATCTCACAAACTATAAGAGTTATGAGCCAAAACTGCATATCTGCATAATTGGTTTTATGAAATACTATTGTACTATACTGGTCCGATCTGCGCTTATCCAACAAATGACTAAAATAATGCTGATATACAGCTGTATGTCGAATTTCAGGCAGATAACTCAAACACTGAGGTCCTAAAATCGAGATAATTATTCAAAAACCTAGAGCTCGGTACGAGTGCGACGAGATCAACTCAACTTACACTTTTCATGCTGCCGTTATAACATGCGAGGAGTTTGTCACTTCGTACACCAGATCAAACAATTATAAACCTCACCTAAACTATAACGCTATCTCCCTTTCTTGTAAGGTATACAAAGCAGCCGCTCTCTGTATAACATCCACAAGTCTGCTTAAGTTCCCACACACCATTATACCATTATACCGCAAGGCTGCGCTGTAGGTGTGGCTGATGTCGCCAACTTTACTTTGTACATCGCCCATCACCGCCGCCTGTCCGCCTCACTCACTCAAACACCGCTTTAGTGGTCATCCAGTCAAGCCAATTCGAAATGCTCTTTTAGGTAATGAATGTCCTTCAGTGGCTCCTAACTACATTAGTCGCTCGAGTCTTGTATATACATACAGACACGAGCATGCAAATCACACGTAGACTGCTCACACCAACCGCTGCTGCTTGTGGACGGTTCAGCAAATGTAGGCTGGCAGTCTAATCGTTTTATCAATTGTTGAAAATGCCACTTTTAAAGTCATTTAAATTTAATTAAGGCCGATACTTGCCACAGCGCATAATGGTAAAATATGTGATGGCGTGGACACTTAGAGTTGAAATGGCTAATCGTTTTTATGTGGTTTTTTAGCTTGAATGTGGGTGGTCACTTTCACTAGCAGTAATGGCGTAGCAGTCATGTAATTTACATAAGTTGTAGGCGTAAGGTTCCGGTCTAGACGAAGACTTTTCGAAGTGAATTTGTATAGAGAATATGAGTTGAAAGAACATCCGAGAATCTATGGACATTTTAGTGGCAGAAGAGTAGTATTATTAGAAGGAAGAGGCATTATGAGGTCATATGTGAATATTGACTAAGAAATGTGTCGGTAAATGGACGTATTACTTTGTGATTGATTTTCATTCTTCCATTTTAGGCATTTCTTAGCTTGAAAAGTTTGCGTATAATTTTAAATCACCTTGTTTAGACTCTATTGTAAGCTATTACTAAAATCGCTACTGGTGCAGGAGTGCAGAACAGAATATGGGAATGTACTGCACTTAGTACCTTATCTGGGTGCCCGGTCACAAAGGTATAGCCGGGAAGAATTGGCTGATGAGCTTGTCCGTTCCGCAGCATCTACAAACATGGCAGTACCTGAGGTTTTAGTTCTGGTCCTGGCTCCTTATACCATAAAGAAGCTGCGCCGCAAGGAACAAGGTGTAGGCAGGGAGAGGTATTGGCCACAACTCCAGGGCATGCGCAATGCCAAGTTGATAATGTGTGGTTACAACCGCAGCAGGTATAAACTAACCTTCCTAGGTATAAACTAGTGCTACTCGTCGCATTCTAAACCGGCCACTGTCAGTTCAGGAAGCACTCACATAACATGGACCTAACTTCTTGTGCAAATTTTGGGTTCTGTGACAGACATAGGTTGAATGCCCTTGGGTTCAAAATCTTCAAAGGCAAACTTAACAGGTTGATATCGGGTATTCCGAAGTTATGTGGTCTGCGCATAAAGACTCATACCGATAGCAAATCGGAATATCAAATCCAGATGGAAACTCAACGCTGAGTTTTCCTATAACAAGTTGAACTTTCCGAACATCCCGAATATCACTGAAGCATTGTTATAATGCGTATTCGAAATGGAGCGTAGCTAAGATACATCTATACGGTCGGTGTGGTTAAGTCCGCTCCGTCAAAATACTTGCTGTATACTCCATTCAAATTATTCCAATCTGCGGGCAAACGCGAGAGAATTTACACTCAAGATGCATAAGGAAGTTTATGCTCGCAAATTTTATAAACACGACGGATCGAAGAGTAACACTTAGGCTACTAAGGCCCCTATTAGGTTTAAAAAATATCGAGAAGAGAAGAGGAGTCCAAGAGAACTACTTTTGTTTCACTTTTACTTCAGTGAGTAAGTAAGATAAAGTGATTTAAACGTCCATCCTTTCAAATCGTCTACAACTGAGTACACCACACTTCCTCTCCCAGAAGCAATACAGCATTTCAGAGAGCAACAGTCAACGAAAGAGTTGAAAACTTAATTAAAAAACTCATGTAACGTCGAACCAGCGGAAAAGTGCACGTTATAGCTATTGTTAAGTAACGGTATTGAGGAAAAGTCAGCGATTCAGCGAAGACACGAAAGCGCGCAACAGAACTGGAACGACTTTTAAAACAATAATCAAAGTAATAAAAGGAAATAACAAAAGCCAGAAAGTGAATATGCAAGTGCGCTTCCAAAAGCACCCACACACATCCATATATACGCCCGACACACATACATACATAGCGCACTTACGCGTGCAAGTAACGTGTAAGAAATATCTACATGCAACACTGCATAGCACCAAACTTTAGGACACTCCAGCACTTTGAACACGTATATACGCTGAGTGAGTTCAAGCTCTGGTCCCACGCAGTGCATGCGTTGCAAAACCACAGCCACACCGCTGGAGGCTGACGACTGTTGGCTAACTGGCGTTCGCTCGGCTGTCTTGGCCCTTAATTTCCGCAGCGAAGCGCATCTTTTACCGCCACCACAATTGTAGCGACAGCAGCCGTTGTTGTTGTTGACTATTGCTGTTGTTGTTGACTACTATTGTTGTTGTTGTTGACTGCTGTTGACGTTATTGCGTTGGGTTATTTAGAGCTTGTGCTGACTGCGACTCAGCCAGTGGGTTTCACATGCTATGCCATGCCTTGTTTGGTCATGCTACGCTGTGCGGCGCTATGTGTCTCAGAATTGTGTGTTTGTGCAGTCAGGGAATGCACCGACTTCCTGTGCTGTGCCGCAACTAGCTTGCGGCGAAATTCGCTGACTTACTCGCCTGCTCTCTCTCTCTATTTGTTCGGCAACTTGGTGTCCCGCTACTCGTTAACTACAGCATATTCACTTTCTTACTATTTTACTTTTGGCTTGCTTGCTAGCTGCGCATTGCCGAAAGAAAATACAAGAGCGACGGAAACCTCTTATTTCTCATTTCCAGCGCTTATTTATTTACCATTGTTGATGTGGCAGGGAAGAGTTGTGTGTCTTATTTACTGCTTGATGACAATATTGCAACCATGCGTTTCGACTTTAACTTAAATTTCGCATTTTTGGACTAAATATGATGTAGAGTGGGTGTCTCATGTTGCTTGAACTGAAGGGAATTTAAAAACTTTATACCAGATGGACGTCTCAAGATTTAAATGGCAACAGCTGGGTTCAGAATGCACCGTGGCAAGAAGGAACTGTACTCCGCATGTTCTATGGAATAATCCACGTGAGCGGTCGATATCGGAAAAGATGAAACCGCAAATTGTGTGAGATCCACAGTCACTTGGATAAAATAAAGCGCTTAAGAATCCAACGAATGCGCTTGTTAGGTTATGTCCTTCGCAGACGATGCTCCAGCGAAAAGCTCTTTCGACTCGAAATCAATGGGTGGACAATGAAAGCCAGGCATCCATCCAATTTGGGGGATCAGAAAGTGCAGAGGTCTAAGGCTTCGGTTTCGGTTGCTCATTCTGCCATCCAATCTTCTGGTTAGAAGTTTTGTAATTCGGTATAGTTTGGAAAAATTTAGCCTTGGATCAGTTCAGTAACAGCACCAGTTCCCTATTTTGTCACTACATTTGCAGAACTACAGACTATTATGGAAAGTACATGTAGAGTCGTAGATAACTTGAACCATTTCTTAAAGCCAGTCAATCAGCTTAACTTTCAAAATCGCGGAGCTTTGGATTCTTCCTGTTCTTGAAAGAATACTCCGCCCTAGCTTAAAAAAATTCAGCAAGATCATGGAGAGTCGATTCTGTGCCGTTCCCAGCAACTCAGACTGATGTATGGAACGACTTGGAGCATTTTTCGTCTAAGTCTTAAACTTAAAGCGTACAAAAACAACTTTTGCAAAAACTTAAGCCACTCGACCTTCCCAAATGACATGGCTCCGCTCTATGGGCTCTTAGAAAGTTCCAAGAAGATTCCACGATACAATTTTAGTAGGATAACGCTTAAAAAATAGATTTTTGGTGTATTTATTGAAAGTATGTTTCATAAGCTTTAAGGCTTAAATTTCTTCTAAGTAGCTTTTTAAGTCACATATTTCTTCAATGTAAAGTTTCAATGCAAAACCCAACGTGACCCATTGCTTAAATTAACTAAATTTCCATAATAGAATGAAATCTCACCACTCAACTAAAAAATACAACAATTTACCGTTACAAGCTGCCTATATACCATACGTAAAGTGAGATGGCAGAGCTCAAGTCACCACGCAAGCCACGTCCAGCATCAAGTCATTTCCTTATGACCTTCAGCCAAATAAATGGAACTTTACCGGTTACCATAGTATTGAGCAGGTTTGTTATTAACAATTCATTGCTAATTCCGCAGCTAGCCGTAGAGGAAATGTTAGGTAATACAGAATTAGCAACACTATTGTGGAAGACCTATTTATAACACGTTTTGTATATTTATACCCCACACGCGCTTTGATTCATTAACATTTCTCTATTGTATACCTTTGCGACCTTCATTGATTTCATACCACTGGTATATTAAGGGTATAACTGCTTTTTTGTTTGCTTGTATTGTTGTAACTTTTATGTTTATTATGCCGGCACTGGTTTGCTTGTGGGCGCGGAGAGGAAAAAGAGTTACTGCTGGGCAACAAGGCAGCAAATAAGCGAGCAGTCAACTGATCAAATCATTTAGTGCGTCGGCTGTACAAAGGCGGCACGTGACAAACAAGCCAATAACCGGTGCAACATAAAAGGAAATGCGTGCGCGTGGCGTACGGCATGCATAATGGCCAATAGCTGGCTTGCCGAAAGCTTGAAGGGTGTAACAAAGAGAAAGTAAAAGTAGAGCGAAGCCACGTGCTTACAGAGTAGTATTTTGAAGAAAAAGGTGGACCAGACTTCAAGTGCGGTAATGAAATGTGGAAATGGATATGCGGCGAATAGAGTAGTTACAGTGGAAGCACTATACTTAGTTTTTAGGCTGCAAAAACACGCAATTTTATTTTTATTTTTTTATTTTTATTTTTATTTTTTTTTTTAAATATTTTTTTTTTTAATTTTTTTCACAGTAATTATACTTCAAGCTTATCGAAATTGCAAGAAGTAAACCAAAAATTATAAAAAATATTTGACATCTAACTGTAATATGCTCAAATAATTTTTAAAGTCCCCAAACTTTCAACACAAAGCAATAATAAATGTAAACAACTAAGTGTTCCACTTGTTCAGTATGCATTTGCAAGGTGTTGCCCACACTCTGTGCATATCGCACAAGCACTAGCAGTACAATAAAATAAAGTCTTATGTTTTTCTGCAGCAAATGAGCGCAATTTGCAGTGTTGGCACGCTCTAATGGCTAATTGGAAAATGTTTGTCATTCCTTTGGCGTGTGTGTAGGCGTTTCAGAACGTGGGCTGCTTACATGGAAAGTAAACTGCACATGAGTTTACGCTTACGTAATTATTTTTTTATAAAAGTTCACGCTGATTAATTTGACTTTCACTTGAACTTTAAGTGGTTCACTGATATGGCAATGAGAAATATGCACGCACATTTATTGAAGTCTCAGCAGAATATTTTTTTTCCTTCCAATGCAAATACTTTAAATGTCGATTTCATACATTTTTATTTATTTAATAATTTTTTTTTTTAATAGAGCAGACGTGATTTTAACTTTTTTTATAGCGGCATTACATAAAAAATATTAGTATTAATAACAAAAGTGACTGGTAGAAATTTCGCGTACTTTTATGGGTGACGCGGCGTATGAGTAACCTGAGGGTGTGCATAAAATTAAGTTGGAATTATTTTGTATTTATATTTGAAGTATTTTTGAAATGCTGTTTTTCAATAGAATTTTATGTCATTATTTTTAACTGTTATGTTGTTCTTGTTTGGCCTATACTATTATATATAATTTCAAGCAACTAATTTTAGATGATAGTTAATGCCTTCTTGGGAAGTAACTGCATAAATAAGTGGAAATAATAATTAATAACAATAACAAAAAACAATAATAACCGTTACTGCGCCCTAAATGAAGCTTTAATAACCTTCAAAGGTGTACTTTTGGTAGCAGATATTAGTATAGGGGATCTTCAGTTGGATTTTGGTCGGTCAGGTTGTATAGCAGCTATATGTTATATTGACTCGATCTGCATAATTTCTTACTAGGTTATACAATTACTTCAGCAATTAATTTATTTTAAATTTTGTGAAGATATCCCGTCAAATAAAAAAAAATGTCATACAAGAACTTGCATTTGATGGGTCAGTTTGTGTGACAGCTATATGATATAGTCATCCGATCCAAATGGTATGTTTGGAAATTGAAGCGCTGTTTTGTATAATAATATTTGCCAAATTTCGTGAAGTTTCCATGGCAAATAAAAAAAATTTTCAAACAAAAACTTGAATTTCATGGATCAGTTTGTATGACAGCTATATGTTATAGAAGTCCGATATAAAAAATATTTACAGGGATTCTATCATTGCTTTAGGCAATAACATATGTCAAATTTTTGGCCAATATCACGGCAAATGTAAAAGTTTTTCATACAAGAACTTGATACCGTTTGTACAGTTTGCAGGGCAGCTATATATTATAGCGATCCTAGATAAGCGATTTCGACAAATGAACATTTTTTTGCTAAGAAAAGGGTGTGTGCGAAATTTCAGATCGATATCTCAAAAACCGAGGGTTTAGTTCGCGTATAAACAGGCAGACTAGCGGACAGGGCCTACTTCATATATATCTGTTTATTGCTAGGTGCTACAAACTTCGTGGAAAACTGTATGTGTCCTGTTTAGGGTATATATATACAAAAAATTGGTTTTCTGTTATACTTATATATACACTCCATAACACATTCCCGTAATTCCATTGAATTTCTAATAAATCAGCGGCGCTCAAACAAGTGCTAAGCGAAGCTGTCACCTTCAAACACTTCGTCTAAATCAATACTCGACAGCAATAACTAATAATTTCTTGCGATTATTGCTGATTGTTACAGCACAGTTATAGCTGTCAAACATTGTTATTGTTGTATGCTAGTGTGAACTCAATATAGCAATGCAGAGGAAGCAGAATGGAAGCAATTGCAAGGTGAGTTGGCGAAAAATTGCTTTTCACGGGAATGTATGTTGTATATTATCGCTTCCTGGAAACCGTTTGCTGACGAGCATATATATATATATATACATAAACATATATACATACATCCATGTATATAGTTGGAAAAATTATCTGTCACACAAGCACTTCGAAAATAATAAAGCAAGTGCTATTGCGAATGGAGAAAGTGATGCAGGTGTTGTTTAGCGACGGACGGAAGGCCGCGCACGTAGAGCGGCGTACAGCACAAACAAAGTGAAAACGTTTATGTATTAACTCTGCAAATATAAAAACAACTATGTTAGTAATATTGTGATAATGCCAGTCATATTATTGCTGTGAGGTGTGCTTTCTAAATTTAGTTGAGTTGTTGGCTATTGTGGAGATTATATCCCAGTTGTTGAGGACTAAGGAGTTAGATACTCTTATATGAAGAGGCTCTTATCTTTTTTGCGAATAATTTGTTGTAATTTTATATGGGCGCATATAATAAGGAGGCACACTTATTTTTTCGTTGCTAGAGTGTTTACAAAATATTATTTTCATAACAAAAATAATATATAGTTATATATAGTTGAGGTTAAATTGAAGAAATATTAATTAAATATAAATTTATTATGTATAATTTTAATGGCTCCAGTTCTGAGCAGCACGTTGAGATAGGTAGTTACTCTAATTCTTTCAGAATAATAGAATAATACCTCATGTTTCACCTAATTTCTGAGTAACGTCATAGACATCTAAAATAAGAACTAAGATGTACTCAAGTGAGCTTTTTTCGCAGTTACCAGCCGAAGCTTCTACAGATTAATGGTTAAGCTTAGATTATTTATAAACAAATTCAGTCAATATATGTAGCTGAGAACACAAAAGTTGTCGTCTCATTTACTTCTAAAGGCTGCAACATCAGCTTTAGTCAAGCTTGTGCCTTTAAAGCAATCATTTATTTAGAGGCAAAACTGAGTTTATTCATCAACTATTTTATTAATGATGGAGAATAGTGGTGGAGAAATATAGGCCTCTTAAAACAGAAAGAAAATAGGAAGAGCTTTTTCTTTTTGTCTTAAGAGACCTACATATCTCCACGTATTTCTAACATTAGTTGCCGCAACTTACAAGGAATATCTTCCGAATCTACCAAGTTGGAATGAGAGCAAACTCTATGCATTACTTCTCTTTCGTTCTAGGAGCTACTTCCGCCTAAGGAGCTTACATTTTTATATATATTCTGAGCCTTTGCTTCCAATTCCGAGATTTTAGACATAAACGGATGCATAGAAAGTTATTTTAGATTTTTTTTTTTTTTATATAATAATTTTCCAATATAAAAAAAATTGAATTTTTTTATTAAATTTCTACTAAAATTATTTTTATAAAATTTTTAAATTTTTTAAAAGCTTACACAATTTTTTTTTAATAAACAAAAAACAATTTTTCTCTATCAAAAAAAATTCCATTACATTCAAAAATTTTATTTTATTTTTAATAAAATTTAAAAAAAAAAATTTTTTGAGTGAGATTTTTTCTATAACATTGTTTTTATAAGATTTTTTAACATAAATTTCTTATACTAAATTTTTAGTAAAATTTTTAATTTATAGTAAAATTTTTTTTCGATAATTTTTTTTAAATTTTCTTTTATTTTTCATAATTTTATTATATAATATTTTTGTATGTTATTTTTTTAACCTCAAGTATAGAGTTTTTCTAAAAATATTTGTTTGTAAGATGTTTTATAAAATTGCTTTTTTAAAATTTTTAATAAAAAATTTTTTATGATAGAAAACAATTTCCAAAAAGAAAAATGTATGCTAAAAAATTGGAGAAAAGAAGTTTTTTAATTTTTTTATTTTTAATATTTTTTTGTTTTTTATTTAAAAAATATAAGACTAAAAACTGTTTTTTATAACAAATTATTTTTTATTATAAAATCAATTTAGTGTAATTTTTTCCAATTTTTTTTAACCTTAAATATAAGACCCAAGACACAACAGCATTGGAGAGGCAATTTAGCAAGAAATACAACGCCGATTAACAATTAAGAACAACAAGTGCGCTTCATTCCTGTTTGCTTTCCGCCAACAAACAGTTTACCAACAATGCAACGGCACTTCGCTGTCATGTCACAATACTTGTGCTGTCACAGTGTTCCTGTGTACATATATGCGACTGTCTTGTTGTTGTTTCAGCATATATTGTCAAATGTCAACATTTCTTATATGAAAACCAAATAACTTTCGCAAATACATATATGTTATTGTTTTGCTAACTTATTATTGCCTGCTGTGAGCGCTGACGTTGACGTTATTTGCCATTGTTGTTGTTGTTTGCTTTCTATGTGTGAAACTGTGTGTAGAAGAGATGTGTGTGTATGTGCTGGCGCGTTGTTTGGCTCCTTCGCTGCTGCGGTGCCACAGTGCGTATGAGTAATTTTCATAGTCACCGCCTTTAGTTGGCAACGCAACTATTGTGCGGCATAATGGAGTTGGTTCTTCGTTTGGTGTTGGTTTTCTTTTCCGTTTTATTTTTGTTGTTGTTTTTCTTACTGTTGTTGTTTTTCTTATTGATGTTTGTTTTTGTCATTGTTGTTGCTTTTCATAATGTTGTTGTTTTTCTTATTGTTGTTATTTTTGTTTCTTCTCACGTTTTTGTTGTTGTTCCGCACATTGTTTTTTGTTTCTCGATGTTGTTGCTTTTCCCATTGTTTCAGTCGGAAAGCACCACCACACGTCGGAAACGCCGGCACTTTTATTAAGTTTCTGATGTGCGTGCACTTGCCACCAGCGAGAAATCACTACACACAACTACCAGCAGCTGGTTGTTTGTGTTTGTGTACAAAAAAATGTGTTCACTGTCACTCGCTGCCTTATTTGCCGGCTTTACGATTGTCTGTCCGTTTCTTTTCGCTTTTCTGCTTTCTTTTGCAGCTTGTAACGCTTTGAAGTTATGCGTTTGCCTACGTGTGTGTGTGTGTTTATGTGCGTGCGTGTGTTTGCGCTAAAACTTTTCTAATTTAAAATTTTTCCACACTTCAAAGCGAAAAGATGCGAGCTGCGCGTGCAATGCGAGTTCCGTTAGTTAGTTTTTTAAAGATAAAATAAGTTATTTACGAAATTCGCATAAAAGAAATATTTCTGTGTGTAAGAGAGTGTGTGGTAGTAGCTACGATTTGTAAGCGAAGCTGTGCTTGTGTTTGTTATTGGCCAAAAGCGCTGTGACATCTGAGTGAGCGCACTTAATTAACGCCCTCTTGCACATTCCAAGCGTTTTAAGTTTTATCTATTTGCTTGGCATGTCAATCTCGGAAATTTCTCATGGCTTCATTGAATTTCACTTTGACAATTGGCATTCTTTTCAATTAGAGTGCAAAGAGAAGCAAAATGAAAACTAATTGTGGTGGTACAATGACTTTTAAGCTTTTATGTATTTTTAGGAAGGATTTTGTTTTGGTAGAAACTGATTTTCAGAGATAAACAGAAATTAGTTTTGAACGAACTGTTCACTCTTGGCAGCTAAGATAACAGAACTCACCCTTATATCTTATAACTTTTATAACTCCTTTTGTAAATTAGCTTATTACATGCATCTGTGCCCACAGTGCGTATTAGTAATTTTATATGTATAATTGAGTTTTCAACTTCATTTCCGTCTGTAGAGCTTTTAAAAAGTTTTTGAGAACTTCAGCCCTACGAGTGGTACAAAGACTTTAAAGACGGTCGAGAGATCGTTAAAAACATGCCTCGTTCTGGACGAACTTATAAAAATGATCAAAAGATTCAAAAGGTGAAGGATATGGTATGAAACGCGGTCTAGCTCGACTGGTCTCGGTAAAGCTGATTTTTTTTTCAAAAAGAGTACCGCGAACAAGTCTCTTTTGACATGCGAATTCCGATTCCATATTCATATAGAGCATTAAAAATGCCGATGAAGCATGGGTTTATAAGTTTGAAAGGTTAACAAGTCAACAATCATCAAAAAGGAGAGAAAAAAAACGAGCCGAAAAGAACACCATACCAAAGCCGCTCAAAAATCAAAGAGATGCTCATTGTTTTTTTGATACTCATGGTTTAGTACATCATGAATTTGTTCCGGAAGGACAGCCGATCAATAAAAAGTTCCATTTGGCCGTATTGAGGCGCTTACTTGAAAACATATGTCGAAAACGGTCGAAATTTTGTAAGAACAATTCATGGATTTATCGCGATGATAATGCACCATCGCATTGAATCACTATTATGACCGTCTTTAAGGCCAAAAACGTTATAAATACCTTTGATCAGCCACCGTCTTACCCGATTTGTCTGGGTTGGATGTTTTTTCGTTTTTCTAACTGAAATTGCCGCTCCGTGGAACCCGTTTTTAGCGATCGAAAAGATAAAACAAAATTCGCTAAATGAGCTGAAGGCAATACCAAAAAGTGCTTATGAAAAATGCTTCGAAGACTGACAAAATTGCTGGCATGAGTGTATTACATCTGGCGGAGATTGCTCTGTCAAAAAAAAAAAAAATATTGACGAATAAATAAATATTTTTCGTTGATATTTTTACAGTTGAAATCGGCTCACTACTTCTTTAGGCTTCCATATTATTAAAATTAACAATTATTTTTTGTGCGGCCCTTATAGTATACTTGTAAGTGATATCTGTATCGGTTATTGTAGATATACTATATGTACGTGATAAAACTTACCATATAGAAATCTTATAAAACGCATACAAAATTTTTGCTATCCGACAAATACCTCTGCTTATGGTATATCTCCTAATACAGAAAGTTTGGAATGCGCTTGACATAATCTACACACATGATCAAATTTGATCCGGACTGGTCTATTTAAATTGGGGTCATATCTCCACTTATGGTATATCTCCTAATACAGAAAGTTTGGAATGCGCTTGACATAATCTACATACCTGCTCAAATTTGATCCGGACTGGTCCATTTAAGTTGGGAATGTTAAAAGAATCAATAAAACACTGCTTATTAAACTAAAAATGTTGAAACTTTTGCATTTTGCTATAGCGAATCCTCGAACCTCTGTTAATTAGGATAAGATGAAAAAATGCAAAGAAAAAGTGCTGGGAAATCGTTATGCTGGCATTTGAGTGATAGCAGATGATCTCAATATCTCTTAACTCAACTCGACTCAACGTGTTTTTGGTAGTATTTTGTGTAAGGTTTTGGGTAAGAGTCGTGTCAATGTAAGGCTCGTACAAAAACCGTTTATTATTTTGTAAAAAACGACACCGAGTAGAAGTGATACTTGGCAACCTGGCTGAGTAACCTGCACTCATGAAAAACATTATTAGGCTTAAGGGAGAGCCTACTTTGGAAAAAAGATTGCAAATTTTTATTAAAATTCATAAAATATTAAAAGTTTATCCGGTTCAAAAATTTCTATATCACTTTCTTTGTATAGAAACTCTGGTATTGATAGTCTGAATACGAAAAACAGTCAGTCTAAAGCAAAAATAATTAAGTCAAACCACACCTTTTCACCACCTGTTTACTCACCTGCCAAAAATTACACACAACACACACTCCCCTATAAACATGTTATGCTTTCCAATTAAAAATTATTCAAATAACATTTAAGTCAATTGTTCACACTTCCACTGCGGCAAACCTAGTTGCCAGAGCATATTTAATCATGTTAATACAAATTCGAAATTAATTAGCCATTTTATTACGAATTTAACATAATTCACATAAAATATATATATATAAACATATATTTTAACAAAATATATATATAAACATATATATAAGCATATATATCCATGCATAAATTTATATGAAATTATGGTGAAATTCGACACGTTCGCCGCCACGTGTGAGGAATGTCGCTTGGTCACCTGTTCGCTTTTTGATTTTTTTGCTGTTTTTGTTTTGTTTTTTGTAATTATCTGCTATCTCCCGATTTACATAATTAATAAAATATTACATTAATGCCAATTTGCATGCGCAGAACTTATGTAATGAACTGGAAAAGAGGTCGATTTACATATATTATCGCATTTAAGGGATTTGTCGGGCAAAAACTTAATATCCCCGATATTAAAAAGTACACCGCATGGATAATTAAAAAAAAAAAAAACAACAGTTTTACGGCTAAGCTATGTTGTTGTTTTTATTTGTTAGTGGTGTGTGAAATTGCGGCCTAAGTGTTATATTATTAATGATTTTTCACTATTTTTACGAGGTGGCAATGCTGTGTGATTATCACAGAAGCGGTTTTGTGTTGATCCAGGGGATTTTGTTGACTTCGTTTCAATAATTTCGTTTGGTAATATCATAATATCATATCTGTGAGCTATAATTCTCTATTTTTCCTTTTATTTTATATTATTTTCTATTTAGTGGCAACTCTGGAGCATAGTAAAGTGGAAATGCTCTGAAACTTAATGTTTTGCTACTTGTCGAATTAAAAAGGCTTAGATCGCCGGAAAAGCAGCATTTGGTCGACAAAATCCGGATCAATTCTGGCTCTTGAGAAAACTTATCAAAGGGTGACGTTTCAATTTTTCTTATAAATTTAAAAGCAAATTTAAGTGGGGTTAAATGCAATAAACTCGGGTTTAAGACTAAATTACTAAATTTATAAAAAAAAAGAGATTTTATCCCCACCAATCGAAATGAATTAAGCCCCACCAAACGTGGGTGTTCTTACATGGCAGAATCCCCACGAAAAAAAAAGGAATTAATCCCCACGAAAATGACTTTAGCCCCACTTTTCGCAATTTTTAGGTTTGTTGTAAAATTGGTGGGGCTTAAGTCATTTTGCCCGGTGGGGGTTAATTCAGTGGGGGCTAATTCATACACCCGGATTAAATGCAATAAACTTGGGTTTAAGACTCTATTTATAAAAAAAGCCCTCAATGAAAAATTGACTAAATTTTTTTTTTATAGAAATTTTTATTCTACGATAGAACTTTTTTTTACATGTCATGAGGTATATCTTGGAGTGTACAAACAAATTTTTTTCGCAATTTTTTGATGACATCTGTCGGAGAAATGGCCTGGTGAATAGGATGCGTTTTTTCACTGACGAACACGATTTCTCATGTTTAGATCATTTGAAACACAATAACACAAGTTTTCCTTAAAAAGTACGTGAATGGTTATCATCCCTACTAGAATCATGAAAAAATGTTTATAATTTTTTTTTTTTAATTTTCTCCACATTTTTTTTACATAAATTTTGTCATAATATTGTCAACAAATTATAAAAAATTAAGAATTATGAGATAGGGAAAAAAATTAAGCAAATGGGAATCATATGCGCCAGTTTAAAAAAGTGTGCTTTGAGAAAAACCCGTTTAAAGTGTGAGGTGTGCACTCCGAGTGCTCCCAACCTCGAGTGGTATTATTATTTTTGGGCCTTTTTCGAAACCTTCCAATGGTAAAGTTTGTTTCTACATTAATTCTAAGGGTATAAGGGAACAGAAAATGCATATAAGAATAAAAATTGAGAAGAGATTACTGACCCCTTAAAGTAATCAATGTTAGGTTTGTGAAACTCTATACTTAACCCTATTTTAGTAAAGTTTTTTTTCTCCAAAAACTTGAAGGTTGATTAACTCTGTTTTTTGCTTGTAAGTTGTATTTAATGTTTAAACCCCATACTGCCAATAAACTCGAGTTTAAGGCTTTCTTGTTAAGAAATATTTTCATTGAAGTGTTATAAGAACTCTATCTATATAATTTAGACGAAAAAAAACTATTTCATAGGCATTTAAATACTAGAAACTCAAGACGTAGGGTTTGTTAATAAAGGTACCTTAATTATATATGCGGAGTTTAGTGAACTCCCAATATTTGGTCTCTAAATATATCAATACAAATTTTTGAAGATTAGATAATTGCAATAAACTCGAGTTTAAGACCTTGTTTAAAGAGATCTTCACATTGAGTTGTTTAATAAACACCGAATTTAATTTGAAATTTTTTTTGAAAAATAGTCTTTTATAGCCAAGAATATTAAAAACATCCAATAAAAATGTTCTGACTGCAGTGTTTATTAAACTCCGAGTTCAAACTTCAACGTAAAATTTTGTTGCATGCGTTTGTAGTATGATCTCCAAGAATAGCAAACAATTATTTTTAAGCGAGTTTAATATGAGAAATTTAATTTTATATCAAATTTAAGAAACTCCAATTTTAACTCTATATTAAGAAAGTGTTTAATCTTCAAAAATTTTAAATAAGTTTCTGAAGATGGACTTATAGATTTTGTTTTCTCGTTTTTCCTTGTGGGTAGCGTGTAATGTTAAACTTCGAAATTACTAGTAAACTCGAGTTTAAGGATGGTTAAAATATTTTTTTGTTGCTGGTGTATAGCGTTAATAGTTAACTCCAACAACGCTAATAAACTTGAGTTTTTAGTCAATAAACTCGTGTTGTAGTCACTAGACTCGTTTTTGTAGTTACTAAACTCAAGTTTGTAGTAATTTAACTCGAGTTTACCCTAAAAACTCATATCATCACCATACATTCCATCAAAATGCTTGCTATAATTACACAACTTTGTGTTAAACTCCAGGATTTTAAAAACCGATATCACACAAATATTAACACCTAATAAATTCGAGTTTGTTTGTTTAAATAAACTAGAGTTTGTAGTAACTAAACACGAGTTTGAGTTATTAAACTCGAGCTTACCCTCAAAAATCATATTACCATCACCTCCTCCACCGAAAAACTTTATAGCAATTGGCCACCTTTATGTTAAACTCCTGGGGTTTAAAAGCCGATACCACACAAATACTAAAATTCATTACAGTTTTTGCATAATTTCCATTTAATAGCTGCTATAAATATATTAAAATATTGCGATATTTATATGCTAATTAAATGCATTGCAATTTTATGCCTCAGTGTGTTCACTTTTTATTGATTTAATTAAATAAATGTAGTAGGCAGACTATAAATTTAATTAAAACGCCTACAATTTGATTTAAATTGACTTCAGCAAATGAAATCGCAAAAAATATTAGTTAACTTTGGCTGAAAAGGCACTTTTTGCATACACCGCCGCACAAAGTGGTTAAAATGTGCTGTAGCTTCAACAAAGACTTCATTTCTTGCATAGTAGGGACTACACGGCGTATACGTAACCACTACTGTTGATGCCAAGCAGAGACATTTCGCACATAAAGCGACACAAGCAAGCTGCGAGGCTGTATTTGCTTGCTTATTTGCTATGCTTTGTTGTCGCAACATTTATTTGTTGTGGAAATTTGATTTAGTTGCCTTTGATAAACAGTTTAATTGCATTTTTGTGAAGAAAGTGTTAAGCATTGTCTGCTTAAGAAAGGCGACAGAACTTTGCGTCTTAGCAACTGCTACACATACCAAGCACACTTAGAAATGTTTCACATTAAAAGCTGAGTAAGCGGCAGCGACAAACAAGCGCTGTGTGAAACTTGTGCAAAGGCGCGTTGGAATGTTTAAGAAATTCCACGCAATCTCGCTGTAAGTGTGAGAGTATATGTTTGCGTTGTTGTTGCATTATTTGTTTAAGCGCGCGCTGCTGATCTTTGCGCTGCCTGAGTTGATTTTTAAGCCGCTCAGCCGCTTGGTTTTGTGCTACACAGCACCGCCTCGCGTTCAGCGTCACCTTTTTTTCGACACAAAGATACTTTCTTCCATCTACAGTTGTATTATGGTGTAACAACAAACAAAAAGCTGTATATTATATATCAATCCATTTCTTTCTTTATGTGTGTGTGCGCGCCTTTCTAGCGCTGGCAGCAGAAATGTTGTACGGCAAGGCTGGCGGCGGCGGCCGTGTGTTGTTAAAAAGGAAATAGTAAAAGTTTTCTAATGAGAAAAGTTCTCTAAGCGTGCAATGTACGACGGATGTAATCATCGCCATGACACTTTTTCACATTACAACATAGACGTACAGTTAGCTGGCAAACAAACAAACAAATGCCGACAGGCGCGCGCACACACAGACAGCCAAGAGGATAGTAAGTAAGTGCCGGCAGCCAAAAAAAGTACGATGAAAGTAAGCGGGATTACATTTGTTATTGGAAATAATTTAAAAAGCAACCACAAAAACCGTTACAACAACAAAAAGCGTGGTAACGGCTGCAAATAAGTAGCAGCGACGCTTAAATACATAGCAACTGCAAGCAAACTTATAAATGAGTGCGCAAAATCAAAAGCGATAAAGTTTAAAGAAAATTGATTTTCGTTTTGTGCGTAGGAAATTTTATGATTTTAATTAGTTTTGGTGATTTTTGAACATTTTTTTTTGGGCTATAGGGAAAGTATAGCACACAAAAAACTTTGAAAAATATATTTTCAAAGGTGAGTAGATATTTTATTTCTATTTCCAAACATCAAAATTACAAAAGCACTGAAGTTTTCGACGCACTTGATTTGTCAAGCGTTAGAAACGCATTTTACTTGCAGCTGCAGTATATGTTACGTATACGCCATGTCATATATTTAAGTTTTCATGCAAATAAGCTGTACCTCGTTAAAATCAATTTTTTTGTTAGTTAATAACAGCATAAACGCTTATTGAGGTAAATTAAAAAAAAAATTTTAGAAAAGCGTAAGTTCTGCAAACTCAGCTTGAGGTACTTATAAGCCATATCTTTCATATGTTTCTCTTATATCTGTGATAAATTGTAGTCTCCATAACGGTGTTAAATTCAATTTAAAGCTAAGCTTATTAATAACAGCATTTACACGCTGTAATGCTAAGTTTTAATAAAACAATGAGTTAATGTTGAATTTCTCATTCTTAGCTTAGATTACGTATACGCACTGTTGTATGCGTTTATCATGTTTCTTGCCAGCGAAAGGCTTGAAATCCACTTAATATACAAAATACCAGTTATACAATTACATAATATTCCATTTTTTGATTTTTAATGCATTTTCCATAAACGTTACGTATACGCACCGGTGCTTGCTTGTGTTTTACTACCAAAGTGAACGTTTCAAAATTATTTTAAAACTTTATAATGGCAGTTTAAGCTTGATTTAGCTTTACATTCCAAGAATATTAATAAATGGATAAAACTAAAATTTAGTTAAAATTCAATTCGAACGATTTGAATAAAGTCAGCTCCATGGAGTTATTTGCACAAAAAGTTGTGAGCTTCGAAACCAAAATTTTTTATTGACATATAAATTTTTTTGACTTTTTTAATTATATTCAGTTTAGGCACTTAGATTGGGTATTTTCAGTGTTCAGTTCACGTTTTCTGTCGAAGATAGTTACTTTTGCATCGCTTCCTTAGCAGTAAGCACCGCTGAAACCTTTGTATTTGCTCTACAATAACATTTTTTAAGGTGCTATGCTGCTGGCACGCTCTTTCAACTCTGTCTCTACCCTTTGTTTTCCGCAAATGCACCTAATCTAATCTAAAACATTCTTTTCACAATGCTATGTGCCACATTATCAACGTACTCTATTGTATGTTATGTTGCTTTAGGTTTTTGGACTTGAAGGATTACAAGGATTTGCGGGTTTTAAAAAACCGAATTTTAACAGCATCTTTCGTAGATGGATGGCAAGAATTCTCGATAACTGCTCAACCAATCTTCCTGAAATTTTACACAAATTTTTTTTATACACTTCTTAAAGGATTGGACAAAGCTATTGTTTTCAATTACAACAATTTGAAAAAAAAGGTTTCGAAATTTTCACTGAAGTTTTAATTTTTTTTGTAAAAAAGTCTGCCAAAAATCCAATTTTCAGTGTTTTTTCCCTTCGCCAAATTTCTAAGTTATGTTTTTAATTAAAACACGTATTTTTTAATCTTAAATGATCTTGTAAGGAGTTATCCTGCTAACGTGAGCGCATATTTCTTTCGAGGGTCACCGAAAATGGCGTTGCAAAAGCAGAGTTTAATTTTTTTTTTCAAAAATTTCAGAATTTCTTTTTTAATAATGTATGTTTTTAACAATAAAAGAAACTCTACATAATTAAATATTTCATTTTTTTTATGAGAAAAAAATTGTTGAAAAAATGCTGTTCCTTACCATGTTTCCGTTTAAGTAAAAAATAGGTTTTCTGTGCTTCGAATTTGCAGCTTGATGGGCAGTGCTTGCTTGGTACTACTGTCTGCTGTATGCAACTGTTGCAACTTATCTAAACTTTAAACTGTGTGTCGTTGTAAAAAACAACTTAAAGTAGTTTTTATTTAAAAGTGTTAAGGTTGTAATATTCAAATATTTAAAAATTGTAATCTTAATTAGAAATATTTTTTCGTAATTGTTTTCCTTATTAAAATTTTTATACATTTTAATTTTTTTTTAATTTTCAATTTGTTTTTTGTCATCCAACTAATATATTAAATATAAAAAATTAAAAATGTCCTTCTTTGAAGTTATTTAAATTTTTTTTAATTTTTTTACTTTTTTCCTCTAGCTTAAATGTTTTTTTCCTAAACTATTTTTTTCATATTTCATAAAAGTAATATGTGAAATATGAAAAAAATGAAAAATGTCCCACTTTCAATTTTTTCTTGATTTTTTTTTCATTCGCTTAACATTTTTATTGATTTTTTTTTCAATTTTTTTCATTTGCTTTACATTTATTTTAATTTTTTTCATTTGATTAATATTTTTTATTAATTATTTTTTTTTTAATTTTTTTTAACATTTTTGTTAACTTTTTTCATTTGCTTTACATTTTTTATTTATTACTCTTTTTTCATTTATTACCTATTTATTTCATCAAGTACTGCACTCGAATCACTCAGCTGCGAATAATAGCTTTGAATGCTAGTAGACCACATATTTGCACGTGTGAAATGGTAATTTATTATAAAAAAGCTAGAATTGCATATTTAGTTTCTTCTTACTTTTTTATGTATTTTTTTTTGTATAATTTTATATGTTATTTTTACATATTTTTATACCCTGGATAGGGAAAATTATGTGTGTTTTTCTTCTCTCATTTTTATGTTACTTTCTCTATTTAATTTTATTTAATATTTTTGCGTTTTTACACGCTGAAGAAGAATTAAGTTGACCATGAGATTTTTAGTAACAGAAATGAAGCGTTGTCGACCCCACAAAAAATATTTAAGTTATTATTTATACCTCTAAGTCGATTTAGGCAAATTCATATGACCGTCTGTGTGTCTGTATACGACTGATCGGTCAGTTTTGGATATAGCGAACTGAAATTTTTGCGCATATACAATATTTTTCTTCCCAAAAATATTTTTAGTTTATTTTATGTTGCAAGCAAAGCAGCTGTGTTGGATATAATATCTTTTTATTCTTATTGTTCTTGTAGCACTTAAAATTGAGTGACATTTTCAATTTCTAAAATAAAAATAATTATTATTAAACGGCATGCATTAAATTCAATTTATGAAAGCGACGCTTTTTTCCACAACTTCTTCTTAACTTCCATAGCAATTTTTTAGCTTTAGCGCGCCTACATATATTAAATGCATATACGAGTATGGGCATATCTATTGGTGTGTAAACGCATTCATTGTGCTTATGGTTGATAGCGGCCTGCGCCAGCGTGCAATTAATGCATATTTTACTTTGAAATTAACAACAAAATCCTATCTGCAGCGCGCAATGAGAGAAAAGAAAATAATTAAAATTAATATTTAATTGCATTAAAAACACGGAAAAAGCGAAAAAATAACATAAAATAAACGAATTTCTGCATAATAATATTGGCTTTCGTAAGTGCTCATTTGCATTTTACATAATGCGTGAGGCAATTTTTTTTTTATTTGATTTTGATTTACGCGCAACTTAATAAATAGTATATAATTGTGTGTAGATATGTATATAAATGTTTGTATGTATATTATTGTATATATGTATACATGTATGATTGCATTATACATATTTGCCTTTGTATGTGTATCGCATACAAAAGTGACGCTGGCGTTGTTTACAAATTGCCAGCGGCCGAAAAAATCCTGTTACAATTGCGGTTGCGGTGCGGTTGAGCAATAGCAAATAGTTATATAAGTCGTTATAAATATAAATGTGTGTGTATGTGTCCGCGAAATACTTACAAACTAACTGCTTGTCAACATAATATTTATTTTCATGAGTAGGTGTGTGTTTATTATGTTCATTGGTGACATACACGTGTAGAAAGCGCGTAATCAACTGGCAGGCGCGCGGACACATGTGAACACATAAAGGTGTTCTTGATTTTCCAAGTTAACTTTTTTCCGCAATACCCAAAAGTTTTTCTCAAAAAAAAAATATTTAACATAATCAAGTCATTTATTTTCAATTTAAGCCGTGATTAAATCAGATTTCTTATCCCAAGTAAATAACATGTGATTTTTTAATATTTTTCATTAAAAAAGTGATCGCACATCTTTGAGAGACTGATATTCTAATGTAAAATTTAATGCTCTACGAAAAATATCTGAATGATTTTTTCCATAAAAGCACGCTTTAAGAGTTATCTGCAGTTAAAGTTATACAGCAAGTGTTTTGGGCATGTAGTACACCATGTCGTATGAGTAACACAAAATTAATCAGGCACTTGCAGTTTTTTTGTTTCGGAAGATAAAAAATGGAATGCAAAAAATAAAAAAAAACATGATTTAAATTGAAAACAAGAAAAAATTGTACCGTCGGTTGCACTGAATCTTTAATAAATTTTACAAATTCAAACGATTCTTTGAAGAACTTGATTTTGACGAGGTAGTTTGTATGGCAGCTATATGTTAGAGTTAACCGATTTGAACAAGTTTTTCGGAGAGCACATTGAATTCTTGGGTAATAATTCAGGCAAAATTTCTTAAAGATATCTCCTTAAATAAAAAAGTTTTCCATATAAGTATTTGATTTCGATTGTTCAGTTTATATGGCAGCTATATGTTAGAGTTAACCGATCTTGACAATGCATGCGCATATTATATAACTGCCTTGTGAAATACTGTACGCCAAATTTCGTAAAGATATATTACCAAATAAAAATGTTTTCTATATATGGACTCGACTTTGGTCGGTCAGTTTGTATGGCAGCCACACGCTATAGTGATTCGATTTTGATAATTTATTCGGAGATTATATGGTTGACTAAAAATATTATCTGTTCCAATTTGCACGCCGATATCTTGTCAAATAAAAAGTTTCTCATACAAGGATTTGATTTCAATCGTTCAGTTTATATGGCAGGTACACGTTATAGTTAACCGATCTTAGTAATTTCTTTGGAAATAGCATTATTGACGTCAAAAATATTTCTCGCCAAATTTGGTGAAGATATTTTATCAAATAAGAAAGTTGTCCATACAAGTGCTCGATTCCGCTGGTTTAGTTTGTATGTCAGCTACCAGCTATCGTGGTACGATATCGGCGGTTCCGACAAAAAAGCAGTTTCTTGGTTAGAAAAGAACATGTGCAGAATTTCAGAGCGAAATCTGGCCTAAATACAGATAAACGGACATGGTTAAATCAACTCAGCTCGTAATATGCATATTTTGTGGGGTCTCAGATGCGTCCTTTCGGGTGCTAGAAACTTCGTGAAAAGTTTAGAATATCCTCTTCCAGTTATAAAAATAACTTGTTTACTTTAGATCCTTAAGTGTATGACAACACCTGAAACTTTAGCGGGCATTTGAGAAAAAAAAAACACAAAAAGAAAGCAATCAATTTGTCAAATAACGGACATCCCTAATATACAAAAACCAGCACACGACATACAACTACAATGACACATTAGTTAGCCAGTCAAATATGAAATCAAATCCGCTGCGGCTTGCATCAAAAGCAGGCACTCAGCCGTCAACGGCGCGTTGTTTGCCTTTGTAGTAAGCGTGTGTGTGTGAATTTATGAATTTATGTGTAAATTTGAGTATATATGTGTGCATTTATACAAGTATTTGTGCGTACAACAGTGCGTGCTGGCGCAGTCATTCAATTTGTCATTCGTCGCATGCATTAATTATGTCAATGTGTGCGCAATGACAGCAGCACGACACATAAACACACATGCATATGTTTTCACACACACAAACACATGCACAAAATTATGCTTACATAACTGTCTGCGTATTTGCATTAATTGCATATGAGCGCGCGCAATCATATGTCCACATTTGTATATACATATGTACATAGTATGCATGTATGTAAATACTTGCAAAACCGCTTCCACAAGCGTGTGTGTGTGTGTGTGGGCGCACTTGTGTACGCCCGAACGCGCGTGTTGTTGTGTACTTTAATTGATAATGAAGAAACATGATTTCGAGTTAATTGCTTTCAGCTTCACGCTTTGTGTATGGCACTACAAATTGCCTTCCACCAAACGCCCACCAACAAGTCAGCGGCCCGCGCAAATGGCTGACACATGTATGTGTGTGTGTGTGACGTTGGCTTATTATTGGCCCGCTTTAGTGGAAATTGGGACACTTTTAATTAATTTAACGTGGCATACGTTTATCGTTTTTTAACTGCTTTGACTTGCATTTATTTTGCTAAAGGCAAGCTGGAAGATTTCGCCGGAAAATTGAAAGGATGCCATGAAGAAGAGCGCCAATTAGGGCGCCTTTAGCACGCTTCGACATGTCATGTCTTCATATGGATGTGAGACAACATATTGTAAGGATTGTGCATCAGAAATGAAAAAGAGCTCTCTTGTGAAGCGAAAAAGTACCCGTTGAGAATATATACTGGAACTCAAAGCTGTGATTTGGTTGCATTCAACTTGGCTCAGCGGTGTCTCACATAGTTACATGCTTCTCGAATAATGTCTCTTCCTTTGAAAATCGCTCTTGAGTAGTAATCTAGATATGATTAGAATAATTTTATTACCCTCCAATCCAAATGGGGCCAATTTCTGTTGTATCTGAAATACGCAATTAAAGAGTGAGCTTGTGGAACACTTAATAACATTGTATATGTTATCAGTGAGGTGAGCAAAAGAAGGCATAAACAGCCACACATAAAAAAGTGAACTATCTTAGAACGAAGATATCAACGATTGAATTAAGTTAATTGAATAGAATTCTCAGATAGTGGAAAAGTGAACTTATGGAACACTTAAAAACACTGTATCTTTTATCAATTTACCACTCAGAGATGAGCAAAAGCAGAAAAAACCAGCCACATATCATGAAGTGAACTTATAGAACATCTAATTGTCCTAAAGTAAATGTTTCAGCGATTGGAGGAACAAAACTATATGAGTTTCTCGGATATAGGCAAAACTAGCCACATACCAAAGAGTGAACATATGGAAGTAATCAATCAACGATTGATAAAAAAGAAATATATCGAATTTCAAAAAGATGGACAATAAAAGATAAAAACAGCTCTTTTAAAAAAGTGAACTTGTGGAACACCTGATTACAGGTATCCCAGAGAACGTATATCAACGACTGAAGGAACTTAAAAATATTGAAGTTTCATATAGTGGAAACTCAACATGTGGAACACCTAATCATCCCAGAGTAGATATATCCATGATTGTAGAAATTGAAATATATTGAATTTCGCAAAGATAGGCAATAGAAAGAATAACTAGCCACTTATATAAAAACGGAAATTGTGGAACACCTAATTATCATAGAGTAAGTATATCGGCAATTGAGGAAACCGCTGTTTTGAGATAAGTGAAAGAAGGTTCTTGTGCAATTTTAAACTATCTTCAAATGTAACGCTGTATTATGTGGTACCGTGTAAATATGTATACAATAAATAGCTAAGAAATAAATTTCCTTAGGTGTTTATAACTTGTTTCCATTACGTCTTCGAATATCGGTATGAATTTATGCTTATCTTGTTAATATGTAGTCCAGCCAGATCACACTCGCCAAAAAAAATATCTTTTAAAAATACTAAAAAGGAGGTCTCAATGGAGATTTCCGTAGATAATCTATAATCTGGATATCTCAGTAAATGGTCTGTATCATAATTTTTGAAATCTCAACGACTTTCATTCTTTTATAAATTGTTCAGCTTGATTTCTCGTCTGTGTTGGTGCGAAGCCTTCTTTAAACCATTAACCGATCATCTCTTTTTTAGGGTTTCTCTCTGGGGATAATCAACAACATCTATCGTCATCGATTTCAACTCTTGGCCGGGTCTCAGGGTCTGCTCCGGTTACTTAGAACCAACTGCCATCGGATGATGAACTGAACTTATCGGGTTGTTGTTGTGGCTGTTTAAATCCCCGTTAAGAAGGATTACATAAATTGTCCTCGACGTCAGCCAATGGTAGGCCAGGAAACGTGCTGTTTCGACGGGGTGGGTCGATAAAGACAATGGTGTCCGATGTGTAGGGTTAACAGGGCATGCAAAGAGGTGGTTAGTGTCATGCGGGGTCTCATTGTATGCTGGACATATGTTTGTTCTCGATTCTAGCGGCAACTTAAGCTCTTCGCCTGCAATAAGTTGTGATTTGTCTCCAAGTACGCCATTTGCTGAGAGGGAGTCGGTGAAGGTGTTAGTGGCTCCCCAGTGAATAGGGATCAGTGCTTGTCGGAAGCTTTTTGCGTCCGAAGTTTAATCAGCGTACTGTTTTATGTCATCGACGTTGTTGAGGAAGGAGCTCTTTCTGCTCCTAGGGACCGGTTTCACTCCAAGCAGATAATTGCAGGTATGATTTCTGCGAAAGCCCCCCAGCAGAAACTGCTTGAAGAGGAGTTCATTATGCTCCTTAACTGGGAGCATACCGGCCTCGCTATGCAGGTATTCAATGGTAGACATCTAGAGGCATCTTGTCGTAGTCCGGAGTGCAGTGTTCTGACATGCAGCTACATCGACTGCTTTTCACACCATCCAGGCGATCATATTGGTGCGGCGTAGTTTAACTTATACGTTTAAAGACTACACTTACGTCTCATGCCACATGGTTCTCATGAGAACATAAGAGAGCGCAAAGAATTTCCTTCATTTACAAATATATCACGACACAAATCGGACCAGAATACATACATTACAATACAATTTCATAAATATCCGAATATTTGTATGAATAAAACTTTGTATGTCCAGCTGTTTGGCGGATGGAAGCAACAATTTCCGCTTCCGTTTGAATTTGATTAATGCTAACGGCATTGCATTTGCTTTCTCATGCAATAATTTCTGTCGCACGTTGACTTCTCACTTGCAACATAATTTTCACACGCCACCATATTTGTTTGGGTCGCGCGGTGCGACTTCCTTGAGACTTGCCATTTGCGCACTTTGAAATATTTTCCTTTCTCAACTGTAAAAGCTGCTTGCTGCGCAATAATGCAACGAGCTGGCGGCCCACCATCTCGCATTTGTAGCGAGCAGCAGCGGAATGGCCGACTTGCCGTTGGCTGGCAACATAAGACAGACGACATTTTTATTACCCAAACCAAGTTGAATGGCGTTCTATGCTTTGTTAGCGAAGTGAAAGGACAAAAGGTCTGGCCGCCTGCGACTCGAAGGTGCAACTGTGCAACAGTTTACTGTTTGGCGCTGGCCAAAAGTGCGTGCGATGCGAAGTCAAGGAGAAATGCAAAGTTGGCGGAAAGCACACTTTCGGCGATTTCAGCATTGAAAAATTACTTCGCGCTCGCCCAACAACAGTAGCAAGCGGCACTGCACGTCTACAACCGGATGCGTCGGTCCATTGCTGGAACTTGGCCCTTGCACATTCTCAATTGCTGACTCGACGTTCTTTGCACCTGTTCTTTTTGTTTGCTTTCTTGGGTTTTTTTGGCAGCTTCTTGTTGCAACACTATGAACATTTGCTGCAGACGCGGTTTCTCTACTCGTTTGCCAACTTTCTCTTTCCTTCGCTTTTCATTCGTGGCGATCTTTCATTTACGCTTCATAAATTTGGTATCAGCCATCAGTGGTGTTTGTGCAACAAAGTGGAAACGGCATTGTAGTGTGGCTTTCGATTAGTAAATAGTAGATAGGAGCTGATGTGAATAGCTCAGCTGCAGTCGAAAACAAAGACTGAGGTGTTAGAAGAAGTGAAGAAGTAAGAATCTTTGAATGGTGCTATTGAGTGGTTAGTTTCTTTGTTGTGGCTAGAAGTTGAATGCGACTGCCAAAGTGGTTAACAGCGCACCTCTTGGCTGATTTAAAATTCCAGTAGAATTGTTGTTAAGATATTATATTTCTACTCCTGGTATATTGAGTCTCTGGGTTCTTAAAAGAATACATGTCTGAACTTGAGGAAACCTCACTCACTTTGACTTCATACCGGATCACTTGGATCGTGGATTCGCCAAAACAAACTCTGGCGGCTCCTTCTCTACGCATATACATACGAGGGAATTATGGGCGGGAAGAAGTCGCTGAAGGAGAGAACAGGTGATCTTCTTTACTGATGGGTCAAAGCTTGGAGGAAGGTTGGTGGAGGAGTTTACTGTCAGCAGCTCATAGAAGAACTTCAAAAGTAGTCTTAAACTCATTAACAGTGAGTTCAGGGTGGGTCAAGGAGTGCCTAACCTCGCTATCGGTAACATCGTGTGCATTTGTGATAAGATATGGGTGCCAGACCACTTCGGAATCGCAGGAAATTGTAAAGCTGATGACCCAATAACCATTATCGGAGGGTCCGTACTCCCGTATCCTCTTGTCTTTTACTATTAAATGGCTGGGCTACGCGGAAAGTTCGCCAGTGCTGGGTCACAAAAAGCTTTTTGGTCCCAAGATCGATCGCAAGAGATTTAGTGCTCTTTTTGCTCTTAGTACGGCAAGCCTCTCACTAGTTGTGTGGCTTCTACCGTGCCGTTGCCCTTTTGGCGTCCACGCAGTAAGGCTGGGAGTCCTACCAGACGCTATCTGCAGGAGTATATTGAAGAAGATGTGGTGAAAACAACTCAACACTTCCTTCCAGACTGTTTTACGTTTGGGAAGTCAAAACTTAAACACTTTGTAGCGCATATATTCATCCCATAGAACTGGCGGGAATGGAAATTAATCCTTACCTATAGTTTATTTGTCAGTGCAAATTTGCAAAGGCTTCTAAGTTTTTTTGCTAATTTATAAATTCCAACAAAGGAGTTCCTCTTTTCAATGGTTTCACAAAGGATTACATATAGCAGTCTACCTGCGATTTTTGATCAGTTATCTAACCTCATCTGGTCTCCTTAAAGTTACGCCGATTTGAAGAAGAGCCTGGTAGTAGAGATCTTTACTATTTCATTCTTTTTCATAGCTGGTCCCTTTTACTTCGTTATTCTTGGCCAGACCCCTCAAAAATGCACAAATCGACCTGGAGTGCTCCCAACGGCTTTGCTGAGGTCGGTAAGCATCAAATGGATATCTGTTAGAGCTTTTGTCTCAGGTCTATCCTCGTTTGTTTAAGCAATACTTGTTTATATTTTCGTATAGAAACTGTATCCAACATTTCTTAGGAGAGGTGAAGATGATTTGCGTCCAAATTTGGAGTCACAGTCGCCATATCCAGACTAGTGGGAAATTAATGAAAAATAAATGGTTTCAAATTCAATTTTGTGGCTTATTATTGAATTGGATTCTGATCGATATAGGACTCACGAGAAAATGTTTAAGGCTTATGCGAAAAAACCATCGAAGAGCATTCTGATAGTTTTTTTATGGAATGGATACACTTTTCAAGAATCACATATCGAAAAAATCATACCCTTCCAGTCAGAAGACACGAAAGAGTTTAGTGCGAGGCTTGTACCGTAGATCGATGGTTCTATATCGGAAAGTGAGTAACTCGATGTTAAGCGCTAAAAGAGAGGACATTATTTCTATATTAGACAGAAGACTTCAGTGTAGAGCTTGTGGAAAGTGAGATACTCTTTATTTACCTCCAAAAGTCCGATGTTTAGATATGAAAGCTCTGACAACTGCCGAGTTTTTCTCTACATAGAAAATTTTTTCGGGAGAGTTTTCCGAGTTTTTTGTTTAAATGAAGAATTTTCTGGGAGATCTTCGAAATTTTCCTGGTAAGAACATGTATACGTTGCATAATTTCAAGAGCCATACTTATAGCGGAAAAGAAAACTCCTTCAAACAGCTGTCAAACCTCAAACGCCAAATCATTAACAGGTTTTCCTGGTATAATCATAGCTTTAGCCTTTATCCAGGACTAGAACAACTCCTCTTTAATAATATAATTAAATAAAAATTTGCAATAAATTTCGTGCATAAAATCCCGTTATGCACACATTGGAACATCAAAAATTCTGAAAGGCAATAATTTTGCTTTACTACTCAAGTCTATTACCATTCTTATGTCACATGACTAGTAAAAAATATGCTTTCCACTTATTTGTACCACTAAACCAAGCTACGTTGTGCGCCGCAAAGGGGCTGGAGCGGCGACACTACGCGGCGCAAACCATATCAAGTAAATACAGATTTCATAAAATCCTGATTTACGGCGACAGCGACGCCACCGAGTCGTTTTGTCAAATGTGCCCAACTACCCCGCCAACCCACCACAAACGCGCACACACGCCGACAATATAAAGGGAGAGAGTGTGTGTGTGATAAGCGAGTGACTTTAAATTCCAGGCAGCCTATAATTTTTCAAGCTTTTCAAGGGTGACCGTCCATACTGCTGCCTTCACACTTCATTTCAGCTTGTATGTATGTGTTGTTGTGAAAAGTCTCAGTGTTGTATGTGTCTACTACACTCTAAGTAATATTATTATGTAGTAAAAACATTGTGTGCAAACTTATGCAGCAAAACACCCGTCAGGCTTGGCAGTGAGTTGTGTGGGCTGTCGAGTTCTGCTCGCTGTGGGTGCGCCCTGAAGTCAAAAATAAAATTGATTCAATATTTATGCAATGAGTTGAAAAATTACAAAGCGACAAGAGAAGAAGAAAAGCGAGATGCTCAAGTGAATGTATGTTCGGATATTTGTAGTGACAGTAGTCTCAGTGGTGACGGCCATAACTACTTGGTCACACACTTCATGCGAGCAGCAGTGGCAGTGCAAAGCCCAAGTGCTTAGTGAGTAGAGTTAAATGACCGGCAATTTTTTATTATTAGGGCAGTTCTTAATTACCGTCTAAAAGTTATTTCTATCTTTTATTAGGGTGGTTCTAAATATTTTTTAAACAACTTTCTTTAGTCTTATATCTACAGGTTAGTAGTAAAAATGTAAATCAAAAACCCTTTAGTATAATAATTAATAAGTTTAGAACTTTTTTGGTGCGTTCTTCTTCGAGGAATTCGAGTTTGGACCATTATACGACATACTTCAGTGTTTTGCAAATACTCTCAAAATCTAGATATGACCTCTACAAGCATTTTGAAACTGTTTCTCTGACTAACATAAAAAAATTCGTTGTTTCACTTTTAAAGACCACCCTAGTAAACAAATATCTGCACAACATTCAAGTTTCGACCATTGTCTGTCATCACTTAAGCATTATCAAATATTATCAAAATATGGAAGTCAAATCTATAAGCATTTTCATGCTGATAGTAAAAAAGGAATTAAAAAAAACACAATTTCGATTTTTAAGGACCACCATTGTCTAATAATCCTTAGTTTGAAATATTACCAAATTCGAGATGTAACATCTACAGGCATTCCAAAGCTGATAACGGAAGTAAAATGAAAAATTGCAATTTCAAGTTTTTTAGAATCACCCTAGTAACTTAAAATTTCTGTACTTTTACATTAAATTTCAGTAACAAGAGAAGTAAAGTTATAATGTGCCTGAAAGTTACATTTCAAAGCAACGGAAGTAAAATAAAATATCGAAATTTTGAATTTTAGGACCACCCTAGAAATGCAATTTTTGGCATTTATGCAATAAATTTCAGTAACTATTGATGGCAAAAAAATGATGTGTCTGAAAGCACTGAAACTAGCATGATGAGCGTTAGAATTTTACATTAACAATTAAGAACCACCCTAAAATACATACATATATGTTTTTATACAAAATAAATAAATACGGAAAAATGGCTAATTTACGCAAGGTCTAAAGTATTTATTGTAAGAATTTGTTTTTTTTTTTTCATTTTTAGTGCCACCCTAATACATAAATGCTTATACATTTAATGCGAAAAATAAATTATACGAAAAAAGGAATGCTTCCGGAAGATTTGTAATCGTTAAGAATACAGTCATTGTTGTATTTGCAATAACTTCAGCTTTTATGACGAGAGCAGTAAATTTTTCAGAGGCACCCTAATACAAATTTTGTGTGAAAAAATAAGCCTGAAAACAATGTTGTATCGGAGAGTAGTAAATTATTGCTTGAACTTTTTTTCTAAAAGAACTACCCTAGTAAACTAATACGAGTACATACATTTGTATATATTTTATGTGAAATAAATCTGAATTGTGAATTTCGAAAGCACTATTGCACCCCAATCACTTTTGATGCAAGTATTTAATTTTTGCTCAATATTTTTTTCTTTAGAACCACCCTAATAAACACATAACTGAATGAATAAAGCAAAACTGCTCTGTAAACAGTAAGTTCTGAAAGCCGTTTTGGTACCGAAAGCATCATGTCAAACTATCTTTTTGATAACTTATATGGACAACCCTAATATGAGAAAAACTGTCATTAAAAAAAATACATTTGAGTAGTGAGTTGTGAAAATGTGCTTTTATGGCAAGAGTAAAAAAATATAAGCTTATTTACTATACACTCACACATACATATGGCTAGTGTACCATATACATATAATATCTAAATGTTATACATATAAATATCTATACATGTGTGTGTGTTTAAATCTGTTTATATTATTGTTGTTTGCTTATTATTTATGCCTTACAACTCTCCACAAACTTAAAGCACCGAACATAAATACATACATATGTGCCTACTTATATGCCCACATGCTGTACATTTATGTATTTATATGTACTAGTAAAATTACTTAATATTTATGTACATTTTCACTTAAGTGCTGGCAACCCTTTTATCGGCCACTCACGCATATTTGACGCAACTCACATCCACTTTTGTCCGTCCATTCGTGCATTTAGTGAAAATATTTTTTATTATTTTATGCAAATTTCTGTATATTTTCATATCTTTATTGAGATTATGCTGTATATTTTTGGTTATGCTCGCGGCGCTGTCACTTTGCTTTGATTAAAATTTTCTATTTGTTATTGTTGTTCGTGTAGTGTTTTCATATTTTTTCATTTGGTTGGCATATATTTGCAGGATTTGCTGAAACGCGTTAGTTTGTTGTTGTGGCAAAGAATTTATACAAATTTAGGTTTCAACACACACACACACACTAATGTTATGTCTCTGTTTGTCTGTGTGTGTGCGAACACACTGTCTGGCAAAACAATTTTTCGATTTCTCGAGTGTGCTAAATACATGCGCTTAATACCTTTATTGAAGCGTTGTTTTTCTTAGAATACTGTCTGCCGTTATTTACACAGCTAAATCCACTTCAAGTGACACAACAACAATACATGGATATATATTTACATTTATTTTTGTTTGTGACAAATCATTTAAGCAGATTTATTTGTAGAAATATTTCACTTGCCACTTGCAGTTGAATGGAAATATTAATTATATTTCAAGGAAGCCGGAAATGTATGTACATATATGTGCTGTGATGGAGCATTATGCATGACAAATCTAGCTTAGGCGATTAATGCTTTTATAAAATTGAAAGTGAGTTGCTTGGAAATACAGTTAGATGCTTAAAACAACATAAAAGGACCACTGAGTTTGATTTTTCTAACATTTCTTTGAATAAGATGGGGCTTCTGTATTTCGTTGAGCCACATACTGGAGCAAATACCATATTTGGGAACAATATTTATCCAAAACATTCCAAAGACTCAAAAACTGTTATCCCAAGGTTTCACCATGGAGCCCATTCAGCTGCCGTGATGGTTTGATGAAAAGTCTCTTGTATAAGTGTTAGACCTCTTCACTGTTCTAGAAAATGGATTGAATTGTTCCAGCAAAATGTTTTAGATGGCGTTTTAAAGCATTTAAAGAATATTTTTTAGTTGGAGAGCTTTGTATCTTCCAACATGTTTCAATTTCAACGCAAATGGCAAGAATCACTCAGCAGTGGCTTTAAAGCAATATTCCAGATATCATTGTTGCAGATGATTAGTCATCTAAAAGCCTAGATTTGAGACTACTGGACTACAGTTTTTGACCAGAGTCATCGAATACCCCACAAAAATTTGGCGAGCTTCAAAAAATCCTAAGGTCGAGGAGTATCGTCACACAAACAGATACTGTGCGCGTTGCTATTGAATAATGGCCGCATCATTTGGGGGCTTATATGATAGAAAAAGGGGAGTGTTTCGAATAAAATATTACATATCGTTCTTATAAATACATATGTAGTAAATGCCTTTTTAAATGAAATTTGGTTTATTAGAAATATTATACATATTTTAGTATAATTTTTAAACCAGCCTGAACTTGTAACAGATTTTATGGCAGGAAAAATATGTTATTGATTCATTCGAAAAAAGCAAATCTAAATCCAAAAATTAAGAAACGCGATTACAGTCTTCGGCTGCCTTGCCTAACTTCAAGTCTTTTTACCTAAAAATTGTGTATGCCTTTATGAACTAGACTCTATATTTCACATATTCTGCTTGATGTCCCCTTGAGGTACCAAAATGGTTAACCAATTTTCCACATAATATATAGAAAATCTACGTCAATTCGCTGCTCCAAGGGGTCCAACTTATTTACCGACTTGGCTCATAAGCATGACTATTCAAGACAGTACCCAAATTTCCACACGTGCAACCGTTTTGTGACGTGCCGATAGCAGCGGTAAACATTTAACATACAAGTACATATATTTAAATTGATATTGCTAAATTTTCAAGGAAAACTAATCAAACACATTCTGAAATATAGTATATGACGATCTTAAAGAAAAAATATAATAAAATTGTCTTCAAAAAATTGTGTTGAATGTGTCCCATTGAGCTTGAACAAGATTTTAAGAAACTCGAGGCGAACCTTCAGCAAAAAATATTTTTAAAATTTTTCCAAAAATTAAGCTAAATATGTCTCATTGAGCTCGTGTCAAGATTTTAAGCTTTAAGAGTCTATATTAGTCAGAATAACATTCCGGCTTCAGATCTAGAATTTGGATCTTTTCTTTTGTCATATTCTTAAAACACATCTCACAATTTAATCAAAAAATTATAAATTCCAATGTATTGTTTAATATTCGAAAACCTAACAAAATTTGCAGGTATTGTTTTTCAGGCCCAAGAATGTTATATAAAAATTTATAATTTTTCAATATTTAAAACTTCTATTCAAAAATTTTCAGATTTCATTTCTCCTATAAAGGGAAATACCCCGCCTCTGCGCTTCTCTTATGTGAAATGATATCTTGGTTTTGGTATAGAACAGGCAAAATTGTTAATTGTTTTTCTCCAGAACATGTCTAAAAATATGCCAAACAAGTTAAGGAACCTAAAGAACCTTTTCTTAGAACTATAAAACTAAAAGAGTTTTCACTAAATCTTTAAGGACATTTTCCTAAATTATGTTGAAATAAATTTCAAATAATGCAACTCATACTATTATGTAACAAAAGTCTTTTATGCAGGGTAAGCATAACAAAAGAAATCTCCATAAAGTCATTACCTAAGGCGTTAACGCTGTCTATAGAATTTAGAAACAATAACAGCGGGACTGCTGCAGGTACCTGTGCTGGAATTTGTGCTACCTACGCTTAGTATAAAAGACTGACGAACCTATGCAGCAAAGCACAGTAGTTCTTCGAGAACGAAGCGAAAATCATCTCATCTTAAAGATCACTTGATAATACTTTAAAACAGACACGTTTTTGTAGAGAGGGAAACGTTAGGAGAAGGATTGCATACAAAAAATAAACTCATCTTAAAAATCGTCGAATATTTCATACAAAACTTTAATAAGGTTGCCGAAAACTTCATTAAAAACCTGAGTAAAGTTGCTCGGAAAAAACACGATTGAGATCCCGCAGCTACAGTCTTTTTTGTATAACGAAGTCAGAACTGCGTTTGAAAAATAAAATCATCTCAAATATTAAAGGAATTTGTCTTAAAACTCTGAAATGTGCGCCCCTATTTTTAAAGAAATAGTTAACTGTAAATGCAGAGAACAAGGTGTACGACGTGAAACATTTTCTCAGTTCAGGTGGCGATGGATGGACGAGCACGTACCGGTGAACAATCCACCGCCACCACAACCCATTATCGATGCATCGTTTACGGCTTACATAATACGAGTATGGCGCAGTCAGGTTGTCCATATATAAATTATTAATATAAGTATTTTCAGTTAAGAAATAAATTATTTGCAAAATCATAATGCTACTATCTTTATTATATTACTGGTTGAGAAAGTCTAAAAAGAAATAGTTGGGTTTTATGTATAATATCTGAACTCTAGAACTCCTTATACTTGACATAAGGTATAATGTTGTCACTGTACAACTTAGGTTCATGAAATTATACAAGTGGTTATACTAAAAAACAACGAATCAGGTTAAAAAATCTCGTGGCTTCAGTTGAAAGGAAGCGAGTATCAAGATTGATCACCCTGAAGGCACAAAGCTCACATATACTCGCATCCATAGTATATTTATTGTTATGTCCATTATTTTGGTTTTGAAAAAATATGATTCATTGGTTTTTCGAAAATATTCGACGAAAGATTTATGTAGGCAATTGATAGCGGGTTTAGGCCGATATGGTCCCAGAGGCGATGGTGTACCACTGATAAACTTTAAACAACATACGAACAGATCGTAGCGTGGTTTAATCGAAAAGATTAGGACGATAGGTTAGCAATAATCGAGGCTTTGCACTGCGGCCAGGAGCTTACTGGGCGGGACTGAGGTGATGTGATCCCTGTCCAAGTCGATGGATTCTAGATCCTAAATTGGGTGTTCTGAAGTTTCCCGTTTGCACAAGAGACTATGTCCATGTTGAACAAGTGCTTCCTGAGGCAGCAGTAACCTATATAGAGCACGACAAGAAGACGGAAGTTATCTGGTGGAGGTTGAACATGTCTGTAAACCGTGCCAGGTGTTAACCTTCCACTAGTAGCTTCAGTTCATTGCTTGCTACCCGTAACTTCATGTTAGGCTTTGTCGGTTGTAAGTGAACATTATTCTGAAAAGATACATTATATACATCCTCCCATAGAGTCCTTCTGTCTTACGCCGTCTAGTTTTAGAGAACATACTTGTATATTGGATTTCTCATGCCGTACAATTGTCATTTCTTTCAAGTTCTAACTGTATGGGTCACCATGGTGGTGTTATCGATGAATCTATCACTTCGAACTTTGACGGTCTTTTCTTCTTAATAATTGAACGATGTTAATTGGTATACTAAGTCACTATAAGCTTGGTCCCTAAAACTCTGCCTTGTCTCTCCAAGGTTTTAAGTATAGAGTGACATGCTTAAAACACCTTGGATCGATCTTTTCAAAAATGCTCTAAAAGTATACTTGAACTTAGAGCTCGAAAACGTTTCTCGACCAGATTCGCGGCTTCTACGGTTTAACTGTAATTGTTGTTGTAGTATACGCTTAGTTTGTTATGCATGAATAAGTGTGGCTGTATGCAATTCTCTTCACTATCTCAGGCAATTAATGTAATTTCAGTCACGTTCCACAGCGAAGTTCAGCCAACTCAGTGACTTCAGGTTGATATCACTGCGTATAGATGTATTCAGTGCTTCCAGGTTGAAATCTCTGTACACAAATACATGTAGTATGTGTGTGGCATATTTTATGTTCTGCTTCGCTTCCAATTCGTTGTTATGATTTTTTACTGGCAACAGTTGTAGTGAAATCTGCAGCAACATAAACAAAAGTGTCGTCAATGTGTTCAATGTGTTCAATGTGGGCTGTTACATTTAACTGTATATGTGTTTATATAAATATGAATATAGGTATGGGATAGTACATATTAGTATACTGTATATAAGCCTGTATCGATTCAAAGTATATAACGACTGCTGGTGATGTTGTTGATGGAGCGAAACGGCGAATTGGCCAGCGACTATGTAGCTTACCCACACACACACATACACATAAACATTGCAACAACCATTTGAGCCTTTGGCCATTGGCAAATATGATAAATGACTAAATTTTATTGATTATTTTTCAATTTACAATTCTCAATTGCTTGCCATAAATTCCATTTGCCATGTTTTGCATTCGCTTAACTGGCACAGCGCTGCACAGCAGGGCATGGCATGGTGTAGCGAAAGCGCGCGGCGCTTGGCGGACGGCTTGTAGTGCCCGAGATTTATTTAGCCACATTTGAATTTTATTGATTGTTAAATTGGCAATTTATTGTATTAACTGGCACAGCAATGTTTTGAAATTTTTAGCTGGAAAAAATATGCCAACTTTAATTGGCTGCGGCAAATATAGATGAATTTTTTAAAGCATAACCAGCCAAATATATGACAAATCCAATACGCCACTAAATTTTCAATAAATGCTAAATAAACGCTAAATGAAAAGGTTAATCGCATTTATGCAAATGTAAACAAACATGACTAATAGAATGGCTGGCTAACAAAGCAATAATATTGCAGCCATATGTTATGGATTTATTAGCGAAAAAATATAAAAAAAAAAAAAACAAAAAATTATAAAAAAAATATTAAAAAAGAAAAATATTAAAAAAATATAAAATATATAATTTAAAAAAAACATAAAAAAACATATATTAAAAATATACATAAAAATAGATTTAAAATTTTATAGAAAAAAATTAAAATTAAAACAAAATAAATACAAAAAAATGCTGCCAAATAAATAAATGCCACATATTGCGTTAATTTTCCACGAAAGCAATGAATGAATGATGTGAAAGAGATTACTATAATTCCCAAAAAAAAAGCAAAAATAATTCAGTTATTATTTTTGATTAAAATGTTTTAAAATACAATGCAAACATACAAATATTAAATAAAAATCATCAGTGAAATTTAGCATAGCCACGCAAAATAAATATATAAGTCAACTTGGTAATTTTTTCTAGCGTTAATAAAGGCCTGAATGCTTCCAAAATACTTAAAACAAAAATCGTTAGTAAATAAAGCATTAATTTATGTCAACTGTGTGCAAAAAACAGTAAGACTTTCAAATTTCACGCGAATGATTTCGTCATATGACCGTCAGTGACATCTGTGCCAAAAGTGACATCAAAATAATCATTAGTGTTTATTATAGGCTTGTCTTTCTGAAGTTCATTAGTATAGTGCATTTAGCGATTTTTACGATGAGTGAAATTATTCAACTAAGAAGCTCACCATTCTGGTGACAAAAAGTTCCGAATGTTGGGAAAGTCTTCGGCGATGATTTTTTGGTGCGAGCGAGTGTTTCTATTAGTACAAATTACTCAAAGAGGGTCGAGAATGCGTAGACGACGAAGCATGTCCAGGACGGCCAACAGCTTCAATAGATGATCAACGCGTCATTCAAATAAAAAAAACTGGTGCGTCGTTTCATAAGACGATTGACAGTCAGAGGTCTCACTGGCATCGTTGAAATATCGGAAAGATCAGTGAAAACTATTTTTAAAAATCATTTGAGCCTGAGAAAAGTGAAGAAATGACTGAAATAACTAATTTTTTTTGAATTTTTAAATGGTTTTCGACTACGAGGATGTCCTGAAACATATTATTACTGACGATGAGTCTTGGATCTAAGCTTACGACCCGAAAACAGACGATCAACAGGCCGAATATAAGGACAAAGGTAAGTCAAAGCCGAAAAAATCGCATCAAAACAGGTCAAAAATCAAGCTTATGTTGACAGTTGTCTTTAATTGTCGAAGTGTGGTGCACTCCGAATTACTTCCGACTAGTCCAAACTATCAACAAGGAATACTATTTGAATGTTGTGCGTCGTTTGCGCGAAGCTATTCGTAAATTGAGGCCGGAATTATGGTCCGACAATTTTTAGTCTTTACATCATGACAATGCCCAATCGCATACTGCTTGATTCTTCGTGAGTTTTTCTTCTCCAAATTTTCAATCAATATCGCGCCGCAACCACCGCATTCGCCTGATTTAGCTTCGTGTGACAAGTAATTCTCACAGATTTCTCTAGAAGCCAACTTTACTCTATTAAGGGAGTTCTGCTATGACCTAAACAAGTAATAGTTTGATGGTGCAAGGTCACTATATGGTGGATGCATCAAAACCTCCCATCCGAGCTCATCATCAGTTGTTTAAACTGTTCGACCAGGCTGGAGCAGCTCATGGTGAATAATAACTTTCCAATTCCTTCACATCGAAAATACTGGATAGTAAGTTTGGACAGCAAACTGACGTGGAAGATGCTAGGGTCGACAAAGGGCCTAGCATTTGTTCAGTTCTGCCTTAGTGTTGTAGTGGACCGCTGCTTTAGAAGGCTCGTCAGCGAAATCAGCTTGAAATTGGCGACATAAGATGAATTAGATCGATAGGCAAGAGGTCGTTGGATAAAGTAAACGTCAAACCCTGACTGGGAGAGAAAATTTCATGTCCCGCTAAAGGATGGTGGGCAGCATAAAGGTACATGATCCATCACTGGAACTTTCAACATCTACAAGAATGAATAAAAATGGCAAATGAAGTGAGCTCCGGGATTTACATATTGCGTGCTGCAGTATCTTCTATGCAGAAGATTTCACGGCCAGGAAAGCTGCTAAGCTAGTTAACAAGGTAGGAAATTACATTAATAATATCACTATAAATCACCTTAATAGCCAAGTATATATGTACGTTAATAGGCAGGTGGTAATCTAAGCAATTTCATAGGCCACAAGGGCGTTACGAAGAACGAACAATCGATACACAACGAAGTTTCCAAAAGCGCCGACAGGTAGATGAGGATGAGATGGTATGCCTTATTAGCATGCAGGATCACCAAGATCATGTGCAAGGGAGCGGAAGGAAAACATGAAAGCTTTCTTCTCACACGGTTTCGAAAATACTACGGAACGGTTGTTGGCTTAGACACAGATCACAATTTACTGGCATCACATGCGAGCCGAATGGCGTTTATTGATACGTATAGAAAGTGCAGGGAAGCAGACATGGAGAGACGCTGGAATATCTGCTATAAAATTCGGTTACATAAAGAAGCTTCGCAGTACAAAAGACAGGACAAAGTGTTAGAATTAGATGTCAAGTCTCTATTAATATTCGCAAAACACCTAGACGCCCTGCCGGGGCTTTAATTTTAGCTTCAACTTTTTCGAATACTTATGTTTATTATTTGAAGTATTTCTCCAAATTAAACACAAATAAATTATATTACAAAATTTCATTATTTTTATTTTTAATTACTTAAAAAAATTTAGCTTAAATTCATAGCAACGCACACACAAGTATACATTTCCAACACGACTCTAAATTTTTTTCGTATTTTTCCAATAGCTTAATTGCATTGAACGACATCAAATTATCTTGAGTGCTTTTCTTTTGCTTTCAATTCTTTTGTGTCTCGTCGCAGTTCCTGTCGTCGTCGTTGCCGTTGTCATCGGTGTCGTCATCAGTGAAACCCTTCATTTGCCTTTGCTCGCTATCCTCGCTTACTTCACATCCTTTTCCCCTTTTTGCAGATATCAATTTCACACTGTAATATTGTTTATTGCCTAATAATGGGCTCCAATTTATTTTTGTCTTTCATTCACTTGAGTTTTTTTTTATTTTACTTTTTATACTTGTACTTTCCTTTGGTTTTTGTTGTTTTTTGACCCACTCGTGCGATATTGTGCTTTATACAATACTATCATGAAAATCACAAGTCAATCTGTCACCTCCGCTGTGCTGTAAGAGCAGGGGATGTGTTAAGTTGAAAGGATTTTGTGTATATTATATTAAAGAATGTGCTGGAGTCGTTGAGTTCCGCTGTTGGGTTTATATTATCTACAGTACAAGTATATCAAAAAAATCTCACGAACTAAAGTCACAGCGTCTGAGAACCAGTGCAGTGCGGCAGTTTACTGGAGAACAGAAAACATCGCCCAGTTCAGGCTTACATGCCTCCGCTTTCGCAGGTCTTATACGAGATCCAGGCGCAGAGGAGTCACATCCCGAGAAGCCGAACAATATCGAGCAAAAAAAAGAAGAGGAAACATGCCATCGATGATAAAAAATAGCAAAATGACGATGGGAGAACCCCTGGGGATTTGGGTATAAAATATTAATGATGAAACTTGGTGTTTGTGCAAAGCCACTTGACTTAACCGCTGTCAAAAAGGATCACATCGTAACCGTACTCTTCCCCACACACGAAAAAAGAGCTAGTCATCCAGAACAGCCTAGTGAGATTTCCGTGAAATCCCCAGTTCATCTACGAAGAGCTGTAACAAGCCACTGGCAAGCTCAAAGCCAACAAATCCTCCGGTCCGGACGGGATCCTGCAAATAATCGCTGCAAAGCGACCGCCAGTATTATTGAACATCTACAACGCCTTCCTCGAAGCAGGAATATTCCCTAAACTCTGGAAAAAGCAACGGCTGGTGCTAATAAGTAAGAGAAAAGGAGATCCCAACTTGCCATCAGCATACCGTCCACTATGCATGTTTGACACAGCGTGAAAGCTCTATGAAAGGCTAGTTAAACCCAGACGGCTATCAACGAAGTTGGAGGACTCTCCCTTAGACAATACGGCCTTAGACCCAGCAGATCAACTTTAGAAACTATGAAATGTGTATGTACCGATATGAGAGATTGAATGACACATCGCTCCAGCATTTACCATAACTCCGAAGTCCAATAGACATTCATCCGAGTGGTCTGCACACGCTGAAACCGATCCAAAGCGTGGAGAACATAGCAGTCGGCTAACAAGATTGTAGCGTATTTTAGGATGTACATAGAATAATTTTCCTTGACTATCTTGAAAAAGAAGACCCATCTACAGCAACTATTACATAGTATTATTGGACTGTTTGAAAGACGAAATCATGACTAAAAAACGACCGAACTTGAAGTATGTAACAGAAAGTGCTGTTTCATTAAGCTAACCTACCTGGTAACAAGTCAGTGAAAACAATGACAAAAATCGATTAATTAGGCTTCGGACTGCTTCCACATCCACCGTATTTTCCAGATCTGGTCCCACGTGACTATTTTCTGTCCTCAAATGTCAAAAGAACACTTGTTGGGAAAAAAATTTGTCGAACGAGGAGGTAATCGCCGAAGCTTTCACCTATTCTCAAGCAAAGGACAAATCGTACTACCAAAATGGCATCGAAAAGTTTGAGGGGCCCTATAATCAGCATACCACCCTTGAAGGAAACTATCTTGAATAAAAAGAGGAGTTTTGCCAAAAGTATGTGCTGTAGACCGTTGACTTTTCAGTTGCCCTGTTACACAATTAATTTACTTTTATTAACCATAATTTAAAACACCTTCTGTAAAAACCAAGGTCAATACCCTGATACTTTTCTGACTGTTACATTTTATATTTGCTCAAATGCATAAAAAATAAAAACGAGCAGCAAAAGTTCCGAGCACGTACAAATGTAATATTTCATATTTAAACCAGCCAACCGGCAATACATCAAAAACTTTAATAAACAAAGAACATCGAAAAGCACAAACCAACTAACCGAAACTACGGCAACCACATTGAACTTGTGGAACACATACTTATTTTGGGGAGAGCAAATGGAATTTTGTATATAAATATGCAGTTATATGAACCACTTGTGTGCCTTTAACCTCCTCTATATGGTAGTTTGTTGCTATGGAAGTTATGAGAAATTGTTTCACGATTTATGTTTATGGGCTCAGCGTAGTACAGTGGCCTTTACAATGAACTGCCGCTGCGTTTGCTTAGCAAAAATAATAGCTTGAGCATTAAATAATGGCAACTATTGCAGTTAAATTTATATAAAAACACACTAACCGGGCAAGCGGCTACGAAACATAAAAACAAAATGGAATTTTAATGCATCTGTAGAAATTTTGCCTCCGGTAAGTTGTTCCCTACCCACCAGTAACTATAAACCTTTAAGCTCAGCTGTCAGGAGCTGAAGAAAAAATAGCTTTACACCTCAGAAATCCAAATCATTCAAGAAACTGAGTGATACAAATTAACACTTTTGTGACATTTGGCATTTGGAAATGAGCTGCGCTACCGTAACCTCAAAACCACCATGGGCAGCTGCGGTCATATTGCTGGCCCAAACAATTTTAAACATTTACTCACCCCACAGCTTTAACGAATTAACATAAGACAATGCTTTGTTGTTATCGTTGAAAAAAGCGAAAACCCAAATCAACTGCTGTCACTTACCGACTTTTGTTGTGACATTTGATGCGTGAACATGACATTTAACCAGTTTTAATTTTTGGCTGTCGCATTAGTGCAGCTGTCAGTGGCTCACTCCGTTCGTTGGTCAACATACCAGACTTTGCGCCTATGCAAATCGTATCTGCGCTTTGAGGTTCATGAATAATTCATATTAATTTATTAATACAATACGAAGACATATAGTTAGTGTGGGGCAAACTATTTTGACTTCACTTGAAAGGATTATATGTGGGTTAGATTTTGTTTTGGGTACAGATTTATTGAAGGAATTGCGAATGTAAGGGTAGATATAGATGATGTTAAGATGTCAGTATGTGTTTCTGTATGTTGTAGGTATTTAGGGATTTGACAATCCTAGTAATCTGGCTACTCACTTTTTTTTTAAGTTTGACATTTTTGTTGTTATATATACTTAGTACGTTTTGACATAAGAGCACTTTTTGTGTTGGTTACAGTAACCTAAAATATTCATAACGGTCACGAAGTGGAACGCGAACATTTTTTATATAGCTTTCAACGTGAGTTAACTCAGCAATAGAGCATCGATAAACTTAATTAAAATCCTCATCAAGAACCATTGTTTATTGGTGGCATAATAAATTTCATCGAGGATGTAGATCTTCTTCTTTACTTACCTAGACACCATTACGCAGTTATAGCCGAGTTATGAGTTCACTCTAAGACGATTTTTATAAAGGTCGTCTAAATCCAGCTTATGCCCATTGGTCGAAATAAAGTTTAAAACAAAAGCATAACGGCGCTTCGAAAGACAACCATTTTTTTGCCAGTTGTTTTTTCAAGAAATCAAAAAAGCCAACCATCGAAGACGGATTCACCTTCACTACGACAATGCGAACTCGCAAACATCGATTGAAAAAACTGAATTTTCGAACTCTCGAAACATCGATTTGATGATGAGTCATCCGCCGTATAGTCTTAACTTGGCACCGAAGGACTGTTATTTTATTGCCGTACGAAAAATAAACTAAAAGGTTTTTTGATGCCTGAGGAGGCGGTTGTTGCGTTCTGAACGCATGCTTTGGAGATACCTCAAAGTGCTTCGTCAATTGGTACAAACGCATGGAAAAGTCTACAGATCTCAATGGAGAATATCTAGTGAACGCAACTTTTGGCGACGTTTACTAGTTGACCTCTCGAAAGCATTGACTTTATTTACAATTTTAAGGCTTAGAAGTTTTATAAGGCTTTAATTTTTGCTGCCGGACTTATGCTACCGAGTTCTTATACTCTAACGAACAATTGTCGACTACTAAGAATGATTTTCCGTGAAGCGTTTCAAAAATTTCCTAAAAATTTCTAACGTTGTGATCAAATGAATAGTCCTTCCCTCCTAGATCTACAAACAAGAGTAGTTGAGGCATGATGTTCTTTGTCAGAAAAACAAATATACTGCGAAATGATTTAAACATAGTCCTATTTTAGTTTAAACCCCCCAAAAATATAATCGGAGGCCAACCATAAATTTTTAGTACTATATGCTCTCTCTGAATAGCAGCCAGTTCTTTGGCTTGTAGACAGCTAATCGAACAATCCATGTTCCCTTTTTTCTTAAAGAAAAAACAGAGAAACTTCAAATTTATTAAGGGAATGTTTATTACTATTAAGAGCATATAAGAACATTCTTTGGCAATTATTTTTTGAAGATTATCCCTATCCAATGTTGGTCCAATCGACTGGTAATTGGCAAATGACACGCGTGTTTTGTTCCAAGGCCTGAATCGAAGCGAGATTATCCGCATAGACTTTAGACACCAAACCGTTTTTTTTTTCTGGATGGAATGGCAGCCCTTGGATCTCTTCAGGTTACTCCATACCAAATTGCTTATTTACATATCCATTGAGATAGAAATTGACCTCATCGCTGAACAAAATTTCTCTCGGAAACGACGTATCTTCTTGAAACTTTCTAAAAGCGTAAAGAGCGAAGCGATGTCGCTTGGGAAGGTCCAGCGGTTTCAGTTCTTACACAATTTTGTAATTCCATGATGAAATGTCAAAAAATATTGAACAAAAATAACATGACAGCTTGACACGACTCACGTGCGATCTGTTAATTAAAAGGCTATTGAAAAAAGTACTTCTACTCATCCGTTAGTATCAAATATTTGAAGCCAGCTTAGCGTGGATATGCTCGAAGTGGATTTATGCGGCTATAGTTCCTTTCAAAGTTATTTAAAGAAAATTCCATACCATAAATTGCCACTCAATTTAAATAAATGCAAAGACAAACACAATGCTTTACTTTCTATATTACACTTTATTGAATTAATTCTTTAACTACGCCTTTTGTCGCCCACAGTTCACAACTTACAAATATTGTTTTTTTCTGCTCTTTTTTACTCATATTTACTCACATAATCCAGTTTAAATTAATTTACTTTACTATTCAATTAGCTTAAACTCCGTACACTCTCCTTCGCACTACATATTTACGAATGTCTCACCTCTATATACTTATTTAATGCAAGTATTTATAATATTTAATAATTTACAGTGGATTTTAGTCGGTACATTTAGCTAAATGTGCTGCGCTCAACTGCGAAGACATGGCATCTGCAATCGTCAACTGCAGTGCAGTTTAATTGCCAGTCAATTACTTATGTACGATAATTAGTAAACTTTTAATTGTTTATTTTGCGAAGGTGTTACGTATAAAATTCAATTATACAGTAGTCATTATTATTAAACATTAATTAATTAATTGTAATTATAGCTCGTAATTAGTTAATGCTATGCAGTCACGCTATATTTAGTTGCTTGCGTATTAGATTGTAACGGTGTCGTCTGCTGTCGTGAGTGTGCTGTTCGTATTTCGTTTTTCGTATTTCGTTTTTCGTTCTTGGTGTTTGTTTGTTTGTGTGTGTCGCTTTGCTGCTGTAGCTTGTTATGTTGTTGTAATTAACATTTTTTGTTGTTGTTTGTGTTTGTTGTGCGTTTAAGTCCTTAAATTCTTGCAGCAAAATACCAAATGCTTTTGTGTGTGTGTGTGTGTTTAAGTTTTTGCGAGGAATTTTTGTGTCTCTTTCGCTTTTGTTGTAATTGTTTACATTCACCGTTTACGCTGAGGTCAATTTTGCACTGTGTCTTTACAGTTTTCAGAGTTTAGTTTGAGTTTTCCTTATTCTTTTTCAAATTTTTGCGTAGTTTCTGTCTTTTTCCAGAAATTCTTGTTGTCCTTTTATTAAAACTTAATTTTTTAGTTTTTTAAATTTTTTTTAATTTTTTTTTTTTAATTTATTAATTTTACTTTTTGCTTACCAACTAATCTCTTATTTCGTTTTGTTAAAATTCTTGACTTAATTATTAAATTTTTTTAATTTTATTAATTAATTTTTTCATATTTTTAATAATTTTTTTTAAATATACAGTTTTTTATTTTGTAATTTTTTAATTAATTTATTTTTTATTTTTATTAATTAATTTTTTTTTATAATTTTAAATTTTTGTTATCATATATTTTAAATATAATTTTTTATTTTTATTTTAATTCCTTTTTTTTAATTTTTGAAATTTATTTAATAAATTTTATTTTTATTAATATTATCAAATATTTTATATATAAATTCTTTTATTTCATTTTATCACTTTTTTATAATTTTAAACTTTTTTTATTATTATTATTTATTATAGATATAATTTTTTTAATTTTTTGTAATTAATTAATTAATTTTTTTTATTATCATAATTTTTTATATTAATTTTGTTATTATTTTTGGTATTATAGCATTTTTTTATATATTTTTTTTTTATTTGAATTTTATTATTTTTTTATTTCTGACCTTTTTATAAATTTATTTTTTTTTTTATATTTTATTAAATATACTTTTATAATTTTAAACTAGTTTATTATTTTTATTTATTTTATATATACATTTTTTTATTTTAATTTATATATTTTTTAATTAATTATTTTTGTTTACTTGTTTCACATCTTTAATTATTTTTTATTTTAATTAGCATTAATTTTTGTAATTTTATAATTAAATAATTTTTTTTTAATCATTATAATTTTTTATACTATTTTTATATTTATGTTATGGTTGTTAGTATTATTCCATTTTTTATCATTTTTTTTTATTTTAATGATTTATTTTTATTATTGTTATTTTTTTAATTAATTATTTTTCTTTAATTTTTTTTACATGTTTAACTATTTTTTATTTTAATTAGCATTAATTTCTGTAATTTTTTAATTAATTAATTATTTTTTTAATTTTTTTAAATACTATAATTTTTTATATTATTTTTATATTTTTATTATTATTGTTATTATTATTAAATTTTTTATAACTTTTTTTATTTTAATTAATATTAATTTTTTTTTTTAATTTTTAATTTTTTTTTTTTAATTTTTTATAATTTTTTTTTGTAATTTCACTGGGCATATCATATATACAATAGCAAACTTACATAATTTTTTTACAAAAAATATTTAGAGTAAATTTTACATAAAAACCAATTAAATGCAATTTTCTGCGCGCTTACACGCTGACATCTAGTAATTTATTTATTGTACTAGCATTAATTGTAATTTTTTTCAACAACAATAAATACTTTTTAAATGCAATTTACACAAATGAACTTTTAACATATGCTTTAGTCACAATATATATCTATATATGTAAGAATCTGTGTATATAAATGTGTAAGTATGTATGTTTGTCACTATATACATCTATTGGGATATATATACATATATATGTATGCATGTATGTGTGTATTGAAGCTTAAAGCTAATTAATAGTCAATTATTAACAATTCGGTAATTCGATTTCTGCTTTTCCTTAGCCATATTTTTCACCTTTTTTCTTAAATATATTTTACAATCATAATTTAAACAATTTACTGTTACACCACGCACATACAGCTCGCACTTTTTGATTTATTACACCTTTTTTGTGGAAGTTTTTAAACTTAACCTTACCTTTCTCTGCAATACATTACAATTACTTTAATTACAATTACTTTTCATTATTTTTTTAGCGTAATTAATTTTTTTCATATTTAATTTAGTGCTTAATTTCACTCTCTGAGTTTGCTTATGAAGATTTATTTTTAATTTTTTCATTATTTATTTATTTTATTTAATTTTTATTATAAATATGCTTTAATTGTTTTTTAACAGCAAAGTTTTCAAATTTAAATTTTTATATTTCACTTTTAGCTTTATTTCCTCTCTTGTTACTAATTAGTTTTTATTACCTTCATAATGTTCAAGTTTTTGTTTTTAATTTTAATTAATTTATTTTCACTCTTTAATTAGCTATTTCTATAATTTACTAAATTTATTATGTACACAAAGAGTTTTGTAATAAAATATTGAAAAATTATTGGCATTAAAAAGTTTCTAGACACAAACGAAGATTATGCTTGCCCTTTTTATTGCAAAAGTACAGTGTTGAGCAATATTTTTGAACCACTATATCTCCCATTTGCATGTTGGGCTGCCAACTCACCACCCAGTGTTTATAGGCTTGAAATGCTTTATTGGCAGTTCGTTTGAGTAATTCGTTACTTATTTTGGAGATTTTTAATTTTTTTATATGTAGGAAGCAACTCTGCAAGAAATAATGAATGTAATGCTTAACGAACAAAATTTAAACCCATGGCTTGTGTTAACCATGTTCACAAAATTCAAACAAAGTTATAGAGAGCAAAGAGAAACTGTTTCCTAAATCATTCGATTACTTTTTTTGTGGAGTTAACCTCGAATTTTTAGCTATGAAAGTATGTATTATGAAATCGGCTTTCTGATACTGCAATGCTATTTGATCAAAGCTTTTACTTTTTATGGCTTTCAATACTACAATTTAATCGACCAGTGCTTGACCCTAGAGACATCTATTGGAAAACGGCGGAAGCAAAGTTGTAGACCAATATTATATACAGGTTTTAAAAAATCATCTGAGAAAGAGAAGTGAACTTGTGAAACGGATTTGAAGTTGTGAAACGGTACTGAAGCAGTAATGAACTTGTGAAACAATAATGAACTTATGAAACAGTAATGAACTTTTGAAACAATATTGAACTTGTGAAACAATAATGAACTTGTGAAACAGTAATGAACTTCTGAAACACTAATGAACTTGTGAAACAGTAATGAACTTGTGAAACAGTAATGAAGTTTTGAAATCGTATTGAACTTATGAAACAGTAATGAACTTATGAAACAGTAATGAACTTATGAAACAGTAATGAACTTTTGAAACAATATTGAACTTGTGAAACAATAATGAACTTGTGAAACAGTAATGAACTTCTGAAACACTAATGAACTTGTGAAACAGTAATGAACTTGTGAAACAGTAATGAACTTGTGAAACAGTAATGAACTTGTGAAACAGTAATGAACTTGTGAAACAGTAATGAAGTTTTGAAACAATAATGAACTTGTGAAACAATATTGAACTTGTGAAACAATAATGAACTTGTGAAACAGTAATGAACTTCTGAAACACTAATGAACTTGTGAAACAGTAATGAACTTGTGAAACAGTAATGAACTTGTGAAACAGTAATGAACTTGTGAAACAGTAATGAACTTGTGAAACAGTAATGAACTTGTGAAACAGTAATGAACTTGTGAAACAGTAATGAACTTGTGAAACAGTAATGAACTTGTGAAACAGTAATGAACTTGTGAAACAGTAATGAACTTGTGAAACAGTAATGAACTTGTGAAACAGTAATGAACTTGTGAACAGTAATGAAGTTTTGAAACAATAATGAACTTGTGAAGCAATAATGAACTTGTGAAACAATAATGAACTTGTGAAACAGTAATGAACTTGTGAAACAGTAATGAACTTGTGAAACAGTAATGAACTTGTGAAACAGTAATGAAGTTTTGAAACAATAATGAACTTGTGAAGCAATAATGAACTTGTGAAACAATAATGAACTTGTGAAACAGTAATGAACTTGTGAAACAGTAATGAACTTGTGAAACAGTAATGAACTTATGAAACAGTAATGAACTTATGAAACAGTAATGAACTTTTGAAACAATATTGAACTTGTGAAACAATAATGAACTTGTGAAACAGTAATGAACTTCTGAAACACTAATGAACTTGTGAAACAGTAATGAACTTGTGAAACAGTAATGAACTTGTGAAACAGTAATGAACTTGTGAAACAGTAATGAACTTGTGAAACAGTAATGAACTTGTGAAACAGTAATGAACTTGTGAAACAGTAATGAACTTGTGAAACAGTAATGAACTTGTGAAACAGTAATGAACTTGTGAAACAGTAATGAAGTTTTGAAACAGTAATGAACTTTTGAAACAATATTGAACTTGTGAAACAATAATGAACTTGTGAAACAGTAATGAACTTCTGAAACACTAATGAACTTGTGAAACAGTAATGAACTTGTGAAACAGTAATGAACTTGTGAAACAGTAATGAACTTGTGAAACAGTAATGAACTTGTGAAACAGTAATGAACTTATGAAACAGTAATGAACTTATGAAACAGTAATGAACTTATGAAACAGTTATGAACTTGTGAAACAGTAATGAACTTGTGAAACAATAATGAACTTGTGAAGCAATAATGAACTTGTGAAACAATAATGAACTTGTGAAACAGTAAGGAAGTTTTGAAATAGTAATGAACTTGTGAAGCAATAATGAACTTGTGAAACAATAATGAACTTGTGAAACAGTAAGGAAGTTTTGAAATAGTAATGAACTTGTGAAACAATAATGAACTTATGAAGCATTATTGAATATGTGAAACATTATTCACCACGCAAACACGGGTATGAATCTACAAAATACTTTTAAACTCCTACAGGGTTGCTTTGTGTATATCTAAGTAGTGTTTTTAAGTTGTATACTTCACTAATCAACAGAAATTCTTTTACTTTATCTTCTCATTATTTTATATATTTAGATTTCCATCACATTCTATTATAGTCTGTTTACACTTTTTCTTTCCCCAAATATTTTGTTTCTCGACTTAGCATTTTCAGTTTTTTGCTTTGTTAACATTTTCGTTTATACGCTGCGTAGTTACTCGTTTGATTCTTCTACTTCGTCTGCTACGACGTCTCTGGTATTTTTACTGCGCCATCTCAAGCGTCTCGATGATTGTAATTTACCGTCAAAAGCGTGTTGCATGATTGCGATCCTTTGTAAGGAGCAGATCCTCACCGTTCATTTGATGGTGCACTTCCTCTGGTACCGTTTTCAGAATGCCCGGACTGGAGTTCTGTTGCGGGAAGAGATAAGATAGATAAAGGAAAAGTCTTAATCAATTTGAAACGGAAGATGAAAAGGAGCTTAGTGACTAATAAGTATAACAGAAATAAATGCGTTACAAGTCTTAGCTGTCAACAGGTACCTGTTTGATCTGTCTCAGGACAATTCGAAGTCCTCCTGGTGACCAAACATCAAACTTTGCCACATTTCTAATCAAATTTATCAACTGTAAATAACGGTTTCTAAGTAATTTTTATAAAACCACAATTTCCTTTGACCCAGTTCAAGCAGCGTGTATTCTTTGAGCCTTAGAGAAAGCTTTGTTCGAATTTCGTTGCGCTAAAATGCACTAAAAATTTATGAAAAACAAACTCACGCTTTTGTCAACGCCATACTTTCACTCTGCTCAAAAGCAAACAACAACAAGAGCAAGTACCACTCTTGCTGCCACCACGATCAGGCACCCAAGTGCCAGCAACACTAACAATTTGATTTCAAAAAGCGCTAACAATGGTATTTACACAATAAGTACTAGTAATGGTTGTAATTTCGAAACTATACAAGCCAACCACGCCGCACTGCACCGCACGCACACACACTACCACACACAAATACACCCGCACAACATTGCGATAAGCTCGGTCATTATTATTAGTTTGTATTTACTTTTATTTCACTTTTGTGGCAGCGGGAGGAGGCAAAAGAAAAAATTGAGTAAGGACGAGCTAAATTCGTGTGGAAGCGGAAATTTTTGCACTTAATATAAAAATGCTTTCAGGTATTGTAAGATCTATATAGCCTTCAATGTAATAAACTGACGCTGTACTCCTGGAAGCACTTATTCATTCAGTTATCACACAATTTGAAGGTAATATACGATCATGCGCCAAATTTGCAACCTATTTTATCTCTGTTTGGAACATGATAGGACTGAGTCGAGCCAGCCCGATTTCCAAGCATTGAAGGCCTCATGGAAGGCATTTTCCGGAGTAGCCTTGATAGCCGAGGTGCATGCTGCTCGGATCCCCTCTGCCGTGTCAAAATGCTTGTCTTTCATCGGCCTTTTCAGGCAAGGAAACAAAGCGCACCGTAGGCCCTGGTAGCTAGTGTGTACTTACTGAAGTTAGTTTTATATTTCATATTACTCTAATAAATAATAATAATATAAGTCCGAGGGGCCACCTCTGGGCTCTAGGCCGCCTGCGGAAGCGTTGAGTTCCCAGCCTTGGTTAGGTAGCTGATCACAATAAAGGCGGTATAAGCTAGGGCGTTGTCGTAGTGCACTTCCAATCGGCTGCGATGTCTTGTCAAACCCAATTGACCTTTCGTTAGGATATATGAGAACTAGTAGAAATCCAACGCAGGATTACTCTTGCCAAACCAGGTGCTACTTCGGACTGAGTAGGCAATTGAAAAAGTAAAGTCCTCTCTCGACGAACAAAAACCAAACTCTATAGTCGCTCATAATTCCCGTCCTGCTATATGGTGCAGAGGCTTGGACGATGACAACAACCGATAAGTCGACGTTGCGAGTTTTCGAGAGAAAAGTCCTGCGGAAGATTTATGGTCCTTCGCGCGTTGGACACGGCGAATACCGCATTCGATGGAACGATGAGCTGTACTAGATATACGACGACATCGACATAGTTCAGCGAATTAAAAGACAGCGGCTACGCTGGCTAGGTCATGTTGTCCGGATGGATGAAAAACACTCCAGCTCTGAAAGTATTCGACGCAGTACCCGCCGCGGGAAGCAGAGGAAGAGGAAGACCTCCACTCCGGTGAAGGACCAAGTGGAGAAGGACCTGGCCTCGCTTGGAATATCCAATTGGCGCCACGTAGCGAAGAGAAGAAACGATTGGCGCGCTGTTGTTGACTCGGCTATAATCGCGTAAGCGGTGTCTACGCCAGTGAAGAAGAAGAAGTAGAAAAGAAGCAACGATTACATTCATTCTTATTAAAGTACTAACTATACAATATCAATCGATCTGGTCTAATTTCTATCAGATATCTCATTCATATTATATATCCCGGCATATGAGTTATAATGTCAACCGGAAGTTTATAGATCCTCATACTGGCTATATGAGAAGCTGGAAAAAATATGCAGCTATTTGAACTATATACTCGAGGCGGCTTTATCATATCAATGATATTCATTACTGTCGTAGACACCGCTTATGCGAGTTAACACAGCGTGCCAGTCGTTTCTTCTTTTCGCAAGGTGGCGCCAATTGGAAATTCCAAGCGAGACCAGGCCCTTCTCCACCTGATTCTTTCAACGGAGTGGAGGTCTTCCTCTGCTTCCCCCGTCGAATACGACATGACCTAGCCTGTGTAGCCGCTATCTCTTATTCCGCTGAAATATGTCAATGCCGTCGTATAACTCGTACAGCTCATCGTTCCATCGAATGCCATATTCGCCGTAGTCAACGCGCAAAGGATTTTAAGTCTTTCGCAGAACCTTTCTCTCGAAAATTCGTAACGTGGACTCATCAGATGTTATCATCGTGACGACGACTGTTTGTATTATGACAGGAGATGATTTCGTCTTTGTCCCTCGTTCATAACCAGACACATGCGCTTCGGTTCCTTATCCAGTTTGGTCAGAAAGCAGAATTAGCGCCACGGATGTTGAGGCCAATGATATCAATATCATCGCCGTTCGCCAGCAGACTCTTTTAGAAGATCGTACCTGCTCGATTAAGTACTGAGCTCGAACTATTTTCTCCAGAAGCAGGTTGAAGAAGTCGCACGATAGAGAGTAGCCTTGTTTTAAACCTTGTTTGGTATCGAACGGCTTGGAGAAGCTCTTCCCGATCCTGACAGAGCTTTTGGTATTGCTCAGTCAGCCACACAGCCGTATTAGTGTGGGGATACCAAATTCAGACATCACGACATAAAGGCAGCTCCTTTTCGTGCTGTCAAAAATTCGGTGATATTATAACAGTAAAATCTTATTTCTATATCTATGCCGAGACTTTACCAATCTCACGTGATAACAAATAAGTTGAAAGTATAGAAATTAAAGGTTTTTGAAAGGCGGAGATGATCTTCAGACCAATTTCGCCCACTTACCGCAGTTTGAAAGATGATGCAGTTATTGTTAAACATTTTCTACTGCCATTTCCGACATATTGTATTTCCACAAAATTCATCTACTCTCGGCGCAACATTCTGCGGTTGTAAGTGAAAACAATAGAACACCGAAGCAAAGCAACAACTTAATGTGACCATTTCTACGTGAACTAAACACCAAATTTCACCAGCGACTGCATTCGAAAGTTCTTAATATCCTGCCAGGCGAAATATGAAAAAGGACATGGCAATCATGAAAGTGCAACGCTGTGTTTTGTGCGCGCTTTGTTTGTTTTCGCTTGTTTTTTTACGGCACCGACAAACTTTCCAGTGGCGCTCAAAAAGTGCTCGGCCACTCGCATAATGCTCGCCTCATTTATTTGCTAAAGTTGCAACAACAAAAACAATTGCTATAACTACTGCATTAAATTTTTTCCAACATTGTTATTTTTGTTATCTATTTGTTAACGGGTTTTTGCGTGCTTTTTAGTTTTTTTGTTTTGATTCTACGCAAAATGTTTACGCTACTTATTGTTGTTGCACACATTGTTGTTGATTTTGCAAAAATTGCAATTTTCGTTTCTGCTCTATTTCACTTCGGCTTTTATTTTTACTCATTCGTCGTACTTTCTGCGGTTTACCGTTTACATTGCTGTTCTTGTTGTTGCTACGCTCATATAACTTCTGCCCACCGCCGCTCGCCAAAGGCCAAACATTTTCCAACTGACATTTGCCTTTTTGCATTTTTTTTTTTGCCTGTGCGCTCTGGCCCCTTAAGTCACCGCTACTTCCACTTTCATTGGCATTTCTATAAAGTTGTGTATTGTTATTGTTGTTGTTTCATTACATAGTTTTTTGCTTTTGCATTTCATTTAGTTGTTATTACAGTTGCCGCTATTTTTGAGGCGTAGCTTGTTGACATTGCTAAATGAAATTGTTTTGCGCTCCGAATGTGAACTCAGGCAGTTTTTGTTGTACTCCATTTATTTGTATATAATGCAAAGCATCTTTTTTGCCCACCAAACTCTCGCTCTTGTTCATAAAGCACTATAAATTGATAAAAGTAGTTAACTAATGTGCTTTTGCAGAAACAAATTTTTATATGGCAGTGCCTTCTCGGTGACCCAAATTTTACGCAAAATTAGTTTTAAGAACAAGAATGCCTAAAGTCCAGCAAGAATGAGAGAACAGGTGCGGTTCTCAGAGAAAAGATGCGCGGCATCGTCCAACATGGATTTGTTCCTCCTGGACAAACCGTCCACGCCAAGTTTTAGTTGGAAGTTCTCAAGATACTCAAGCCAAGGGTCAATGGGGTCCGACAAGACATCGCAGTCGATTGGAAGTTGCACCACGACAACGCCCTAGCTCGCACCGCCCTTCTTCTGAATAGCTATCTAACCAAGGCAGGCAACACAATGCATCCGCAGCCACCCTACAGCCTAGATGTTGCCCTCCGGATCTTTTTTCCTTGCTTGAAAAGGTCAATGAAAGGGGATTCAAGCCGCTTGCACCACGGCTCTCAAGGCTATTCCGGAGAATGCCTTCTGTGACGCCTTCAATGCAATGAGAGTTTTTAAAGAATTGTACCGATTGGTTCAATAATTTTTTTTTTTATTAATCTTAACCTAAAACCTTTAAATATGTTGTGAAAATTTAAAACTATGCATTACAAAATGAAGCTCCATATAACTCTTACAATCATTCAACAACTGCCACTCCTGGTATTGACTCCAGGACTTAGTGAACTGAGTTGACTTCACCACAGTTATTTATGGTCTTCTTATAGAGAATCCCAGCTATGCAGATCGATATTCAAAATCTCTCTATTGACTGCATTGAAAATAAAAGATTGCTTCCGGTCAAAATATAAAGAGCATACCAGATATAACTGACTAAAAAGTGAGGTCATAGTATGAGAACTCAAAAATTCCTAAGCCGAAGCCTTTAAGAAGATAATAACATCTTGTCAAGGTTAAGGAATTAGAAATCAAGTCTCCATCTCAAATGTGGCTGGTGCCGGGCTAAGATGCGACTATTTTCCATCAAAGCGTAGCCTAGATGGGAAGACCGTAAGAAGGGATCACAGTCCCAAGATCTAGTGGGTCAGGGGAGAAACTAAATTCCAATTTTTGGAACAAGTTTCAGAAGGAATAAGTCCGGAGACCAAAACTATAAAGTCTTATCAGCATTTTAGTGGATTTAATTGGGGATTTATAAAGGTTATTTTAATTCTACAAACCATATACCGGTTTTGAGCTTATATAAAGAAGAATGATGTGATTTTGTTTAAGAAAATTAACCTTTATTCTGATGGACCAAATTTAGAAACCTCATTTTGGGTTCAAGAACAGTTTTTTGATCTCTTCTTTTAAAAATTATAAGTGGATAGAATATTTTCCATAACGCTAGTCTTGTTGTTTTAGGCTTAAAGAGATCCACCTCGTTCAATTTAACACATGAGCCTAACTTTTGCTAGGAATCTCTATACGGACAGTAGTTCAACAATCGCCTCCTCTGATACTTACCACATCTCCATAACCACCCACTGACATACCGTTGACACCCGTTGGTGGCGATTGTGGCTGTTGATGTTGTTGCTGTTGCTGTTGTTGCGCTGCATGCATAAGTGACGCAGCCGCCGCTGCCGAATGTGGGGGCATACCCATACACACGAGTCCACCACCAGCGGTGACTGTCTGCAACAGCCCATTGCTGCTCACCGGCACTGCAACATTTGGTGGCAGCGACTGCGTTTGCGCAGCGCCGATCACTTTGTGTGTGAATAACGGCGGTGGCGGGGTGAATGTGGCCAACTGCGAGGGATGCGACATGGTGACACCGGTTATGGTGGTTTGACCGCCAAACATGGGACTCGTCGAGTACATCGGATGATGAGCCAAATCGATCTATGGATAGCATGTAGAAAAAGAGAAGGAAGCAAAAAGAAGACAGTTTGATGATTGCATGAAATATGTATTTTTACAGATGTGTGCTATTGTTTTATTGGTTGGTTAGCGTGTTTTGTAAACGTTAAATCAAACAGTTGTGTTAGAAGATGCGTCGAACTTATAGTGCGGCAACAACATTTATGGCTGTGCGTGGCTTACGTGCGAATGAGTTCTTGCGTTAGAGATGGCGTAGAGAAATTTATGTTAATTTTTGTTTATTTGTTTACAGTTATATCTTATATATTAGTAAGTATTATGCTAAAAGGTTTAAAATGAGTTAATGAAATATGTTCTGAAGATAAATGGACATGTTTACGAAGAGATCGAACTTTTTATATAACACTTAGCTAAATTATTGGACTGTGAAGTGCTGTGAATGAGACCTTGTTAACTAGAAGATCCATGAGTTCAATGTTATCTGTATTGAAAATTTAGTAGATTGGTCTTCTTAAGAAAGGCTGCTTTACTTCATTTCAACTGAAACTAGAATAGAAATACTCTTGGTATGGATCGTTTTTGGGCATGTAGTACTGTCTTGTGTGAACTTAGACATGGCTCTCAGATATTTATGCTATTGGACAGATGATCTTTCGAATATTACTTCGAAAATCGTATAGAACCCTCCTTCGAAAATCGTATAGCAATTCTGTGTGACCTCAGACAAGGCTATCAGGTAGAATATGCCATTGGTCAGATGACCTTTCAAATCATAGTTGGAAAATCGAATAGTAGTTACTTTCAAACGAGATTTTTTTGATACTAGTAAACTTCAAATGTTCGAATCATTAAGATCAGAAGGAAAAACATTTATGGAATGTGTCCTCTTAAGGTTTTAACGCAACAAAATACCCAGGAACTTCCAAAAGTTTATCTTGGCATAAATAATATCGAAGTGAGATTTGGTTTTTCAAATCATCCAATCTATTAGGGAAAGAACAATATTTTGACATCGTTCAATTTGTGAGAACTTCCAACTATTGAAAACTTTCTATATTCCATCAAGACCTCAGAAAGATTTGTAGTAGATAACTCTTAAATAGGTTACTACTTATATTATCGGTAAATTTAATAGAAATGACAACTTACCAAAAACTATCTTATGGTCTTATCGGATTAACGCTTCACTTGATCTACTATCTAGGAGTCTTTAGATAGTAGATCAAGTGAAGGCAAATAAATTATGTATCGGTATAAATTTTTCCATGCCTCACTTGCTGAGTGAGTTGTATAATATCAAGTTCGCAGAAAAAATTAACGATCTGAAAGGTTCCAAGCCACCTCCGTAAAAAATGAGTGCCTCTAGAAGAAATTTTCTATGTTCCCAAGGCATTCGCAGGTTCAACAATACCTGTTAAGAGTCAATTGTTCTGTTTTGAGAATAAAGCTGACCCTGCGGCTTTCCAGCTTTAACAACAACAAAATACAACTGACTGACTTAAAAACTAATCTCAAACTCTGCTTCAAATACTAACTTGAAATGTAAGTTTGTGCGCTCTGCTGCTTGTAATTACAGTTATATGTGTATGTGTTGGTCTACTTGCATAACAATGCTTTCTGCAAAGCAATTTCATTTAAGCTAATTGAATGTACTAGTACATGAAATGTTTACGCAAATTTTCGGACAAAGTAATCATGCAATGTTTTACTTGCTAACTACATTTAAAATAATCAAATACAGGGCGTGTACATTATAGACTTATATGCATTTATGAGCATGTGTGTGTGTGAGTTGTTTATTTGTTTGCAAACGCAAATTATGTTTTTACTCTAATCACTTATTATATATAAACATATCTGTGTTGCACAGAAGTTGTAATTAAGATTCAAGTTTTGCATTTTGATTTCAAAAACTATGTGTATTTGTGTGTGTGCGGTAGGTAAGCCTTATTCGTAATATATCTGTATCTATTCTGACATGTTGTCTTGAGTTATGTTTGCCATTTATGCCGAAAATTAATTGAATATAACATTTAAGTATATACATAAGCCTTAATTAATGCTGAGAAGCTTATGAAAATCCGATAATTAATATTATTTCAAATCTACTGATAACATAATTGTATTTTGTCAATGTTTAGTACAATTCTTTGCCAGATAATTAGTAACAAGAAAAGAAAAAGTTTACTTTGGCTGCGCAGAGGCTGTACTACCCTACACAGGTGCAATTTTATAGCATAAAAATGTATCCCAATTTCGTGGGATAAGCCTCCTCATCATCGTATATAAGGTTCTATCGAGCGTTTTGTGTGAAAGAATAAAGCCCACCGTCAACAAATTCACTGTTTGAACCTTATTAGCGTGGCTTTAGGCCTGGAAAATCAACAACTGATCAGATATTCATCATACACCAGAGCCTGGAAAAGACCGGTTAAAAGAAGATGCACAATCACCACCTCTTAATCGATTTCAAAGTTGCATTTGACAGCACAAAAAGGAGCTGCCTTTATGCGGATATGTCTGATCTGAATTTGATTTCTCCGCAAAATAAAAAAAAAACTGTGTAAACTGACGTTAAGAAATTCCAAAAAGCTACCAAAAGACGACTCTCTATCGTGTGACTTCTTCAATCTTCTTTCTCTCTTCACTTAACTATTTTCTGTCTCTTTCTAACTGTTTCCTGCGATCTATATATATATCTCTGTCTCCTACGGAGACATCTATATGTCCCTCTTTCTTTTTTTCTGTCTCCTTCTATCTCTTTCTTTATATCTCTCCTGCTTTTTTTTTCTATTTCTACCTCCTTCTCTATCACTCTAATTCTCTAAGTCTCTCTTTCGTTTTTCTTGTTCACATGTTATCCTAGCTCACTCATTCATGTTCAGACACTGTTTTTCTTCCTTTGCTAGCCATTTGCTCACATTTCTTTAGTTTTGACTCAACTCAACTTTTTGCTAGATTACCATATAGTTTTTTCAGAAAAAGCCCCGAACTCAGATTCATCTACTATATGCAGATCTGGTTTCAGAAAAGCCTCTCCAGGGTAGTTATAGCTGTTCTCAGAAATATTAATACTCAAATGAAACATATTGATATCTACAAGATCTGCAGTGGGATCCTCGGTTACCTTTGAACAAAGCGTTAGCGAAGAAAAAGCATTATGAAGATAAAGATCATAGATGATAGAGAAATAGAGTTTGTATTGTTTTAGAAACTAAATCAGATTGTACAGCTCTTGTAGGCCAAATACAGACAGTTTTCTTTTATTTACGAAAAACCCTTACTATTTATTTCCTCTCTCAATAGGAAGATGGAAGTGGGACTACTTCCCTTAAGAAACTTTATCTATAACGCTGGTTCCTAGAATTATTTATCAACTGATGTCTCTCATGAGTCTTAGTTGTTCTCTGAAAAATTTGTACTCAAACGAACTATACATTTTCTCCTACAAAGACTAGTTTAGCTTTTGGCTTAAAAACAATACATTATTTAATCGATCTAGTATGAGATGAACCCTTTAAGTCTATATTTTTTCATGAAAAATACTTTAATAATTTGGTATTTGAGAGACCAGTTAAATCTTTTAGTACTTGTAACGAAAAGATGTCGAGCTTTCTGGTGATCTAGTTAAAAATTACTATTCAAGATTATTTGCGTGAGAAAATGTTTGGTTTGGTTAGGCTAAATAATCGATCTTAGAATAAGGATCTGACTTAGACAGCTTATAAGACCGATCCAGACTCAGAAAAGAGACGAGTAAATATTATTTTGGATTTTGTCACGGAAAAGCCTCAGCCTCTAACATCATTTGTCAACAACATTCACACTGATCTCTTCAATAATTATCTTAGAGGAATGCCGCTCAAACTGTTTTGAGTTCTTGCTCGAAAGGCTCCAAACTCAGCCGCAAAACATGCTAGCTTTCTCAAAAAAAGGAATTTGATATCAAGCAGTTAAAAACTAAGCTCAGCTCAAATCGATTTTCAACTCTCAACTAATGTATGTATATGATTAAAATTCAGTCTTCTATTGGAATTCATTGTAAACCCGATAAAAGCCCATTCAATTCACTTATTGTATTTCGGAATGTAAAATTTATAAATAATTCTGTGTCACATGATTTTTGAGTTGTGATTGTAGTCTACAAATATTTTTCACTTTTACAGTTACCCACACATTTCTCAAATCCATAAGTAGCTTTACTAAACACCTGCATTCTACCTGCTATGTACCCATGCAACCATGCGCAAACAATTGCAAACAAGCAGAAAAAAGCTCAAGCTCCCGTAATAAAAGCTCAAGTGGTCTCAAATGTACCGCTAATCTTTTGTTTGTACAACATGTGATTTGGCCACAGTTTTGAGGTAAAAGAAAACTATTTACAAATCTTTGTAAAATTACCCACATTATGAGGTATGAAAAGCTACCACCACAACAACAACAGTAATAATAAAGCAATAACCACAAAGAGATTACCGAATACATGTATTCTACGAATATAAGAAGTGCATTATGGCGAAAATAAATGGCAGGCGACTGTAGGAGTGCATGCACCGAGTGAAGTGGGAAATAAGAATGTAAGGGGGACGGTTTAGGTTGGATTGAGGTGAAATTTTTATACCCAATGCACTTTATGAATCGGAATATTTCGGCTTATTCGGGGATTCCATGAAAGTATGCGAATTTTTATGTTGACTTTTGGGAAAATTAGTTTGCTGGAAGATATTTTGTAACATGTGAGATGGTCTTTAGATTATATAGAGATTTCATGTAATAACTTTGGAAAGCAAAGTTGAAAAGAGTAACCCCTGCAGTGCAATTTTATCCCACCTATAAAAGCTCTCGTTGAAATGTATGCTCACAAATCTTACAAATTAGGATGTAAAGTTGAAATTTTCTCACGAAAAACTCTTAAAGACCCACTTTGCAGCTCATACGCACAGAAAACAGCGAGTACTGTTTTTATGGTGAGTAATTGGCTGTAAGAATGTCTCTACCGCATTAGCGGAAAGTTTATAATAAATCTACCAAGCAGACTAGTCAATCAAGAGGCCGATTCATCCAATCTCTAGCTCCAAACAACTAGTTGTGATTTTTTCTCCGGTATCCAAAGGTAAGACGGTCACTTTAATAAAATTTAATTTAAAAATTCAGAGATTCTAAATCTAATATCGCAGTTCGGACAAGATTTGTAGACCGAAGTTGGATAACAATTTTAAAATGACATAGCAATGTTTATGGTCGGTATTATGTTAGGTTTAGTATTAAAGTTAAACCTGGCGTTGAAAACCGGACTAGGATAGTGATAAAACCATGTCGAACCCTACCATGCCATGTATATTTCATTCGACCACAGAAGAGTTTTGTCATTGATGTTCGCTTGTGCTGACGTACATATAGCTGGCTTAGTATGGGCATTAATAAGAAATTATCGAAATCGTTTCCGAGTTGACTTCAAATACAACCCTGTGTGTGAGTTTAAACGCCACATTTTGTGTGAAAAAGCGTGGTATAGAGAGTAAAAGTTCACAAATAGGTTAGGTTAGGTCACGAAGACGATCTCTACAGGGACAGCTTAAAGGGCTGGTCTTTTGTGGTACCAAAAAATTCCTGTATGATGGTTTATAAGACCTTAAAAATCGACAAAGCTTATGATAAATTTCTTGAGGTGCCTAATATCAGTTTCGACTTTGTCTTCGGGTTCGCCGACGGTAAGACTACCGAATTGTTTCAGCCTCAGTCATGCAAAGGATGAAAAATGGAGAAGAAACTGTCTAGATTTTTCCACCTCTCCCTCCTCTATACAAGTATTTATATGACAACTAGTATTCGCTAACGATTCTTAGCGCTACCGCCGGATGCCTATTGGTAGTTCACAAATACTTATGGCTGATCGCTATATTATATTTCTGTTTTGAAGATCATATTTATTTGTAGATCGGTATGGTGTATGGTTGTGGTAGATTGAGGAGTTTTAAAAATCTGCTGCTCTTCTGAGTTTGAGAGTTTGCATTGATCAGTCATTTATCATATTGGATCACTTTATAGCTGCCACACAAACTGACTGATCCGACTCAAGTTCTTAGGTAGAAAACTTATGTTTTGGTAAGCTATAGTCACGAAATTTGGTACAAACTATTGCCTATGACGACAATATAATCTCGAAACAAACGATCGGACTTCTCTGCCTGTAACTTAAAGCTGTCATACAAATTGATGGATCACAATCAAGATAGAGATCTCTTTCCGCACTCTTAGGCTATAGGAATGCTCGCACTAAAGGTATTATAGGGTTGAGGCCGAAGAAGTGAATTATTTTTCTTGCTTAGTAAGGTATTAAGGCTTATCTTAATTTTATGGATTATTCATCGCGTTTTATACTCGTTTTTATATTATCAGATTACATCATAACTACCTTTAGAGTTATCTTTTCTCTTAAATTGTTTTTTTTTCGGTTTTTACTGAAGGATGTTCTAAAATCTATCGGAAAATATTTCTAACTTCTTTCTCTTTGCAGTCTTCGCTGGTTTTATACCTTGTGTTCGTCCTCTCGTTTCCCTCATCTGCCTTTCTAGACTTTAGAACATCAAAGTTTTTACATATAACTTCACCTCTCTCGGACTTATGCTAAATCTATACTATTCTACAACTCTTTCTAACATAGTTTTCTCATCAAAGCTTACGCTGTTTCTACACATTTCATTCGTACTATCGTATCTATCATCTGTCTTTTTAGGGCTGTTGTATGGGGCATCCACTGTTTTTACATAAAACTTTATTTTCTTCGGCTTGTCAATCATGATTTATATCAGCTCCAAGCAACTCTCTACATCTCTTAAATCATTACTTTACCTACCAACATTGTTGACACTACGTACATGGTTCATTGGGTATAAAGATATGAAAAAGTACATCCCTCCACCAGCACACAATACCAAAAATAGAGGGAAGTGTACAGTGTTTTAGCAAATAGTTGTATTTCAGTAGGTGTGGCTGGCTACGTGTCGCATTGTTTTACCATAATCGCTGTGTGTCCGTGTGCGTGTATGTATTTGTATTTGTGTGTTGGCGAAATGTAATATGCTTGTTGAACAATAAAACTCAGATTTCGGAATTCTATTGCGTTTTTAGTGTGATAAAAACGCTATTTTAAACCGAACGGAGTAGAAAACAAAAGTAATAACAACAACAATAACAAGAATTAAATCATAAAAGCAGTTGCCGGCGAAATGAAGCGGCACACACACACACTTATAGACACACATATTCACTACCAAAGCTATTGTATGCGTTTGTTTGTATGTGTTAGGGGAAGCCAGTGGCTTTGTTTTCATTTGTGTGTGCTGCACACACGCAGCTATGCATTTGTCTGTGTGTGTAGTGGTGGTAGTGCGCCGTGCGGTGTTAGTAGCTGCGACAGGACATGGCAGGACAACTGAAATTGCAATCTAACTTGCTAAGCAACACCATTGTATACTCGTATTACAACAATAAAACAACAACAACGGCAACAACAAGAACAAGCAGGCAAACAAACAAGCCAGCATTATATGCACACAATACCGTTAGGCGAAACAAATGAAAAACAAGCAAGCAAAAGTGCAATGCGAAGTCTCCTCTCGTTTGTGTGTCTGTATGTATGGGTGTGTGACGATATTGCACGAATAACGGTAAACTTTTGCAACACGCCGACGCTTCACGTTACCCGCAATCAGACCACAGCAACCAGGACAAACGGGCAAACAGCTAAGCTTAGCGCAGGACAGCGCCAATGGAGGCTTTAGGCGTCTATATGTATATTTATATATTAGGGTGGGTCGAAAAAATGTGTTGTTAGAGCAGTAAATTAAAACTGAGAGTTTTGTAATTTTAAATGTTTTTTTTATAAAATTCAGAAAAAAAATATTTATAAAAAAAATTATAAAAAAAATGTATAAAAAAAATTATAAAAATTGTATAAAGAAAAATTTATAAAAAAAGTACAATTTTATAAAAAAAAAATTATTATAAAATTTTTATAAAGAAAAAAATTTTTATAAAAAATATTTATAAAATTTTTATAAAAAAAATTAAATTTTTATAAATACTTTTTTTTTTATAAAATTCATCAATAATTCCTTAAAATAATGACCGTTGAAATCTTTTAGTAAAAAGAAAAATAAAATTTCCTACAAAATCTATGAAAGGAGATATTTTTTCAAGTATGTAGTTGTAAGCGATAAGTAACTTTTTCTAGCTAATAATAAAAAAGAGTACAAAAATGTAAGGCGGAGGATCTTTACAACTAGGAGCTTATAACTGGCGAGACTCTCTTCGAAATATCTATCAACCATTTCTTCAGAGTACCAAGCGAAAAACAAGCTATATTCTTTTGAACCACCCTAATATACTATATATGAGTTTGAGTGTATAAGTGTGTGCGTGTGCCTAGCTCCAGGCAGCTTTCGGATATGGCAGAGATCGAGTATAGGAAGCTGCTCCCCGCTGCAGCAATTGCAACCATAAGAACAACAAAAACCAAAAGCAAACTAAAAAACAACAATAAAAACAACAACAACTTAAATAAACGCAAATAAAAGGCAGCAAGCGGTTGCAATTGTGCGAACAACAAAAATGTGTGCCATTATTATTATTATTGCTGTTGTTGTTTTTCTTGTTGTTATTGCTGGTATTATGCCCGTTGTTCTTTACGTGCTGACTTTCGAACGACATACTTTTCTGTTGCTTTTCCTGCTTGTATGCATTCCTTCGCCACTTCCAACGCTCCTTTATTGCTATTTATGCCTTTCAATGTATGCGTGCGCGCATGTGTGTGTATGTGTGCATTTGTAATGCAATAGATAATAATAAATTTTTAGCTTAAGGGCTTAAACTTTCAAATGCCGTGTTTGGTAAATAAATAAGTTCAACTCCGACGCTCGTTCAACGGCGGCCAACTGCGGCTGGAGTCAAGTTCCACTGATCAAGTCAATTGCACACCGCTGAGCCACTCGAGGCGTGTGAAATATATATGAGTGTGTGTTTCGTGGTTTAGGATTAAGTGCAGTTACTAGTAGTTGTATATTTATTATATATTATAATTCTTTGATTTAACCCTTTCAGCCCCAAATGACTTTTTAAACGATGTCAAACATATATAGAAGTTGCTTATAAGCAACTTTGGAGCTAAAAGGGTTAATCATGATCATGAAGTTGATCTATAAGATGTGTATTTTAAAGAAGTTTTTGTGTATTTGACTTTTTAAACGATGTCAAACATATAATGAAGTTGCTTATAAGCAACTTCGGGGCTGAAAGGGTTAAGGAGTGTATGTACAAATACTTCGGATGAATTGTAAATCATATCGGATCTAGAGCTAGATAATTTTGAAGTGATGCCGTAATATCTATATAGACTACATCTCAACTAGTAAGAGGCAATGTTTGGAGATTTATAATATAGAGCGCATTAAACGTTGCCTACATTTAGGCACTTTTACTTAGAAATTAGCAAAGTCTTACACCTTTTTAGCCAAGTAATGTGTTTAGGTATATTTGATCATCTGATGATTTTAAATATTTAATTTACAATGAGAATTTGATTAGCTTTAAGTCATTTTTTAAAATTATATCATCAATATAGCTCTAAGTTATAAGCTCACAAATTATAATTTTTTTATGGGAGGACTAGTCTTTGATCTCTCTGTATGTATGACTGTATATATCATAGCGAAAAAGTTGTCCATGATATATAAATAGATTCCATTTCAGGCAGTAAGACATAGTACTCCAAGGCTTACGAAATATAAGCAATTAACGTTGCCTACACTTAGGCTCATTTATACAGGTATTAGCAAAGTTGCACACCTTTTCGTTAAAGAAATGAGATAAGGTAAAATACATTTTCTGATGGTTTTAAATGGTTGTTTAGCATTAAACAAATGATAAAAATTATATCATCGATAACTAAAAGTTATAAGTAAACGAATCTATCAAATCAAAAAATTATTTACGAGAACTAGATCTTGATCGGTCAGTTTGTATGGTAGATGTATAGAATTGTGCTCCGAGCTGATTAAGTTGTCTGAAAATTTTAACGTTCAATAATCTATGCTAAATTTGGTGAAGATTCAACTTTCAGAAAAGCGATTATTAAGTAGACAGCGCGGCCGCCTGACAGCACACTTTGAACTTTAGCAGGCTCAATTCGAAACTACAGATACTGTAATCCTTTCACTGTACTGTCTCCACTCTATACCACCAGTACTAATGATGAGGTTTATCAGCACAAAAAGTTTTATCAGTGCAACCTCTGAAATATCGTCAAGAAATCCTCAAACATTAGTTACGTAATTCCTTTTCTATACAGAGTTTTACATATACATAGATGATGGTTTTCTAGTCTCCTCTTTGTCTATCTCCTGACAGTTACTACAACAATCATTATATTGCGTTCCTAAACTGCTGTCATGTCTTCTAATTAGACAGTGACCTCTTAGCACTCTTACTAGGGTTCTTAGGCTTGCTTATTGCACAGTTTAGGGATTGCCTCCACCCTCCATTATATTTAAAACATGTTCATTGAATAAATATCTACAAGCAGCCATAGGCATCTAACTTCCTCTTCTCTGTGGTCTAATGGTAGGGTGGTGTCTGTTCTGACTAGTTCATTTGCATCAGTTACCAGGAATATTGCCATGACCTGGAACCCATTGTAGGTTTATCGTGAAATAGAATGTCAGACCAATTAAAAAATCACTGTATTCTTTCACCAACTTTGACGAAATTCTAAGAGACTTTTAAAATCGCTCAATGTCTACGTACACTATAAATACATTCCTTTCTGTGAGCACAATCCTTTTCAGTAGGCTTGTTGCTATGATTTTCCCTTGAAAGAAACTGCAGTGGTCCAGTAGACGAATGGCGATTTGGTGTCTATTTTTTTCTGAAAAAACACTATCTCCCACTCGATTATCAAGTTTGAACCCATCCGTATAGACACTTAGCGCTCCATACGTGTTCACCTTCCCCTTTCCCCACTCTTCTCTGGAAGGAAGGGAAGCCAAAATTGGGACCGAAATTAAGTTCATTTCTATAGGATTACGAAAATCTGTGGTGTAGTGTAAAAAGGGTAACTTACTAAGTATCTTCAAGTTGTATGGAAGAAGATGAGATGGAAACAACTCAACTTTTCCTTTTGGATTGTCCAGCATTTGGGAGGATACTCTCAGTTTCAGAGCTGACCTCGTTGTAAGTTCTTTGCAGAACAAGTCTGTCGCCAGTAAATATAAAGACACGTTCAGAGCCTGACATTGCTCTAAGAGCTCCACTGATTATTATACTTTTCATACGCCTTATAACCTATTAGCTAAAATGTTAATGAACAAGTGAAACGGCAACAGCCGCCTAAAGGTATGCTTGCTATATCTACTAGAGTGCCGTTGATAAATTTTTTCGAAAATCACTTTTTTAATCTAGCATGCTCCTTTACACTTTTCAAGAGCTTTCAATTTCTCTACAACCGCAGCAAGTAATGCCTTGCGTGGTGACGATAAATCTCTATTAGATATAAATTTTGCAATCACTTGTTTTCCCGCTTGGGTACATGCCGCTTTTCTACAGCTACTCACTCACCATTATTGAAAACGTAATAAATTGCTGTTAAAGTGGAATGGAATACAACGAGTTTATACGGAAATGAAGATAAATTATAAGGGTACGTGTTTAGTGGCTGATCTCTCTAGCGCTCTAGCTCTTACGTTCTCTCCCTCTATATATCTTTCACCACCCGCCAGCCGCCGAAGGGTATGCAATGAGTGTAGTGCTATTCGTAGTTGTAAGTGTGATTTGTGGTCGAAGATGTAGTTGTAATGTGGCTTCTTTGATTGCAATTTTTGTATTTTTGTTATTGTTGTATTTTGCTGTTATTCAGACAATCACAATTTTGCCTCAAATTTCTGTACAATCAATTTTATTTCTACTGCAATTGATCAGGATATCAGGACTATCAAATTTATTGCTGGATTTCGTTACGTAGTGAGTTGTTGCTGCGGTTGAGGGAAGCGAGGGAGAGAGAGCGAAAGAGTGACTCATATTTGGGCTTGTGGTTAGTTGACTAAGTGGCTTCGAAAATTGCTTTTGTATATGAAAAACTTCCTTTTAGATTTTTCAGCGTGGATTACCTCAGTATAAGATTAAGAAAACAATTTTTTTTGAGCATAAAAGATTTCCTTTCAAACATTTTCAGTGTGGATAATCTTGATATAAGTTTAAAAAAAGAAATTTTTTGATTAGCATCTGATTCTACAGTCCACCGATTGTTATATAAATCACGTTCTCTACAGGGTATACCAAAACAGTCGCCTTAGTTGAAGCTACAACCCACTGAGGCACCGAGTTTTACACTGCATAAAAATGCCGTTAAGATAATCTCACTAAAACATTCATGCTCTCTCACTCTTTTTCATAAAAATAACGGTCCATTCTATAGTCGCTCGTTAACCCATTTTATTGCTGCACATTCAATTATATTGTTTTTCACTTGACCTAAGTATGGCCTTAGCTAATCCCATTTATCTATGTGGCTATTAATTTGAAATATTTCACTAAGCTTACATACATACAACCATACATAGACATATATACATAGAGTATTGTGTATAGTTTATTTGGTATTATACTCATGCTGTTTATTGTTTTATGTCCTTAAGCGAGTTTTATCATTTTATCATTCACACCCGTGTCGAACGTCCGGCTACATAAGCGACTGCCGTTGTTGTTGCTGCCGCTGCCTGCACTAACGGATGTGTACTGGTTGTGTTGTTGTGTGTTTGTTTGGGCCATTGTATGGCGATTTCTTCGAACTCGGTCGGACTATCATCGTCCATCATTTTTATTACCTGTGAATAGATATTCGGTTCGGCTCGTTTCAGTTCCGTTTGTCTTGGACGACCCAAGGTGGCGCTGCAGTAAGGCGTCATGCGTGCTCCATTACCTGGGCCAGCCAATTCGGCGTAGGTTAAATCAGTCTGTGTGGGAGAAAGAATAAAGGTGTAAGATTAGTTTTAAAGAAAATATATTTTTGTTGTATGTGAAGCTTTTTTCATTCGTCTTCTTGATTAATAATAAATATAACCAAAAGTTTCCAATTGGCAACCATAATTTTTTTTATTCTTCACACAGCTTTTTGTGGTTTTTAAAGGCAAAAGTTAAGCTTAGGTGTTTCGAAAATTGGTCTTTTTAATAACGCAGTGCAGATCTGGAGATTCTTGTACTGATTTAAGAACAGTCACATCTCGAAAATCTCAGTTGGTTTGAACAGCTTATCGATAATCCATTGGATCTTGCTTGGTTTGAACATCGATCCATTCATATCTCAGTCAATCATCCACTTCGTCGATAAGCCATTAGTAATAAGAGAATTTGCATACCTCTCTTGTAATGGCCCTTCCTTCCTTTACCTCCACCTTAGAGCTTTTACCCTATCAACTTTTTGTGCAGGACACAAACCTTTTGCGAGAGATTGAAAGGCATGAGTTCAAAAAGGTTAACAAAAATGGTCAAAGAACGCTTGCAGTTCAGAAAAATCTTGTGGTAAAATTAAAAATTAGATCTTTTAACAGACATACGGAATACACTTAAGTTGTGGAGGGCATGTCACTATAGCAAAGGGATAACAACAGCCGTCGAACACCACTACAGTCAAAGGTCATTCCCGACACAGTTGGGTCTACGGAATCGGAATGGACCCGGATTTTTATTCGGCAAAGAACTTTCCAATCGACAGAATTTTGTTGGGTGTGAGTTGAGATTTTAGACGACTGTTTTCCGAAAAATTGTCCGTTTGGACGAGGTCTTTATATATTTAAAAAATATCATGAGTGGTGCTAGGGTAGACCGCTTCACGCTTACTTGAAAGCCTCTTTGTGCTCCAAATTTGTATCGATTTAGGAAACTTAAAATCGGTTTTCTAGTTCCGGAAACTCTGCTAAGATATCTACGTTGGTTTGGTACCGACAAGAATGATGAAGAAGTTCAGTTGAGAAACCACCCTGCCATTTAGTCGAAGAATGAGTTATTTGTTGATGGAATGGATTGATGTCGATTAAAAAACTCGATTTCAAAAAATATATGTATGTATATTTAAAAAAAATCTATTTCGAAAAATTAAATTTCGAAAAAATATGTTTAAAAGAAACCTATTTCGAAAAAAATCGATTTCGATAAAAATTAATTTCGAAAAATTTCGATTTCGAAAAAATATTTTTAAGAAAATCTGATTTCGAATTATTTTTCGAAATTAATTTAAAACGCTCACCATATAAAAAGTACCATTGTCAATGAGTCAGTGCAATGTTTTCACAAAGCGATTCGAACCATGCTGTCATTTAGTAGAAGAGCCATACTCCTTTAGTTGTCTTGACGTAACTACTGCCATCTAACTGGCAAACTTTATGAGATTTATCGAAAAAGGGAGTTCCAATAAAGCCACTTCCATATATGAATTGGGTTTTCTCAGAACTTTTCGAAGTACTAAAAGTTATTGAGAATTTGCCTTTCTCGAATAGTGGCGTCGGAAAACAATTTGGTGTCTACAGTTCAAAAGTTATCATAACCCAGATCCGAACCCTAAACTGATCCATAAATTACGCCTCATATTTCCAAAATTTATTTAATAGCTTAGCACTCCATAATGCGAAACCATAAATTCAAAAGTAAATTTCACAGTTAATTAACACTCATAGATGTTTCGAACAAAGCAAATATCAAAAGCAAAACAGAAAACAATAAAAAAGTAGAACCGAAAATGCAGCGCTAATGCACCGTTACTAAATCAACTTCGCATTTCACACTTTGCGCCTAAATGAAGTGCCGTTGAAAGGTCACTCAGGGCGTGGTTATCAAAAGAGCACCAAGCAATTAAGCGGGTATGTGTGTGTGTGCAACTGCGCCAAGCCACCAAGGCAGCCAGCGGTCGCACCACCCCAAAAAACCGAGATAAAGTGGAAATGGCATAGAACTTCGCGTGAAATATCCTTCCAAAGCGCGAACAATGCGATATTAACCATGGAAATTATGAGCACGATAAACAAGAGCCAGCAATGTATGGCACAAAAACACGCTTTGGGAGCTCGTAAAGTGCGCCGGCCGCAACGACAATGCCGCGTTGCTGCTGCCGCCTACACCACTGTCGCCTTCAAAAGCACGCCTTCGAGCAGCGCAATAGCAGAGTTCGACTGTTGGCGCTGTCCGCCGCAATGATGCTGGTAATGTTCTTCTGGCCACATTACTGGCGTGGCATTGTTACTGTACCGGCGCAAAGTGATTGAAAATGCATTTAGCCGCAACGCTGCGCTATGCTCACACATCTATACAAGCTTACAATAAGCCAACAGTTGCTCGTAGTTGCACAATATGCAATAAGTGTAGCAGCATTTTGGGCGCAGTGTAGAGATACGCGCTCATTGCTGGCAGCCCACAGCCATCAGCGACATCCGACGCGCCGGTTTGTTCATTTCCTGTTAAGCATTGCAGTCATATGACACACATGCCCACGCGCCGACACACATACACACAGTGACGCGGAGCGCCGTGCAAATTGCTTACTTGCAGCGATGAAATAGCAATGCCTTTCAACAATTTTCAATAAACCACATTGCAGCGTGTCAATGCAGCCGGTCTTCTCGGCTGGCGGCAGTCTTTGATGTGTCTTATTGGCGAATGCGTTGAAGATTTGGACACTGACAGCACGTGATCGGACGTGAATTGCATGGTTTCGTGCATTATTAGTAGTAATTATAATTCTAATCTACACTCCTAAGTCTTGAAGGTGTTGTATTTACGGCTATACGAGTATAGTTTATTAAAAAAATAATTAATGTTGATGGTAGCTAAAATGTATTATAGAACTAACGTTCCACTTCTTCAGTTGTTTAGTTAGAAAATGCTGTATACAATTAGGCGCAAATACATGAAAATTTAGCGAGGACATACACCATTAATAAAGATGATATGGCAAATGCCATACTCACACTAGTTGGCTAATGAAACTGTTTAATGTGCTCAAGTTTTTAAAGCTTAAATATAGTTTTAGCTGAATCGCGAAAATTTCATATTTTTGTATTATTTTTTATATTGGATAATATACTCGTATAATTAAGACTAATGGTTCGAAGATGTTCATCTATGTCAGGACAGATGAAGTGAGATACCTTGCAACTCTATAAGAAAGCTCTTGTAAAAACAGACACAGAGATCGGAGGAACGTAGTCTTAAAAAGTTAATTCGATTTCAAAAAAGCTTCCAATTAAAAAAATATCGATTTAGAAAAAAAAACAATTTCGAAAAATTCAATTTCGAAAAATTTTTTTTTGGAAAATTCCATTTAGAAAAAATTTAATTTCGAAAAATTAGATTTCCGAAGTAAATTAATTCGATTTCGAAAAAAATTCGAATTAAGAAAAACTTGATTTTGAATTAGGAAAAAACACTTTTTTATTAAAAAATTTAATTTTTGAAAATTCGATTTCGAAAAATATATATTTAAAAAAATTGGATTTCAAAAAAAAATCGATTTCGAAAAAAATCGATTTCGAATTTCTTTTCGAAGTAAATTGAAACGCACACCATACAAAAGGTACCGTTATAAATGAGTCAGTGCATTGTTTTCACAAGTCAATTCGACCAATGCTAGGTGACCCGAATTATGCGTGAACAAACAAAAGAACAATGGACCGAAATGCATTTGGGATTATCAATTTTCCAAATGACAGCCGAAACCGCCGAACAACACCGTCGTAAAGCGTGCAAAACAGTGCGCACCAGCGCATAAGCGACCATATTTTGTTGTCGGCCACCGCATGCGGCAACATAATGTGGCAACATTTATGCGCAGCGGTGATAAATTTCTAAGCCACACTGTGGCAGCCATAAATAAGCACGACTTGAGCGCACATTGTTGGTACATTCGTGCGATGGTGCTGTGTTGCAAAGGTGCGGCGCTTTGTTGCAGCCAAGCCGGATTAACGGTGCTGCTTGTAATGGCTCGGCCTATTTGGCGACAATTGGCTTGGTTTCGGCTTGCTTAGAGCGCTATTCAGCTTCATTTTGTGTGTTTGCATGCATATGTGTGTGTGTGTTTGCATATACCTTATTTAGTTGCTGCTGCGCCTGTTGCTGTTGTTGTTGCTGCTGCTGCGCAGCATATCCGCCCATTTTGCTAACCGGTATCAGCGCATTGTAGTGTATGTATTGGCCGTGTGGCGGCGGCGGTTGTTGTTGATGTTGTTGCTGCTGCTGGTGTTGTTGTTGTAATTGTTGCAAATGCTGCGCTGCCGACTTCTTATCGACGACAGCATATGTTGGCATTATATGATCATACGTGGATGAGGTGATGACGGCGTTCTGCTCCGCAAGCGCGGCTGTTGCATAAGCGCGATTATGTCCCTTGGTGGTCCACTCCTCGTCATCATCACGGCCATCTACAAACACAGAGAGACAAGAAACAAGGCGAAACAAGTCGACATTAATTATAGTTTTGCATATTTGAACATCGGTATATGTGTTAGTATGTGTGTATGGAAGACCAGTTGGCAGCAAGCAACCAAACATACACACACTATACCACAAACCATTACCGTTACTATTGTGCAACTGTAAAATGTTTTGTATTGTGTAGTTGTTGTCACCCACCTTGCGGTATTATATCCGGATTCTTGTCTATGCTATCTAAACTGCTCGTCACATGGCAGGTATCCCGTCCGATGCGTATATCCTGTATTGATTGGCCATTGTGTAGTGTGCCGATGCTGACGCTGCCATTATTATTATTGCCACGCCCAGTGGTCGTCGTTGGATGCGAGTAATTATTGCGATCGCGTCCCGTCGAGCCGCGCATGCGAACAATAATGACAATGATAAGCGCTACCAGGAATATGCTGCCCACAATGCCGACCAGTATGCCGAGAAATGGCCGGATATCCTCGATTACGGGCGCATAGGCGAGTGAGAGATCTGAAAAAAAGCAATACAATGATGTTACGCATTGGCAGTGGTGAGAACTGATGACCGTTATTAGTTCATGGACAAGCGTAGTTTAGCGATGAAAAGATATTGTGGTTGCGGGGGGCTACAAATCATTTATGCCAACCACTACTACAGTGGTGTAAATGTATGTATATATTAGGGTGGTCCTTAACTGCTGAAAGCAGATTTTTTCAATAAATTTCCTTCAATTTAATGCTTATATTGATGACATACATAGTTGAATATTGTTTGTAAGGAGTTGGTTTATTCCACCAAAGTTCAGTAAAAGATACAAATTTTACCTAAAATCGAAACTAATTTCATCAAAATTATAGATGAGTTTATAATAATTGAGATAACAACTTGCTTTTTGAGCGCTTCGTACACGCTTTTAACAACCCTTATGTGTACTACCATTTATATGTGTTACTGCCGACTATGCTGTACCGATTTTCGGTAATATTTGATTAATTATAGTACCGATTATTGGTATAAAGTCAACATTCATTATTACCGATTTTCGGTAATTCTTTTTATTTTTTTTTACTCATAGACAAATCGAAATATCAATTAATTTTGTTACCGATTTTAGATAAAAAATCAGCAAATTTTATTACCAATTTTTCGTAATATTTAAACATTTTTTTTTTTAGTTTTTTAGACATTTCAAATTTTTAATTTTTATAGTACCGATTTCCGGTAAAAATCAACATACATATTAGTTTACCGATTTGTGCTAATATTTGAACATTTTGTCTTTTTTGTTTAATGATAGATAAATGTAGATTTCAGTTTGTTTTAATACCGATTTTCGGTAAAAAAAACAACATTTTTTATTAATAATTTTCGGTAATATTTGAACATTTTTACTAATTTTTGTTAACCGTAGATAAATTGAAATCAATTTCAATTGAATTTAGTACCGATTTTCGGTAAAAATCAACATATTTTTTCCCGGTTTTACCCAAAAAAAGTATTTTATTTTTTTAATCATAGACAAATCGAAATTTCAATTTATTTTAGTACCGATATTCGGTAATAATCCACTTATTTTCTTACCGTTTCCGGTAAGTACATATGTATATTATTTCAGTTTTTTCATAGTAACCGTTTTCGGCAGCAATTTCTGTCAGTCTTTTGTTTGCCTAAGGACCACCCTAATGCATATGTCTGGGTTTACGATGCGTATGCGTTGTTTGTTGGACACTGGGGACTGATTCATTGTATTCTTACTTTTATCTGTTTTAACTTTTGTTATTGTACTGTTGTAGATTTGTGTTGTTAGAATACTAGTGGCAGTTGTTGGTTCGTAAAAGCGTGGCGACGCACTCATGCCACCTTTTTTGTAAGTAATAACGACTAAAAATTCAAACAAAATTTAAAAGAAATTTAAATAATATAATTTTAATACAAAAAAGTAAATTTTTTAAATTGAAAAAATTAAATTGAAAATGAAAAATTAAAAACTAAAACTTCCGAAATTCTATAAAGATATTTTAAGGTTTGGCATTTGGGATTCCTAACGAAGACTCTACTACTACTAGCTCAAGGGCTTATCAGCCTCTGTTTATACTTTAAAACTACTTAATCAAAAAATGTTCGTTAAAGCTAAATTAAAAATAATTTAAATTAATTAACAAAATTAAAAAAAGAATAGTTAAAGAAAATAAAGATTTTTTTTGTATTTTACAATGCAAAAATATTTTTTAGAATAAATAAAAAATATATATTAATTAATTTAAATAAAATTAATCGATTTTAATTAAGATAATAAAAAGAAAGTGAGCCATTCACATGACAAAAAGTCAGAAAAATGTATATATATTTTTGATTTACACAGTGGTGTCCTCAAAATAGTATATATGTAGGCGCAAGAGTTTCCGCAAACTTCTAAGAAAACAATTCACTACTTAACCACATACTAAGTATATTCTTATACTATCTTAACACTACGAAATTTTAATTGCACTCATATGCACCAACTGTGTGCATTTGTAGTCACTCACCCGTCTGCTTCTCCGGATCCTTGAGCGTATACACTTGCAGAATGGTTGCATTGCTGCGTCCCTTCTCGTTGTGCGCCACCAAGAAGACATTGTAGCCAGCACCAGGCACCAGCCCGCGCATTTCGAAGTACGGTGTTCTATTGTTATTGTTATTGTTGCATTTTAGGCATTTGAATTGTGACAGCAGGCAATAAAAGTAGACACCAGTAACAGCCATGGCAGCAGCACACAAAAAAGGAAGAAGAAAAAAAGTAAGTCAACCATTCAAAATCAACCGAGCAGAACGTAGCGTAAAGTGAAAAAGAACGTGAAGGGACAGAGAGGAAGGTAATGCGTATGAGTAGAGACAAAAGTGTGTGGTGTATAGAAGATTTGCAGAATTAATCGAAAAAAAGTCGAGCGCACAAATGCCGCAATTGAAGTGAAATTCGGCGTCACAGGACGCAGTTTTGTTGGATGCTGTTGTTGCCAGCATTTGCAGTTGCCACTCTATGTGTGCTCGTATGTCAGCCGAAAGTGTGGCAGCTGTGCGTCAGGCCAACAAATGAACGTATATTGCGTAGCTGCCAATGGTCATTCAGCACAATTTTAGGCATGAATAGCCGGAATTGCTGAGTGTTCGAGCGAAGCGGGGTGGGAAGGGGATAGATTGCCAGCGCTGTTGGTTGCAGCAGGCGGCTTTGTTGAGTTTTGGTTTAGTTTTGGGGTGCAGGCCAGCGTGTTGCGTGACGTGCGTGGCCGAATGGTCTACTCACTTTGATCGAAAAACTTTCGGATAGCGTGTCGTTCCGTTCACATACACTTCCATTATGAAATCCTGCTCGAGACCGCCGTTGAAGCCTTCGATGCATTCAATTTGAAAGCCGGTCGACGTTTGATTGAGTAGCGTGCAGTTAACCAATGGATCCGGTTCGCCTGTGAATGAAAAAAGGGTTAGTGCGATTTTTTTGTATTCTTTTTTTTTTGAAATTTCGTTTTCGGCATGAAATACATGTTGCTGAGGCAGAAAAAATCGAGTTTGCTATATGCTTTGGTTACGCTTGCGATTTGAATAGAAAACGCTGGCGAACAAAACTTTGTCATTTGACGCTAAGCTAAAAAGCTGTGTTGGAAAAAAGCGCTTGAGGGCCAAAAAGATGTGGTCTTTAATTATTTGCCTCAAAACCGCTGTGAAACTTTGAATGGCTGTTTGAGTAAAAAAAGATGAACTTAGAATAGAAATCATTTATTTGGTGTAATGGCTTAATGAGTTTATAAATGCATGAACTGTTTTGAAAAGCGATAACCCTGAAAACAGTTCGTATTTGTAGGCTTAGTAGGGTCTTTAACAATAAGCTCTTTGGCAATATATTTTCGCATTTATACCAAATTCATAAGGATGTGCTGAAATTAAATTCGATCGATGGACCGCTGGACATGACCGTACACTTTGATTAATACTCACCGATCCAAACGTGGTTAGATTGCCGAAAAACACCCCTCGGCCGGATGAAACTCCTACTTGTCCAGAATAGACCTCGACATATCCAACATATATCTTGGTGCAATGAGTCTCCGCATGACACTGGCCACCTCTTTGCATGCCCCGCCAACCCCACTCATCTAATACCTTTTTTCCTTTGGTCTGACCCCGTCGAAGCAGCACGTTTCCTGGGCCTCCCGATAAATAACAACGACGACAACCTTGATAACCATTCTCATCCTCAAGTAGCGTTGTCTGATTAACTGTGATAAAAGCTTTTGACAAGTCCAACGCTACGAAGATCGTCCACTCGCAGGTTGGTTTTTGTTTGAGACCACGAACTATCTAAGCGTTTATGATACTAAGTGCTGTGGGGGTGCTGTGCACTCATCGGAAGCCATGCTGGAACTTGTGGGTCCTATCCTAGGTGCTGGACCGCGTGAGCTGCCTCTCTTCCTAGTAACTGCTAATTGAATACAAAAGCGAAGTTCTGTGGTACCAAGAAATTTGGGTTTAGGTCCTTGCTAACTAAATCTCTGAAAAGATTGCTAAAGAATAAAGGAATTTATGGGTCGCAAAACCGTTCTATTGAAACCTGGACCGACAGTTGACAAAACCAAATCTCTGATAACGTTATGTGAGCGGTCGGGTTTATATAGCCGATACAGACCCAGACTTATAGCTGCCCGAGTATTGTTAACATGAAAGCAATTTTCAAAAAAGCTTTCAGACTTTATCTGCCGTTACTACAACAAAGTGAAGCAAAACAATGGCTCAGCTCTGATTTTTTTGATCAGCTTATATGGCAGCTAGCTATGTCCTATAGTGAATCGGACTGAACTATTTGTTTGGAGATTGCAACATTTTCTGAGAAAATAATCCGTGATAAATTTCTGAAATTTTAAATTAAAAAAAATTTTCATACAAGCATTCGCTCTTCATGGGTCAGTTTATATGGCTAAAGCAGTTCGATTTAAAAAATATCTTCTGAGATTATAGTGATACCTTGGATAATATTTTCCGCCAAGTTTCTTGAAGATACCTCGTCGCATGAATTTTTTTTTTTACAAGAACTTGATTTTGATGAAACAGTTGATATGGCAGTTATGTGCTATAGAGACTCGATATTGACGATTCCGAAAACCGAGCAGTTACTTGGGAAGATTGGATTAAAAATTGAATCAGTTTGTGAAGCTAATCACAGAATACACAGAATACAGAATCCGACGTTCTCTTCTTAAAGAATTATAAAATTGTTCTGAGTAGAGTTGCCACCTAAAATATTTTTTTATTTTCATTTTACTATTTTTTACATAAATGTATGTACATATTTTAAGGTCTTCCAACGTTTTTTTCAAAACATAAAAAGTCATAAAATTGTTCTGGGTAGAGTTGCCACTTAACACATTTTTTTTTTTCATTTTACAATTTTTTTGTATCTGTATATGCATTTCCAACGTTTCCTTCTAGACATAAAAACTAAAAAATTGTACTCAGAAGAGTTGCCACATAACACATTTTTTTTTAATTTTACCAATTTGTACATATATGTATGTATATATTTTGAGGGTTTCCAACGTTTCCTTCAAAACATAAAAAGTCATAAAATTGTTCTGGGTAGAGTTGCCACCTAACACATTTTTTTTTTAATTTTACTATTTTGTTCATATGCATATACGTATTTTAAAGGATATCCAGCGTTTCCTTCTAGAAATAAAAAATCATAAAATGTTTCTGAGTAGAGTTGCCACCTAACACAATTTTCTTTTCATTGTACTATTTTTTTATATGAAAAAAATATTTAATTTAAAAAATATTAAGAATTTGCTCTCTACTAAGACAAACACCAACAGCCAGTAATGAGGCGCCCATGCACCGTCTCCGCCATTTTTGACTTAGCAAACGTTAAAAATTATAAAAAGCCTATCATAGCGCATAGCACAACCTTTATAATGCAAAGATCCTGAAAAAAGTCTGTCTGCCGCAAGCGCAATTGACATGTTGCAAGTGGCTGGTGACACTGTGGCGCCAACACAAACGAATAGTGCGCGTGTTTATTAGCGCGGGGTGTAAGAAATTTTTTCGTCGTACTGCCATTACATCAACAACAACTACTACTATAGTTGCCCTAGCGCTTTTCACACATTTCAATTCAGTGTTTTTTTTCTGCCTTCTGCTTCGCACGCGTGTTAAGTATTTTCACACTTGCCGTAACGTGTTGTTGTTGTTATTGTTTACTCACACTCACCTGATGGTGTCACGGTGTAAATACACGGTTCACTCATATCGCCAATTTCATTGCTCGCCCAGCAGAGCAGTATGCCATAGTCCTGCAAAGAAGAGAAGCGACGAAAAACAGCAAAAGAGAAAAGAAAAAAATGAAAAGAAAACACAAGTTAGTTAGCATAAAAAGGATGTATAGGCAAATTGCGAAAAAATAGTGCAAAATTTATTAGTGAGCCTGCCTGATGCATGCCACACTGTATGTTTTTTTATGCCACACTCTATGTGTTGGTATATACACGTATGTATGTTTGTGTGTGTGGCAACACATTTGCATGTCAGAGCCGTGCACAAATAACGGTATATTGCTATGCTTAACGACCTTAGGCTAAGCAAATTGACGGCTGCTAGCTGGCTGACGTTGACCCCTTTTGTATGCCGCATTGTTATTGTCGCTTGCTAGCTGCCGTTGCAGGTTCATTGTGAATTCAAAACCGCAATTCAGTTGGAAAATTATGCGAATCTATTGGAAAATTGATGATTTATCGTCGAGGCGACACAGGCGCGTGCATAAATGCATGCGAGTGACGGGAAAGTTAGCTGTCGTACAGAGGCACACATATAGATGAGTACATTAGGGTGTCTGTTATACGCTGAGATAATTTTTTTTCCAAACGCGGGGGGAAATTTCAGTTTTTCTCTAAAAATTATCAATATTATCAATTATCCAACGTTAACAAACTCAATATTTTCAGTTTAAACTATGCCTTAAACATTCTACTTCACTGATATATATTTAACACGATTTTTTGGATATTTTGTATTAAAAAGGTAAACCTACTGCTTTAAAGAAATAATATTATTATACTAGATTTATCGCTCTACAAAAATTTTCTACAGATTTTTTCCATAAAATCACTCTTTTAAAAGTTATATGCAGTTAAAATTATGTATTAAGTAACCTGAGCATAAAGTACACCATGTCGTATGAGCAACGCTGAATATATAAAGCACTTTGTTTTAAGACAAAAACTAAAACTTCAACTTTAGAAAATCCCGAACATCCTAATACACATACCTGTATGCATGTGTTGAAAAATGCAGAAGTCACGTGACTCCTACAAAGCCTTTCGCAACGCCAGTAATGGCATGACACAGGCAACACATCATAATTCATACCGCTGACATTTGATCAACTCAAATACTGCGTAGAGTTGAACTCACGGAACACTCAGCAGACGGTCACTTCAGTCATATACTCAGCAAACTAGTCAGTCATTCAATCAGTTTACCAGTCAGTCATACATACGGTAAATCAATCAAACGAACACTTATAAAACTAGTCAGCCAGCCACTCCGTGAGACATCCATTGTATGAACTAGTCAGTCAGTCGCAAAAAAGTCAGTCAGTGAGTCGCAAAAAAGTCAGTCATTCAGCAGCAAACTAGTCAGCCTCGCACTCAGTAAACTTGGCAGTCAGTCACAAACTAGTCAGTCTTCCACTCGGTCGTGCATGCAGCCAGCCAGCCTGCCATAGAGTCAGTCGGACCGTCTGCAGTCAGCAGCTGCTTTGTTACTTTCAACTTTACAACTCTTCAGCTCATCGACAGCCGCCACTGCATCCAATGTGCAATGGCAGCAATGCCGACGACTTGCCGCGCTTTCTTCGCGTACTTACATTTTCCGTTATGGGCGTGTAGTGTGCTATGCTACGTCCACGGTCCACAGCGATTTGTGATGCTGGTATGTCGATTACCTCGCCGCGTGTTGCATTAAATTTCCAGCTGTATGTCGCCTCCATTGGATTCGCCTCGATTTCGCAGGCAATTTTAATCGTCTCTTGTCGTCCGGCACCGTAGACAAAACGTTGACCGGGCCGGCAGATGGGCGCAACTGTGAAAGAAGAGCATAGAAACGCAGTAAAGCGTTAAAACAACAGGCATTTTAAGTGACATGCGGCAGTTGAAATGTGTGTGTATATGTTTGTCTTAGAACGTGTGGTGTTGGATAGTTATTGTTATATGTAAGTAAAAAGTTTCAGCCTAAATGTAGGCAACTCTTCATTGTAAGTTCTCATGAGCGGCAATGAGTTTGGGACCCGAATTCAAATTTTTTTTTTTACATGGAAGGGAAAGCTTCACGGATTCCCGGCGGCCTGCCATTAAAGAGTAACACAACAGTGACTATAATTATAGTCTTTATATATATGTCTATAACTGTTCCCATGAGGTGTGACATGTGACCAAATTGCTTTTCTTAGTACAAAATTTTGCTTGTGGGACATCAAAATTATCGAACTTTATAGAATAATGTATTTACTATACTTCATTCATTCATATCTCCTTTTTTTATTTCCAAGTTATCTTTGAAGCTTCAAGCTTATAGAAAGTCGTGTGTGACTTCTTATCTATTTATTCTCTTGTAGAAATTGAGACCAGGGAAAATATGGAAAAATCTTTCAGTTAACAAAACAGAATAATCAACGAAAATTATGTCAAGTCTGGGCCAATTTGAATCACTGGAAATACCAATACCTTCAGCAGTTTAAGACAAGAGTATTTGGATATTACTTTCTTCAGGCACGAGATCAGTTTCTTCAGTTATATTTAGAAAAGCATTGGATTCACTCGAACAGGACGGCAATATTATCCATTCGAAAGGAGCTATAGAACTTACCGCGAAGTGTCGTAATTTTTATCTGGTAACAAACCCATAAAGTTAAACGTTGCCTACAGCAAGGCGCATTTTAGCAAAGACACGCACCAAACTTCAACTTCTGGAGGATTTTCTCCAACTATACATTGGCTTACCTCATATAATCTTCAAAATTGTAGAAATCATTCCCAAAACCAAAAGTTTACACATTTATCCGCCACCGCTCGTAGCCTGTGCTGGCGTGTGAGTAAATTTCATGCATGTAAATGCATTCACTTGTGTGCTTAACAGTGGCTACGATGTCGATAATTCCATAACTCCAACTCTTTGGCGACGCTGCAGTGCCCATATGCAGCCCACTTGCGGCCCAACATTTGCATAATTAAATGAAAACATTGACTCAAGTTTAATTTCGCCTTAAAGTCCAAAAAAATCAATGGAAAAATGCTTGCTTTTATCGCCTCGCTTTTACTTTGTGCCTTTCGAAGCTTTCTTTGCGCCCTTAATTCCTTCGCAACTGGGCATTATTTTAATTTCAAGTCTGTCATTGAATGATGGATTGACTTTTTAAAATGATTTTTCACTGGATAGGCAATTTTAATTTTCCCACATACATACACACAGAGAAAGACGTAACTTTCATCGCATACGCCCTCAACAATAACGGAAGTATTTATTAAGAATATTAAGCTTCTTATAGTGCGAGCGTTATATTTTTACAGTTATATGCGAATGCATACAGATACGTACAGATATGAAATAATACTACGCTTAAGTGGGGAAATTAAGCGACGGTTTAACGGAAAATACTTAAGCTTTTCGTTTCGTTTGGTGTTGACATAAATCTATAGGATTTTAATTTTTTTAATTGATTGAGTGTTTGTGTGGACTCATAAGCAGCCACTTCTTCGAAAATGAGTCGAATGGTGGGGTTTTAAAGCTTTAAAGTTTTACATAAACTTTGTGTCAAAAGTGAGGCTAGGTTTGTTTTTTAGATAGACTGCCTCATGTCCTAATCTAATTTTTTTCTTTTCTAAGATTAAGAAGCTCCAAGAAGACTCCACACAGTAATCTTTTAACTTTAAATTGGAATTGAGTTCTTTATCTAAAGCATAGGAAGTACTCTGTCAAATGTTTGTCAAATTAATGTCGGAGAGCAACTGTCAAACTGATGTCAGAAAACAATTCTCAATTTGATGTCAGATACTAGCCGTCAAAAGATTATCAGATTGGCCTCAGATGCCAGTTGTCAAATGGAACTCATATGACAGCTATCAAATGGGTCTTAGTAGCAGCTGTCAAACGTATGTCAATACCAAGATGTCAAAAGGTACGCTGAAGGCAGATGTCAAACGGATTTCCAATTGACGTCAAACGGTAGTTGTAAATTGGACGTCACATAAGGTTTGATGAAAACTATAGAACGGAAGTCAAAATCTAGGTGTCAAATTGATGTCAGACAGATGTCCGATGGCAGCTGTCCAATTGATATCAGAAGCCATCAAATGTGTGTCAAAAATCAGATGCCAAATGGATGTCACATAACAGCCTTTCAACTATTATCAGATTGACATTAGTTGGTAAATGTCAAATTAACGTCAAATGCCAGCTGTCAAAATTATGTCAAAAACGAGATATCAAATCGATGTCAGACAACCTTCAAACGGTTGTCAGATCAGTTGGCAGCTGTTAAACGGATGACAAATGAATCTCAGACAGCAACCGTCAAACGAATGTCAAACATATTATGCCAAATGGAGGTATGTAGACATGTGTCAAACTTTTGTCAAATTAACGTCAGATGGAGACTGGAAAATAAATGTGGTATTCGATGGCAGCTATCGAATGCATGTTCAATGTATGTCAAACCACAATGTCATATAAATGTCAAGAGCTCGATGCCAAATATTGGTTAGGTGTACGTTAGATGGTGACGTTAGATCAGTGGTCAAAACGGATGTGAGTTCCGACATTGTGGCAAATATTATAGGTTCATTAAAGACTGTGTGGAGAGATATCTTAGAGTATGGGGGTCAGTTTCTACTATCAGTTTGGGTTATTAAGTAAGCTGAGTTGACCTCAGGAACCACGAGTGCGATGAATTTGGCGAAGTCTCAATATTTTGTGTGAAAATCAGTACTATGTTAGAGTTTAAGATGAAATTATCTTTCCGAAGGTACTGCTTTTCTATGGTTTCTACAGACTATCGGCTTTATGAAATGTTTTCGCCATTTTTCTATGCAAATTTTTGGCCTTTAGCCTTCTTAGATAAATTTCTAAGATATACTATTTTTTAATAGGGTTTCTTCGAAGCTATTTGCAATGAGATGAAAGTAGTCTTAAATGTATAATAAAAGTAGTCTCTTATAAAACATCTTCAGGGCTTAACTTTTAGGTTAGGATTCCTCCAGGGCCATTTGTAATGAGACCATAGTAATTTTCAATTTATTATAAAAAATAAAGAGTTTTCTTATAAAAGCTTCTCTGGACTCCTATTATAAGGGTTTGAAGTGTACCTCTAATTTAGTAGCGCCTTCTTAACCTAACATAACCTCAATTAGTCGAGGTATTTAAGAAATATGCTACAAATGCATCACCATCCAATTCATTTGCTGCGATTTTTAACTATTTCAATTTCTTGACAACTACAATTACACATGTTGTTGCAAAAAGCTTGAAGTCGACAAACACACACGCACATATGTAAGCAGAGATGCACAAAATTGTTACGGCAATTTGCAGCTGTCAAGCATTCAACTTGAATGCAGCAAATCTCTTTAACGATTGTAACTATGCGAGTAAGCTTAAGACTACAATTCGAAATTCCTACATGCGAAATATTTGCTCGACACAGACACATACACCTGCAGGCACATGTAACATGAGTTGTCAATATGTATGCACGAAATTCGAACAAGAAAACAATTTAAAATATTCAAACTAAATTGTCTACGACACGAGCCAAAACCAAATAAGGATGCGACAAACAATTTGCCGAAACAGGCAGAGGAAACCGGACAGCATACATTTAAATACAAAATATATATAGTGTAGAGTCGGTACAGTGCAGACAGACTGCCTCAAATTGCTGCAGCAATGTGCCGGTACAACAAACGGCAAGCGAGAAGCGCTAGTCAAAACAACAGTGGACCTTGCAAATGTGAAGATCGCTTGTGTGCAAGTTTAGGCTATGCAAGTGCACAGACAACATCGAGTATTAACACTAGGATAAGCCACACTAACAGTAAATTGTAATTGCAGTTATAGTATTTACACTGTTTAACAGAATTTTTGAACTAAGAAAGCTATAAGCGTGCTTCGATGGATGTTTTAAGATCGGTAGAGTAAAGATAATAAAAAAAATCTCAGATGCAAAAAATTTAAAGTCAAACGATAAAATCAATTTACGGGGACTCTATAAAACATTACAAGACCTCAATACACCGATTACGACCTACCACACAAGGCCTTCAATCACATTAAGCCAATTTAATATTGGGTAGTCGATAAAGTCTTACGTCTAGAACTGATCATCAGAAAGGTCTTCGTCTTCCATCAAGACAACGTTAGACCACACACATCTTTGATGACTCGACAAAAACTGGGAGAGCTTAAGCCAGATTTTCATTGGGAAACTAATGTTAGAAGGAAGTACTGAAAGTTCCCCTTGAACTTTGGTTGATTAACTTGTGAGCCACTTCAATTTTCTTAAGATATATTCTTTATTCATGAAAAGGTTTCTACTCTAGAACTAGTGCGATTCCCCTTGATATTAATTGTAGAAGTGCGTTTGTTTTGTAGAATTCTATAACTGTGAAGTTTTACATAAAATGTATAACATTCTGTAGAGAAAAATGTTTTTTATTGTCGAAGGAAACGGGTATGCTATTGAAAGCCTCAAACTTGCTAATTTCACTTAGAGAATAAAGGTTTGTTGGTTTTTTAGCGAAACTAAGTACTCAACAAATAATTTTAAGAAATGCTGCCGAGTTGAAAATTCTTTAGCGGTTAAAAAACTAGTTACATACCCGTTATGTATAACCAATTATTGTGGTATTTTGAGGAATGTTGCCGGTTAAAAAACTAGTTACATATCGGTTATGTTTAACCGATTAACGTGGGAATGCAGGAAGTGTAGTTGGTTTATTTTTTTATAGCTAGAGGAGTTGTTATAGAATATTTTCAGCCACAGTTACCATAAAGTTTCGAAACTGCCACAAGAAAATGCCGGAGAGCCTACTAGTATGAGTAAATAATCAGTGTTAAGAACTGAGTCAAGTAAGACATATCGGTTTGCCTTTGTATAGGAACGTGAACTAATCCATCAGTTCATGAGATAACGATCTGAAATTTCGCACACTACTTTTTTCTCTCCAAAATGCTGCATATTTGTTGAAACTGCTGATATCGAACCATTGTAACATATAGCTGCCATACAAATTGCTCGATCAAACTGAGGTCCTAGTATGGAAAACTTCAAAGCTCCAACTAAACTCCAAGGAATTTGCTAAGATTGGACTACTATAGAGTATAACTGCCCTATAAACTGGTGATCAAAATCAAGTCCTTATATGAAAAACTTTTTTTTTTACAAACTATCTTCACAAAAATCGTCATGGATCAGTGTCCAAGTAGGCACTATAATCTCGGAACAAATTTTTAAGATCGGATTACTATAGCATATAACTGCCATACAAACCGAACGATGTAAATCAAGTCAGCCAAAGTCTTACTTGTTTTAATCAAATTCACAATAGAACTTTTTAAACAATAGGATGTGTTGAAATTTTCGAAAATTTTCACTTCGTTGACTAGTGTAATTTGATAGCTTGCATGCCAGTGGCGTTCGCTCACAAGTATGTGACAAGAAACACACACACATCCGCATATACTTGTGGATTACAAACTAAATTCGACTGGTTATACTCGTCGTAGGCCCTTACTTAGCACAACAATTACTACGACAACAACAATGCTAACAACTAACTGCTGCTAAATGCTGAATTATTTAGTTTAATTTCAAGAGTCATGCATGACATAGCGCCAGCTACAATTGCTGCAAGTGCATATAAATATATTTATAAATGCAGTTATATGCGTATCATATACCTATACATATGTAAACCTTTGTGCAAGGTAATATGTGTATGTACGCCTTACAGCTTTCACTTGACCGTACAGAATTTCGCATTTGTCTCTGCATTCGCACAGTTAGCTGCATGCAACACTGCCATTTCGCATTTGCATTTGCGTAGATTGGTTGGATCGGCATCCATATCACTGTATATATACAAGTATATATATAGAAATATACTCCACATATGTAGTTGTCTTTGCAGCAATTTGTTATTTTATCTGAAATGCACAATTAATTTTTATGCGCCTAAAACAATGGCATATTGAAATTTTCATTTAATTTAAGGCATCGCTGCCGCCTGCTCGGCACTTTTGTAGCTTCTCTAAGCGTCTATAACGGTAAAATTCAACAATTAATTGGCCACGCTCGTTTAATTAAGCGATTATAAGTCTTTATTTATATATATAACATTTATAGTTATATGAACAAAAACAAGTGTAGAAAACAACAAAAACACGAAATAAATGAGTCAATGTCATGGCATTGCGTTTCTTCTGCTTCTTCAATGCATTGTGTAAATTATAGTGCCAAGTATTGTTAGCAGAAATAAATTACTTCAATTACAATTATTATTTACATTACGTTTGTGTATATACAATATAATAACTGTTTATTCATGTATATGTATTCATATATAATATATATGTGTGTCGACATATACAAGCAAATCTTCGTGCAAATCACCACACCTACAAACAATATCTCTATTACACGCCTTTAATGGTTATTTACATCTGAATTTACAAATTTTTATTGTATTTAGTTATTAGACAATTCGAAAAGCGCAATTAGAGCTCTTAATACTATAATACATGCCCTATTTCATTTAGCAGCAGATATCCAATTAATATACTAGAATGCATATACTATATAGTATAAATATTATGCTATGGGTAATTTCTGTTTATGAATAATGCGCTAGTGACTACACAAGCAAAAACAAGGAAACACTTTAACTTCGACTGCACTAAAGCCATAACAGCCTTTAAAGATGCATTGCTTATAGCATAAAAGAGTATAAGACGACCTTTATCTTCATTTTTATCGATCAATTTATATGCCGGCTATATGCTATAATTGTTGGATCTGAACAATATCTATCGGACAACAATCCGTGCCAAATTTCATAAAGCTACATTCACAAATATAGAAGTTTTCCATACAAGCACTTGATTTTGATCGGTCAGTTTATAGGGCAGCTATAAGCTATAGTTGTCAGATCTAAAAAATATATTCGTAGATTGTAGCGCCGTCTTCAGCAATTAATAATGTAAAATTTTGTAAAGATAGCTTGACAAATTTAAAAGTTTTCCATACAAGGACTTGAGTTTGGTGGATCAGTTTATATGGCAGCTATGAGCTGCAGTGCGCCGATCTAAACAATTTCTTCGTAGATTTTAGTGTTGGTTAGGACCTATACAAAATTTCGTGAAGATTTCTGCTTAAATAAAAAACTTTTTCATATAAGTAATTGATTTTGATCGGTCAATTTGTATGACAGCTATATGCTATAGTCGTTGAATATCGGTGGTTCCGACAAATAAGGAGCTACTTAAGGCAAAAACAATATGTGTGAAATTTCAGATGGATTAGTCGAAAAAGGAGCACTTACTTCTCGCTTATATAGACAGCCAAAGAAACAGGTGGAGATGTCTAAATCAACCCAGATCGTCAAGAAATTCCTAAATATTTTAAAATACTATGTAAATTACTTAACCAATTTTTAGCAAGAAAGGGCACCAGTTCACAGTACTATTAAGAAAGGTAGCCCATCACTTTAACTTTCTGTATAAAGTCAGCCAAAGACACGAAGAAGCTCATATTCGGTCATCATACTCGTATTAGCCAATTCAATACATTTTGTGTTTCTAGGATTATTGTTCAGATAGTCAGAACGGCAATATACTTGCCTAGAGAACGAAAAACCATTCGATGCGCCCAAATGTAGGCACCAAGAACCTTTAAGAGTTGGTATAGAAAACTTATAATTCAGCTAGGGCAAAACGAAAGAGAGCCAATTATAAGGAAAAAATAATAATTTGAAAACAAAGTCAAAATTTTCTTCAAAACTGAACTTTTGCTTCGAAATGGCAACATTTTCTAGAAAACTCCGGTAAAGTTAATAAAATTGTTCGAATCCGCTGCGTTCCCAATAAAGAAAGTTCCATATGAACGGGTTAATAACGGCTTTCTTTTATTTGCTTATTTTTGTATTCCTACTAATTTTTTCTTATCATCTGTTTACCAGCATGTATGTAGTTCTATGCCCCTAAATGTAGGCAACACTTGGTGGACAGATTATCTTTATTTGATATAATCTAGATCCAGTTGAGACTGAAATTGTATGAAAGTTGTTAATATGAAAATTATTTGAATATGTCTTTTATTGTTATTTGATACATATTAATAACTCATAAAACTATTTTTTGTTCTTGATTATTTTTATTATCAACGTCAACGTATTATTGTGGTTTTAAAGTCAAAATTATAATGAAGGTAATTAACTTTATCATCAAATCGCATTTCTTTGCCTCGAAAATTGCGCAATATTTTAAAATCCAGATGGGATTGGAATTGGATAAGATACATATAAGTAATTTAAATAAAAATTTATGTAAATTGCAGCTAGTATAACTTCAAATAAGTTTAAACCACACATTTATTAATTTTAAAGCTGATCAAAATGTAATTTGGCCTAAACCAAACTGGTATAAAAACTGGTATAAAACTGGTATAATTTTTTAAATTATATATTTATTAAGACTGGTCGAAATCTAACTTGGTAAAAAGCTAAACTGGTCTAAAAACTGGTATACTTTTTTTATTTTATATGATAGTTAAACGTTAAAAATAATTTTTTTTTCCCCAATATTGTGTATAAATTGAAGCTCGCGAGTTACTTGTAGTGATGTACAATGTGCTGTTGACTGGGAAATGCAAAAAGCTGTAAAACATTGACTTCGCCTGCACCGAAGCTATAAAGCATCTTACATGTGCATTTCTGATACCATAAGAGGGTATAAAAATACATTTATCTTGATTTTAATTTAGATATAAACTGGTATAAAACAATAATGTTCGCAAAGTAAACTGATATAAAACATTTTCATATTACATAATTGCCGCAAGATTAAAAATAATATTTTTTGATACTCCATATTTAATAGTTCCAGAAAACCTGAATTTTTAGTTCCATAATTTGCCATAAAGCACACAATTACAAAATTCAAAATGTACGCTTTATACTTCCTCAATTCTTAATTGCCATATTTCGGCAATTTTTCAAACCAATCTTAATTAAGATTTCGAATATTTCAACAAATTGAAATCCCAAGCAATTTATCGGCACTTGCAAGCACTAATCTCGCACCACAGAGCGTGCAAAGGATGTAGAAATGCAAAGGTCCACAGACAGACACTCTTACATAGGCATATGTGTAACTGCGCACCACATTGACCATTGACATTTGCAATTTACGATTTAAGAGAAAAACAAGGAGAATGCGGTCAAGCTGGCCTACTATACTCTAGTGAATGCCGGCTGGCTCGTAATTTTAATTTCCGAAAATCAACGTAGCAAAAACAGAGAGCAAGCGACGACAATCGATGCTGTCAACCAGAGCACAATCACAATTTAAATGCCACAGTATTTGCGGTAGTGCGTGTGTGGCTGACTGCATATGTGTATGTGTGTGATTGTGAGAACTTTTGGTCTTTTGGTGAAACGGAAGGGATATGTGAGCGCCTTGTGCGTGCATGTGTGTGTATTTGTGTCAAGCAGCGCATAAGTCACAAGAAAATCTGAGCAAAAGTAAGATGAATGCTTTGACAGTTGTTGCCCTGGCAGCTGGCACAGGATGTAAGGCGGTAAAGCGGCCGGCTACAGCAGGATGCGCACAGATATTTGTGAGTGTGTGTGTGTGTATGTGTGTGCAAGCGGCAAAAGACTGCCCGCAGTAGACATTTATGCTGGCTGGCGGTATTGTTTTGCTGCTGCCTGCATTTGCTGCAGCTTCCTTGTGGCACTGTTCTGCGCCTGGCATAAGAAATGACAGGCAATTTGTTTGTACCAGATCCAAAGTAATGCCTACCAAACCTGAGTGGCGAACAAACAGATAAATAAATAGGCCAGAAAAATGTGTGACAAAAAGCTCGGTGCTGACTGAGAGCGGAAGCCATCTTCCGTAGGCAGAAGAAGCCAATTGTAAATTGCACGAAGTAAGCCGTCCGTGTTTATGCGGGTATAGAGGTATTAGGGTGGTGCTAAGGTGAATGTGGAAAAGGTAGTGAATTCACAGAACCTTTTATAGTATTCTGAGATTTTACTCTAACTAGTAACAAAACTAATTTCTGAAAGCTGCGCCCTAAGTAGTAACGGTTTCAGTTAGTAAAATGCCGGTTACTTAAAACTTTAACTACGCTGGACCTTATTCTACCCCTTTTCAAACCGCTTTAAATAGTTAAATATTTTTATTTGACCTTACTCTCCATGAGAACAGCTATTGCGGTGTTGAGATTGACAAAAATCAGAAAAAAAAATTTTTCACTACCACCCTAATAATATACAGTTCAAAAATACTCATATCTTTTCGTTGCCGTGAATTACATGCTTGCCACAGTGTGAAAATTGTACAAAAAGTTACGCATCTCGGAAGAGACAGACAAATGCACGCTGAGAACGCAATAGTAAGCTGGTGAGAGTATGCAGAAAAATTTCTAAAAATATATTATATGTGTCATCCTGTAGTATATTACGGCAGAATTTATTTCAACACGATATCTAAGTTGTTGTTGTTGTTATTTCGTATGTATTTGATACTTACATCTTATATCCAAATGCACAGGGTTGCTCTCACCATCACCTTCCCGATTACTGCCGACACAAGTGTAGATGCCTGCCCGGGCGCGACTGACATTCTGAAGCACCAAGCTCTGATTGGCCACTATGATGCCCTCGGCGAGATTATTCTCGAGAATATTGCCCTGGAAGAGAGAGTAGGAAAAATATTATTATTTTTTTGTTTAGAAAACTACGGAATTTTTTAAATAAATAGAAAATTGGAGGCTTGTCTTCCATATATCACAACATGATCGATCTGGTTGGTAGCTTTTCGATTCGTAGACAACCTGGTAGTTTGGCTAATTTTAGTTTATTTTTTCCATTGGGGTGTTTTCTACGTGGCCCAAACCTAGTGCACAACCCTGGGAAGGAGATGCTTCGTCTACTCAGTTTAGCTCGCCTTTAAACGGTTGTTCTTTGCTACCCAGATGATACTTAGTCTAAGACCGGAAATCCTAGGCTGTTTGATCCATATGTTTAATAATCACTTCCTACTGAATGGCGCTCAGAGAACTTTCCTCACTTGCATAAACTTCTTTACATGACTCCATCCGTTCGCGTGCCTAAATTTTGCTCTCTTGGGAACTGAATCTCGAAAGAACTGTGTGGCTGATTTTCACACTTAAAATGGTCGAGCGCTCTTACTTTGTCAGTAACAGAGACAGAGACCTTAGATTCTTAAGTAGCAAGACTTAGTCGGTGAAGATTTTGAAAGCTCTAGCCTAAAAACAATTACGAGAATTTAAGATTTAATTTAGAAATGGTTGAGAAATATTAACAAAATATTTCGTAGAACATACTTTGAGAGGATTTTGGAAGTCTAACCCCCAAATGGTTTCAGAAAACTTAAATTTCTTCTCTTGTCTGAAAAGAATTCGGAAGTTTTATGCTCCAAATATTTCCAATAATTTTATTTCTTACGGTTTTAACCTCAAAATTCACCCAAGAATTTGCTTTACTACTTATTCTGGGTAGCTTTTAGAAATTATAACCTCAAAATATTTGAGAGAATATAATTCGGGAGAGATTTGGAAGTACTAACCTCAGAGTGTTTTCGGAGAATCAGCTTCAAAAGTTAGTCTACGAAAAATTTGAAAGTTCTGAGCTCAAAACATATTCAAGAAATAGCTCTGAAATTTAGTATGGAAAGCGTTTGGTACTTCTAACTTCGAAATATTTCCAATAATTTAATTTGTGGCGGTTCTAACTTCAATATATACCCGAGTATTTGCTTTAAAATTTAATTTGGGAAGGTTTTAAAAATTATAACATCAAAGTATTTCCGAAAATACAGTTTGGAAGGATTTCGGTAGTTCTAACCTCAAAATGTTTCCGAAAATATAGTTTTGAAGGATTTCGGAAGTTCTTACCTCAAAATTTTTTCAGAGAATCAGCTTCAAAACTTAGTCTAGGATGAATTTGGAAGCTCTAACCTCAAAATACTTCCAGGAACTTGATTTGTGGTGTCTCTAAATTATAAATATTACTAACAATTTGCTTTAAAATTTAATCTACGTCGTGTTTAGAACTTTTCACCTCAAAATATTACCGAGAATTTGTGTTGAAAAGGTTCGGAAAATTTCAAACTCTGATTATACATATCAGCTTCGTATTCAATATATTGGGCTTGAGATTTCAAAAGCCATTGATGGGAGAGTTTAGTGAGATTACGTAGATAATAATTGAGAGCTATATATAATAACGGTAACTTTTTCAATTTTAAAGTTTGCATTTTCAGTTGAAAAGACATCTAGATGAGATTACAGCTAAGGCTTTACTTCCGTTAAGCCATACAAAGCGGCCAAGCAATTGAGACATCGATATTAGCTTAAAATTCGAGCACAAAAAAGTACAGAAAATTAAATGAAAAGTATTCTTAAGAAATTTATAAAGGCATACTCATATAAGATGCCGACAAAAGTGAGCAGCTTAAGTCAACAGTACCAAGAACCAAGTGCCGAGTGCCGAAAAGGCGACACAAAAAAGTGGCAAATGAAATATGCAAACAAGAAAATAAAAAAGAAATTTCAAAAAGAAATAATGAGAAATTTTTGCCGGCGGCTAAGCATCAGCCAACTTATGAGCAACTTGCAGGAGTTTCACTAAAGAACATACACACACGCATGCACATTACATGTACGAGCGCGTGTATGTTGCATGTGCTCCACCAGCATGGCTCTTTGTGCTGCTATTAGCATGTGTGTGTATTCGCAGCATATACGTGAGACCTTTTGAAACTTTGCTAATGCTTAAGGCTGATTTATATGTAAATAATAATTTTCAATTAGGTTTAAAGAGCAAACGTTTGCTTCCTGACGAAAAATGAAAATGCTCTCAGCTATTCTGCTGGGCTCTTGTGCTACGGAAAGTGAAACAGATTGAAAAGCACAAGCAAACAGAAATGTATAGTGTGCCTCGCAATAATATAAACATAAGACTTTCTATGCGCTTAATGTGGGTAGCCGTGTTTGGGCATTAGGGTGGTGCGTGCGTGCTGAAAGAAGTTTTTACAGCGAAAATAATAAATTTTGTTTATCTCTTCGTATAATAAGTACTACTTTTGAACATATTTCTTATTGGAAACCTGTTTGAAGCAGTCAAAGTTTAGACTAAGTGTGAAGAGAGAAGATGAGAGAATAGTTCATCAAACAGTTTTCCACAGAAACTCTAAAAATGATGCCACTTTTTGTATTTTGGTATCTAATGACCTCAAGAGTGTTAAATATCAACCGTTCTCGTAACTTTTGGATCTTGTTAGCCCAAATGGATTTGAGTTATTTTTAGGGACAATAAAATTGTGAATTAACGATGTTTGGCTCTTGAGCATACTCTAAGCCACTTTTTGAAAACTTTCTGACTACAATATTTATATAACTTCTTTTCATAAATCGGCTATAAACCTCAGAAATTTAAAAACCTGAAATTTTAATATATTTAAGTAACACCCTAATGCACAAATTTGATGTTTAAATAACACCATAAATTTTTATGTAACCTTTCATCCATAATTGCTTGTGAACTGTTAAACTACAACATTAATATATTACCCTTTGAAGGACCACCCTAATATAAAAATATTTGCACTTTTTCGTTTTCCAACATCAAAATATGTATACATATCCTTTTTCCGAATTGGCTATCAATCTTTAAGTTTTCAAATGATTAATTTAATTCCACCCTAATGTGCACATTTCTAACTTAGAACAAAAATTGATTCTACTTTTCTTTATTTATCCTTTTCCTCAATCGGATAACAAGTTTGTAACGTTAAAATTTTTTTAAGTGTTACTCTAATATAAAAATTTTGCAATTTTAATTTTCCAACATCAAAATATGCATATCCTTATATCATCTATGGCTATAAATTTGCAAAAAAAAAGAAAATGAGTGCTTCCCTAATGTGACTATTTGCATTTTTTACTTACTTATTTAGTTATGCCTTTCTACTCAATCGCATGAGAATTTTTTTACCTTAATTTTTTTAAGTGTCACCCTAATACGTAATTCCTTACATTTTTAATTTTCCAACATCAATGTACAACATTTTGCATCATCTTCTTCTTGCATCATCAATATTTATAAATTTGAAGATAATTTTTTAGTACCTTTTAGTACCACCCTAAAGCACGAATATTTGCATTTTTCATTTACCAACAGCATATTACTGCTTGCTTATTTATACGCATATGCCCATGCACTTGAGTGTGGGTCTGTGTATGTGTGTGCGCGCTTATTTACATACTCCTGAAAGCAACTTGTAGCCACTAAGGCATGTCATATGCGATTATTATGCATACATATGAGTTATATAAATTAAATTGTGAACGTTGAAGGCATGGAAAATGAAAAATCCATCATCATCAACAACAGCACCGCAAGACACACGCACACTTCATACCATAAATAAGAAAAACTATATAAAAAGTCATAAGTAGATGTTTGAATAAGCAATATTAGCAGCGTTGCGCATACTTACATTGTGGCGCCAACTGACTTTGTAGATCCAAGGATTCGATTTGATGTTGCACTCGAAGAAAACATCGATGCCTTCGCGAAAGGTTGAATTTAACGAGTTGGTGCCGAGCTCCAGGCTCACAACGGGTATGTCTGTGTGGAGAAAATAAAATATATTTAATATGTATCTATATATATTAACATATATTGCCACAGTATTGCTTAAAATATTAGCAGCAATTAATTTTCAGGCATTCAGCTGAGCTTCTTTCACACTCGGCACTTTAAATTAGACAATATTTCGCCAAATTATACACTTTCGCCACAAAAGCACATACTCTCGCGCTCACTAACTCTCTAACTGTCCCGTTTATTTCCTCTATTTTACTCTCTATAATGCTCGCTTTCTTCATGCACCTGCCTTAATTGCCTCTGTTTTGGCTGTGCTGTTAGTCTGTTTGCCTCGTCTCTCCGCTCAGTTGGACTGTAATTAATTTATTTGGCATCTGATTGCATTTTAACCTTTTCCTGCTTACACGCTATATTTATTTATTTATTCCCTGCAATATTTATGTCGTGTGTGTAAAATGTATGTGCTTCCTGCTTCGCACTTTCGACTTCCTTTGCTGTGAATTAATGCTGTTCATATTTTTATTTTGCGCGTTTACAGTTAGTAAACCGGCAGCTGCTGTGGGAATATACACGAGTTCCAGGCACGAAACATAAACGTTAGTTCCCAGTAGGAATTACTTAGAGTGTTTCCGAATTTCGAAATTCTCTGGCATTTGTTGTGACGAATGCTGAGTAAATTTATGCAAAAATATCGTCTCTATAAAAAAAGTTTTTCGAAAAAAAATTTTAAACTTTTCGAATATCCGTTTTCGAAGTAGTAGTAGTGTACATATTTTACAACTTTCGAAACAGATATTCGAAAACTTTCGAAATTTTTTTCGAGAACCAATTTTTTAAAGAAGCATTTTTTTGCATTAATTTTCGAGCGTTAATGTCAAAATATTCTAAAGAATTCTTATAATTCTGAAAATATAAAAAAAAAATTTAATTTTTCGAAATGTTTTTCAAAACCTCGTTTGAAACCAAAAATAGGATTCTTTGCATTGATTTTCGAAGATTACTCAGACTGTTTCCGAAATTAGAAATTCACCGGTATTTTTCGTGATGAAAGAAGAGTGTGCCACACATGTATATTTAGAAAACAGATTTTCAAAAACTTTCGAAAATGTTTTCAAAAACCCGTTTTTTAAAGAAGCGTTAACTTTGCACTAAGTTTCTCTCATTTATATCAAAATAGTCTGTAGCAAAAATATTTAAAATCTTTCGAAAATTTGTTCGAAACCCCGTTTATTGATTTTTGAACATTAATATACAAATAAATCAACAGTATAAAAATTTCTTATAAATTACCAAATAATAAAAAATTAAAAAGCTTCGAAAATTTTTTCGAAAACGTGTTTATAAAACCGGCATTGCTCAAGTATTAATTTTCCAATATTAATATCAAGCAAATATAGAGATTATTAAAGAAAATTTTGAATATTTAGAAAAAAGTAAAAAAAAAAGTTTCGAAAATGGATTCGAAAACATGTTTTTTTCTTGAGAAGCTTTACTTCATTCATTAACTTTCGAACATTAATTTCAAAATAGTATACTCTGATAATTCTCCACTTATGAAGAATAAAATTATTCGAAAACTTTCGAACTTTCGAACATTTTTCGAAAATGAGTTTTTAAAACAGAAATTACGGCAACTCTCAAAATTAAGAAAATATTCCAAAAATTTCCAATATTTTTTCGGAAACGTTATTTTTGAACACATTTTCGAATATTGATGTCGAAATACTATTAGTTATTAAAATAAGAAGTGCAAAATTTCTAAATGAAAAATTTCGGATTTTCAGAGAATTTTGCTTTCAAAACCATATTTTTCAAAAAAAAAAAATTAATATACATACATATTAGTAGTTCTGTGATGATGATGGATACTGAATATTTGGACCCTAGTACCTATAGTTGACTTTTTACAACCCTTTTGCACCTTAAGGTATATCCCAGTCTTCGATTCTTGCAATTTTTAAGAGTATAAATTGTTCGGTTGCACACGAACTTTGCCCTTCCTTACTTGCTTATGTTAAAAAAATAATATCACCTCCTAGTAAATATGCATTAAATTTTTCCTACAGGGCCATGACTTTCATTCACAGCGCACATCGTTACATGCGCTCACTAAACCGCTTCTACAGATTTACACTTAAGTATGTCTTTGTAAATGTTGAAATAAATATGTATTAACGCTTATTTGGCTTATTTTAAGAATCATTAAATTGATATACTCTCACGCACATGGATATATAGTAGATATAGGTGTGTGTGGCTGTCTGCCCGAAAGCATATATGTCGGCTCATTAAAAACCACCTGCTTGTGCCATGGCATAAATTCTTATTTGAAGTAACGCCACGTATCTACATCTTAATTAAACTCCTTTTGTAGCGACTCTTTTTGTTCCCGGCATAACGGAACATCTGCTATTTATTAACCAAATTCACAGCTTACATGTGTCTGCATGTAGTTGTGCATATCGCAATCAGTTTTACGGTGTAATTAAGAGGAAAATTGTTTAAATCTCTTTAATTATATTCGAAGTTGTTGGTGTGCGGTTGCTCATTTCGTGTAACGGTGCTCTTTAGTTGAAGTGTAGTTGGGGCAGAGTAATACCAGTGCCGTTTTGGTGTTTAGCAAGGTATAGTACTTGATAGAAATAATAAATTTGGCACATTGGAATGTTAAGATTGGAGTACAGAGTGAATATGTGGACTTATTAATAAAAATATTTAACTCTCCTATCTAATTGGTTGATTCCCTTGAGATATCATAACAAATTATGAAACACAGTTTTGAATTCTGATCCGTTTACAAAAAAAAAAACTAAAAACTACAGAAAGATTTCTTTAAATTGAATTTTGGTAACCGATGCTTTCAGCTTAGATGGCGCGTAATTGAGTGGAGAGCTAATAAGCGTTAGGTGGCGTCAGTATCAAAAACTAGATGGAAGAAATGTTAACTTCTTTGAACACCTAAAGCTACCAGCTATATTTTACTAGCTAAGAAGGCCCTTGAGACTATTTAGTAGACTGAAGAGTCCTTACATATATGCATAATTCCAGTCATTCCATTTAAGATCATATAAAAATGGGACTTGAATTGCACTAAATCTGACCCGACCCAATTAGTCATTAAAAATATCCAAAGAATATCCAACCAAATCTGCAAACCAGCCATCTCCTCGTTTACCTACATAGATCCCGGCGTCACATACAGTTTTTTTTTTAAACTTTGGCAAAATCCATTGTTTTAAGATTTAAACAGTCAAGCGTCGAATTGCTGGCTGTGCTGCCGATAATATTTTAAGGAATCTCAGAGTTTACAGATACTCAAGTAGTCACGAGAAAGAAATTTTTAGCAAAGCTTTTAAATTCTCTTTCCGTATAAGTGTAGAATGCCTTTATGTAGCTTAGACTTTTCGACAACGTGGTATTTAATAAGCCTACGGCTAGATTTGTGAGCTCCATCGACCTTACCTTCATTTTATTTATTTGCTAAGAGTCATCCATGAGGCGAAACTACCAAAAAAAATTGTTCTATAAACTACTTATGATCCGGTAGAACTTCAGTTTGGTATGAAGGAAAAAAGTTCTCAAAAAAGTCCTTAAGGTTTGCGAATAGACTAGTAACATTCATATGCCTCGTGGACTCATGTAAGTATTTAATTTTTTTAGCATTTCTTAATGATGAATATTAGTGAATCCTACTTTCCGCTTGTTATGCTTGCCGTGAAAAGAGGATCGAACACCACCTCTTTGTCGATTTTAAAGCTGCTTTTGTTATCCTCGGGTAACCCCACAAAATTAATACGGCTGTATAAGCTGATATCCAACGCAGAATAACTCTTGCTTACCGGCGCTACTTCAGACGGAGTAGGCAATTGAGAAGTAAGTCCTTTCTGGATGAACAAAGACCAAACCTTTCTAGTCACTCATCGTGTTCGTCCTAATATATGGTGCAGAAGCATCTGATGAATCGGCGTTACGATTTTTCGAGAGAAAGATTTACGAAAGATTTATGGCCCTTTGCGCATTGGTCACTGCGAATATCGTATTAGATGGAACGATGAGCTATACGAAATATACCTCGAGATTGACATAACTCAGGGAACTAAAGGACAGCGGCTTCGCTGGTTAGGTCATGTCATATGAATGGATGAAAACACTCCAACTTTGAAAGTATTCGACGCAGTATCCGCCGGGGAAAGCATAGAAAGATGAAGACTTCCATTCCGTTGAAAAGAACCAGGTGAAAAAGGATCTGGCTACACTTGGAATCTCCAATTGGTCCATGAATGAAAAGGAAAAACCACTGGCGCGCTTTCGTGAGCTCGGCTATAACCGCTTGAGTAGAATCTACGACAATAAATAAGAGAAAACTTTTGGTACATAGCTTCTGTTATCTTTAAGAAAGGCTAGTGGTAAATTGTAATTTTGTTGAGTGTTCTTTCTACGTCATCTAATTTGGTTTGCTTGGAACTTGGAGTTTACTAGTCTTTTTTCAACTTGTTTCACTGTTGAAACTAAGAATCTTTCAACATCAAGGCGAGGTTATAAGACTCAGCTGTAACGGTTCTTGATTATCAAAGAAGCTTTTCGATTCTCCGGTATTTTCGGTCCAATGTAACTGTTCATTCAAACGGCGAAAAATAAACTTCGATTGCTTTAACTTATTTTCATTGCAAAAGCGCAAGAATTAAGCTCAAGTTTAGCGCGTGTTTTGTGTTACGCAACTCGACGAGGAATTTTCACACCAAACTCGCTGTCAGCATGACTGTCATTGTTAATTTATTGCATTATTATTAAGTGCCAACGAAATTGTAGCATGCGCCTCCACCTAAAGGAGTAAAGCGGCAGCGCCAGTGGCTGACTAATTACAGCTTTGGTGCTAGCGCTCACACCCCAGGTGCGTTAGTCGGTCTTTAGAAATTGGGCGTCTGTCGTAAGCCGACTCTCTCACCTACAAACGGCAATGTTTTGCCAACATGTACTTAATGCTTTAAGACGATAAATAACTGCGAGCGCGTCGCTCACAATTTCTTCTATATAATGGAAGGCAGCAAAAAGTGCGTGTTGCCACTTCAAAGCGGCGCGTCTACGAAAAGCCGTTACGTAATGACTTAAGTACTTTGCTGAAATTACTTAAGTCGTCTTAATTTTGTGTGTTTGCTTTTAAGTATTCCCCCGAGGAGTGAAAGAGTGCAGGAGTGTCGCGTTGTTAGCAATAAAAAAACGAGCGTGGTAAAAGCTCTGTAAGCCTGGCTGGAGAGCTTTCGCTGTTTTTGGTTGTTTGAAATATTTTAAAACCAACAAATTAGGCAATTCATTTCAGCGATTTCGAGCGTGTTTTTATTAACGACCGTGTGCTGTGTGCTACTAAAGCTTAAGCGAACGAGTGAGTGGCATGGCTGGGCATGTGCACGGCTGCGCGAGTTCAACATGCAACACGCGTCATGTTGCTATTTCAAATCAGCACACGCAATCTGATGCACACACACACAGACACATGCGAACGCTCACGCGTGCATGGCATTTTAAATGCTTGGTATGCTCATAAAATCCCCGAGCGGAAATCCCAAAGCGACGCGGGTGAAATTCCACGATGCGTATGTGCGGGAGCGCAGCGGGCGGAATGGCAGCGGCAAGGCAATACAGAAATGGAACCTTGAAAGTAAGTACGCGTGTGCTCTGTAAAGCGAACATGAATGTACAACGGTAAAAAATCGTTTACAACAACAAGAACAGAAAGGAGCAACAAGAACCACAGTAGTAGAAAAACAACAATGATGTGCGACAACAAAAACAAAAGTTGTATACAACAACGACAAGAAAAGCGTGTATAAAAAGCACAAAAATTACACAACTGCAACATCAAAAACGGTTTGCAACAACAGGAACACAATTTGTGTACAACAACAACAAAAACATCCGCAAAAACACCAAAAACGTGTACAACAACAACAAAAATAACCACAACAACAACAATAAAAACTCGTTTAACAACAACAGCATAAAAGTTGTGCTAGAAAAATAACAAAAATTCTGTGCAATAAAACCAACGAAAAAAGCATGTATAACAACAACAAAGCAATGTTAGCTTGTAATTAAATCGTATTTATTTATGTGCTTAGTTTTTATATAATGATATACATATGTACTTGTACGTTTTTTTATTACATACATATGTATTATTGTTGTTGTTTATATGTGATTCCTGTAAAATAATAAAGCACGAATAAAAATGGCGGCAAAGCTATGGAAAGCAAACATAACTAAACGGCCGTGTTAGCGTTAGCAAAAGCCTCTGCTGCTGGTGGGCACAAGCCTGCGAAATTATAACGGTAAAAATTATAATTAGAAGAAAAAAAGTCAGAGAAATTCTCACAAATTCTTCGCTGACTTGTTGTTGCTTTGAAAAATAAAAAAAATTATGTACTGAGGGAAGCGGATAGTGAGTGGGCGTTCATTCAAACACGTGCGTCATTAAATCTGACACAGATTAGTTAATTTAATTTATTATTTGTTTGACTTCTCATATTTGGCCTGGAAAGAAAATCCATTTTCTGTATTTTTAATGAAATTAAATGCAAATTTTAAGTATTTGGATAATTTTTTTGATGTTGAAGAAGAGAAAAGGGGCAAAGTTGAGAAAGGGAAGCTCGTTTTAGAATAAAGTGATAATTTTATTAATTTATTTTTATTTATTATATATCATCTAATCAAATTTGATGCGGACTGCCAAAAAAAGGACGAAAATTTTTGGTATTATAATATTATTTTTTATTATCACCTTCAATATAGGTTCATTTTGGACTTAACTTTCGATACACCTCATATAAGCCTCAGCTGGGATGTCTGTCAGTGCCTTTTAATGGCATTAATGGACTCATATCATTCACAGTGTTCTTTGAAACGAATTTTTCAGTTTTGCATTAAGAAAAAATCAGAAGAAGTCAAATTTGGCCAACGCAATGGCTGAGAGCACTATCTTCTTTCATATTTGAGCAAAAATTCGATCAAAACCAATGCTAGAACATGATTTTCTAACCCCAAATCCGGTCATTTACAACGAAATGCTTCACGTAGATGCCTCAGAGCAGCCAACTGATATTCTTTCTTGATCATTTGACCCTGTGAAATGAATTTATAGTGAACTAGACCAGGGTGATCAAGAAAATCGATAACATCGCTTTAGTTTTTATGCCATTTTGTTGATGCTTTTTAGTTTTTCGGTTAATTTTTGGAGCATCATTCGCTAAATTGATGGACAGTTGCATTAATCTGCGTTTTATCACCTGTAATGATGCGTTTATTGAAGGTAGAGTTTCCTGCTACGTTGTCAAGAATACCTTCTACTATTTCTCTTTGACGTTGTGTTGCCAAACATCCCGATCTGGTTCGAGTCTTGGATTGACGTGCTGCATATCCAAAACATTACTTAAAATATATTGAAATGATCTACAAGAAAAACTGAGCTCATCTGCAACTACTCTGATGACAACACGATTATTTTCCAGCACTATTTCTGTAACTTTATTGGTGTATCGTTATTAATTAGTACGAAGATCGCCACGCAATCTTTCAGCAAGTTTTAATTGCATTCACGATCCTCACTGAATGCTTTGTGACATCTAAATATTTGTGTGCGTGATAAAGTTGGCGCTCTAAAACATTTCTGTAATATTTTCAACGGTATGTTTTCGGTAGCTGTGTTTCAAATGGATAAAAAAATTTTAGCATATTCGAAGAGTATTTTTTTCATGTCAAAAATTGCCAAAAAAATTTTCGCCTCCAAAAACAGTTGTCAAATACATACTAAATACAAGAACCAAACTTCTAATGAATATTAAAAAGGGTGGTACCAATCTAGGATTTTTTTATCGATTAGGTTTGCTGCTTAAATTTAAATGTACCAGTCCGAGTCAAATTTGATTAAGTGGTATGCCCTTAGGTCAGAACATATTGCTTAAGTTAGACGACAATTTGGCGGAGTTTAGCAAAGACACATACCTTTCCTTCGCTTAAAACCATTTTAATGACTAAAGAGCCCATAAGTATGCTAAAAAATTATTTGACTTAAAAGTCGCTAATATTCAAATATTCTACTTTCTAATATTTTCAGCTATAAAAGTAAGTGTTTTTAATAAAATTGGTTACTCTCATTGCAAAAGTCAACACAAATAAATGCAAATATAATATTATTAATAGCAATAGAGCGAATATTGAAAGTAGGCAGAGTTTTTTGCAATTTATTGGGTAGTCGAAAAAGTCTTTTCGTATTTTGTCAATAGATATCATTGCAGTCGTATATCCACAGTGCTAGCAATGACATTGTGTCACACACAGTGTTGGAAAAGTGAGATTTTAAGCTTCATTGAGCCAAGAAAAAATTTAAATTCGGAGAAGTTGAATAAAAGTAAAAGCTGTTCAAAAATTAGTGAAAATAATGAAGAAATTTGCTTTATTTTGAAATTTTTGTATAAAAAAGGGAAGAAGAAGAGGAAGAGGGAAAGGCAAGACACCAATGAAACACAACAACGGTTCGCTCGCTTCAGTTCTGGAAATTTCGAAATTTCAATTTACACTGATGGAATAATGTCTCTACCGGAAAGATGGCAAAAAGTAGTGGACCAAAATGGTACATATTTGTTTATTTATTTATTGTTACAAATATAAAAAAATAACGTAAAAGTTGATTCGAAATACGAAAAGACTTTTTCGACTGCCAATATTTCGATATAAAAATTTCTTTCCATACAAATACTTAGCGCATCCAAAGCAATTTTTCCACCTCTTAGTCCCTAATTTATTAATTAACCAAAATTTAGTTGATATTCACTCCACATTTAACATACTCACATTTTGGCAATTTATTTAAGTTTTGCTATAAAACTACAATTTATTTCTCGCTTGCTACTGCTTGGCAATAATTAATGTTTAACACATTTAAAATGTACACAGCTGCAGTTAATTAAAAATTCCACGAAAAGTTCATTGTTTTTCTGCACTGCTGTCCCTTGCTTCTCTAAACAATTATAAATGCTTGAAACCCACGCTCGCTCCCTAAATTTATGTATGTATATACCTGTGTGAATGTATAACTTTTTGGTATCACTTGCCAGCTTGCTTCACACTCCTTCTGTGTGCACTTGTGTTATTTTTAACAACAACAATCATAGCGTCTTTGGCATGAAACACTCAAAAGCACAAATTTGCTGCTTGTCTTTAGCTTTCCTGTCTAAGAGTCCTTCGAAAGTGAGGCAGCAAACACTTTTGCACACACTGTGTACGCACTTGCGATACATGCTGCTCGTCGCAGCAATCTGCCATGAAGCAAGCCTGCACATCTTCAAGCAATTGCCATACAACTTACACCTCCATATACACACAATTCGGCACTTCACCACTGAGCTGTCTAACATTAACGCTGCACGCTTGCCAAACGGTGTTGCCAACGGCACTTCACACTCTTTCGTGTGCCAAAATAAGGTAAAGAAAGCACAATAATGTTACCTTTCCACCTTTCATTAGCACTTTTGTGGAGTACGCTGCTGCTTCTGCTCTGTGTACTGTGCCATTTTGTGTTTGTATGTGTGTGTCTTCAAAGCAGCTCCCGTCTGCCGAATAAGTGGAATTCAAATAGCCAGCATGGCGCATAACCCCAAACAGTCGATTTCTGGCAGCTAAAAGCCGTTAGCAGCAACGCACCTTGCCATTTGGCAGACACTCACAGGCGGTGCAGGTGGCGTATACGTAACATTTAATTCAATACAGCAAACGGCCGCGTGCGCCAAATGCCATTAAAGCTGCACGAATTGTGTGTGTGTGTTGCGTTGTGTTCGCCAACACAAGCAGCGCTAAAATATTGCTAACAACAACAAGACAATAACAACAACAACAAAGATATAACAACATAGGCATAAAATAACAGCAACGAAACAGCAAAATCGGCAACAACATCACCGCTAACTAGCGCCAAAAGTATTTTGGAACTTCGGCCGTAGAAGTAATAGAAAAAATGTTGAACTGTAACTGTAACGGCAACTGCTGCTGCAGCTTTCAAATGCGATTTATCTGCTACTACACACTACCACTAACACTACAGTCGACAAACACTTCACAGTTGCGGCGAAAAGTGTGCAAAATTCAAAAACTAAAATAATAAAATAAGGAAAGCCGTTAACTTTGGCTGCACAGAAGGTATAATACCCTTCATAAGTGCACTTTTTATAGCATAAAAATAGCTCTACATTGATTTTGATCGGTAGTTTTTTATGACAGCCATATGTAATAGTGGTTCGATCAGAATGATTTCTTAAAAAAATATGACAATACCTTTGATACTAAACTGTGCCAAGTTTTGTGAAGATATCTCGTAAAATAAAAAAGTTTTTCATACAAGTGCTTGAGTTTGATCTCCGATCTGAATAATTTCTGCGCAGACTTCATCATTGCCCTAGGTAATAACTTACACTAAATGTCGTGGAGATATCTACAGAAATTAAAAAGTTTTCCATACAAAAACTTGAATTCGATCGTTCAGTTTGTATGGCAGCTATATGCTATAAAAGTCCGATATCAACGGTTCTGGCAAATAATAAACCTCTTGGGTAGAAAAGAACATGGGCAAAATTTCAGATCGATATCTCAAAAACTGAGGTACTAGTTCGATAAACAGACAGATGGACTGACATGACTACATCGATTCAGCTTAATAACTATAAACCCTATAATATCTCCAACGTTACCTACTGGAATTAAAATTTGCTACGAAGACTTAATACACCCTGTTCAGGGTATATCAAACAAAAGAGCGTGCCAAAAAAGTGTGCAGCCGTCAGGTGTCTGCTCATTATTTACCAAACGCGCAAATCGAGGGCGGCAACACGGGCTTAACGGCCAACAGCGGCCACGTTGGCAGCCTTAAAAGCCAAAGGCTATCAAATATTACTTGTTTATGGGGCGAAGAAAGCATTTGGTTGCATAGCGGCGTGTGTCAGGTAAAGGTTTAAACTGTCAAATTAAATAAAGTAAAGGTGTAGGAGAGCGAGTCATCGAGTTATAGGGAAGGAGAAGAAAAGGTGGCGCGTTAAGTCTTTGTAGTTTGCTTTCAAAGGAAACGTGCCAGACGGCTGTGTATTATGCAAAATAGGAATATTAAATCAACAATCAGACAATATTGGATTTGCTTGAATGAAAGTGAATGCCAAAGAAAAGCAGCGTTTAAAATTCTTACTAAGCAGAATCAATTAAGATGCGACCTATTTAAGCAACTGAGAGAATGATTAGTTTTTGGAGTGATTAATGCGCGGGGTTAAGCCTTCTTCTTTCGCTACTTAAGTAATAACGCTTTGAGTTGGTTTAAACAAAAGAAATAAGCTTCTAATGCGGAACTAGCACAGTCTATACTAATTTTGGAGCTTTTTCAATTGTTTGGCTGAGGTGCACTTGACGTGGGTGTTATGTGTATTACAGCCATCCTGAAATCTTTGAATGATACATTTTTATCAAGACTTAATATTATTCTCGCTGTTTTCAGCTGCTTTGAAGAGTTTGCAAAGGAAGGAGGCTTTCACACAGGAATTTTCGTAGAAAAACATACTCAGAATTTCCTTAAAAAGGAAATATGATGCTGTTGTTTTAACGGGTCCCCGTTAGGATGGTAAAGATTAATAATATGTTATATAAATCGTCGTCGACGTCATCTAAGGGTAGGCCCAATAAACGTAATGTTTCGACGGAATCAGACCAAAGGGAGAGGAGTGTCATATGAGTGGGGTTACTGGGGCTTGCAAGGAGGTGGCCAATGTCATGCGGAGACTCATTGCACGCAGGTCATATATTAGATATGTCGGGGTCTTTCTAGATAAGTAGGAGTTTAACCTGCTACAATAACCAGAACAAAGCTGCACAAGGGTTACTCTCGCTTCTCGCGGCAACTTGAGCTCTTCGTCTGCAATGGGCGTGAAAAAGGAAAGCTGATCCACAGCGAATATTACGTAGTGCTATTAGATCGTTTGAAAAATGAAATCATCAAAACGCGGCCGCGAAAGAAAATGCTGTTTCATAAAGACAATGCACTGTTTCACAAGTCAGTGAAGGGATGACGAAAATCTATGAATTGTGCTTCAAATGTCTTTCGCATATACCATATCTTCCAGATCTGGCCACAAGCGACTATTTACTTCTCTCAGATTTTAAAAAAGCATTTAACATGGAAGAAATTTTCGACGGCTGAAAAGGTGACCGCCGAAACTGAGGCCTATTTGGAAGCACAGGGCAAATCGTACTACAAAAATGGTATCAAAAAGTTGGATGGTGGCCATAATCAATGAATAAATAAAAACGAACTTTGTGAAAAAAAGGGTTTCACTACGGTAGGCCAAGGTGACTGTTTAATTACTAGTGAAAAATATGGTTCTCTTGCGACAACGTTAACCAAACATGGTCCTGATTGAATCGAGGTGAGTCGGCACAAATGCTGTACTAACCTGTTTTGAGAGGTCGAAAACATCGGAGGAAATTGGCGGAGGGATGGCAGGACCACGTACATGACTCTCCATACATATGAATAGTTTTTCGCGCATATTTCAAGCAGAGGTCTTTGTTATAAGTCGGTGTGTAGGTTAAACCTCCAACGCAACTATCGCAATGAACGCTATACTAAATGATAGCGCAGCGACACTCAATACGATTTCTGAATACGAAATAAAATCGCTGTTGGTGCAACAGTGTATAGAACGATTGAATAGCCTATCAGAACGTAACCAAGTGCACCTTATTTGGGTGACAGGTCAGAACGGTATAGCCGGGAATGAACTGGCTGATGAGTTTGCCTCCTCCGCGGCATCCACCAACATAGTAGGCTTTCATTGCGGTTGGGCCCCACACCATAAAAGAGATGATCCGCAAAAAAGAAGGTGTAGGCAGGGAGAGACATTGACAACAACTACCGGGCATGCCCGGAGATCGCTGTTTCCAAATAGAGATCACGTTGTCTCAATAGCACCTAGCAGTTTATTGGAACTTATCATTTCGCGGTGTAATCCTCACTTATTTATTTAAACTAATCTAACCTGTTTTGAAGGTCAGGAAGGTTTGGATAAATGTTCTTGGTGGGATTGGCAGACTATTAGTTTCTCTACAGGCAAACTCCTAATTCGGAATTGTATCGTCAACAATAGGAACGTCTGAAAGAAGCAATTGGTCAAAAGCGGCAAGCTTTGTTCAAGAGGAGAAAATTGCAAACCAACTGGACAAAGTTAAGCCAATAGTGACTCGCAGGGAACCCCAGCATGCGTATGCATTCAACTTATTATCGGAACATAACACAAAGTAAGCAGGACCTGCTCCTGTTTATGGCGTATGGTTTTGCTGGTGAAAAGAGAAACTTGTAATAATCGACGACGAGCTTCTCTTTAAGGATTCTTTATGCAAATAGAGTGCTATGAGAGTGGCATTAGGAACTTATTTTCAAAATTGCGACACGTTGTCGTACAAAACGAACCTGACCATAGTTATAAGACTTGTATAAATACAATAAATAAAACCTTCCTTAATGAAAAAATAATGGACTTTCTTCCATTTAAACTATTTTAAGCTATATTAGATAACTTTTCATACTTTTTTAAACAAAACTTTTCCTCTTAAATAGACTTCCGAGCTACATAAGCCGCGCTAGATCTATGCTTGCTTGCGAAATCGCGACCAAAGGCAATCAAATTTAAATGCCTTTCGCAATACACTTTCATAAATTAAAATTATAGCATATTTTCGACATAATAAAGCGCCAATTACTTCAGCTTACACTTTGCATTACTACGGAGCGGCCACAATTGTGCAGCGGGCATTTTTATTTTATGCGCGCAATAATCGCAGATATATTAACTATGCGTTAGTAGAAGTGCACGCATATACGTATATAAACATATATCGCTATACATATATATATATACATACATACATAATATATATATAATATGTATATTTATGTACATATATGCAACAATATTTATTGCCACGCGGTCGGCACTTTTCTTGGGCGCATAAAATTCCGGCAAATCCTTGCAGCATTGCAATAAAAATCCAGCTGCAACAACAGCAACAAACAACGAGTTCATACAATTGCAGCTGCAACAGCGGAAACTGCTTCTCATGCAGCTTATGCTAATGTATTTATGTATATATGTGATTGCATAACAATTTCGTGGCAATAAAAACTTCAGTGATTTGCTGTGACAGCGAAATTCTGCTTTAGTTGCAAATTGGAGTTGCGCTTGCCAGTTGCGAATTGAGAATTGCGGCAGAGTGTAGTGCAACATTGCCGGACACAAACACGCACACAAACATATGAACTTACAAACACAAATGCATACACGCACACACACACACAATATATATATACACATAAAGTGCCGACGGCGCTTAGCAGCTGGGCAATCAATAATAAACTTACGGTAAATATCCAATTTCCAACCGTCCTCCATGCCCGATTCAGGTATCATGCTCTGTTCGGCGCGACACGACAGGAATTTGCCGCGATCATCGATGGTTGGCGTAAAAGTCAATATTGACGTTGTCATATTACCATCAGGATTTGCCTGCAAATACAGAAAAAAACAAAAAAGGCATAAAGAAATGAGAAACGAAACGAGACTTTAGTTAGGGAGCTCTGCTTGTGTTGGTATGGTTGGTTCAGAATGAGACGAAAAATGGCGAAAATATAAAATTTAAGTTACGGTGAATGTTTCAGGGCAAAAAAATTTTATTGAGAGGAATATTTCTGAGCCTTAGGGTAGTTCTAAAAACTTTTTTGACTATTTTTTAACGATTCATCCTATTTTTTGTGCATTTAGCACAAAACTAGCAAAACCCATTGTAAGCTTGAGTAGGGTAATCAGTAATAGGGTGGTTCTTAAAAAATAGTTTGACAGGCTCATTTCACTACTTGTTCAAATATAAGAATTTAGGTATTGTAAATGAAAGATTTTTATAATATAAACATAAGGGTGGTCCTAAATTTTTTTAAATTTTTTCCAAGCTCATCACGTCTTTCGCAATACTTACTCACAAATAAAAATATAGATGTGTAAATTGAAAGAAATTTGAAATATTGGCAAAAAAATCGCCCATTAGTTTTCTTAAGGACCACCCTTACCTTAAGAAAACTAATTGGCAATTTTTCAAAGCTGACTCTCGAACTAGCGCAAAACTTAAAATATAAACCTTTATATTGAAAGTGATTTGAAATGTTGACATAAGGGTGGTGCTTAAAAAAATTGTTGCACTACTTTTTTATAGCCAAGTTTCGTGGATTTAGCCCAATAATAAAAATGAAAACATTTACGTTAAAAGTGATTTAAAATGTTGGCATTAAGGTGATCCTTAAAAATCTATTGAACGATTTTATTTACATACAGCTGACTCATGTAGAATTAGCAAAAAAAGTTAAAATATGAAACTTTAGGTTGACAGTGAATTAGAATGTTGACATAAGGGTGATCCTAAAAAAATCTATTGAACGCTTTTTATTAAGCTGAATCTCATGGAATTAGCTCAAAAATTAAAATATAAACCTTTATACTGAAAGTGTTTTAAAATGTTGGCATTATGGTGGTTCTTTAGAAAAAATAATGAATTGAATACCATATTTTTTAGTTCTATATGTTAGTTGTCCCACTCTCCCTCGGAATATAGATATAATGCTTAGAATTCAGAAAATGTATTGCAAATATTTTCACACTTCACTTAAGAACTACCCTAATCCACATTTATTACACATGCTACCTCCTAGTAATAAAATATAGCTGTTGAATTGGTTAAAATGGCAGCAATGGTCAGCAATGGCAAGTTTGCATCAACAGGGTTATATAAAATGCATAGACTACAACAAATTTGTATGCATTGCCATGTGGCAAGCGGTCAATAAATGTCAGTGCACTTGTGGCAACTGGGGAAATTCGAAGTAAAATAAACAAGGCGGTTGTAAAGGAAATGTGTTGCAATGCATGTTTTTGATGCTAACTGTATATTGAATACATAAGGGTGGCACTTAAATATTGAGATCAATTTTTATTTTTTTTTTAACGCTACGTTCACGTGCGTTGCTACCGAAAATTTATATTTGAAGTACGAAATGCAGCTATACACAATTTTTTCTTGTATTAGGATGACACTTAATTTAATTTCTTTTAAATTTTTCATAGTTCAACATTATTATTGCTGGTGTTCACAATCAGTGAAAATTTTTTCCTATAATATTTGCATTAGGGTAGTCCTTAAATGCGATATTTCTTTAATTTTACATATTTTTATTTGAACTAAAGCTAAATGCTCATGGAAAATTTTTTTTATCAGAAATCAGAAGTTTTTTTGCCTCTATTATGTACATTAGGTGGGCTCTTATTTTCGAAATTAAATTTAATTTTTCATAATTTTTTAATTACATTGTTGCCAAAAATATATTTATTTATTTTGAAGCGCAAAATAGAACTTAAAAAAAAAATTGCGTGTATTAGGGTGGCACTTAATTAAATTTCTTAAGTTTTTTATAGGTCAACATTATTATCGCTGGTGCTCACATATTGGTAACAAAATGTTAAAATAATATATACATATGTACATTAGGGTAGTCCTTAAATACGAAATTTCTTTAATTTTGCATCGAAAAATCGAAGTTTTCTCCTACTTTTTTGTGTACATAAGGGCGGAACAAATTAAAAAAATTATTGTCTTATTTTTATTTGAGTAAAAATTAACTGTGTAATTGTTTTTATAAATTTTTAATTTTTTTACCTACATTATGCATATTAAGGTGGTTCGATTACTAAAATTGTGTTCAAATTTTTCCATAAATTTCAATTCAACTATGCTTAAATGTAACGCTATAAGTTAGCACATCGATATAGTCGTCATGTTAGCATGTCTTTTATTTACGAGGGCGGCTATTATTTCCCTCTTAACACGTTTTTCAATTAATAAATGGCAATTCTCAATGACAGTGAAAATAATCCGTGGTTCACAAAACAATGCTTCGGCCAAAAGTTTCTGCCATTCTAAAGAAATCTTTTCGAAAACAATTATAACCACCCTATTATTTTAACACATAACCCTGCTGTTAGGTGAATGTTCCTGTCAGCGTAGTACGCGTGTAAAAACTCTGTCAATGCAGCGAAATTTCACCTAAAATGACAACTCAAACATGCAACGCAAATTTTGTTGACAAAAGCAACAGAAACTTTCGCAGCGCGACGCTAGCTATTACTAGACGCCTGCGGCAGGAGTCTCGAGGCAACCATAGTAAGTTAACCAACAGACAGTGAGAAGTAGACAAAAAGTAAAAAAAAAAATGTAAAAGCAATGCAAAAACGTGTTCACTCTCTCACACTTCCTCTCTATATTTCCCTTCAGCCAGTTCCTCAGCTTCCTCTAGTAGTCTACTCAAAAATTGGAAAAACATATTAAAATATGCAAATGCTGGCAACACTCTAAGCGTTACACACACGAAACCCAAATTTATTTGTAGTTGTTGTAATGGCAGTAGCGCCGAAATGTAGCTGATATGTTTGCTGCGAAGCGAATATGACACATTTCGATTGGAATCCTCCGATTTGAATTCTACTCTTTTTCTGCACGCTTTCTTGCCGTCCGGAGAATTCAAATTTATAGCACTTACTCCAGCCCAATATGCCATACTTAGCTTGAAGTGTGTCCCATTTGCATTTGTATTAGTAATCGCATATTCTTTCGTGGAAGTATTCTGTAGGAAGTGTCAAATGTGCGGTTGCGTTTGATTTTTATTCATGTGGAAAATAACTGTGAATATTTTGGTATTAAAAAATTCTGGCAATAGAAGTAACAGTACTTTTGTGGGGGTTGAGGGCGTTTTATGTGAAAAAATCATCATATATTCTCACTAGAAGCCATTTATTTGCCGAATATGGCAGTTTTTATGCTTTTATTTAAGGAGTTAGTGCACTTTGTATTTGAATAGCCTTGAATTTAATCGAATTTGTCGTTGAAAATAATATTTCTGGAAAATGGATGCAGTTTTAAAGGTAGATAACTTTTATTTCCAGTAAATAAATGAGAAAAGTTAATAAACTTGGCGGTATTTTGACATAACTTGACGATGGAGTTTCGCCTATAGAGCAAACTCTCTATATAACCCTCCTTAAACTTTTCTTTACAAGACGCAGATGGATAACCAATTTCGCTACAACTTTCCCATCTCAGCCTTATTTCGCGATGCAGGTTCCTTACTGCTTAGTCGCAGGTAATTTATCATCAGAAGTCCTTAAAATTACTAATTCTTAAGATATAGATGGCCAGTTGACATTTCTTTACATGATTTGGTAAAAAATTCCCGATAAGTGGCTATCTTTGTTAACAACTATTTAAAATGTAATAGCCAAGACACAATTCCGCCATCTAAAGATCGTTAGCCTGGTTCGGCACCCGCTATTCTTCCAATAATCTTGTTGGTCTCCGAACTTTCTTCCGAAAAGAAACAGAAAATAGTTTTTATGTTATTCAACCAACGATATTATTGTAAGTTCGGAGACTTTCTTCCGTAGTGGACTACTAATAAGCACTATCTGCTCAAAACTATTTTATCCAAGTCATATACACTGCGCTCTGAAAATAAAGTGATTTTCAAATAATTTTAAGGAGCGTTGCTTATAAATTCATAATATAATATCTATTTCATTCTATTTTTCACGCTTGAACCGTGTCTTGAAAAGTTCCAAGAAGATCCGACGTTTTCGAGCCAAATTTTGTTCAGCGCTGAGGCCCACTACTGATTCAATGGTGACATAAACAAGCAAAATTGTCGTATTTGGGACAAAGAATAACCTGAACGGATTCTAGAGCAGCCATTTCATCCAAAAAAATAACTTGGTGTGGTTTGTGGACTAGTGGAATCAACGGTCCATATTTCGTCAAAAATTATGCTGAGGTGAAAATGTAACCGTCAATGGCGACTATTTGAATTGAAGCATGGGATATTGGCAAGATTAGATTTCCCATAAATCAATGAATTTATTGAAAGAACACTTCATAGAGCAGATAATTTCACGTTAAGGGCCGGTCGATTGGTCACCAAGATCGAGTGGTGTCACACCCTTAGACCTATGAGCATATGTAAATTCTAAAGTCAAAAAACTGGGGAACCTCGAAATGGATCACCCTTTACCTAATTTTGCAGAATATAGAGAACTCCAAATAAAATTTTACTTACTAAACTGAGATGGTGGTAAGCTTAAGGGTTTTATTTAAAAAAATCGAATATAAGCTTTAGAAAAATTTTATTATTTCAATAGACATTAAGTTATGAAAAATACGTGAATGTGAAAACTATAGATAATGTGTATATTCAAGGCGTATATACTTGTATAATTAATATTATATTCAAATATTATAATAAACTAAAATAAATTCACTACTCACCACTTCGTGTGTATTCTTCATAGGTGTGCTGCCCTTCCACCAGGTAATCGTCGGCGCCGGTCGCGAGCCGATAACATTACAATGCAGCTGATACGAGTGATCGGCGGACAGTGGCCGATTTTCGCCATCCAATTTCACAATCAAGGGGCGCACTATGTCAGCAATGGCGGTGTTTTTGAGCAATGAAAAGAAAATAAATACCAAATGAGTGGCAAATGCTATGTATACAAGTGGGAAAAATTTAACATTTCACTGGAAGTATATAAATATGTGTGTGTAAACGTTGGAGTGTGCGAGTTGAAAGTGAGTGTAATAGCAAAACGCAGAATTGGCGGAGCAGTCGGCAAAGCCGAAAAGCGGAAGTGACCAGGCAGCCTAGTGCTTGGTTGTACCCCACAGCTCGTGGGTGTGAACCCTGCTGCTGTGCAATCACAAATAATTACGCCAATAAAAAAGAATTACGCGCCAACGCGTCGCAACAAAATAATTTCACGCTACAATAAAATCAAACGCGCCACTTCGAGAGTGAAGCAGGCGAGTTGCCAGTTGGTAGTCACTCGATAAATATAGTATATACATATATATGCACCAATCATGGTCGACTTTTTTAAAATGCTGAGATTTTTTCTGTTATTGTTGCTGCGAGGGAGGGTTTATTGTCCATTTTAAATTTTTATTTATTTTTTTTAGTGATTTACTTTTTCGTTTAACTCTGTTGCGGCAACGCACTGTGGTGCATATGTGTGTTGCAGCATTTAAAAACTTACCAGAATAAAGCCATAAAAGATATTAACGTTTGTAAGGCATATAATTTCAACGTTACTTCCACTAACCAGAATAACCAAAATATGGTAAAAAAATAATTTCGATAAGTTCTCGATAAATGTGCGAAATATTTTCGATAAATAATGGATAAATACTCGTTGTACTATAAGAAACAAGTAAATTTCCGCAAGCATAAAAATAAAAAATCGATAAATTCCCGATAAATGTGCGATAAATTTTCGATAAATATTTGTTGAGCTATAAAAATCAAATAATTTTCCGCAAGCATAAATATAAAAAAAATCGATAAATTCTCGATAAATTTAGGATATATTTTCGATAAATCATCAGCAAATTCTCGGTTACCATCAGAAGCAAGTAACTTTCCGCACGCATAAATCCCTTTCTGGTTTTTGTTTAAATATATTTTTACCAAACCTAACCAGGTTTTTCGATAAATCTTCAGAAATATGCAATACATTTTCCCTTCGTATAAATACAACGCTGACGCTTCGAAATAAAAAAGCGTTAGGGTATTAAAGCTATCGTTTCAATAATTCTCAGACATATTTCCGATAAGTTGTCTATATCTTTGATATCTTTAAAGCAACTGATCGATAGGTTTTGGAAATAGGGAATAGTTAGTCAACATTTTTCGACATATTTCTGATAAATTTTCGAAATTTTCGATATACATACATATATTTCTCATAAATAATCGATAATTTTTCGATTTAGCTGTTAATTAATTAATAAAAAATGGAGAACTTTTCGATATACATAGCTAATAACTTTGGACTATGATAAATTATCAAAAATCAATAATTCTTTGACGTAATTCCGATAAATAATCGATAAATTTTTCAATATATCGGATAATTAATCAATAGTTTTCGATACACTTCTGGTAAGTTTTAGATATTTTCGGTTATTTTTTTATAAATAATCGATATTTTTCCTATTTAACCGATAATTAAATAATAAATAATGGAGAACATTTAGATATATATGTATACATACATATGTAGCTGTTCATTAATCGATATTTTTAGACATTTTTATCGATATTTTTGATATATTTCTCCTTAAAAATCTCTACTTTTTCGAAGTAATTAGAGAAGTAGTCCATGATTTTTCGATATATATAGCTTTCAATGAATCAATATTTCTTTATAAATGGTCGATATTCAATACTACATCAATTAATCAACATTTTTCGATACACTTCCGAAAAAATTCGATACTTTTTCGTTATAGCCGATAATTAAAAGTAATTTTTCGGTATACTTTCGATATATCTCCGATAAATACTCGATAATTTTTTGTTATAGCCGATAACGAATCTATATTTTTCGATATACTTTCGATAAATTTATAATAAATGTCGATATATTTTGTTTAAATTTTGATAAAATTTTCTGATAATATTATTTAATAAATATATATCTTTTTGTATAGTAATTACTTCTCACACTACCCAAACTAAGACACTGTACAGTACATTTCAGCAAACAACACTTGCAAAATGAAGGAAGTGCCGATTGTTGCTATGAAGTCTGGCATAATGGCGCAAAATTACTGCCATCGAAGCGTCTGGCGGTGTCTATCATAAGCCTGCGGACTTCGTTAGCAGTCATCATTATTTTCACTCAGCATTTTTTGCTGACAGCCTATGGGTTGTTGTTGTTGTTGTGCAAACATGTATATACATATATAGATGTATATATATCATCACATATATACAGCGTTTCCTAGTACATAGCTGACCGGCTGTCAGTTTAAGTGCACGCTCGAAATATTTGTGCTTGCAACAACAACTTGAAGAGCGTGCAACACGCAATTTAAGTGACAGCAATATTGCAAACAACGCTTATTTATGAAAAAACAACAAAAATAAAAACAATGCAGGAAAAAAGTGTAAAATAATAATGGAAAAGAACCGCATCGCGATAATGATGTGACAATTGTGCGAGCTGTTTGTTTTCGCCTCAAGTGCTCTTGTGCCTTTACAAGCGCGAATTTTAGTGGTTGTTTTTGTTGTTGTTGCCGCCGCACTTAATTCGGCACGTGCAATTAACCTTAATTGCATTATTGCAATGCGTTTTTTTTTTTATTTACGCGCGTTTTGCATTTGCATTTCACTTTTTGTTGGGCGGACCTTGGTTTTATTGGATGTAATGGAGTTTGGTAGGATGAAGATGATGTAGCAGAGCGATTTAGGTAGACTGTAAGTTGTTTTAATGAGGTTCAAATATTAAACGTCGTTGTTGCAGCTCTTTTTATACATATCTACATGCATATATACATACTCGTATATATACTTGCTCATGGAAGTGAAGTATACTCCAATTGAACAAGAAAAAAGCAAAAAAAAAATGAAAAGCTCTTCCATAAATATGACCAACTTAAAAATCACGTAAAGACTTAAAACGAATACACACACATACATATACATATATATATGTACAACCGCCACATTTACACCTCATATCGATAACCCCAACCACTCAACGGCCTTGCCACACAATGATGTTGTGGCTGGCACTTTGATTATGGGTGAGTGTGTTTGTATCTGCATTGCATTGACAACTTCGTGCATGTCGAGAGCTTTGAAGTACTCGCCAATGTACTGTTATTTTCATTCGCAAACATACATTTTTATATGCAAATTGTGCCTGTGTTGTTGTTATTTGTGCACAATGCCGTGCAAAGTGTCAGCAAGAGTGTTATTTGTCGTGTCGCCAGACTGAAGCGATGGACTCAACAAATTGTCGATAGGGCTTTTAAGAGTGGGAGTTATGTATATTTAAAACTCTAGTTTGGAACAACACTGGTTACCTCAAAGCTAGAATACTCTTCACAGAAAAAATTTTTATGGAATAACAGGGTATAAAAAGGGCTTTTTCTTGATCAGTTGGTTTATATGGCAGCTATATGCTGTAGTGACGCGAACAAAAAAATGTTTTCAGAATTATCTTACAGAATTATCTGTACCAAATTTCCTGAAGATATCTTATCAAACGAAAAAGTTGTCCATACAAGAACTTGTTTTTTATCGTTCAGTTTGTATGGCAGCTATATGCTGCAGACGTTCGATCCAAGTAAATTCTTCGGCGATCGTAGCACTGTCTTATAAAATAATCTGTGTGAAATTTTGTTAAGATATCTCATCAAATGAAAAAATGTTTCATACAAGGACTAGATTTCGATCGTTCAGTTTGTATGGCAGCTATATGCTATAGTGATCCGATAACGGCGGCTCTGACATATAAGCAACTCCTTTGGAATAAAAAGACGTGTGAACAATTTCAGACCAATATCTCAAAAACTGATGGACTAGTTCGCGTATAAACAGACAGCACATATGGAGAGTTGTACTTCGCTGAATCGACTTAGCTCGTTATACTGATCATTTATATACATATATAATTTTTCGGATCTTCTTTAAGAATTTTCAAATCAGTACGTAACGAGATCAGCGAATTTGAATCTAAGGGCTTCGTTGCTAAAATCCTTGAATGTTTTCTACCGAGTCCTCTTTTTCAACGAATACCAACAACTTAAAGCCCTCTTCGGCTAGTAGTAATTTATGATGAGCATTTTATTTCATTTACCCAGACAAAACCCTGCTAAAATATTACTAAATTCCCAAAAATCGTTTCACCAAAAAAACATTTTCACTACTATATATTTACACGCCACTGTATTTACATTGTCTGTTTTCGGTCATCATTAAATTGACTGCGATTTAACAAATACTTGCTGCATGTTTTATGTTATTGTTTTTGTTTTCCGCACGCCTCTGTGGCAATTAAAATGTGACAGTTAATTGAGTTGCTGCTGCCGTTCGAGTCCAGCTGATAATATTATTTTGCTCTGTAACCACATTTGCGGCTTGAATTGTATGCTGTCAGTGGATTTCGCATAAATAAACACATATGATTTCAGCAAAATAATAGATGCATGCAAAAAAGTGATAAATTCAGCTTGTTTTGCTGAGTTCTGGTTATCGCTTCATATACATAGTATATGTACAATCGTCTAATTAATAAAGTGTAAAAATAAGTTTTTAGAATTCGCTGTTTTTTGAGTGGCACAAGTATGATTGGAAACTTATGTAGGAAATATGTTGTTGAAAAAGACATATTTGTAACTAACTCATGTGGATTTTTGATGAAATTCTGCTATTTCTGCCAAGCCTGCACTCTGTAACTATAGCACACTGATAAGCTTAGGCTTGTGTGAGTTCAGTAGGTTGGTTTAACAGTGTGAGGTCGAAGCATAATTTTGGGAGACCTTTAAAATTGAAGCGTTTTGCGCTCTTGCTTTGTCGCACTGAGATCTCTTCATATACTTATATCAGTTGTCACTTTCTTAAGACGGTATATTCTGTTTTTTTCCCCTCTTAAATCTTTTTCGCATGCAATCAAATCCATCTTGTTCTTTTATTACAAACTGACTGCCTCGAAATCAGTTGCAGTCTCAAACTGTGTAATATCAGAATGATCTGGTAGCTAATATGAGGCTTGAAAAGTAAGCTCTGGTCATTACGTGCATGTCTTAATTAGTTTTTTTATTAAATTACATAGTTTCTATCTAGGTACTGCCGCCGACTTTTCTTTAGCGCTTAATACCAACCTCGGTTTTTGAAAAATTGGAATCAGTTCTCTGAACATCCTTGGTTTTGTACAAATTTTGTTGCGATTAAAACTCTATAACAAATATGGAAAACATATCCAAGAGGTTAAGCAAAAAGCAAAACTTCAACGTCTAAAAGAGAGCGAGAGTTCCAGAAGAGCAAGTAAAAACCTAAAGTCTGATGCAGAAGTCAGTAGTAAGCACTGGGAAAGCATGTCAAAAAATAATATGAGCTGGAATATTAGGCCGCAGAAATTGCCAGCCATTTTTGAGTACAAAGTGACAATGTGGAATGGACCCATTAACCCAGGCCTAACTAAAATCTCTGCAGTTCTTTGGGTCCGGCAACCGGGTTGCGATCAGTTATTACCGCATTCAAGGTTAAACCATAACCCATAAGATACTCCCCGAGAGGCCAGTCCGCATGAGTTGTTTGGAGTGAACTCCGAAGACTTCTGCTCCTCGAGCTACCAGAATCAAGTCTCCGTTCAGACCTTGTAGCCGAAATTACTACCAGTTGAGCTTCCACATTGCTCTGCACTGGTGACCAGGTATTGTACCCCTTACGCAAATTTCACCCAGACACCATGCACACAAGAAACTTACCCCAACATCCAGTGAATCGCCTTCGCTGCCTAAGTAATTCACGCGCAAACAACCCAAACTGTTCGGCATTCCGACTTGTGTAGATGACACCGCTATAATCTCAACGTTCATCATTCCAGCTAATCTTCATATCACCCAGATCCCTAATGTCCGAGTACATCGTGCATTCTGCAATAATATGCACCCAATCGTCAACCGGCACTCTACGCAAGCACCCCGATCTAGCAGAAAGGTGTTTCTAATGCAAAAATGCTTTCAGAAGCCCATGCCCCGTTAGCATGACCTAGTTTCAGCGAGAATCTGATTTCTGGGTTAGCATCAACAAACCTAACGTCCCGGATTTATAATTAGTTTTTGCTTTCGAATTAATTCAGATAAAAATTCGGCTTGTCTTTTGCAGCGCCAGAGAGATTGAGTTTTCAGACGTGGCAAAGCAAATACTTTGCTGAATTTCTACTGATTTTTGTAGTAATTTTCAATAGATGATATAAAATATTCAAAACTGCCTGATTATTCGTGTTAAAGGTATGGTTCTTACTTTGGGTTCGTCGTAAAAAAGACCAGCAATTTTTATGATTCTTTGAAAAACTGGTGTTTGCCAAGCTCGAGATCTTAGTTCATCGAGGTAGCTATAGCTTTAGTTATATTCAGAGTGTAGAAGCTTACAGTGATTTAAAGTGAGCTATTCTTCTGACTCTGCTGAAAGTTCAAACATCAGTTTAATAGCCTTTTCGCAAAGCCAAATTAATTTACTACAATAAGACTATAATTCAGAAACAATTTTGCCTATCACGCAGCCGGCTGCTGGTTTAACCATTAGTTAATATACTTCTTCCTCTTCTTTATTATGTATGTATAAAATGTTTAACAGTGCTTAAAATTCATCACCTGATTGTTGTCTTATCAAAGCAAACAACCAAATTTACAGCCTCGACAAGAACCCGTATAGTTAAATGAAGCAAAATTTAGAGTAAGGACAACAACCCGCAGATATTCCTTTGAGGCAAATTGATCTAAATTAGCAAAAAAATATTTAAAATAATATTTGGCTCGATTTTGATCGATTTTGAGGACGCTAATTGCTATTATATGAGCTTTTTGGGGTTATGTCTGTCATGTAGTCGTCGAGGTCTGTTGGTATTAATCAGTTAAATTTATTATATATGATTATATTACCTTCCTTCAACCTCATATATGCACGAACATGGTGTTGTAATCTTTTATAACGGTTCTTACTTGTTATTTTTTCAACTTCAGCTCTCTGTAGCAATTACACGCCTTGCCTCTGGTAAACCGACTACATTTTCAACAATAAATAATTTCCAAATTTACAGTCAATGCAGATAGCACTATAACTCATACTTATTACGCAATTTAAGTAAAAAAATGCGAATTAAGAATTTGAGTTACTTGTAGTCGAAAGCAACAATGGCAAAGAGGAGTAAAAAATTCTTGATACGAAAAAATGCGTTTAATTTCCACACAAGTTGGCTGCCACATTTCGAAAATGAATATGTGCTGACTCACCTGAATATAACACACACACGCGCATATATGTATATTCACACATACAATCACATATAGTATGCTTTGCACTGCAGAAATCGGCACGAACGCCGGCAAGTGAAGTGTACGTGCTTAGACGATTGCTGGTTGAGGGTGCAAATCAAATAAATCATGGTCACTAGACATTTTTCATACTTTTCCGCAACGCACACACGCTTCCTGCACATATTTCTGTCATTGCTACTTCTCAAAGTCCTAAGGTGTTCTAATGAATTCGCAGTATACGCAAACACTTGCACACACATGCATGCATGTATATGTGACATGTGAAGGCTTAACTGTCTATCTTCAATGTTGGCGAGTGACACCGGCAATTCTTTTTGCTTGTGCATACCGCCGCTAGCTGTTTGTCTAGAAAAAGTTTAAACACTAGGGTGGTAATTAAGTTGAAAAATATTTTTAAAATTGAAAGAAAAAAATTTTTTTTTTGAAAATTGAAATTATTTTTTGTTAAAAAAAATGTTTAATCAATATTTTTTTTGTTTTTTTTATAAATTGAAAAAAATTATTTTTTATTGAAAATTTAAATTATTTTTTATTAAAAAAAAATTTTATTGAACATTTTTTTCTTTTAAATTGAGCACGTTTTTTTTTTAATTTAGTAAAAAATTTATTGAAAAAATTAATTTTCATTGAAAATTTAAATTATTTTTTATTAGAAAAAAAATTTATTGAATATTTTTTTTATTGAAAATATTTTTTTTTTTTTAATTTAAAATGATTTTTTTATAATTGAAAAAATAATTTTTTCGCATGTATTTAGTAAAAAGTAATCAAAAAATTTGTGTTTCAAATAAATGCTATTAAACGCGTACCAACGAGGTCAAGGTGCAAATAAATTAAATTTACTGTTATTTTAAACTTTGACCCCAACAGAACAAGCCTGAGATATATATATTTGCTTCCGTTGTCATCAGTTGTGGACATAATACTGTAAGGAATCATATCCTACGATTTTTAAGTACCACCCTAATGTAGTGAAATGCAACCCTGTATGTGTAAAAATGTGTTTGCGTTTTTTTTTCTTTCTATCTCCACCAATATACATATGTACGTAGCACTCATATCAACACTTACGATTCAAGTCAAGGGTAACGGTGCTGGTAATTGGCGTCGTCAAATTGTTGTTGGCCGCTTGACAGGTAAGCTGCATGTGTAGATTCTCACGTGTCAGTTTGCCCAGCGTCAGTATATTGCCGACACGCCGATCTGACAATGAATGCGAGGATTGGTCGATCTCTTTGTTGCCATTCCACCAGGTGACTCTCGGTTGCGGTCGTCCTGCAAATAAAGAAAAATGTTTGAAAACTCGATAAGTAAGTGACAGTGTGGGCGAAAAGCACTTGAAAGTTGTAGAAAAAATATATATTTATATACACACAAGCACATACATACATATGTATATAGCGCAATCAAGCGTAGAAGAAATGTGAAAAAATTGCAGTTATATAAATGAGTAGAGCAAATCAAAGGATTAAGTGTGCGAGTGTGAGGGCAGAGAGTAGGCGGGAAGTAGCGCTGAAAATGAGTGGCGCTGCTAGATATGGATGGGTTTGCGTTAGAAAATTAGTTGCCAATGGAGAGACATGAATGCGCACAGATTGTAGAGACAATGAAATGGGTGACTTGAATGGCGGGAGTTTGAAAGCTTAAGTGTTTTTCTTTCTTGCTTGCTTGCTGCTTTTGTTAGCATTCGTGCTCGTCATATTTGTACACACTGTGTGGACTTAAGTGGTGTGACTTGAGCGCTTAAGTCCAAAGGCTAGAGTAATGTGAGAAAGCAAACGAGTATATGACAACACAGCGAATAAATTTCGAGACGCAGTTGATGAAAGCCTGTGTAAGGAAGTTAGTTGTAGTAGAAAAATGTTGGGAATGCCTAGAAGTTAAGCTAAATTTATATAGAACATAGAACTACGCTGAGAAATGTATACATTTTTTAGGAAAGTCAAGATATAGTTATATTTCTATCACCGAAATTATTCATCAAAATTCATAAACTTGGCTTTCAAAGAAGATGTGTTGCCTACATCTAGGCGAATATCTAAAATGCTAAATTGTAGTATTTGGCTCTCAGAAAAGCATATAGCGTACAACTAGGAGAATATTGAAAATTCAAAGTGGGTGGTTTTCAAGAAAGATACATTGCCAACATTAAGGCAAAAAAAGAATGTTGCCTACATTTAGGCGAATATTTGAACTTGCTGTTAGATAGCGTGAATTTCATAGCTATCTTCAGTTTGCTGTTTCAATTATGGTTCTATTTTAAGAATTTATCGAAAAGCTTAAACTTTTAAGGCATAATTCCATTGACAGACCACGTCTGTAATCCACTTTGTGCTTTAGAGATTATTTATTTCCGCGAAAACTCAATTTTTATTGAGTTTAAATGTAATTTTGTTATATTTTTAGCTGCTCGGTGATACAGCTTTTCCTAAATATGTTTCCTTTAGAGGCTCTTTAGCTTTAAGCATATTATTTTTAGCGCCCTTCAGTATTTAGAATTTTATTTTTAGCTTTTTGACTTCAGAGTTGACTGTATTGCACACATTTTCTGCACTAAAGAATTTTACTTATTTTTATTTTCGCCTAATTTCTCAATTCCACTTCTAATGGTTATTAGTCTTGTCTATAGGGCATTAGGCTCAGTAAAAGTCTAAAGGAAGCGCTTGTAGCTGAAATGTTTTGGCTTGAATTGGCTTAAGACCAGCCTAAGGCCTCAGCACTTGTCTCTGCAATCGAAATTTGACGTCACTCAACACAAAGTTCGCTCTATAAATAATTTCAACTGCATATATATCTACTCAGTATACACGCATATAAACAACACACATCGAATTCTACAAACAAAAATATCTCCCAAATGCGCTTGTCTCCAAAAAATTTCGGCCAAATTAATGCGTTGCATTTGCAGGTAATAAATAATTCGCGAGTTGTTGCTGTCGCATATTAAAATGGCATTAAAGTTGCGCATACGCCACCGTACCCAGCCAAAACTCACGCTGTTTGTGCTTGGTGTGACTTTGAAAGCGAACTTCGTATATATTTTTCATAGTGTGCGTGTGTGTGGCAATGTGTTGTGTTAGATTAAGCGCCTTACTTGTGTTGAGAATTAATTTTATAATTGCCTAAGCGCGCGAGGGACATTCAAAGTGCCGCCCACAACTTTCTACATTTATTATATTTAATGTATAAAATTGTGTGCGAGGGACTCATACACTGGGGAATCAATTGGTGGTGTGTAAATATATACACATGTTACTCACACGCTGGGTGTCAGCGGGGTGCGGTGGGTTGTGGTATGGCTATACGAAAATGCATATCACGTGCTTGCCACATGTGGCTTTAATTATCGCACTTAAAAAATGGTATTAATAAAAATGCTGTTAATACTTCCTGTATGTGTATTTTGGTGATTAATTAGTTGGGGGAGTGTTTCTGCAGAAAGTTGTCGAGAAATGAGGGCATATGTGTTAATGTGAAAGGAAGGGAAATTTTAACAAAAATCGATAATTTTGGTCAAAAGTTGACAAATAAATACAAAAACATTAATTTTGCAAAGCGTAGTGCTACCTGGCACTTCTCTAAGTGTGATTTTCATTTCCACAAAGTCTAAAATAATCTTATAGTGACTTTCAGGCGAACAAACCACTTGAGTTTGTACTTTTTTCCCTCCCTCGACACCACCTTAGCTAATTTTATGAGCTATCATTGCTCATACTTTTAAGGAAATGAAACATTTGACAACCTGTTTATACCCTGCACTTTATTGCTCGCTTTGAAATTGCCTTTTATGGCTATCGAATAACGTGAACGCTTTGATGGAATAGCAAATGTAATTAATTACCAACAGATAAAAGTTCAAATGGATGCTTAATATGCAGCGCGTGTGGTGTCAGAAGTGTAGTATGTACTGACAATGCATTGAAATGTATTACTATGTAAGTACGCACAAGCCCTGTAGGAAAATTGATTGTGAATCTTTAATTTTTTGTTGGTTTTCGGTGCCACCAAAAGGCTATCGGATTTGCGAATGCTTGGGTATATGTTAATGGTTGCTGTTGTAGTAGCACAAAGCAATTGCTAAAAATATTTTTGGGACACGCTGCTAAAAAAGGCTTTTACCTACCGAATGCCCGAATGGGTCCACACCTTTGGCAGTCTGTTTGTATCTTAGTAGGTATTTTTGAGTATTAAACATCTGGCTTTTATAGTCGAGACGCTAAACTTCAGAAATTAACACTCAAACTATAATTTTTTCGCATTTAAGAGGATTTGTTGCCTACATTTAGGCGAATAATAAAAATTGAAAATCCATATAAATTTTATAACACAAAATTTAAAATCTTTATTGTAATCTAGTTGCGATCCCACCATATGAAAATTTATTAGTACTTTAAGGACTACCAATGCATTAAAATAAAATATACCAATAACCGACTTGCTAAATTTTTCGGAAATATACAAGAGGAAGCCTGATTTTTCGGTTTCATAAAAGCTGATATGTATGAAGTAGCGCAAAGCAAAAATATCTCTGGCGATTATTATATTCATCGATACCTAATTTAACCTTGGATCAATATCGTGTCAGAAGCAAAATACTAATGGCGCACTACTCACAGTGCTAACAGTAGTGCCTAGAAGAAGCATGCATGAAATGAAAATAAAAAATACCACAGATTTATGTACTCGGGTCCATAACACCAGTACCAGTCCGGATTCATGAAACTACTAGCTTTTAGCGAAATTCACATGGCCGGAAGGTTAGGTTGTCCTAACTGCACATTACTCATTCGACTGACTTGTTGAGCCTAAAGATTTTGGAGAACGCAACTTGTCAAAGTTACAGCGTGCAAGATGAGGATAAAACATCCAGATACTTGCTCCTTCTCTGTCAAACTTTCAGCAGATTAAGGTTTTACAAACAAGACGATGGCTGAGGTGACTCTTCTTCTTCCGTCTAAGCGGCTATTGCTAAGTTTACAGAAGACCACCAATCCAAGTGTAGCCAAGTCCTTCTCCACCTGATCTTTCCAACGGAAGGGAGTTCTTCCTCTGCTTCCTTCCGTCATATACTTTCAGCGAGCGCTGTAGTGCTTTCCTCGATTCGGACGACGTGGCCCAGCTAGTGTAGCCGCTGTCTCTTAATTCGCTAAACTCTGCCAATTTCATCGTATATTTCATACAGCTCATCGTTCCATCGACTGCGTTAAGAAAGATAGAAGGATGAAGCCGTGTAAACCAACTTATGCAACTAAGAAAAGTTCTCTGTGCGCCATTCATTTGGGTGTGGCCAGAAACGATTCTTTTGCATATGGCTCAAGCTGCTCACGACTTCCGGTCTTAGACCAATAATACTCTGGAAAGCTAAAAATTAGCTGTATGAAGGCAAGCTTAAGTGAAAAGAGGAAACACACATCCCCAAGGTTGTGCGCTGGGTTTGGGAACCGCCAATTAAAAAAAAAACACACCCAATAATAAAAGGGAGTATATTTTAGCAGGTTCAATTTATGGCCGGCTTTAAGCGCTTTGCACCTATATGGTAGTCTCTATGATCCACAAATAGATGTTCTGGGCAGTCTCTAACTAGGTCAGTAAGACTATTCGAGGCCAAATCTAGAAAATAGAAAATAATTGAGTTTTGCACTGCGACCTATGGTCTATTGTGTCCTCGGCTTAACCTAACCTAAGTTCTCGGTTAATCGTGCTATATTCGTCGTATGAAACCAATTTAAGCACGAGAAATTTCAATTGCTGACTAACAGGAAGAGTGCCATCCTGAAAAAGTGCAAGGCACCCAATATAAGGTCCACTAGTTTGGACAATAATACAAAAAATGATGGAGGAAGGAGGGGAGATATGCTAACATTATCTGGAGTGGACTTAAATTATTATTGAAGAATACTATTATTATCTGCTGGATCAGGTTAGCAGTGAACAATATGGAAATATGGAAAATATATGGAAAGCGCACAGTTGCCAAGCGCTCATCAGACGTCACAATGGTGGCTTTGCCATTTCCTTCATCATGTTATTAATAAAATAATGGTTAGGTTGACAGGTGACTACCTGAACACGCGTCTTTTCTGCATACAATATACATACATACATATATATGCGACTACATTTTCTTTTAGAAAAATTTTTGTGAAACAGATACCTTTAGACAAGCAAATGAAGAGCACACGCATAAAATATGTTTATTTATAATGCTAAATATTATTTTCTTAGCTACATATGTATTACATATGAGTAACTGCGCTTATTGTGGCGTCATAAACACAAATTGACATTGCCACCGATACGGTTGTGCTTGTTATGCCATATTATTCTAGCTCACCATTATAAACATCACCGTCATACCCATCATACCCATCAGCATTGTCATCATAATCATCAGCAGCGCGCTGCTATCGCTGTGCACACTTCACTGGCTGCCATTGTAGCAATGCGTCTGTTGCCTTACCGACTTTTGTCGCCACCCGCCAATATTGTATGCGATTTGCCGCACTCTCCCCCACTCTGCTTCACACATTTCGCATTTTTTCTAATTATTCAATTCTTTCCCAACCCGCTCACGCTCTTAGAGTAAATTGGCAACTGGGTCGCCGCCACGCTGTTTCCGCGTCGCCGTGTCTGTCGATTTGTTTTGCGCGGTGGTGCCCACCCGCCGTTAATTCCTGCTTTCGTTTTCTTTTTTTGTTTCGCTTTCTTGTCTTTTTTGCTTTATTTTGCTTTTTCGATATTTTTGCGCTCTTGTCTTTTTTTTTGTTTTTTTTTGCTTTTTCGACTTTTTTTTTTTGCTTTGTTTTGCTTCTTTTGATTTTTTTGTTTTGTTTTCTTTCTTCTTTTTTTTCTGGCTGCTCTCCGCGCTTATTGATGTTATGCCATTGCTGCATATCCTGGGCTTCGTGCTTCGAGTGTTTCGCATGAGTGTACCACTCCACTTATGCGTTTCAAGTGTGTGGCACACTGTGTGCGGTGGCATCTTGACATTAGCTTTTTCTTAATATTTCATTTTCTTTCCGCCCCCCGCATCGCTGCTCTGCGCTCTCATCAGCATTAAAGCATTACACTCCTTTTATGCGAGTCAATTTTTCTCCATTGCCATACCAACGGGATTTTGAACATACTTACAGGAGTGGATAGATACACATATACACGTATATGTATTAGTGTGGGTCAAAAAAAATGTTTTTTCTCTTCATTTTGCACTTTTCAGGCAATTGTAAAATTAATAATAAAATTTTTTCCTTCGTTAAATTAATCGAATTTTAACCGTAAATATCTTTTAACGGTTAGGTTTACGAAAAATTTCTTTTAGGCCTCTTTTGAAGCGCAATCAATTTCCTACAAAATACCTTTAACGAAATATTTTTGCAAGCAATTGACAGCGAGATATGAATTTTTCTTTCTGATAATAAGAAAACTATAGCAAACTTTAAGGCGGAGGACCTTCCCCTTACAATTAAGAGCTTATACTTGCAGAGCCTTTCCTAGTGATGTCAATCAAGCATTTTTCCTAATATCAACCGAAAAATAAATTTAATTGTTTTTGACCTACCCTAATACAATATATGGTGTATACTCACACAAACACTTAGAACAACAAATAGCTGCACATCTTCACATTGAATTCGTGCTTTCTTCTCCATTTCAGTACATAAATTCTTATAAATCTAAATATGTATAGATGTATGTATGTATTATATATATATATACATAAATATATGTTTGTCTTCCTTCGTGCCTGTTGTCCTGTATGCGAGCTTATAATGACAGCTTGCGGCAATCAGCATAATGATGAGTGAACGTCTGCATAAATTATTCGCTTCATATTCATTTCTTTGGCTTCCCACGCAGTGTTGTTTTCTTAATTTTCCTGCTAAGTATTTCGTATTTCGCAAGAATCATGCATTTCCATATACCATATGCGTATGTGCGTAGATAAATAGCAAAATTACTTTTTGGATACTAAGTATTTCCATGAAATAAGCGCGCATAACAAATGCTTGGGCATAAGCAGAAGTATCACTTAGCTTTCAGTCTAATTACTGGTGCTTGTGGGGGGTGTGGCGACATCACTCGGAGTATACTCCACCCCTCCTATATTGTATGGTGTGCCACAAAAGCATGTTTGATGTTATGGCAGTAACAAAAGCTGCTGTTTCCGTTAGTTGATTGGTTAAATAAACAGCTCAGCAGTTTTTGGTGGAACTTTCCTAGAGCTCTGTACGAAATACTGGATTCCGCTCTACGGCAGATGGTCGTTTTATGAACTGTCTTTCCCTCACTTGGTGATACATTTCAAATATTTACACTATATACCGGGAACTTGAGTAGATATACTGATATATGTAAGTACATATGGATTCAGCAGATTAGAGTGAAAAACTTCGTCTATTTATGGATCGTGAAGTAAATTTTGTTCTAACAAGAAAAGACATAAATTACCATGCATCGAAGTTCGAAACCCTTCAAATATATATGTCGAGGATTCCATTAAAAAAAAACTATTTATCTTCACTTAGTTTGTATGACAACTATATATATATCCGATCTGACAAATTTTTCCGGATATTGTGTTTTGGTCTTGAACAAGCCAGGTTTCTTGAAGAAAGTCTTGTCAAATAAAAATGTTTTCCTTACAAGCACTTGATTCCAATAGTTCAGTTTGTATGGCAGCTGCACTCGCCATGCAAACCTTGCCACTATACTTTCTTCACCGAAGCTGAGAAACTGGTTCGCAACAACAAGTGTTCTAAGGAACTTTACTACTGTCGTCCTCAAACTGGTCGATCTCTTAGATTGACATAGTTCTCTTCGAACCATCTTCGGCCTACTCATTAATTCGATTAAATACATTACAGCCATCTAAGCGATTCTTAGCTACACTTTGTATATAATGAGAATACTACAAGCAATCCACATGTATTAAATGTTAGAGAAAGACTGGCTGTCAAGTCCACGGAATCCATGTTAAAGGTACGAACTAAACAGAATATAAATTTTTATTAGCACTCCAGAAGGAGCTATCTTAGTATTGAATATAGACACAGACTCGTAGTCATTCCTTGAGTTTCTTGGTGGCACGGCCTTGTTGTTATGCACTATTCAGTACAGGGTCAGTCACCATCAGGTCGCGACAATATCTTTATCAGAGTGCTGTCCACTATTCAAAGGCGACTACGTCGAAGATGGTTGTTCACCAGTTGAAAATATGAGCGCCCTTTGTTCAGTGCGAAAGTGAAGGTACCAAGGGACTTCACCATAATAAAAGGGCAGGACACTGCGATTGACCCGGAAATGGAATGATATGATCAAAACCTTCTATAGACGTCACTCTAACATCCACCGCACATTTTTTCATAAAATAGTGATTACCAAAGATGATTTATAGAGCTTTTATTTGTCGATTATTCGACAGAGCCGGAATTTCTTCTTGAAATTTTTTTCTGTAGCAGATTTCTTATAGATTCAATACCTTGTGCATCGTTGGTTAATTCTTCATAATTCCATACCCTTAATGTTAACATGTCTAGTTGTATAAAAGTTGCACTTACCGCCAACCGCCACACAGGTTATATTGATGACTGCACCCTCATTGTAGGGACCCAATTTGTAGTCCTTTATCGTCGCACCTTTACTGTCTAAGATGATTATTGACTCGGGTGGTGCTGTAAAATAGAAAATGATAATAAAATGTTAATATATTTAGTTTAATGTAGTCTAAAATTGAATATATAGATCTCAAGCACACAAGACGGTCAAAATTATAGATATGCTAGAATCCTTTGTAGGATATATTTTCTAATATGAACTCTGAAAATTTGGTTTGAGTGTAATAACTTCGTTGTGAGATCTAGCTCTCAATACAAATGTGTCAATTATTGCTAGTGGCGGCGCCGAGCTGCTCAAATTACCACTGGAACTAGTAAAGCTGGTATTTCATGCAACCTTATCTTCAAATCGCTGCCATTATGAGGATGGTGGAATGTCAGTAGCTTGTCTTAGGGAATAATTTATATAACCTTAAGGTTAATAACAGCAAATGACCTGACAACACTCAATATATCTTCCAGTTTTGGAGTCGTTTAGCTAAACTAAGGCGCTCTTTCAAATGAGTTGTGGTGGCGATAAATTTTAAAGTTTCTAAATCTAATATTTGGAGTCACAACTTTCATTAGATGACCATTTTGCAAAATTAGAAAGGTTATCTTTAAATAAGGCTTTCGGTCTCGACCAACATTACTTTTGAAAAGTTCGTCGGTAGATCTACATATAAGGGACCATGAGTGTCATTGAACAACTTAGTGATGAGCTTTGGACTGCGCTGAGCCAGTAGCCGGGTTTTTGCGAGACTTTAGTGGCTAAACTGGCTGTCTGCTGCTGGATGATGGTATATATAACGATGCACATTTTGAAGGCTTTAGTGAGATACTTGCCTACATGTAAATTTAGTTTGGATTGAGGGGATTTTCTTAATCAAAATTGAGGGAATTGTTGAAAGAAGCAAAGATGTGTCACTCCTTTTACCCTGAATTAAGTATATTAAGTCACCCAGGAAATTTGTAACAAACCAAAACATAGAAGACTCTATAAAGTGACGGGTGATCCAAGTCCTCTTTTCAATAGCCATTTCTTAGCAGCTCACGCTTGAGTCGTGTCTGAAGGAATAGCAATAAACTCCACGCTATAAATGTCAGCAGCGGAAAGAGTTTGTCAACTCATTCTGTGCGTTATCCGCTTTCAGTGAAAACTTTTCTAAACACAGCTTATTAGCTAATATACCTTACATACATATCTTACAACAATATAACAGTGATAAACATTCATAGATATATTATATTTGTAAGAATGCGGTTTTGTAGCTTATTCTTTAAAAATTCCACGTCAAAATCAGCAAATTAAAAGTGAAAGAAAATAAACAAAATGCTGGAAATGCTGCTTTTCACTTGCTGTCAGATTTGTTTCATTACACGTATTTAATTGTGTATACACTTGTGTATATATGTATTTGTATGTAACGGGTGATTTTTTTGAGGTTAGGATTTTCATGCATTAGTATTTGACAGATCACGTGGGATTTCAGACATGGTGTCAAAGAGAAAGATGCTCAGTATGCTTTGACATTTCATCATGAATAGACTTACTAACGAGCAACGCTTGCAAATCATTGAATTTTATTACCAAAATCAGTGTTCGGTTCTTTTCTTTTTTATCGACAAATTTTGTTCAGCGATGAGGCTCATTTCTGGTTGAATGGCTACGTAAATAAGCAAAATTGCCGCATTTGGGGTGAAGAGCAACCAGAAGCCGTTCAAGAACTGCCCATGCATCCCGAAAAATGCACTGTTTGGTGTGGTTTGTACGCTGGTGGAATCATTGGACCGTATTTTTTCAAAGATGCTGTTGGACGCAACGTTACGGTGAATGGCGATCGCTATCGTTCGATGCTAAAAAACTTTTTGTTGCCAAAAATGGAAGAACTGAACTTGGTTGACATGTGGTTTCAACAAGATGGCGCTACATGCCACACAGCTCGCGATTCTATGGCCATTTTGAGGGAAAACTTCGGACAACAATTCATCTCAAGAAATGGACCCGTAAGTTGGCCACCAAGATCATGCGATTTAACGCCTTTAGACTATTTTTTGTGGGGCTACGTCAAGTCTAAAGTCTACAGAAATAAGCCAGCAACTATTCCAGCTTTGGAAGACAACATTTCCGAAGAAATTCGGGCTATTCCGGCCGAAATGCTCGAAAAAGTTGCCCAAAATTGGACTTTCCGAATGGACCACCTAAGACGCAGCCGCGGTCAACATTTAAATAAAATTATCTTCAAAAAGTAAATGTCATGAACCAATCTAACGTTTCAAATAAAGAACCGATGAGATTTTGCAAATTTTATGCGTTTTTTTTTTTTTAAAAGTTATCAAGCTCTTAAAAAATCACCCTTTATATATGCTGTTGTTATATCATGCTGCTTCGGCGGCTTTCATTAAACGCATTGCATGTCGACGTCTCAACGCCATCAAGCGATGTCTTTCAACCGACGCCAGCTAAGTAAGCTGCATGTCAGTCAACCAGTCAGTTTGTTAGAGCAAACAGCACGCACACACAAACAAACCCATGCATACATATATGCATGTATGCGTATGTATTGCAAATAAATAAATAGTAGCGATTGTACGAACGCCCACAAGCGCCGGCGAGCATGTGGCAAGATCAAGCGTAGGAATTTTATTAAAAAATACTCATACGTCGTGGCGCATGGCATGCCATCATCAACGCATGGCATGCCATACATTCGGGAATTGCACAAACTCACACACGCATAACATATGTAAGCGTATGTGTTTACTTTGATTGCGTTGTTCCTCTATGTATGTATCCTATGTACTGCTGCTTAAGTGACTCTGTATGTATGTATGCGTGTGCGTTGGTATTTGTTGACAACTTTTGCTGTGCAGTATTATTAAACAGTGTTGATTTTTCCTCACTGTCATGGGAAATGCAGCAAGACAGCAATAAAATGCTGTAGCAAGTGCTGATATGTGGCGAGTGGGGTTGTGTAGTCAATGTGCTCTATATGTTTGAGTTGTGTGGCATAATGGCAGATTTTTTGTTTAGTTATAGTGATTTTTCACAATTTCATTTTTTCTATATTTTTTGCCATTTTTTTTTTTTTGCAACTTGGCAACTCACATAATTGCACAGCAACGCTGCGCAAGCTCGCTTTGTAGTTGTATCGGATTTCATTGGAGAGCAGATGGGAAATTTGTGGAATGTTTGGAGTTAAAAAACTTGGAAAAAATTAAAAAAAAATATAAAAACTGGAAATAAAAATTAACAAAAAAAAAGTTATAAAATACAAATTTAATCATGAACTAAACATAAATTTCAATTAAATTGAATAAACCTATATTAAAAAAGAAATCTAAGATTAAATAGTTCAAAAAAATTTTAAAATTAATAATAAATTATTTAAAATTCCATAAAAAAATAATAATAATATATTTATAGCGTTAAAAAAATTAAATATTAAAAAAAAACCGTTAAGGCCTACATTATACCTAGTTTCTATTGATGAGAGGCGTTTTATTTGAAAAATTATTAAAAAGCCAAAATATTGTTAAAATTTAAAAATAAAAAGAAATTTAAAAAAATTTGAATTTACGAAAAATTTAAAATTATTTGAAAATAATATCTACATTACATTTCACGAATGTTTAAAAGTTCTTAATTCTAAAATATATTAAATTTTATTAAAAAAATGAGACAAATAAACCAAAATAAAAAATTATCCTTAAAGATTAAATTCTACTTTGAGAAATTATGTTTAAAAAATTTCAAAAAATACTTTTAAATTTTGAAAAAAATATAACAAATATAAAATTAAAGTGAAAAAAAATAAATATATTTAAAAAGTAAAAAATTAAAGTATATTGAAAAAAAAATTAATAAAAATTTTAAACAAATTAAGAAAAATTATAAAAAAACTTAAAATTGTAGTAATACAAACTTATATATAATATATATATAACTTTTTAAAACTAAAAAAAATAAAAAAAATTTTTATTAATAATAATTTAAGAAAAAAATAAATCAAATAAAGTACTCAAAATTAAAAAATTAACTCAAAGTACTAAAAAATCAAACGTTAAAAGAAAAGAAATTAAAAAAATTTTCATCACTTGTCTTCTCACAGTAGCTCTATTTGAAAAATTAAAAAAAAAAGTTGAAAACATTAAAAAAAATGTTGAAAATTAAAAAAAAAAGAATTTGAAAAAATTAAAAAAGTTTTAAATTAAAAATAAATATAAAAAAAATTAAAAAAAAAATTTGAAAAATTTAAAAAAAAATTTTTAAAAAATTAAAAAAAAGTTTTACAGTAGAATTTAAAAAAAAATTTCGAAAAATTATAAAAAAACATTAAAAGGTTGGAAAATTAAAAAAAAAAATTGAAAAAATTAAAAAAAGTTTTTAATTAAAAAAAAAAATTAAATAAAAAAAATTGTAATTTTAAAAATTTAAAAAAAAAATTGTAAAAACATTTTAAATATGAAGAAAATTAAAAAATTAAATTAAATAGAAATTAAATAAAATTTAAATGTATTTTAAAATAATTAATAAATATTAATCAAATTACAACACAGTACAGTTACAAAAAAATTAAAAGATAAATTTGTAATTATATGCAATAATAAAATTAGAAATTAAGAGCACTTTAATTTAAAAATCTTTTAGTAATTGTGCAGTTCATACTAACCAAATTGTATGCCAAAATTCAGCACTCGAGTGTAATTATGTGTATAAATTGCTCACAATGGTAAGAAATTAAATAATCTTCAAAGAATTTAAAGTTTCTAAGACTTGCTTTTTGTAACTGCGAAGCTCCTTTCCGGTGGTTGTTGTTATTGTTCTAAATATAGACCAACACTCGCTCGATACGCTGGCCGTGCACACAACGCGCAACTTGCTCTTGGCGCACTCAGCCTTGACACTTTTGCTGTTTCTGGTTTATGTACTTACTAACTAGTTCTAGTTTACTTTAAGGTCGGCGTAATGTTTTTGTTGTTGTGGAATTATTTCTTCAGGAAAGTGTAACACCATAACAGTGCTAGTTAGCTACATATGTACTGATTGGTGTATACGAATTGAAATAAGCAAATAAATGCCAGTGTTGTTTAGGAGAACTATTTTAAAAACGGATTTTAAAAATAAAAAAATATATATGGCAACTCTGTTTAAGATTTTTCTTTTTCTATTACTTATTCTTGATCATGACGTAAATATTTAATAGCTGAAAAGAAATAAAAGTTTAAATTTCAAATTATAAAGCATTTTTTCCATAAAAAATTTAGAAAATATGGCAACCTATAAATGAAAAAATATTAAATATTTTTTTTTTTTGATTTTTTTTAACTTGACTAAGATAAGAAAAAAGTAAAAAATTTAAAATAAAATTAAATGATGATGTGTAAGAATTTCCTTTTACAGTTGCCATTACTGGCTCATTTGGTAAAAATTTTATGGGTCAAATAAAGAAAAACAGTACAACATTCACATTTAACAACTTTTTCTGTTCCAACAAATTTAGAAATTATGGCAACCCGTATATCAGAAAAATATTTTTTTAATAAAACAGTTTTTAATAAGCTTTTGATTTAACTTGATTAATCAAATTTTTATAATAACAATAAATACCAAATATCTAAAATACTTTATGGCAACTCTGATTGGGCATTATAGTGTACAAATGTCCGCCACATTTATTAAATAATAATCAGTTAATAAGTCAAAATAATGTACTGCCGCAGATTTCAAAGCTTTTACATATACAAAAGCGTGTAATTTCAAATTTTATTCATATAAATTTTTTTGAAGTTGCCACCTTTTTAGGTTAAAAAAAAATATTTGAAATTAATGATGAGTTTTTCTTTCTTTTGAGCTATTGTTACCACATGATCCAGAATTAGTAATAAGACAAAATTACTTTTCAGCAGAGTTGCCAATTTTTTATATTGTTTTTAAATATACAAAATAAATTTTAAATTTTTGAATTATAAATTTTTATTTTTTTTTTTTTGAAAAATTTTATAAATTTTTGCTAATTTGTTTGAAACGTTTCATATAATTTTTGTACAGTTGGCAACCCATAAGCATGAAAAAATAAATATTTTCATTATCAGCGCACATTGAGTGAGTCTGTTTTTCTATATCCAACCAACTTTAGTAGACTCTCCTGTTATCCCCGCTCTCACACTGTTCTTAGTGTGAATCTTAAACTTTATATAAAGCTTTTTAATGTGGCACACTACCATATTACCAAAGGTTACGCAATCAGTCGCCACAAGCTTTCATTTCCGTTACGCTGAACGGTCTGCTGCCTAGTCCAACTTCTCCACTATTTTCCGAGCTGCACACTGCCAACTGTTGTTTAGTTTGTCTTCCGCAGTAGTTGGCAGCACTTTCACCAGCTCAACTAACCAAAACAAATTTCACTCAAAACTTTCTACTGTTTCGCTAAATTTATAAGGAAGTGCAGGTAGCAAAACGAAAAAAACTGAAAAATAAATGCCGCAGCAGCTTCGAGTCTTCTAGGTTCGCTATCCTTGAAAGTCAGCACAAAAGTTGGTTCTTATTTAGGTGAAATGAAAAGTGGAAAATGTTCATGCCACACACACACCGCAGCTTGTACTGTTTATCTACAGCAAACGAGTTGAAATCATGCACATATGTATACTAATGTTCGTTTTATATAACATATGCATACATATGTATGTATGTATTTGTATGTGTGCATTAAATCTTCATCTTCCACATATTTTGACCTATAAAAGTTTACTTTGCTACCTTTGTGACCACTAAAAGCAGCTTGTTAGTCGCTTTGTGTCATGTATTTATTAAAATTTATTTTTACCGTTATACCGGTGAATTTATTTCGGCACAGCACCGAGATGAAACGAAAGTGTATTGAAGTGAAATGAGTTTTTTACGCTTAAATTGTGTGCGTAATTTGGTGAAATATTAAACTTTTTGATCTAGCATTTATTGCCTTGACGATGAGCATTTGTGGTTGGTGACTAGTTTGTGAGCAATTTGCAATGATTTTACAGTGCAGACATAAACGAGCATTGTTGGGTAAATATTTTTCAATTTTAGTTGCATTAAAAATGAAGTTTTTTGAGTTTTCAGTCGTAAATATTTATTTTAGTTGTTTATATACATACATAGGTGGCAACATTATTTGGAAATAAATGAACCTGTAGCCTAACCAAAAAAAAAAAATTGATACTCATACTGTGGTATTTCTCTTATCTGATCAATTTCATATAATAAAAATTTTAAACAGGTGGCAACCTTTTTATCAAAAAATTTAAAATTATTTTTAACAATTAAGTAGCAACCCTTCTTAAAAATAAATTTATAGGGTTTGCAGATAAATTAGTTTGATCCCCATATTGTTGTAGTTTTCGTATTCGAACAATTGTACATACATACATATGTAAATATTTCGTGCTTTTAGGCAGGTGGCAACCATCTTTATAAAATATTTATAACAGTGTGCAGCTGCAATGTTTTCTGCTTGACATAATTATGATGATATTAAATTTATTTAACGAAATTGTTTATAATAAATAATTCAGATAGGTGGCAACCTTTAATAAAAAAAAATGAATGCAAGCCCTTTCAAACCACATTTGTTTGATATCCATATTGTAGTAGTTCTTTCAATTTATTAATTGTATATATTTTGTGTATTTTAAACAGGTGGCAACCATGTTTATAAATATGTTTTCAATAATACGCTATTTTACACTTGGTTAGTTCGTAGTCGTTTTTACGAGTATATTCTTGTTTTGCACTATTTTTAGTTAGAATTTTTCAAACGGGTGGCAACGCTTCAGTGTTTTTATTTATATCCTCCCTGAAGCTTTTCCTTCACGGTTATATTCAAGCTAGCCGGTCATGATAAAGCAATTACAACTTTCATATCCCGTCTAATTTCACAACGGTTAAGTAGTGTTTAGTCAAATCACGTCCGCAATAAAGCAGAGAGAACTAATTATAGTTTGTCGATAAGTGATAGCAAACACAATCGTTTCAATAAAATTCTCGGAAAATTTTTTAATGAAATCGCTTAATTTATCACCTCACTGAACTATACATGTTGATTAATCGATTTATTATCGATAATCCGATTTACTCCACCTATTAATCGATAATTCAAAAAATTCGATTAATTTCAATTAATTGATTTCTTACACAATATTAATTTTAAAGCTGATATTTAAACAAAAAAGGTATGAATTAGAAAAAAACCTCTAAAAGTTATGAGAATTATTAAAAAATCGATAAATCGGATAAAAAACTTCTTTAATTGACAATTTAGAAATTTGATAGAATTTATTCAATTAAAACAATAGTTTTACCAAATAGAAAATTAGTCTTAGTAGTCGAAAACTCATAATTATCGACTACTGAAGCAGAAATGTCGATCGATAAAATATTGATAACTCAAAATAATATATTAATAATTAAAGTAACAAGTTTTAATATTTTTTAAAATCTATTTTTTCTGAAAAAAGTTATCGATAACTCCAACATTGTTAATTAATCGATAATAACAAAATACTATAACTTTCATAGTACTCATTTAACGTTTAATCAATTCAAGCTGCCAAACCTACGTGCACCGCTTGGTCATTAACCCGTAATTCACTGCAACTTGAAAGCACTCTCTTAATTTACTCTCAAATTTCTAATGCCAAACATTTTTACTGCCCAGCACACTACAAGTCGTAACTGTATAAAACTTTTCACTTTTACGACTACTTACGACTTCACTGCAGTTTTTACGGCTAACGAAGCACGGCAACGATATTAAATTCGAAAATTTTAAATAATTGCAAACACACACGCCGCTATGCGTTTGAGAGCACTCCCTGGAAGCTACTGGCGCATCGAGGTACCTAACTAAATTAAATAATGAGAGGAGACTGAAAACTAAAATTACAACAACACAGCAAATATTGCGTTGATTGTAGACAAAACTTAATTTAATTTGCCAATAAAGTTTACGTAGTGTCCTCAATGCGCTCACACACACACTACTCAAGTAAATATAATATAATAGATTACAAAAACAACAGCAGCAATACTTACTTATGACAGTTAAATTCACTTTCGAGTTGCGCGTCGGACTCTTTTGAAAGTCAACACGGCAACGATACTCGCCCGTATCCTCTTGTCGTGTCTTCTTAATTGCCAGCGTCCCCGAACGTCCCTCGACGGAGAAGGACAAGCGATCGCGATACGATTCATCGGACCAGTGTGTGCCATCTGCAAAGTCTGAGTCGCGCGTATCGACGCTGAAAATGAAAGAAGAAAAAGAAAAAAAAACGAAGCAGTTAAAAAGTGTCGAAGAAGGAGAAGCATAAGCATACAAAGGGGAATTTTATAAAAATTTCGAACTAATAAAAGTTCAAGTAATATAATACGCGGATTGGTGGATACCAAAGGACATTAAATAACGGAGTTGGAGCTGTAGCGCGGAAGAAACGAAACTACTTTTAACCGTTAGTTCTTGTCATTTTATGAGAAGCAGTTATGTGGAGCAGCGATTGCTGGAGTACTGGATAGGAAGTTTTCAGCAGACCTTCACTGCTTTGTGCTACTTACTTCGAGAGAAGTTTGGGTACCGACCAGCGTTGATTAGTGCGCTGACGTGCTCGAGTGTCAAACACTGCTTGATGCCGAGCGAAATTGTCGCAGTCCGGCGCTGACACAAACTGTCTTCCCGCAACGAGAAGACTAAAAAGCTAACGAACTTTTACTTTAAATCAATTAAAATGCCAAGCAGCTTAATTGGAATTCATCGGCAGAGGCGAGAGCGAAGTGCAGAGTGTACGTGAAAGAGAGCGCGCAAGCAAGCAAGCGTGTGCGAGCACGCGTACGGAATAGTTTCGCAGCTCATTAGAGGGTGACGTCCGTCTGCTACTGTGCTACCGACTACCGACCCTCTGACAATGATAATGAAGGACGCAATTGTGGGAGGAACGCTTGAGCGGAGTATGCGCGCGAGGGGAGCAAAAGTCAAAGACACCAGGCGGTAGGCAGCTGGGATGAGTTCACAGACTACAATGTGCCAAAGTTTTTGACAAAGTGACAACTTGTGAAGCAGCGAAATGGGGCGTTTTATTGTTATAGTTGGCAACGCTGGCGGGCCAATAACGCCAGCGGGTGTGTTTTTGTTTTTTTGCTCTTTGTTTTTCTGCTTTTTGGTATGCAAAGTGACAATGGCGGTTAAGTTTTGTGATGAGATGACGAAATGTTAAATTCCAAAGTGACTTACGTTCGCACTTCCACACACACAAATATACCGTTAAAGGCTATGTCTGGCGTATAATAATGAGCGCTCAGATATAGTTAGCAGTAAATTAACGCAAGTCTAAGTGAAGGTGGTGGGGAAGCGCATAAGAGGTCGTGGATTGGCAAGTGATACTCGTCTAACAACAAAGTGACACTTCATTACACACTGTGGTATTTTGAAGCAGTAATTAAGCTGTACTCAAATGGAAGTAAATGGGTGAAGTGTTGGCGTAGAAGCCTCAAGAATTTTTTTGTCCTTCTAAATAACTGTAAAATCTGTGCGGGTTGTCAATGGCGCTGTTAGCTTTGTCATTCAGTTAGATTTCTACTATTAGTGGTTTTTTTAAGAATTCTCTCAGACTTTGACGATTGCTATACTATATGAAAACGTATAATCAGAAAGGGTGGAAGATAGAGTTTATTTTGTCTTCAACAAGCTGCGTCTGCCTCAGAGAAGTTTGAGCAGATTTGGAACCTTTAGAATAAGGCAGATAAATAAAGTGTATATAGGCAAAGCAAAGTGGTCACTTCAATAAAACTACCCGCAGGTGCCAATGTATCACTGATGATACACGCCGAGGCCGAAGCTCAATATGTATTGTTTTGCTTGGCATCTGGAAGAAGATTTTTGGTGTTATCACCGGTGATACACTGGCAGCCAAAGTGTTAAGGCAATAGAGTCTTTTAGAAGCCTCATAGAACAGAAAAGGTTTATAGTCCTGGGTCTCTTGTTGGTTTTTAAGTCCGTTTTGGCAATCAGAATGTATAGAAAAATGCGTAGAGGTTGCTAATCTTCTTTCATTTCCGGTTGACAGAAATTCTCTTAGCTATGTCCTCCTCCCGAATATTGACTGGGCAATAGCTCTGTTGTCACCTTTACAGGTTGGCATAGCTCCTAGAGTAAGTCTTGTTAGTACGAGCCGGTGGCTTCTAGCTAAGGTAGAGGTATGCATCTATCCTCCTGGTAACTTGCTTTGTATATGACACTGAGGAAGTGTATGTCTACTTCTGCATTGCTAATGAGGAACCTGACTATAGGTTTAAACGCTCAGCCCAAACGATGATGGGTGAGGTGGCTGCTAACACAGCCAGTTTACTTGCTGTTTCGGCAGTTGAGGTCAGAGAGGTGTGGCCTCTGCTGTGAAGGGAGCAGCTCACTGCATTTGTAGTGCTACAGCCAAAAACACTTTGTAAAGTAGAGGTGCTACAGTCCATGAAGACTCAGACCTCAAAAGCATTGAAAGCGTCAACTCCACAGTACAGATAAAGATATGCTTTACTATTCGGGAATGCCAAAGATACAATGTCGGCAATAAAGCTTAGGCCGAGTACAAAACCGATTAAAGAAGGGTTGAAAATTCACAAAACACTTAGCTTCAAGTCCAACCCGACGAACGGGGAAGACGAAAGGTTGGTTTGGGTAAAAAAGAACGTCGAACGTGGTATGACTAGTGGGGCCGGTTAAACGACTGAGTAACCAGGACGACGCTGTATAGTAAAGACAAGTGTCAGGCTCGATCCGAAGAAGAACTCTACGTCTAGTGCGGAAGCGACGTCAAGCAAGATAACCAAGAGGCATTTAACCGTGGCAATCATTGATCGAAGACAGCCCCTTAGACAAATTACTTAAGAGAAATGTGAAGTGGCAGAGTTTAAATGCGTCTTTCGCAAGAATGGATCAGGAGCGAGTGTTGGAGAATGATTTAGGAATGTTCTTAGAAACCACATTGAGGTTAGTAGCAGTCATCATTAGTCCTAATATTTTCAATATTTGGGGTAGACGTCGCCTTTCAAGAATCATATGTTCTTAAGATGTTAAGAGATCGCTAACTGAAATCTTGAACAAGTCGGTTAGGAGGGAAATGTTGATTTATCTCTATATTTAATGATGGTATAAGCTACTAAAATGGCTCCGAACTCTTTCTTCTAGGTTATGCGGGCAAAAAAATCGTCAGCTGATCAATTGAACTACTGTTCATTTATGCTTAGCCGGAACTCTGTAATGCGCTCTCTCTCTTTGTCGGTAAGATAGGTTATTTTAAGACATGTAAGTTTACTGTTCTTTATATTCAAGATTTTTTCGGATTAAAAAGGCTTGAATATTGCGCAATAAAATTGTCTAACGTAGAAAAAATAAAACGCACGTCAACTGACGTGTAAGACAGATCTTCTCATGGCACATAGAGCTCTTAAATATTCAATTTCATTTTCAATACTTCTTTCACATAACAACGCATTGTTTATTAATGGTTTATGTTTATGAGTATGTATATTTCAATATGTATGCGTGCACATAGTGGCCGTCGCTTCAATTAAGCGGATTTATTTTCTCTCTTTTATTGGCCGCTGAAGAACTTGACTAAGTGCTTGTTATCCTTTAAGCATTATTTTCGTAAAAGAAAAAGAACCAACAGCAGCAATAGATACAATGCAAGTGGCCGCAACAGCAACAGCTGCGAACTCTTTTAGTTTAAACAAATTCTGCTCGTTTTCTTCCTTTCATTCGCTCTACTTCTGCGCAACTTATTGTGTATTTCGCTATTGTAGTTGTTGTTATTGGCATATGACTTTCTTTTATTTTTGTTTTGTTATGCTCATCTTCCACTGCAACACTGTCTTTCCTTTTTGCGATCGGTGCCGCTGTAAGCGCATATGCTACCCAAAATTTTAATTAAAGTTTTTGCTCAGCCACTTGCCATCTGGGCGGTGTACACAAGCTGTGTTGTTGTGTGAAGTTTTTACACTTTGAGTCAACTTATTGCGGAGCAGAAGGGACGCAATTATATTTGCTCAGCTTTAAAATGTATTTATTTTTATTTTACTGAGGAGTTTGTGATATACTGTCTTTGGTATGGTTGCCTGAAACCAGGTTAGATTCTGAGTGGGAATTATGATGACTGCCTCGTGGAGTTGCTTATCAAGAGATCTCACTTTTATTCAACAAAAAGGAATGGAAGCTTACAGAGACTACTGAGAGAGAGAGAGAGAGCGACGGAGACTACTATTTCTGTATGTCCGATTAATAGATTAGTTTTTTTTTCACCTGATCTTGAGTCTGCGACCTCTTTATAGACCGCAGATTGGGTTAGAAAAACATCAAAAAGATGTAAGCTCGAGCTTAAGGTCTTTGTTGAGTAAGCAACTTTCAATAGCAACTTTAAACTTCAACAATCATTCTATATTTTCATAGAAAGTAAAGCGCAAACCAAACCATCATGATCCCGTCGTTTTTGAATCTTGCAAATATTCATGTTGCACTCTAGGCTCTAGGGTCCTAGACTTGATTGGTCGAGCTACGTAGCCTTTTATTGATAAAGAATATTCATGTCAAAACTACGAGATGAGCCCAAACTTCGAGTTGCTTAACCCCAATTGCTTGATTGGGCGAGCTACGAAGCGTCACCTTGATCCTAAAAAAGGACATAAATCCTTTAGTAGTAAAATATAATTCCTTTTAATGAAGACTGATCCGATTAGTTCTGCGCTAGAAGTCGATTAAGATCTTACTCCACTAACGGCTGTCTTTATGGAAATGAGTTTCACATCCTCCGCATAGACTAAGTTTAGGCAGGTAACTTTGTGAGGACCAAGAAAGCATCAACAATAGTTCTTAAAGTAACAGACTGCTACTGATGGTAGATGGCAAGTGAGTCCTAACAACTCAAGTTCTTTCTGGTTATGTCGACCTAACTATCCTGGGAATGATAAAATAGATCAAAGAAGCCAGCCCATCTACATATATGCTAAGCCTCTTCAGTGCCAGACGTCAGCAACTTCACTTCCACTGGGTGCCAGGCCAAAAGGGCATCGAGGACAACGAAACAGTGACCGAGATTGCCAAGAATGATGGCGGCTAACATCCGAAAACGTAATCGATATTGGGAAACCCATGCATTGTCTACGATCTTGAAAGAAGCATGATAGAGAAATTCAAAACCCGACGGAATCAGCTATGTGGGTACAAAACTGCAAAAATCATGTGCAAAACGGTAGATCGGAAGTACGCAAAATTCCTTTTGACACTCGCTAGAAGAGACTGTAGGAACATGATGAGAATACTAACTGGTCACTGTCTGATGGCGACACGTGACCGCGGAATGGGGCTAATCGAGAAGACTGCAGGAAATGTTTAGAGCAGTTCAGCAGAAAATCAAGGAAGCACTTGTACACTAGCTCCGCATTGGCAAGACTACGCTGTAAGCATCTGAGGTCTCCACGGTATGTTAAACTGAAGGAGGTATTGACACTGAGGCCGTAGAGTCTGTTAAAATTCGCGTCAAGCACAGGCATACTAAACGATGGCTACTCCTCTTGGACTTAGTGATTGAACTCCATCTGGTATAATGAGGATGACTAGAGGTGCGGATTGACTCATTTGTGAACCAAAAAGAATATAAGACAGTTTTTTTTATCAAACTTTTCGGGAACTGATTGGCATTAGGACGAATATACTGGGATGATATTGTGAAAAATATTTGAGTTCATTTCTTTCTACTAGATTGAATAAGCTTCAGTTGGATCACACAACTTGATAAGTTGATGAAGTCTGGAACAAATAGAAACCGCTCTTCTCGACAGAGGGATATTCAACATACCCGTGCTGATATTTGCGACTCTTCATCCAATCGTATGTGAACGAGAAAAGACTTAAATGCATTTTTTATCAAGTTTTCGTGGAATTGATTGGTGTTAGAGTAAAACTGACGTGCTCTCTTCAGCAAAATCTCATTCCATTGACAGAAATAAGCATCAATTGCGACCAACATTTTGATATGTTAATGAAGTCTGAAACAAACTGAAACTCACTCCTCCAGGACTTTCGTCTTATCTGCAATAATATTTTCAACTTTAAAGGCAAAACGAGCACAGTCTCATAGAGATAGACCCACATTGCTCAGCAACACCATAAAACATGTGATTTCAGCAATTTTCACAGAATTTCTTTTTTTCTTATTTAACCATTCTTTACAATTAGCATTTCGTATGTATTTTAAC